>NC_057861.1:96971611-97634468 GCF_019393635.1 Dromiciops gliroides
TGAAGTCCTCCTCTCTAGCCTTTGAAGCAACATGGGGAAACGTCCTAAGTTGGAGATGCTTTTGAGTTCGGGTAAAAGGCTGTGTGCTGCTGGAAAGGCCCCTCAGTTCAGGCCTTTTCCCAGCAAGGGAACATAGCTGGAGGGTCTTTAGTCTTGGCAGCCCCACAGGAAAGTGAAACATCTTCTGGGTTGGTTTGGCCTGGAGTGGAAATCTGTCCATTTCCCCCTCCGTGCTGGGATGGTTCTCCAAGGACTCGCCTCCAGGAACAAGCTGTGTGCAGAATTGGCCCTCCTCCCCCCGCTTATGAGAACAGGGTAGCAGAAAGTGAGGGATGGGCAGGCTGGTTAAGAAAAGACACAGATTCCATATTTTTTTATTCATTCACCCAACATGTACTTACTTTCTGCTTTATTTTTTTTAACATACTTTCCATGCACATAATGTTGTGCTTGGCTCTAGGAAGAATGAATGTATAGGTAGATAGACAGACAGACAGATATATGTGCCACGTACTGTGTCATGCTGGGAATACAAATAAGAGCGAGACAGACAGACAAACGCTGCCGTGAAGGAGCGCTGAGAAGCACTAGTTCTCTCTCTAGGCCAGAAGCCCAGAACGGAAGGCTTTCAAACAGCCTTAAATTCAGCAGCACTCAATCTTTTGTAACCATGGTTGGCCAAAGCTTTATTTAGCCTGAACCTTTCCTCTTGGGGCCTCAGCTTTATCCCTCTGGTAAAGGGGCTTCGACTAGCAGACTGGTGCATCTTTAAGTTCCTTGTAGTTCTGACATCTACACATTTGTTAACTTTTCTTCAGTTGTGTCTGACTCTTTGTGACCCATTTGGGGTTTTTCTTGTCAAATGGAGCAGTTTGCCATTTTCTCCTTCCCCTCATTTTACAAATGAAGGGAACTGAGGCAAACAGGATAAAATGACTTGCCCAGGGTCACACAACTGGTAAGTGTCCAAGGCCAGATTTGAGTTCAGGAAGGTGAGTCTTCCTGACTCTAGGCCTGGTTCTCTATCAGCTGCGTTATCATTTACACATCACTGAGGCTGATAAATTGGTGACGTAGCCACTTGAAAACTGTTAATTATATACTTCATTGCTGTCTGGCTCTGTTCATACTGAGATAATGGGGTACTGAGGCCTTGAGCACTGAGGATAATGACCACCTTGCATAACACAGATTATCCAGTGAGTCCTCACAGTATCTATGATACTGCCTTTTCTCAGCCCTAGGAGGCAAGGAGAGCCTGTGATATCTTCCCTACTTCACAAGTGAGGATATTTACAGAGATGAAATGCAGTCACGCAGTCAAGATTTCCCAGCCTCTGTATTCTAGTATACCATTTGTTAATCAGCAAACATTTATTACACACCCACTGTATGCCAGGAACTATAAAAAGAATAATAGTGTTGGATGGTCTCCTCAGACCTAGCACTGAGCTATTTGTAATAACTAATGATAATAACTAACATTGATAAAGTACCTTTTGTGTGCTAAGTATTTTACAACTATTATCTCAGTTGTTCCTTGCAATGACTTTGGGAGGTAGGTGCTATTATTATCCCCATATAAAGAGGAGGAAACTGAGGTTAAGTGACTTGCCCAGGGTCACACAGCTAGTTAGTGTCTGAGGCCGAATTTGAATTTAGATCTTCTTGACTCCAGGCCCTGCACTCTGTCCACTGTGCCACCTAGCCGTCATGGCAGAGAAAGCTACAGATTTGCATTGGTAGGAGTTTCCTCACCTGGAAGTACCTTTTAATCAATAAAATCAAATGTCTAACTCTAACCTTGGGCAATGATGGCTGTGTAATCCTAGGCAAGCCACTTAATTCTGCCTCAGTTTGCTCATCTCTCAAAAAAGGATTTAGGTGCAGAAATATGTTTAATGTGATTGTACATATATAACCCAGGGGAGGGAGGAAAGATTTGGAACTAAAAATCTTATGAAAACAAATGTTGAAAGCTATCTTTGCATGTAACTGGAAAATAATAAGCTAAAAAGGAAGTTTAAAAAAAAGGATTTAGGGCACCAGATAAAAATGACCAGTGGAGTCAGGAAGACTCAAATCCCTGAGTTTAAAAAAATACATAATCATCAAATACATAAATCCAGTCTGTAGTTTTCAAAGCTATCCTGCTTGACTGCGCTTCTTTCTGGTTTCCTTCTGTTCTCATTTGAAAAAAAAATGACTCAATGACTTATCTTTTTGAAAAAAGGTGACTCAGCGACCTTTTATTTTTTTGCTATCTCACCCTTCTTACCTCTTCCTCCTTCGCATTGGGGAAAAATAAAAGAAAAACAAAGCCCTTAGAAGAAATTAGCTGTTTCTGAAAATCTCTGTCTCTGTATTTTAAGGTCATCATCCCTCTGTCAAGAGCAGGGCAGTAGCCTTGAGTTGTGTATGGTTTTTTTTTTTAATAAACAACAAGAGATATTCTTCTTAGAATAGCTAGGTCCAAATAGGTTACTATCCCTGCCTAGAACTTGGTAGCAGACACAGACCCATCTGTCATGAGGGGGTTGCATATAGGGCAGTGGGATGCTTGTCTATGATCTTTCTTCCTCCAAAGACCTTTGGATGACCTTAGAGAAATGCAGTCAGACCTGAAATGCAGGGGGAAAGGCTATAACCATATTCAGATTTAGAACACTTTCCTTGGGAGGGAAATCACTGGGATCAGGAAGAATGAGATCTACCATCTCTCAACACAATTTCACTTTGTCTCTTCTTCCCACCCCCTCAATTTCAGAGCTTTAAGGAAGTAGCCAGGATATCTTCCAGTGGTCTGTGCCCCAGAGGAAAACAGCAAGGAAGGGGGTGGGGGTGGGGGAAATACCTGAGCAACCTGCAGAGATATATGGAATCTTCAGCTCTTTACTCAGTTGGAGGAAGGAAGCAATCTCTTATTTCTTTTCCCTGAAACAGTGAGATTTCATATTATCTGTCTTTGCTTGCTTGCCTTCCATCATCCCCAGGGCAGCACAGCCCCATGCATAGTTCTTTGTTATGTTTTTGCCAGCTTTGATTAAATCAATCAATCAGCTGAGCATCTACTTACAGGAACCCATTTTGATTGGTAGTGCCAGGAAGGTCCTTAGAGAGCTTCTAATGCCCCCTCCGATTTTATAGATGAAGAAGTGGAGGCCCAGAGAGAAGGGAGGAGGAGGAGGAGAAGGAGGAGGAGTTGAGGGGATTGGTGGGGGATTGGCAACGTGAAAATACAATTGGTCCCTGGATTCATTCAGTCAGAAGATTTCAGAGCCAGTTTTGTCAGGGCCACTTAGTGACCTTATGAGCTTAGATAATAAGGTCATAGATTTAGAGCCGGAAGGGGTTCTGGCCCAATACCTTTACTTTTTTTTCAGATGAGGAAACTGAGGCTAAAGTTCTTGCCCAGATCCATGCCGGTAATATGAGGCAGAGAATCCAGCACTTTTCTCCCACACTGCCTCTCTCAAGATCAAATACATGGTTATTTAGGGTCTGAATCAGTAGGGCCTGAATTTGCTAACTCCCTTGCTTAATCTTTTAAAAAATTTGCTTGCCAACTGACCCTGTTTCCTTGTTCCCCACTAAGAACCTTTCCTTGTAACAAATACAGTTGAACAAAACAAATCCACGCACTGGCTGTGTCTAGAAACATGGTCCAATGCTCACCTGTAGTTGACCACCCCTCTGTTGAGAGGCAGAGTTTCATCTTCATCATCAGCCTCCATAATCATGACTTGCCTCCAGGGCCTCTTTACAGAAAAAGGCCAAGGTCTTGCATTGCATCTGGGGCCAGGTCCAGTTATCTTGATGTATATCTTGCCATTGAACTCAGAGCGCTAGGGAGGAGAGAGTTACTTTGCACGGCTCTCCATTACTTAATTCCAGTTCACTGCAAGTCATGACTTCACCCCAGTGTCATGGTCCTCTTAGAAGGACAAACAGCAACAGCAGGTGGCAACCTGTAGTGTCTGGGATGCTAGGGTTTAGCCTGGGAAGGATCTTTTGGGGATCATTGCATTTACCCCCCTCATTTTTTTTTTTTTTTTTTTTTTTTTTTTAGTGAGGCAATTGGGGTTAAGTGACTTGCCCAGGGTCACACAGCTAGTAAGTGTTAAGTGTCTGAGGCCGGATTTGAACCCAGGTACTCCTGATTCCAGGGCCGGTGCTCTATCCACTGCGCCACCTAGCTGCCCCTACCCCCCTCATTTTAAAGAAACAGTGAGAAGGAAATAGAATGATAAGAATAAAGGAAATTAAATTTGTTAACTGCCTTCTACCATGCTAAGTGCTTCACCGATAACATCTCGTTTTAAGCTCAAAACAATCCTGTGAGGTAGGTGCTATTATTATTCTCATTTTATAGTTGTGGAAACTGAGGCACACAAGTGAAGTGACCTGCCCAGGGTCACACAGAGCTAGTAAGTGTCTGAGGCAAGAATTGAAGTCCCAACTCTATCCAGTCAAAGGTAGGATTTGAACTTTGGTCTTTCCTTATTCTAAGGCCAGCCCTGAGCTAATGAGGGTGGCCCCTCTATCCAGCCAGCCCTCTCCTCTTCCAGCCTATCTTCTGAACATCTTAACTATTACCTTCCCTTCCCTCCCTTTTTCCCCCAAAGGAAAGTCAGTGGACGTTTTTTTCTTTTGTTTGTTTGTTTTTTTGTGAGGCAATTGGAGTTAAGTGACTTGCCCAGGATCACACAGTAAGTGTCAAGTGTCTTAGGCCAGATTTGAACTCAGATCCTCCTGAATCCAGACCCAGTGCTCTATCCACTGTGCCACCTAGCTTCCCCCAGTCACTGGACTTTGACAAAAAAAATGGCCATTAAGGTGGTCCCTGGTCAGTGGGTTTGATTGTAGCCTAGGTTTGATTGTAGGCTAGGGCGGCAGGTACAGTGAGAGTTGTTCCAGCCTTGCCCAGAACATTTATATGACCGAATCTATCAACCAAGAAAAACCGCAAATTGGCTGGGTCCCTGGGATTCAGGACCCTGTGTTCAGCAGCAGGGCTTGGCATAGCCTTAGGCTGTTAAGGAGTTAGCACAGCCTGCAATCCTCATTGACATCATCTCCTTGAGTCCTGTCTCTGTCTCTGTCTCCCCCTCTCTTCCTCCCTCCCTCTCTCCCTTTTCCGTCTCCCTCCCTCCCTCTGTCTCTGTCTCTGTCTGTCTCTGTCTCTGTCTCTCTGTCTCTCTCTTCCATTTTTTCCTGTGTGGCTTTCATCGGCCCATTCATACCCCTTCATTCCCAATCCATCAGCTCTGATGCTCCAAGGAGTCATGAATCCTACTTAATCAACCTCGTCTTCCCACCCTCTTTCCTGTGCATCTTCACTTAGGAAGATAAATAAGAGATGCTTCCAACTAACATTATATACCAGGTACTGTACTAAGCACTTTGAGATTATAATCTCATTTGATCTTCACAACAATCTTGGGACATAGGTGCTACTATTACCCCCATTTTACAGATGAGGAAACTGAGGCAAGCATGGATTGCCCTGGGGTCACACAGCTGGTAAGTGGGAAACAACAGGTTTTAAGCTTAGGTCTCTCACCTCTGAACTCAGTATTCTTTTCACCATCATACCATACAGTTTATCATGGCTCATCTCTAAAATGAAAGAAATTAATAGACATTTAGGAGGATGTACCTGTTGCTTATAGTGACATTCCTCTCTTCACCTGGTCCCCTTCCCAGAACAACAACAACAAAAAGTTCTAGATTATTTTACCCTTCCTTATCAAATACAGGGTGTTCCCAACTGCACTAAGCCTTTTGGGACATTGTAGGCTGGGGCTCCTTCTTAGGCTCTTTTAATAACAAGATGAGTGTGATATGATGGGAAGGACACTGCCCTGGGAGTCTAAAGAATTTTGTTTGGGAATTTGTTAGGTCATCTAAGCCAGCCACCTTATATTTTACAGTTGAGGCCCAGTAGAGTTGAGATCAGTGATGTTCCTTAGTAACAGTGGAGCTGGTACCAAGACTTAGACCTCCCAGTTTCTTTCTGCAATACCGGAACCTAAGCTGTAAGCCACTCACAAACCCTGGGCAAGTAGCTTCCCCTCTGTGGTTCTGCTTCCACATAAGCTTAGGGAGGAGAGTAATAATTGTTCTGTCTTCCTTGAAGGGTCTTCTCTTTTTAGGGCTCATGGTGTAGGTTGAAGGTGCTTTGTCAGATATAAAGTATTTTTTATTTTTATCTTTCCCAGAAGAATCTAGAAAGGGCATTTTATTCTTGTCCTTTGATAAGGTTGACTCAGAAACTAAAAGTAATTGAGCATCTAAAATCCTGAACTCTTAGGACCAGGATGGGCCTGGAGATGTTATTTAGTTCATTCATCTCCCTTCTTTCTTTTCATGCAGAAGCATACAGGGATCATTCAAGTTAGGTTGAACCCATGATGTTTTCTAGTCTTGTTCAATCAATCATAACAATGGCTATAATTATAATAGCTACTATTTTTATCACACTTTAGGGTTTACAAAGTGCCTTACAGATATTTTATCCTCCCATCAACCCTGGAAAGTGGATGTTATTATTACTCTTATTTTTCAGATGAGGATCCTAAGGCATCCAGGTTAAGTGACCTGCCATGGGTCACAGAGATAGCATCTGAGCTCAGATTTGAACTCGGGTGTTAATGACTCCAAGTCCAGTACTCTATCCATCTGCTGTGTTCTACCTAGCTATCTTTACATAGTATTTATATAGACCCTTTAAGACTTCCAAAAGACTATTATCTATTATCTTATCTGATCCTCTATCATTATTTCCATCACAATTAGGCCGTGGTAGTATTTGAACTTCTTGACTCAAAGTTCAGTGCCCTATTCATTATACCAAGGCCTGTTGTTTTGTCATGGTAGGGATCTGCTTTAAAAAAGATCTCAATACCTTGTGTCTTGATTAATAGAACAGTGGTTTTGCTGTAGCCCACCCCCCCTTCAAAAATAGTTTTAGAGTGGGCAGTGTAGCTAGTCTAGTTCTTAGACAATAAATATATAGCCCTTCCTTAATTCTAGTGCCTTCTCTATCTTATTCTCTCTCTCATTTTTATATATATGTGTGTGTATCTATATGTATAGCTTATTTTTACATAGTAGTTAGCTTTCTTCTCTTCCACATTATATTGTGAGTCCCTTGAGGGCAGGGACTGTTTTTTGCCTCTTTTGTCTCCCCAGTGCCTGGTACTGAGTAGATGGTTAATAAATGTTGATTGCCTGACTTGAGCCTGTGCGTAGGATCTTATAGTCAAAGCCTTTCAAACGTGGCTAGTAGGGCCTACTGAAGCTTGTCTCCCAGTAGCACAGCTTTCAAGAGTCCAGGGTTACCACCATGAGCCATTGGACAAGACCTGTAAGCAGAGGGGGCCTTGAATGAGGTCCTCTACCCGTAATGGGCATTTTAATAAGTGCTGGTTGGCTTCTGTTAAAAATGAGCCAGTCTCCGCATAGGACGGTGAAGTCAGGGGAAATATCCCAAAGGAGAATGCTTTCAAAGCTGGGGAAATGTGGGATCCTCAGTGTGGATTTTGTCAAAGGCCAGGTGCTCAGGATGCTGCACTTAGATGGGGAGATAATGGAATTAGACCAAGGATTGTTAGCCTTTTTAGGTGTCCTGGACCTGACCTGCTGGCACCTTTGCACTTCTACTCAGGATATTTGTTGCCCACATTCATAATTGAAGGAAGTGGTAAATTTAGTTTGAAGTTAGTGAAAATAGACCCCCCCCCCGAAATCTATCCATGACCCCCAGGTTAAAAAAACAACAACTGTGTTAGATTATAGGACAATGCTTGAGGTATAATATTCATTTTAAAAAACATTTACTAAGTGCCTCCTATGGCCGTGATCATGTCTAAGACAGTGAGGTTAGAAAAGAAGATCTAAAGTGTCTGCATTGAGAAGCTTCAACCGAAGATAAATATGGTGGTATTTGAATGAGTAATGAACCTATAGCCCATAGCTGGGTCGATGAGATGTGAAAAATAGTCTTGTCATGGAATATACTGATATTTGTGGCTTCCCCTACTAGTGGGAATGAGAGAGTTAATTATATCTTTGAAGCCCATTATTCCCTGCTCCATCCCTCCTCCTATATCCCTGTTCCCTGAAGGACCTCACTGAATCCCTTCCAGCTAGATGAGAATCTGTCTATGTTCATTGTCCAGCTTGAGGAATCCAAGGGTCACATCATGCACGAGTCAGGAAATAGGATGCCCTCAAAGGAAAGAGGATTTAATTTAGGGGATTGCCTGGAGCTGACCAGGTCCTTTCACCTGCAGGGAAGGTGTGGAGAAAGGACGGGTTCCTTTTTAATTGTCAGCCTGACCAAACCTCAGAAATCAAAATTGATATAGATGCTGTGATCGCATTTATTGGTAGACCCTTCACCTTAATTTGCAACTCTATTTGCATTTTCCAAATGAGGAAACTGAGGCAGGCAGGTGAATTGCCTTGCCCAGGGTCCCCCAACTAGTAGGTATCAGAGGCAGGATTTGAACTTGGGCCTTCCTGACTCTAGGACGAGTGCTCTATGCACTGAGCTTTCTAGTTATCTTTGGTTATTTTACCATAAGGTGTTCATGCCTATTTGTTATTTCTCCTTCTCACTACAACACCTTTTCCATTCATACATAGCTTTGATGGTTTCACACTTCCACTTCACACTTAATCTTTGGTAATAAGCTACAGCCCATTTAGATTCAAGACTTTACCATTTCCCTTTAGGTTACTTGTAATTTTGATTCTACTACTGTATTCTTCCAAGGAACCTTGGGATCTTCTGATCTCTGAGGCATCAGAATGGCATTTGAAAATTTGGACAGGGCTGGCCTGAGGTTGACCCTTCCACTGTCCATAAAAAAAAAAAAAAAAGCCTAGGCAACTGAGTAGGGTAAACATTACAAGGAGATATTCATCCCTAAACCTTGAAAACAAATTGTTGGTGCTTCTAACTGAATAATTGGTGACTAAATACAAGCCATCCTAATCTCTTCATAAAAAGATCATCTTAACTTGTCCCTTCTGTGAACCTTTAAAAAGGCACATATTTTATTTAATTAAAATTTGATCATAGATTTTTCTGTCTGACCTGCCCCACATTATTTCAGAGCTCCAGCTTTTATTTTCATGAATAAAATCTTCAGCCTCTGTGGCCCATATGGAAAAATGCCTTTTCCATCCTCTGATGTCTCTCTGGGGCACGGAGGTGATGTTGGGTTCTCGGTGGCTATGCTAATAGAGCATATTGTCTGCCAGGCCTTCCAAGGCTGGAAAGGCTTTGTGTTGGGACCCAGTAATGGCCTGGGTGTCTGTCATCTGGGAAGCTCACTAAGCAGTTTGGAGAAACTCATCACCAGCTTGGCTTCTGAATTTTGGGGCCTTAACTTTTGAAGCCCATTTATCTACAAAGTGAGAGAGGGACTGTTGTCTTGTGAAGGGAGTAACCCCAGTGATGAAATCACATGGGCCTGGAATATTTAAGTAAGTTAATTCTTTCCAAGAAGGGGCTCTTGAAGACAATTCTATCTGTTTGGCCACTGTGCAGTACCTGGTTGTAGGACATCCTGGAGCTGATGCCATCTTAGAGAAAAAACAGGAAGGAAATCTGATCGAAAGTTACTTTTTCATCCCCTTTGTTTCTTAGTTTACTGCCTGGATAGTCCTGGGCAAATCCCTTCTTGGTTAGGGCTGAAGTTTCCTGACCATCAAGTGAGGCATTGGACTAAGAAAGTTTCTAGTGTCTTTTCCTGACATGAAGGCACTCAGCAATTGATTCCCACAACCTATAACACAATAGTTGTCATTCAGTTGTATCCAACTTTTCTGTGACCCCATTTGGGGTTTTCTTGGCAAAGATACCAGAGTAGTTTGCTGTTTCTTTTGTCAACTCAGATTACAAATGAGGAAAACTGAGGCAATAGGGTTAAGTGACTTGGCCAGGGTCACCTGGCTAGGAAAGTGTCTTGAGGCCAGATTTGAACTCATGAAGATGAATCTTCTTGACTTCAGAGCCAGCTGTTGGTCTGCATTGCTATCTTGATGCTCTAGAAGAGACCTTAGTGATTCATTAATAAAGGAGAAGTTGTTGTTGGTGTTTGTCCTTCATTCTTGAATAGGACCATGACATTGTGAGGTGATGTCATGACTTGCAGTGAATTGGATTTAAGTGAGGGAGGGCGGTGCAAAGTCACCAGCCTCACTCTTTCCTCCTAAGCCATCTGGGTCCAGTGACAAAATAGATATCAGGATGACTGGAAATGGCCCAAGATGTTTAAGGCAATTGGGGTTGTGACTTGCCCAGGGTCATACAGCCATTAACTGTCTGAGGTGAGATTTGAACTCAGGTCCTCCTAACTGCAGGGCCAGTGCTCTATCCACTGTTCCACCTTGCTGCCCCTAAGAGATAAGTATTACCTAGGACAATGTATATCAATAGGAAGAGGGTGTAGCAGGTTGAATGTACAGTAGCCCTATGAAATAATCCTTTGTGTGTTTACCAAATAATCCCCAAGAAAGCCTTCTGTCCTATGGTTTGTTGGCTTCTAAAAATATACTGCAAGGAAAATAACCTTAATTTGGTGGCCCAGGTTGGCTGGGTCCCAGTTAATCCATTTTCTTACTATCCTTGCCTTCCATTGTTCTTTGAGGCAACAGGTATTTCTTCAAAACTGTGATTAGTTTTAGTGTTTGCCAAGACTGGGGGTGGGTTTGGGGGTGGGAGGGAAGGGAGGTGAAATGACTTTTGATCCTACATGTTGAGAGCCTGTTGAGTATGGTCACCTTTTGCATGTTCCCAATTGTCTTGCAGTGGGGAGCGAGCTTACTTGAACTGGAATCAACTGTCCTAGAAAAGTGCAGTCAACAAATCAATTCAACAAGCATGTATTAAGCACTGACTGTATACCAGGTCCTGTGTATGCTAAGTGCTGGCAATACAAATAGAAAGATAGTCAGTCCTTACCCTCAAGGAGCTTACTTTCTGATAGCAGAAGACAACACATAAAAGGAAGCTAAAATTCCAGGAGAGAGTTCTCTTGGGAGCATGGTAGAGAAGGTCTAGGAGGGAAGTGAAGACATGGCTGGTATAGGGTGTCCACCTTAAAGTGGAGGTTCTGGGAAGAACCAGACAGTCAGAGGAGGAGGTAGCTGCAAGAGCAGAAGGTACTTCTAATATGGAAAGTCCAAGGGAGCGTTGTTTCTTTGGCATGATAAAGTACAGAGTCAGGCAGGAGGGATCCAGAGGGGATCCTTCAGTTATCTGGCCTCAAGACTGATCTAACAATTCCTTCCCAGTGAGTGGATTTTCTCCAGGTACCCCCCCAGGTGTGTCCAGTGGTTGTAGGAGAGAGAGATCCCATGCTTTGGCTGGAGGGAGTAAGTAACTAAGCAAGCACTGTGGAGGAGAGGGTGGTTGAGAATCTTTTCAGTTTTCTTTTTGGAATTCATTTTGAAAAAGGGGAATTTTGCTCTGGGCCTCATTCCTCATTCCACAACCTCTCTCCTCCCCCCCCCAACCCCCCACACAAACATAACGAAACAGCCAATGTTTTCAAGGACTCCAGTCCACCACAGACTTTGTGGGGGTTTTGTGGCCAGTTTTCCCTCAGGGGCCAGCAGGGCTGTGAGTCGGCCATGGGGCGAGATGACAGAAAAGGAAATTCTATCTTTATTTCTCAGCCACCCTCACAGTAGCCTGGATGTAGACATGCCTTCTGGCCGGAGAAAGGCAGCTGGTTTGGGAATTGATTGGACGGATGTGTGAGGTTAGAGGTCATCTAAAGTTTGGGAAGCATCCCTGGTGCAGATCACTTTGAGGAAGAAAGCAGGGGCCCTTCATGGGGGCTGGAATGGATGCTTGTGGCCTCTGGGGAGCGGGGAGAGGGGTGGATGTCGGGTTGGCTGTTAGGACTCTCCATATATTTGTATAGGGATATTTTTAGCTTTTACACTTGTATGGTTAGGGGCTACAAAGTGGTTTTACTTCTGTTACCCATTGTGAGGCTTTAATTGTGGTAATGTAGCTGAGGACACCACAAAAAGTTTACTTCACACTGCCCAGAACCACAGGATATAGAGTAGAAAAGAGCCCCTGAGGCCATTTCAAACAACTAGTACCTAAATAAAGAACCCTTCTGCAAAATTCTTAGCCACAAGGGCTAGATCCCTCCGAGACCTAGTAGTGGGGAGCTCACTACGTCATACCAAGGGGTTGTCATTCAGCATTCCATGGCCATTTATTAAGTCTGTAATATGCATGAGACCATTGTGCTAAGCACCTAAGCAAAGGGTCTTTCCCTGTCTGCATAGAGCTCTCTTTTATGTTTAATTGCAGGTATAAGACAGTATATACACATAATTCTAACACAAAATAAACACACACACAAAATTCTTTAAAAAGTTCTAAAACGAAATAAACACGTGAGATACAAAGTGCTATTGAGAAAAGGAAAAGATTATTTCTGGCTCTCAGGATCCAAGAAAGTAGAGGCTCTTAACCAAGGGTCTGTGTATGGCTTCATTTGTAACCTCATGTGTTTTATTATATGCATTTCAAAACATCTTTCAGTGAAGAGCTACGTAGTTTTGACTAGACTACTTTGAGGGGCAGAGGGATGGAAGTTGAGTTGTCTATGCTCTGGTCCCCCTGGTTCTCAAGGTGAATTTGGAAATGGTTCTTGAAAATAGTATTCCACCAGAAGAGTTAGGGATAGTGGGGACCTAGCATGGTGCCTAGAAAATAGTGCTTATTGTTTGATTCATAGGGAAAAGCCTAATGAGTAAAACTTAGAATATGGGAGATCACAGAGTATCTTAGACAGAGCAGAATTAGTTCTAATTTGACCAGAGCATAAAGTATGTGAAGAAGGCAATAGTACAAGTTAAGAATACAGAGGGTCATGAGGGAGGTCAGGCTATTGATGACCTTAAATAATTGCTAGAATTTCTCTAATGATAGCTAGTATTTATATAGCACTTTTAGGTTTTTGAATATTATCTTGTCTTGACACCAACCCCAGAGAGGTGGGCAGTATTGTGATCCCCATTTTTTCAGATGAGGAAACTGAGTCTGGATTTTATTAGGTGGACTGTTGGGGAGCCCTTGAAGGTTTTTAAGTAAAACAGATGACCTCATCAGAGCTCACCAGAAAAGTATCCTCTTCTTACTTTCTAGGATTCATGATTTCATCTGTGTGGGTGAAATTCCCTCTACCAACCTAGACTGGGTTTTCATAGATAGACTTTAAGATGGTGTGGCTATACCCTGACGCCTTCATGGCCAACCTTCAGGCTATGAGCCCCTCTGCCCAAAGTTGGGATGCTCCTTGAGAGAACTGATACCAGTTTTGCACCATTCTTAAAGCTAGTTCCAGGTTGGTAGCCCCTCCCAGGGCTACTTACATTTCACTGGCATAACCTTTGAGAACACAAGTCACCTCCATGGTGTGAATGAGGCAGGAAAGGTCTTCCTTTGAACATTACTTTCTTTTGGTTCTTTGGGGCTGGGAGAGTTAGTTTTTTCTGTAGAGTATACAAATTTTCAATTCAATGCCTCTTCACATCCTGACATTTTTGTTTCTGTTTCTGAATATCTTCCATAGGAGATTCGCTTAACACACACTAGAAGCCTTCTTTTGGGGCCCCACCAGGGCAGCCACAGAGCAGATTAGCCTTTATCTAATGCTTTAAGGTTTGCTAAGCCCACTGCAAATACTGGTCTTCACAACCTCTCTTAGGATGCTTAGGTGCTGTACTTATCCCCAGTTTACAGATGAAGACACTGAGGCAGACAGCATTTAAATGACTTGCTCGGGGTTACGCAACTACTGAATGTCTTAATCAGGATTTGAACCCAGGTTTTCTTGACTCCCAAGTGGGAGTCACTAATTTCCTGACTCACGTCCAGCTATTTACCTGACTGCCTTTCATGATGTCCATATGAGGTGTACGTGAGAAACATTGATATAGCCATGATGTAAAGGAGAGAATATTGGGGCAGGGGACAGGTAATAAAGATAAAATGTGATTCAACTCAGTTCAGCTCATCTTTATTGAACACCAGCAGAGCAAGACACTATACTTAAGTGCTGGGGATGCAGAGACAGAAACAAGCTAATCCTTGTCCTCACAGAGCTTACATTCCATTTATTTCCCTAAGTATGATCCTGGTTTGAGTATGTATCACTACAGGGAGGCAGCATGGTGTCAGGGGGTCAGGGAGATCTGGGTTCAAGTCCTGTCCTCCCCGCCCATGTTTAGTAGTTCCGTGACAATTGACAGGTCACATACTCCCCCTCCCCCCAATAAGATAAGTATGAGGCCCAGGATAGATAGTTCTTATTTTTTTGGTCTCTTTATCTTTAGCACCTAACCCAAGGCATTCATTACTCTTAGAATGCACTTAAAGAATGTTGGAATTAAATTGGGTTAGAACCCAAAGGGGAACTTAGTGATCTTCTAGTCTGTCATCTCCATTGCAAAGGTAAAAAGACTGAGCCACTTCGGCTCTTCTTACAAAGGCTGGAACTGTGCCCTCCAGAGTTAAACGTCCCCTTCTGTTTGGCTTTCTGTTCTATTCTTGGATTAGAGACACACACACATCTGCAGGAGGGAGGGTTCTGGGAAGTCAGGAGACAATGGAGAATATCGTGGTCCAACACTGGGCCATTGTGCCAGCATCTGGCTCAGAACCACGACAAGGGGATGCTGGGCCTAGCCTAGAAAGCTACACCAGGAGTTGGGTGATCGGTCCAAAGGGGCAGCCTTAGCAATCAAGCAAGCCAGCACCTTCCCTCTGAGTTACCTCCAACTTATTTTACTTATCTTATATCGTACGTAGTTGTTTGTGTGTTGTCTTCCCCATTCAAATGTAAGCTCCTTGAGGGCAGGGACCATGTTTTTGCCTGATTTTGTTGTATCCTCGTTGCTCAGGTAATAAGTGCATAATACAAGCTTGTTATGGATGGTGATGATTCTGTGTACAAGGCAGTATGATATGGTGGGAAGAGAGGAATGCACTTAATTTTCACAAGACATGGGTTCTAGCCCCGATCCTGGTGTGGTGAAGAGTGTTTGATTTGGAATCAAAAGATTTAGGCTCACAACCAGCTCTGCAGCTTCCTACTCGTGGGACTTTGATCAGTAAGCATTTATTATGTGCCTACTGTGTGCCAGGCATTGTACTAGGTGAAAGGGTCTTTGCCCTTGGGAATTCTATCAGGGGAGCCTGCGTGTGCACAAATATACAGTATGCCCAATACAGACAGTACTCATTTTATCAATCCTCAGACTTACATAAAGGGATTTTTATGGAATGTGAATTTGCCCCAGAGGACATAAGGGAGGGAGCCACATACCCATTTAGGGAGATGACTGTCACTTTGTTCAAGGACAAGTTCAAGGGGCCAGGGCCACATGGCGGGGACTGGCCAGAAGCAAGATGAGGAACACATAGTGGGTAGATACATGGGGCTGGACACAGACAGGAGAGGACAGGTGACACTCAGGGGCCAGGGACAGATCTGAGGTACCCAAACATAGGTGGGTAGGTGGAACAAGGTGAATGAAGGCCTCCTTTCTCTGTGCCAAGTCCCTGTATCAGGGACAGTGGCAGACTCTTAAGGAGCCCATTCTGGTTTTTTTCTTGTTGTTTTGTTGTGGGGTTTTTTTGCTGCTATTGTTGTTTGTTTTTTGGCAGGGCAATATGGGTTAAGTGACTTGCCCAGTGTCACACAGCTAATAAGTGTCAAGTGTCTGAGGCTGGATTTGAACTCAGGTCCTCCTGAATCCAAGGCCAGTGATTTATCCACTGTGCCACCTAGTTGCCCCCAGGGAGTCCATTCTGATTTCACTTGGAGGGATTTTTAGTGTGTGGTTGTTTTTTTTTAAAGATTTTTTTTTGGGGGGGGCAGGGAGTGAGCAGTGATGGGAGAATGTGTGGAGTGCCAGGCTGGAGCAGAAGGGAGTCCTGTACAGTAAAATTAACAAGATTTTTTTGGAATGTGGATTTCTTTCAGAATTCTTTACAAATATGCATAATGTGAATTTATGTAGAGCAAGAACTGTCTATAAATATAAAGGGATTGGGGGCTGAAAGAAGGCAAGGAAGACCTCCTGTGAGAAGTGGTGCTTGAGGGAAACTAAGGATCCCAGAGGGAAATAAAAATGAAGAGGGAGTAAATTCACCTCTCTGGGCCTCGGTGTCCTTGTCTGTAAAACGAGAGGGCTTGACTGGGTGACCCTAAAATCTCTTCCAGCCCTAGATGTATGATCTTAGAATCACAGTAAGATGCGGAGACAAAGCCCTGGCCTGGAAACGTGCTCAGTAGCAAAAGAAAGGATCTAGGGGAATGTGGGTGATTTTTTTTTTCTGGAGACAGCATCGATCACAGTCGTTGCCCTTTTGCACAGGGTGAGAGAAAGCTGTGTCCTTTGGGCAGAGAATAAATTCCTGTTCATTCCTTGTGGTGGCTTGAATTTGTCTGTTGTGTAGATGATCACCAGCAGCCAAAACACTGGTCCAGGAGGCACTTTGTGAAAAGTCTTTTCTGTGTTCTTCTTTCCGCAGGAGCAGGACATTGAGACTTTGCATGGCTCAGTCCATGTCACCGTATGTGGAACCCCGAAGGGGAACCGTCCTGTCATCCTCACCTATCATGACATTGGCATGAACCGTAAGTTTGCCAGCCAATTTCTTTGAGACCCAGGAGAGATGTTAGGCTGCATCCCCAGTTACAGAGGTGATGGGTTCCATGTAGGCTGCCCTGTCAAGAGCACATCAGCAGGCTATATGGAAGTGGCAATATCTGGTTAGCTAGGTGGCGCAGTGGATGAAGCACTGGCCCTGGATTCAGGAGTACCTGAGTTCAAATCCAGCCTCAGACACTCGACACTTGCTAGCTATGTAACCCTGGGCAAGTCACTTAACCCCCATTGCCCCACCAAAAGAAAAAAAAAAAGAAGTGGCAATGTGACATAGAGAGGCTGGAGGAAGCACTGGATTTGTAATTTGGTACCAGGTTAGGGTTCTAGCTCATGCTGTTTGCTGCCTGTGTTATCTTGGGCTAGGCACTTAACTGTGAGTCTCAGCTTTTTCAGCTATTAAATGAACATCCCTATGGCTTGTTCCTGCTCTAGATCCTGTGACCCTATTGAGTATTGTGTTTCTCTCTGGGTACCATTTAAAAAAAATTTCCCATAATTTTATTTATGTTTTATTTGATAAGAAATATAAACTATAGGCAAGAATTTCCAATTTATAGGGTTTCATTTTGCTTTTCAAAATTAAATTGTTTTGTGTTCCCATTCACAATTTTGACTAAATTTTTTTTCTGAAGTATTAAACTTTCAAAACAAATTCCTTACCCTACCTGAAAAACCACCTTAGTCATCCAATGGAAAATATACATCATTTCTCTTGAAGTGTCAAGAAATTTACTCATATACAAAAAAAGTAATATTTGGATTTTTTTCTAGAAAAAGGTACCCTTTTTTTTTTTTTTTTTTAAAAAGGAAGGACAGTAATAAACTAGAGAGGATCCAGAGGAGGAGGCAGGGAAGTGGCGCAGTGGATTGAGTGCTGGGCCTGGAGTCAAGAAGACCTGAGTTCAAACCCAGCCTCAAACACTTATTAGCTGTGTGACCCTGGGCAAGTCACTTAACCCTGCTTGCTTCAGTTTCTTCATCTGTAAAATGAGCTGGAAGAAATGGCAAACCACTCCAGTATCTGCCAAGAAAACCATAAATGAGATCATGGGGAATTGGATAGGACTGAAAACAACTGAACATCAGCAGTGATACAGGGCAGCCATTTCATCCTTTCAATGACAGTAAATCCAGAGGAGGGCAATCAGAATGGTGAAAGGACTGGAGAGCCTGTCAGTGAGAACTGGTAGAAGGAACTGAGGTCATGTAGTCTGGGGAAGAGGAGACAGAAAAAGCATGACAGCTGTTTTCCAGTTTGTTAAAGGGCTGTTTTGAGGAAGAGAGATTAACCTTGTTGCTCTTGGCCCCAGAACTTGGAGCAGTGGGTGCAGACTCGCAAGGAGGCAGATTTTTGGCTAGATACCAAAACCAACATTCTTATAACTAGTGGTATCCACAAGTGGGCTGCCTCAGGAGGCGTGGGCTCCCCACCCTGAAGGTCTCCCAAGTAGGTGTTATGTGACCCTCGTCTAGGGGGTCTTGTAGAGGGGGATGGGCTAGCTGACCTCTGACTGTGTGAGAGTCTGTGATTCTGAGAACCGGAAGCCTTTCCTGTTGGTGTGCACCTCCCCAGTAAGGAGAGAGGAGTAAGAGGAAGTCCCACTATATTTGCCACAGAGCCTTCTTTCTGAATCTGATCTTCTTGGAATAGCAGGGCTACATACGGATGGTGAGGCTCAGAGTTCCTGGTATTCTGTGTTGCATTGCCTACTTCCTACTGTGTGGTGGCCATATTGGGAGTACAATAAGCTCTCTGTCCTCTGCCAGGGTTCAAGTGAAGCTCAATGGATGTTTTATTAATAAAAAAAATAATAATCAACATTTATGTTGTGCTTTAACCTCCAGTGTTGCAACACAATAATCCTATTGGGGCAGTATCATTATCCCCATCTCAGAAATGAGGAAAATGAAGTCAAAAGAAAACTTGGGCTTTAAGTGACTTCCCAGGGTCATACAGCAAGAGTGCCACTGAGCTGGGATTATGAAATGAATCTAGTGTCGTTGTTTTTCACTAGTTTCAGTCCTGTTCGACTCTTTGTGACCCCTGTATCTTGGAGGAGATAATGAAATGGTTTGTCGTTTCCTTCTCTAGCTCATTTTACAGATGAGGAAACTGAGGCAAACAGGGTTGAGTGACTTGCCCAGGGCCACACAGCTAATAAGTGTCTGAGGCTGGGTTTGAACTCAGGAAAACGACTTCAGGTCTATCCAGTGTGCCACCTTACCTGCCCAATATAAATGCTCTTTATTATTATTATTAACACCATGACTTGGTGAACCTCAGCATTGTCATTAGCAGTTTCCTGGATAATTGGCACTCTTATCAACTGCACCACTTAGTTGCTCTCATTATACCATAACACATTTCATAAGAAAATCACTTAGGGAGTTTTTTAGTCTCTTGGGTGAGATAAGACCGACTTATCCCAGTCACTGATACAAGGGGGAATGCAGTAAGTATCTAGGGGAAGACTGGTTTTGAGAGGTCTGGCTAGGGCAAGGGTTCTTAACCCTTTTTGTGCATGGAGCCTGGAACGGTGAAGTTGAACTCTCCTGTTCAGAAGGATGTTTTTAAAAGCTGATATTTAAAGGATGTACTAAATTTCAGTTGGATGTTAGTGAAATAAAGATGTAATTGTTTTCCCATCCCCATTCACAGGCCCTGTGAAATCTAGCCATGGCTCCCTATTGAGGCTGGGGTTGTAGAGGTTCCTTGGGCTAGGGATTTAAGGGAAGAGGTGGCATTTGAAATGGCATTTAGAGGATTGGTTAGCTTTCAAAAGGCGAAGATTATGGGACTGCTGGGAAGGAGAGGTCATGGAGGCAGGAAACTAGTTGGCTGGGAAACAACTGGTATGTAAGAAAGGTGGTATGACATAAGTGTTAGAAAGGTCATTTAGAGCCAAGATGTGCAGGCCTTGAATGCCAGACCAGGCAGCATGGAATGAACTTTATTTGGTGGGCCATGAGAAGAAGAATATTCTCATTAATTGAGTTACCATACTTCTAGGATCAGTGATTTCACCCGTGAGGGTGCCTCATAAGCCATTTCAGACCACAACCCCCATAAACTTTAGTGTGGTTGGGGAAAAAAGCCAACAAAACCCCTCATTCTCTGACTGCTACCCCTCTGATGAGTGAGCTTCTCCTCACCCAGACTGGTTCTCCAAACATAGAAGCACAGTCTGTTGTTGGGACCCTATTCAAAGCCATTCCATCTGTTAACGTTTGCTTCTGCCTGACATGACTTTTCAAAAACAATTCATTGGCATCATACCAGGAGGAGGCAGGGGGCATCTGCAGAAGCCTTGAGTGGGAGGAGGGTTAGCTTTATCATAGGGTGCTAGAGAGGCGGGGCTGAGAGGGATCAAGGAAGTCATTTGGGCCAACCCCCTCATTTTACATATGAAGAAACTGAGGCCTTGGGTGGTGTCAAAGGTTTGTGTGAGGCCAACATTAGAGATGACATTTAAACTCAGGACCCCAAGAGCTAGCACCTTTCCTCTGAGTGCCTTGGACTCCCCCGACATGGTGCATTGCATTCAGCAGGTGTCTAAAGACAGTTGCCCTTCTGCTCCAAAGCAGTCGTTCCACTTCCCACGGACTCTTAGAAACCCCGTCAGCTCTCTTAAGGCTCAGAACCTGACCTTGGTCGGGCAAACACTTACTGAGCGCCTTGTCTGGGCTGGGCAGTGGTGTAGAGTTGGCATAGCAGCTGTAGAGGAGAAGTAGGAGATAGAACTCCTGCCTCAAGGTGTTTTCTTTCTTATTGGAAATTTAGAAATGTAGACAGGAAGAAGACACACTTTGGGTTGGGTCTTGGAGGTCATCTCAGAGGCAGCTAAGTGGAGCTGGGCCTGTCTTAGACTCTTACTTAGCTGTGTGACCCTGGGTAAGCTGCTTAATCGCTGTTTGCCTCAGTTTCCTCATCTTTAAAATGGGGGTGGCCTTGAGGCTTGAGAACTGAGGGGGAACCCAGTACCACCTGAGACAGCCCATTCTGCATCAGCATAGTTCTAATTTCCAGGCAGCTGACCCTTACTTTCAAACCTTTCTATAGCTTTCATCTAAATTGGCATTTCCATAGCTTCCACTCATACCTCTTGTAGTGATATCTCTTGGACAAATCAAAATGTCTAGTCATTAACAAGCACTGGGTCAGCTAGGTAGTGCAGTGGATAAATCACTGGCCCTGGAGTCAGGAGGACCAGAGTTCAAATCTCACCTCAGACAGTTAATGACTATGACCTTGGGTAAGTAACTTAACCTCAATTGCCTTAAAACATCCAGGGCCATCTCCAGTCATCCTGATATATATCCTGCTACTGAACCCAAATGGCTATGGAGGAGAGAGTGAGGCTGGTGACCTTGCACAGCCCTCCCTCACTTAAATCCAATTCAATGCAAGACATGACATCACCTCGTGATGTCATGGTCTACTTCAAGAATGAAGGACAAACACCAACAACTAGGGCCAAAGTCAAGGGACAAGAGTAATCGTTCAGGTGCCCCTGGCAGGCTTTAACGTTGCTGTCACACCTAGGGGACAGGTGGAATGTGCCTGGGTATAGGGGGATGACACAGGAACCAGATGAGATGAGAAGGAAGGTCAAATCTAAATGAAAACTACTAATACATAAAGCACTGGCCTTGGATTCAGGAGGACCTGAGTTCAAATCCAGCCTCAGACACTTGACACTTACTAGCTGTGTGACCCTGGGCAAGTCACTTAACCCTCATTGCCCCGCAAAACCAAACCAAACCAAACCAAACAAAAACAAACAAACACCTACTAATGTTCCTGTTAGATCTGGGTCTCTGGTCTCCTTCCAGATATGGTCTGCTTCTGTAGGATCCAGATGTTTGCTAAGCCATGACAGATGTGTATAAGTGTCAAAAGTGGGATTAGAACTTAGTTTCCAAATCTTGTGTTCTGACTGTACCCTGCTGCCTTCTGAACTCCAAGATGGGGAAACATGGAGGGACTTGACCTTCCAATATGAAGCATCTAGCTGGGGCAGTGGATAGAATGCTGGACTTGGAGGACCTGACCCTAAATTCCATCTCATATACTAGCTGTGTGACCCTGGGCAAGTCACAACATCTCTCAGCCCCGGTTTCCTTTAAAATAGTATCTACTTCCTCAGATTGTTATGACGATTAAATGAGGTATAAATGAGATCTGTAAAGCGATGCTTGCAAACTTACTGTATAATTGTTAGTCATCATTATTAGCTGTTAAATTTCTGAGTGGAGGGGGCAGCTAGGTGGCGCAGTGGATAGAGCACTGGCCCTGGAGTCAGGAGGACCTGAGTTCAAATCTGGCCTCAGACACTTAACACTTACTAGCTGTGTAACCCTGGGCAAGTCACTTAACTCCAATTGCCTCACTCAAAAAAAAAAAAAATTTCTGAGCAGTGTCATTTTGAAGGGGGATCAGACATAGATCCTGAGGTCAGTCCTGGAACTAGTAGGAGTTACAGAAGGTTTTGGCTCAGTCCAAGGAAGTATTTCCTAATGATCGGAGCTGTCCAGCGTTTGATGGGTTGCTTTCTAGATAGAGGCATTCAAGGAATGAATAAAGTGGACATTGGTAAAGCACCTACTATGCGCCAGGAGGGCCTGCATGATCAGGGATTTTGTAGGAGAGGATTTGTGCCTTCTTTAGGTACAGGCTGGGTCAGATGATTTCTGTGATTCAGTGACTGTAGGTGGGGGGATGTATGTGTCTCATGGACTCCTTCTGCTGGGTGTGAGCAGGAGGAGAAGTACCCCATGGAGCGCATAAAATTAATTTGTCTTTCCTTCTCCCTTCCTCTTTCCATTCTACAGACAAAACCTGCTACAACCCTCTCTTCAATTCGGAGGACATGCAGGAGATCACCCAGCATTTTGCCGTCTGCCACGTGGATGCTCCTGGGCAACAGGATGGAGCAGCATCCTTTCCTGCAGGGTAAGTGTCTGAAGGATGGATGACGACCTTTGACTCCAGATGGAGTGTCTTCAGCTAAAGTTGAGGTATTGGGAGAATGGCTTGACTAGGATTGGAATGGGTTGGAATCTTAGGGCGATACATTTGGATCTAATGTCGAGGGACGTTAGTAGACATCTGTCTCTCCAGTTCAACCCTTTTCATTTGCCAAATGGGGAAACCAAGGCAAGAGAGATGAAGGTCACTCAGGTATTAAGTGGCCAAGTTAGGATTAGAACTCATATTCTGCTGACTTCCAGTCCTTTCTATGTCAGACCTGAGGTAAAGACACAAGAGGGAGAGAAATAAGAGGACTGCATTTGAGGAAGACAGAGAAGGGGGCACAGATTGAAGGAGAGCAAATGTCTGCAAGTCATCTCTGGGTTGCTGTTTCTTTTTTTTTCATTTGGGGCACCTTGGTGGTACAGTGGATGGAGAGCCCGGCCTAGAATCAGAAAGACCAGAGTTAAATGTGGCCTCAGATACTTACTAGCCGTGTGACCTGGGCAAATCATTCGACTTCTGCTTCAGTTTTCTTATCTATAAAATGGGGATAATAATATCTTTCCTACCTCCAGGGTTGTTAGGAAGACCAAGTGAGGTAATACTTGCAAAGTGCCTGGAACATAGGAGGCATTGTATTATAAGTGTTAGTCATTATTACCATGATACGTAAAATGCTAGGGTTAGATTTGATGAGCTTAGATTAGAAGGAAGAGTCCTTTGAGGTCCAACCCCCCCTCCCTTCATTTATACTTGGAAAAAACTGATACCTAAATAGGGTAGTGACTTGTCCAAGGTACCACATTTGTTGATAGAGCTGAGTCTTCTTTTCCCATAAGGGAGAGTGACTACATTACAGCTGCTTCTCAGGTTCCTGTTCTAGCAGTTGGCAGTTCTGTGAGATGTGGGGTGCATAGGGAAGAAGTGGTTTAAAAAAAGTGTCCGAGGGGCAGCTAGGTGGCGCAGTGGATAGAGCACCGGCCCTGGAGTCAGGAGTACCTGAGTTCAAATCTGGCCTCAGACACTTGACACTTACTAGCTGTGTGACCCTGGGCAAGTCACTTAACCCTCATTGCCCTGCCCCCCCCAAAAAAAAGTGTCTGGACAGGTGCTTCCATAATGCTCTTAAGTGACCTTCATTTCAGCACAGTTTATTGACTTCTGGTCCTGTCCCCTACTCCATTCCCCTCAAGAAATTATCTTAAATGATTTCTGAAGTCCCTTCCAGACTCAGCCTTGCATTCTCTACAACTTGGGGCCTTTTCTGTGTTAGCACTGTCTCTCTTCCCCAAGATTTCTTTGGCCTTTTGAATATATTTTGTATTTCCTGATCTGGGCACTGTGTTGTTTCATCATCTTCTCCTAGAACCAGACTATAAGCCCCTTGAGGGCAGGGACCACAATCCCAACACCTAATGTAGTGCCTGGCATTGAATAGACACATCATAAAAGCTTTTTAAATTTGAATGAGGAAATTGAGACCCAGAGAAGGGAAAGGAGACTTGGCTAATGCCATACACCTCGCCAGTGAGTGGCAGACCTGGTACTGGCAGCCGGGCTTCCTGATTCTTTCAGTAGAGTGAGATTCTTTTCGGGAGAATGAGCTTTTCTTTCTGCCACATTGAATGGACCACGCCTGTGGTTTAATTATTATCAAAGTCCTTGGGACTTAAAACAACACGATCTTTTTCCACCACAGCTTCATATTACCCTTTCAAATTTGTAGGCAGATGGGAATGAACTAGGGGAGCTCTCCACTGTTGGAGATGGATCTCTTGGAGGGCATCTTGTTTCCCAGCCCCCTTCTGATTATATGATCAAATAATGAGATACTGGTAGGGGGGGGAGGAGCAGCTCAGTGCTTAAGGGATTAGAAATGGGTTTCTGATATTATTAGAAATGGGCATTTATTCCTTAACTTGTAAATAGATGGGACCCACACTGGCCAAGTAATTGAAATGAAAAGCCTATTGGAAAAGCAAGGACTTGGTTAATTATTAACCAGCTGTTAAAGTAATGAGCAGTCAGTAACTACCATCGGGAGGACAGAGCCATCTGAATCGCTAGCTCAGCAGCTTTCACTCAAAGGACCTCTTTGTAAAAGTTTGGGGCCTTCCCAACCCTCTCATGGAATTTGGATATTCATTCCCTGGGACTGCTCTAAAGGATACATTGTTTTCATGGTCTGAGAGCCAGGAATACGGAGCCCTGATTTCATTTCTTGGGTAAATCACTTGTTCTCTGCAAGGGATAATAGCCCCTTCCCTGGCATATAGAAAGAATAGGAGACCTGTTCAAGAAGAACTTGGTTTGAATCCCAGCTCATCCACTTCCCTACTGGCTGTGTAATAATTGAGCAAGTCCCTTGCCATGACTGTTCCTCAATTTCTTCATCTGTAAAGTGGGGATGAAAATATTTGCATTACCCACCGAGGTCAAAGAAGTTCGGTGGCACAGTGGACAGAGTTCTGGGTCTGGAGTGAGGAAGACTCATCTTCCCGAGTTCAAATCTGGCCTCAGACTCCCCCCAAGCTTAACCTCTGTCGACCTCAGTTTCCTCTTCTATAAAATAAGCTGCAGAAGGGAATGGCAAACCACTCCAAGTATCTTTGCTAAGAAAACCCCAAAAGGGGTCGTGAAGAGTAAACACAACTGAACAACAAAGCTTAGTTCCCTTAATTCTTTCCTGGTTCTTTGAGCTATTCATTCTATGTTTTGAATTGACTCATTTTCCTGCCCTGCCAAATATAGTACCAACATCCATGACCGGGATGACTAGCAGGAATGTCCTCTCCCTTTCTTTAGACCAGTAGTTCTTAAAATGTGATCTTCCAGTCCCTAGGAATCCCTGAACGTCTTTCAGGTCAGAATTTGTCACGCTAATACTAAGATGTTTTAATTTCTAGCATATCAGTAGATGTAACCCACATAAAACAAAAACTCTTTGGAGGGATCCTCAGTTTTTAAGAGTAAATAAATGCATCCCAAGACCAATATTTTTGACACTCCACAGCCAAAGATCCTCATTTTTGGCAACCACATCATCCTCTTGACTTTAATGAAATTATCATATAATAAAATGGTTGAGTTGCCACCCTATCCAAAGAACTGTTATCTAGCTATGTCTCTACTCCACCATCATACTCAGGCAATTGATTTTTTGAGCCCATTTGCAGATCTTTACATCTATTCCTACTAAATTGCCTCTCATCTCTAGCCTCTTGTTTTTAATCTTTCGAGAGCCTGGGGAATAATATAATTTTTACCGGAGACTATTTAAGTACAGCGATGCCTCAATCAACAAATTTTCTGGGAAGAAAGGTCCTTTCTACAAAGTGGTTGTGTTCATAATAGCTTTTATTTCTCTAGAGTTTTGTGGCTTACAAAGCTCTTTCCTCACAGCACACCCCTGGAGCTAGGTAGTGTAAACATTATATATTGTCCAGAAGAAGAAACTGAGACCCCATAAAGTGAGATAACTTTGCCATGGTCACATAGTTTGGAAGTGATAGAAGAATCAGTCCACTCTCAGTGCTAGTGAAACAGGCCAGATCACCCTCAGAAATGGAAATGGTCAGTACAGGGCCAGAATTTCCATTTATCTCAGGGCGGGGTTTGAAGGAGGAAGATGGTTGCACTAGGGCTGGTGTTTACAAGTGTGTATGTTAGGGCCTCCCTCTAGAGGTTGCAGTCTGTTGGAGAGTTGTAGCCTGCTTCTAGTTGCGGGTGTTTTTAGGAAGGGAGGGAGTGAGGAAACAGCTAGCCAACTATTTGCCAGGCATTATGCCAAGCACTTTATAAATATTATCCCACTTGATTCTCACATTAGCCCTGTGAAGTAGTAATACTTCCTTTTTACAGTTGAGGAGACTGAGATAGATAGAGGTTAAGGAAGGAAACATTTATTAAGCGCCAACTAATTGCCAGACATTATGCTAAGTAAGCACTTTATAATTATTATTTGATTATCCTAACAATCTTGTGAGGTGCTACTAATGTTATCCCCTTTTTATAGAAATTAAGGCAGATAGAAGTTAAGGAAGGGAGGGAGGAAGGAAACAAACATTAAATGCCAACTGTTTGTCAGGCATTATTCTAAGCAAGGACTTTATAAACATTAGCCCATTTGATTCTCATAACCCTGTGAAGCCCTGCAAAGTAGTAATAAAATCTCCTTACAACTGAGAAAACTCAGGCAGATAAATGTTAAGGGAGGAAACAAACATTTAAGCTCCAACTATTTACTAGGCATTATGCATAGTAAGCTCTTTTACAGCTATCATCTCATTAGATTCTCACAACAGCTCTGGGAAGTAGTAACCATTTTATCTCCTTTTTTACACTAGAGGAAACTGAGGCATATAGTGTGAAGGAGGGGAGGAAACAAACATTAAGTGCCAGTTATTTTCCAAGGATTATAATACTAAGCAAGCATTTCATAAATATTATCTTCACAACCCCATATATAACTATATAACTCTCTCTACACATGTATATGTGTATATGTGTATATATGTATATATGTGTGTGACACACACACACACAAAACCTAATATTAACCCTTTTTTACAGTTGAGGAAACTGAAGCAGATAGAGGTTAAATGACTTGCCCAGAGTCACATAGCTAGTAATTGTCTGAGGTCAGATTTAAACTCAGGTCTTCCTGATTCCTGGTCTCTCACTCTATCCAGCTGCTCACTTTGATGAATCACAGCATCTCAGAACTAAAAGGGCCTCAGTCTAACCCATATATGAACAGACATCCTGTCTATAATTCTCAAGAATGGTCATTCAGAGGGGCAGCTAGGTGGCCCAGTGGATAAATCACTGGCCCTGGATTCAGGAGGGAGCTGAGTTTAAATCTGGCCTCAGACACTTGACACTTACTAGCTGTGTGACCCTGGGCAAGTCACTTAACCCCAATTGCCTCACCAAAAAAAAAAAAAGAATGGTCATTCAGCTTCTGCTATTTAAAACCTCTAGGAGAGTGGTCTCTAATTCCAGAGGCAGGCCACTGCACCTTTGGAATCCTCTTGTTACTTACTAGATTTTTCTTTCTATTGAGCTAAAATTCACCTCTCTGCAGCTTCATACTAATTCTGCCCACCAGTGCCAAGTAGAAAAAGACTACTCCCTCTTCAAATATGTGAAAACAGCCGTTTCATCTCCCCCCTGAGTCTTTTCTAGTTTAAAAATTCCCAGAGCCTTCAACTGATTCTTGGATGTTTGGGGCTTCTGGCTTCTTAACCTCTAAATGTGTTCCATTTTGTCCATGTCCTTCCTAAAATATGGTCCCCTGAGCCAAACACTACTACCACCACCACCACCATCATCATCATAGCTAAGCCTTATAAACCAGACTCCATCTGATCAAAACATTGATTCTGGCTTGCTAGAAAAGGCTTCGAGTTCTGATTTTCTGTTTCTGCTGGGGATAGAAAGTTAAAGATAAGCACCATAGACTTAGAGCTAGTGGATACCTTAGAAAGCATCTATTATTTTACAGATGAAGAAACTGAATCAGATTGGGGTGAAGAGACTTCCTCTGAGTGATTGGGCTTTGTTATTAGGTGATACTAACTCTTTCTTCCCACAGGTACATGTATCCCTCCATGGATCAACTGGCTGAAATGATTCCTGGAATTCTCCACCAGTTTGGGTAAGAAAAATAAATGTGTTGGTGGTAGAAAATAGTTTTGTCTTTTTAAATGGTAGCTTTGGTTTTAATCCTTTCCTTGCCAAATGTTCATGAATATAGAGATAGGTTTTGGTCTGCCAAAAGAGGGAGGTGTGCTTATGTGGGTTGTAAGGCTCTCTGAAAAGTTTGTTGTCAGTTTCATGTGCAGTCATCTTTTTAACCGAACTGGGTTGTGGAAATGCTTGTTTTATTCCATACATTAAAAATAAACTAAAAAAAAAACTGGCAAATGCTAGGGAAAAAAGTTTGCTTCTTGTAATTCAGTCAGCTTAATTTCCTTCCATTGTGTCTAGCCACCCAGGAGTTCAGGAGTATAGTTTGTAGATGGTAGGAGGTGTCCAGTCAATTAACCAAAATTAAACACCTGCTGTGTGCCCAGTGCTGAAACACACCAGGCAGCAGTGATAGATAGGGACAGGGGCAGAGGAGCCCAGTATATATAGAAGAGAAGGCATTTATTGCAAGACCTGACCTTAGAGATTCAAGACCTGGTAGGAAAAGAAATTAAGCCATTACAGGGCTGATAGACTGGAAGAACATGGAGGGGTTAAAGGTTAGCAGCCAATAGGGTCACCTCCTGTACTGCCAGTCTTCACCCTGGATCCATCAGCATCTTGCCTTTTGAGTAGAAATGGTCCCGTGCTGTTTGTCTCTTCCCATTTACTTTCTCCTCTCCTGTTATTTTATTTTAGACGGCTTCCTTCTTAAAGAAATATTGTACAATAAGAGCTGTCTTTGCATCCATTCTCCAGCCTGCATACCCTCCAGATCCCAGAACCATGTTCCTTTTACCCACTGGCAATGGCCATCCAGTGCAGAGTCAAGCTTCCTGAGCAGGAAGATGCTATGTTGTAATAGTCATTCCAGTAAATGTCACAGAATCTGGCTTTCAGAGACTCGGGAGGCAGGGGAGGAAGGGTATGAAGCAAGAGTAATGGAGAGGTCATGGTCCTCTGTCTAGTTACAAAGCAGGGATTTGTTTGGGGGAGAGGCGAGCCTTTTGCTATTTTGATCGCACACCATTG
Organism: Dromiciops gliroides; assembly: GCF_019393635.1. Classification (NCBI taxonomy): domain Eukaryota; kingdom Metazoa; phylum Chordata; class Mammalia; order Microbiotheria; family Microbiotheriidae; genus Dromiciops; species Dromiciops gliroides. Next base: position 97,001,028 of record NC_057861.1, read on the forward strand.
TGGCCGTTGAGCTAGCTGTCAACTCAAAAGAAATCTGACCTCATCAGAAAGGGGCAGGTAACTGGGGCAGAAACTGGGCTTTTGTTATTTGGGGGCTTCTCAGTCCCATTTAACAGGAGGTCCTCTTGCTCCCTTTGGGGGGCACTTCTTTTCTTCCTATAGACTGAAAAGCGTGATTGGAATGGGAACCGGAGCTGGTGCCTACATCTTAACTCGTTTTGCTGTAAGTCTTCTAGTCTCTCTCAAACATTGGAGCTCTTTTTTGTGGACTTGAGACCACAGACAGACTGTTAACCTGTCATGTCCCAGTTCCAATGTGGGGTGGAGGGGTAGGGGTGGCTTCTTCTCTATAACAAATGAATCTTGGCTAAAGATGAAATTCATCCCTCTTGGCTTTGGCAAGCAAGATATCTGCATTCTCTGCTGAATTTCCAGAACTTCTTTTTTATTTATTTATTTATTTATTTTTTTGGTGAGGCAATTGGGGTTAAGTGACTTACCCAGGGTCACACAGCTAGTAAGTGTCAAAGGTCTGAGGCTGGATTTGAACTCAGGTCCTCCTGAATCCAGGGCCAGTGCTCTATCCACTGCGCCACCTAGCTGCCCCTCCAGAATTTCTTAAAAGAACTTGAGTCTGATAGTTAGGACCATGCTCTCCACTTGAGCTGAGTGACCTTTTTGGTTTGTAGTGGGGGTGCAGTCTCAAGGAGAGAAGATGAAAGGATAATAGCTTACATCTAGGACCTCTCCTAAGGGCAGTTAGGTAGTACAATGGCTGGAGCTCTGAACCTGGAGTATCTTCTGATTTCAAATCTGACCTTGGATACTAGCTGTATGACCCTGGACAGGTCACTTCAGCCTGTTTGCCTCCGTTTCCTCATCTGTAAAATGAGCTGGAGAAGGAAATGGCAAACCACTGCAGTATCTTTGCCAAGAAAACCCCAAAAAGGATCACAAAGAGTCGGGCATGACTGGAAACGACTGAACAACAACAGAACCTCTCCCCAGCCATCCTGGCAGCTCAGAAGCAGTAAAAGGTGGAAGCATCCAAGTGTCCAATTTAGGCTTCCCTAATAGTTAGAGCTTCCTCGGGAAGCTGTGAATGCCCCCTCGTTGGCGGTCTTCAAGCAAAAGCTGGCTAGCTGTGAGGTTTCCTTTTGGATAAGGGTGGGTTCTGATGGCTGCTGATACTTCCTTCCAACCTCAGCTGTAATGAGTGGGGAAAATAATACCTAGCCCTGGGTCCAAATACCAGTTCTGACATTTGGTGGCTTGCTTATGGTAAATGGGATCATTGACTTTACAGCTAGAAGGGAGATCAGAGATAATCTATCCCTGATTTTTCAGATGAGGAAATAAGCCTGGAGAGGTAACTTCAAGGTCACGGAGGCAGTAAATGGAGCTAGCTAGCAGAGCAACTCTTTGTCTTCTAGCCTCTTTTTGGCCTCTGAGGACCTTTCCAGCTACAAATTGATGATTCTGCTTTGCCTGGTCTACTCTCTGACTTTATTGTCTTCCATTGCAGCTGAACCACCCGGAGATGGTGGAAGGACTCGTCCTCATCAACGTGAACCCTTGTGCAGAAGGGTGGATGGACTGGGCAGCAACCAAGGTAAAGAACCGCGGCTTTGGAAATGTGCGTGTGTTTTCTGTAAGGAGATCTGCAGGCAGAGAGCCCCGATCTGCCCTGATAAGAAGCATCGCCTCCAGCTCTGTCTTAATTCCTGCAGAAAAGCATTTTCCTTGGCCTGTGCCACCCCCTCAGCTGGGAGCTCTCAGTAAATGTGGGTGGGAATAGTCCCAAACAGCACTAGTCTGTGAGGTTGGCCCCTTCCCGAGGAGGCAGCAAGGGTCCCTCAAAGCCTGCACTGACCCATGCAACTCTTAGCTAGATTTTTTTTAAAAAATATTTTTTGGAAGGATCTCACATCTTTGCCAAGGAGAGAATAAATTGTTCCAGATGAAACGAGATATATAGCCTTTCAGTCTGGGAGCAGTTCTGAGTTTTCATTTTGAAAATGTGTTTTTGCCAAATTCGGGGTGGCTATCAAGTGACATGGAGGCAATGAAGTCACCTCGTAGCCAAAGGCTCGATGCTATTGGTATTTTGAGTTCATCTGTGCTCTCCAACCCTCCTCTTCTTCCTCAAGCATGGGTGGGGTCACAGGGATTGCCCCTCCCTTCACTGGAGGTCTTTACATATAGCCTGGATGACTGGGGATATTGTGAAGAGGAGTGGTGTATAGGAAGGGGCTGGACTGGGTGATCTCTGGAGTTGTGACTGTATTAGGGTCTTGAGCTCTGTGTCATCAACCTGAGACCATTCACAATGCCTAAGACTGATTTAAATCCCAGTTCAACAGTATGTGTAGTGGAAAGAACCCCGCGAACTGATTAGTTTGGGCGATCTTCTTAGCACCTCAGGACCTCTCTTCCTCTCTAAACCAGGGGTTGGACTAAATAATGCCTAAAACTAGGCGGGATTGGGACCAACCTCTCAGGAAGTTTGAGACAAAATCCAGGGGTCTTTGTTCAAAGCATTATTCCAAAAGGGTAGGGTCACATTTACTATTACGCTTCCTCTCTGTATCTAATAATAGCTTTTCCCCATAAATTTTTTTAAAAGTTGTATTTTGACTTCTTTTTACACAAGATCATTTCCCAACATTCCCCTCCGTCCCCCACGGGGTCATTCTTCTTTGGTAATAAAGAAAAAAGTTAAGCAAAACCTAACTGACCATATGATTAGTTAAACAACATCTCTGATACCTATAGTTCATTATCAAGATTGTTCATTGCAATTAACCTGAGTTTGGCTGCCCTTTAGTGTGCTTTTCAAGAATTCCATTTAGTCATTGATTTTTTTTTAATAGAATAACAGTATTCTATTTGGGCTCCACAGTTTGTTGAGGTTTCCCCCATCGATAGGTCCTCCCTTTATTTCCAGTTTTTGCTGCCACAGGGAGTATTGCTATGAATATTTTGCTCAGTGACCTCCTTGGGGTCACATGCCTTAGAATTGGGATCAATAAATCTAAGGGAACAGACAGTTCAGTGACTTGGCTCTCTGTCATCTGTTGTTGTTTTATCCCATTTAGATCTCTGGTTGGACCCAAGCTCTTCCGGATATGGTGGTGTCTCATCTGTTTGGGAAGGTGAGTCATTTGTTCAGATCCTATAATGAGGACCCAACCCCCACCCTCACCCTCCAGATTCCTATCTACCATAGGTCAGATCACACCTCTCAGAACACATCAGCTCCATGCAAGAGAAAGCATGACACCAGCCCAGGCAATGTGCTGTTCAAGGAGAATGTTGAGCACTCACTCCTTTGCATCCAGTTCTATAGAAGTGGCACCTTCTCACGCCACGACTAGACTAGAGGAGAGAATGCTACATTTCTAAAGAAGCTGGTTCATAGATGTAACTTTATCTATGGCATGCATCCTGTGTGTCAGCCTTCTCATATCTATTGTTGTTTGTTCTTATTGGTCTTTTTAATCAATTTGCCTCCATATACCTCTTTTTCAACTCTCTCAGAGAACCACCACTTAGATAAAGATTTTTTTTTTTTAGAGAAGAAAAAAATTCTTCAAAGCCAATTAATAGCTCGAAAGAACCTGACATTATATGTCCCATTCCACTCCCATGGAGCCCCAGTTCCTCACTCGTTTTTAATACAGGTGCTTCCAAACTGGTCAGTGAAAGTTTTTTTTTTAATGTTTAGACTTTTAGCTGCTATTGAGACACTCTCCTTCTTGACAGACCCTTGGAGAGCTGAAGTCTCTTTTTAAAGTCTATAGAATCTTAGAATTTCAGAGATATAGGCTTAACTCCCTTTCTTCTCTGAAGTAGAACTAAAAAATTTCATTTGGAAGGCACCCCAGAAGTCATCTCTATCATCTCTGCCTACACAACCATCCTTCAGCCACATGCTTAACAAAGGATCTTCCTTTTGTCTTCAGGCTAAACAGTCCACGTCACTCAGTGGTCATCAGATTCTCCTTCAGGGCCTCCATTGACAGGGACCTCACTATTTTGTGAGGCAGCCCATTCTGTTGTGGAGCATCTTTTGATAGTTGGGAAGGTCTTACATGTGCTGAGCTAATCTTCTCTCCCTGTAACTTCCATCCATGGCTCCTGGGTTCTGCCTTCCGTGGTCACACATCCCTCTTCCTCATGAGAGCCCTTTAGATGCTTACGGACATAGGTTATCATCCCTCAGCTCTTTTATATCTCTCCATGGCTAACACCTTCAGGTGGTCTCGATTAAGGCACATTTTCATCCTGATCTTAATGTCCCTGAGTTAGCTGAGGAGTTCTTAACCTTTTGTTAAGTCTGATGAGCCCTATGGACCCCTTCTCAGTAGTAATGGTTTATGTTTGTAATTGAGGAGAAGGATAAATTTCAGTGAAAGGCCATGGACTCCTTCTCAGAATAATAATCATCTACATTCCTAAATTTCAGTTAGAGGTTCATGAAAATCCCCATTCCCAGACTCCCTAGAATCACCCCAGGCTATGGACCCTTACCTTGCTCGTCAGTTACAATGCTGGGTCTGTTTGTCCCTGCGTGAGGTTACGTGTGGCAGGACAGCGTACTCCTTGGCCAGCAATTTCTGCCACTTGGTTTTAATCTGAAATAACAGGAGGATTACTCACAGGCTAATTCTTCTAGTGGTGTGTGTAGCCCTTCGACCTCTTTCCTCCTTAAATAATCCCAGACTCTGTTTTGACAACAGCACCAGCTGGACATGCTCAGGGTCCTCCACCCTCCCCCTTCTCTAGGCCTGGATGTTACTGGTTAGGCAACCCTTCCAAGGCCATGCCCATCCCTAGGGCTCCCAAACCAAAGGGGATGCTGTTTTGAGCTGTTGTTTGGCCCTTCCCAAAAATCAACAAGAAAGGAAAAAGAAACTGGGTTTGTGCCGACTTTGGGGTCAAGCTTTGTGTGGATTGAAGTGCTTCTCCCCTGCCCCTCCTGCTTTGTGGCTTAAAAGTGTCTTGTGCCCCAGTGGTGCTGTTGGCTTTCAAGCAGAGGAGGCAGGCTAGGTAGTACAGTGGAGAGAGGACTGAGCTGGGAGCCAATAATTCTGAAGGCTATCCCTGACTCTGCAGTCATCTGTATCACTTTCCCTTTCTGGGCCTGGAATTGGGACTGATGGTTTCCCTTCCAGCTCTGATGGCTCCCATATTTATAGTGCCTTCATGTTTACAGAATGCATTCTTCACCTCAGTCCACTGGGGTAGGAAGTGTTCTGGGTATAATCATATCCATTTTATAGATGAGGGAGCTGAGGCTCAGAGAGACGGTGCCTTTTCCCCAAGGTCAGCCAACCATTTAGTAAATATCAGAGCAAGGCTTTGAATGCAGGGCTCTTGACTCCACATCGAGCACCCTTTCCACTGTAAACACCATTTCTGAATCCCAAGCAAACCCTGCCCTGATACTTTCCCTAGCTGGGCCAGACTTGACTGGGGCTTTCCTTCTCCTGGTATGGCCTAGTAGGTGATGAGGTCATTGATGTTCTTCTTCCCCCCACCCCTTTCTCTTAATCACAGGAAGAGATGCAGAACAACATTGAGGTGGTGCACACCTACCGTCATCATATCATTAATGACATGAACCCGAGCAATCTCCATCTTTTCATTAATGCCTACAACAGGTAACTAGCTTTGTAACCTGGATCGAGTTGCTTCCTCTTGTTGGCCCTCCGTTTTCTCATTAGAAAATAGGACTGGATATGCTCCAAGGTCCCCAACAACTATAAATGTGTAGGATTATTTACCTGCCATGTGTCTGGATTGGTCTCTTGTTCATTGGACAGTCATTCAATATGTATAATGTAGTCATCCTACTACATGCCCAAGGCAGAGTGTAGGTTACAGAAGGCCTGGAATACCACTCTTCATACCATAAAGTGAATAATAATAAATTTATTGGCAAATCTTAGAACCATACAATGATAAGAACTAGAAGGGGTTGTGGAATCTAGAATGTTAGCTGGAGGAGACCAGTGGATATAAAATGTTAGCATCTACAGTGTTGGAGCTGGGAGACACCTGAAAACTTAGAATGTTAGAGCTGGAAGAGACCTAATAGGACTTAGACTGTTAGAACCCATGATGTTGGAACTGGAAGACATCTGTGAATAGAAAATGTACAGTGTTAAATTTAGAAGGGTCCTTTGGGCATCGAATCTTAGCACTGAAAGGAATCTCAGAACAGGGAACATTCTCAGTGTTGGAAAGGACCTTTGAATCTAGAAAGAGACAGGAGAAACTTTAGAATACTTTGTACAAAATATCAGAGCCAGAAGGGATCTTAGAACAGAAAATTCTAGAGTTGTTTAAGTTCCTTAGAGGTCATCTTAGTTTAGGAAACTGACCTAAAATTTGCTTAGCAAATCTTCAAAATGGTTATTACTTCCCCATCCCCATCCTTTTGGTCTCGGGTAGCTTTGCTTGGAATAGGAAGTGGGAGAATGTCATGGACATCACCCTCCCTCTTCTGACTTTGTATAGATAGGACCTCACAACCGACATAACTTTCAATCTTTCCCCCCACCCAGGGCTGTCACAACTTTAAGGATGGGACATATTTGTTCCTCATGAAAGGTTGGCCATGAGAAAACCCATATGTGAAACAGCCAGGAAGTAATTTTACTCATTTCCTAGGCAGTAGTGGCTGCACCTTGGTCTCCTGGCAGACTCCAGTTTCCACCAGACATATTTTCCCATAACTCAGTGGAGCCAAGAAGGCTGTGACCCAGCACCCCAGCTGACGTTGACTGGTTTTGTGGCATGTTGAGTCGGGCAGGTCATCCCAAAGGGGGAGGGAGGTGGAGGTCTGCTCCCAGGTCCCTCGTGCTATTGATCTCTCTCTTTCTCCCTCTCCTGCCCCTGGGGAGGCAGCATCTGTTAATTACTTTGGCTTATTTCCACAGTCGCCGGGATCTAGAAATCGAGCGCCCTCTCCCAGGAACCAGTGCTGTTACTCTACAGTAAGTGGCTGTCTTCCATATATGTCTGTTTGCAGACTGAACCTTGCCTAGAATTCCCAGGGTCCCTTACAGAATGAGGTTTGTAAACCACATTATACATTATCCATCAATACAGTTATTCATTTGGCCCTTATCATTATGTGAGGTAGATGTTCTCCACTTTGTTATTGTGGAAACTGTAACCCATGGAGGAAAATCATCCTCTCAGGGTCAGACAGTAAGTTAGTAACAGAGCTGAATCCCAAATTCTAGGTGGTGCAGAGGAAGGAAGACCTGAATTCAAATCTTGCCTGAAGACATTTATTAATTATGTGATCCTGGAACTCAGTTTCCTCATTTATAAAATGGGGATAATAATAGCATCATAGGCTTGTTGTGAAGATCAAAAGAAAGAACACTTGTAAAGAGCTCTGCAAATCTTAAAGAAAAAATGATGGATGGAAGGAAGGATGGATGGATGGATGGGTAGATGGGTAGATAGGTAGATAGGCTGGGAGTTAGCATTTTTATTAGGTTTTCTGATTTATAGTCCAATTTTCTTCCCATGTGCAGATGTAAAGGCTTAGCCAAATATCATGGTAGGTATCTTGGGTTCCTTTTTTGCTGGAGTCGCCATTTGTTTTTCTGGGACCAGTACCCAAGACAGTCACCCTCTGGCAAACCATGTCAGTTAGGTGGACAATGAGCTACAGTTTCACATATACCCCAAGTTCCAACCTGATGGGATGGTGAGATAAAGATGGCTTTTTCTGGAGTTTTTCCTAATTAAGGAGAACAAAACAATGTTCGCCAGGGTACCATTAACTCCTGCACAGAGAGGTACAGGGTTGGGCTTAGACATAGTTGCCCACTTGGTGGGTTTTAATGGGGATGGCCAGAAGTTTCATCTTCTAGGCTCAGATGCATTAAATCCACCTATGGCTGAGATCTGCTCCATCTTAAGACAAAACCTTGTATTCAAATATTAGAAAACTCAAAATGAAGATGCCCTTGGTAAAATCTGCTTAATTTATGTTCTTGCTAAGGTATAAAAGATTGCTAACTGAACTGTTATTGCAAGTGACAGAAGAGTCAGCCTCAGAAAGATAGGACAAGTGTCTGAAGGAATAGTAAGGTGATGATGAGGTGTGCATATAGGTAGAGACAGAATGTATAGTGTAAAGATAACAATTAATTCTTTACAATAGGGAGAGGAGTTTGGTGTTGTTTACTGTTTGCCTTGAGGACTAACATTTCCTTTTTCTGAACATTCCCAGGTGCCCTGCATTGTTAGTGGTTGGAGACAATTCACCTGCGGTGGATGCTGTGGTAGGTATTATTCGGTTTTCTGTAATCACAACTTTGCTATCAAGTAGGAGCTTTCTCATCTGATGTGTTGGCAAAGCCTGGAGTATGCAGGAAGAGTAGGTGCAATGTGCCAGCTAGTTTACAAAACAAATCCATATTAAATAAATTGTATTGGCTTAAGTATTTTTTCTCTTTCCTTTATAACACTTAGATTACAGAGAATCACAGTGAATCCCAGACCACACCTGGAGTATTGGGATGAGTTCTGGGTACCTTCTTTTAGGAAGGCATGGATAAGCTGAACCAAGTTCAGAGAAAGATGATCAAGAAGGTGGAGGAATTTGAAATCCTGCCCAATGAGGAGGAGTATGAGAAACAAAGGCGGCGTAACCTGGAGGAGAAAGATAATAATACTAAGAGGGAACGTGATCATGTCTCTTCTTGTATTTGAAGAGGTGTTGGGTACAAGGGAGAGTAGACTTAATTCCTAAGAGCAAAATAGAATTATTGGATGGAATTTTAAAAATGTTTTATTGATACTCTTTTTTTAAAAAAAGAAAATCACCCATGTCACTTTCCATTGACAATCTCCTCTCTCTGACATAAAACCTTTACTTCCTCTCTTGTAACAAAAGTGTGAGTTAGGAAAAACAAATCATCATGTTGTTCATGAATGACAAAAGTATGCTTCATTACACAACTGTAATCTGCCAAGAGGCAGCAAACAGGCTTAGCCAGTCATCCTCTCAAATCACCCTATATCATTGCATGGAGGTCTCTTAATCTTGTTTTCCTTTACATAATTGTGGTCATAGCATCAGTTGTTCTCGTGGTTCTATTTGCTTTTCTCCGAGTTGTGGGTGGAAGTTTCAGGTAGGCAGATTTGGACTCAGCTTGAAGAAGCTCTTTCTAGTGATTGGAATGGGCCCCAAATAAAATTGGCTGGCTTTGGGAGAGAGTGAGTTCTCTGTCACTGAGAGTGCTTTAAGTAGGGGCTGGCCGTTAAGGAAGTTTTGTAAGGGACGACACATCAAATGGTTGGTCCCTTTGGCTTTTTCCAGCTCTTGAGATTCTGTGAATAACACACCCAACTCACTTTTGTTTACAAAAGCCCTGGGAAGCAAAGAAGTCCTCCTCTTTCCATCCCGCTCTAATAAAGTGCGAGAATTCTAAAGACCATCTTTTTCTTAGTCTCTCTTTTGCAAGATCATGGGCTCTAGAGTTGAAGGAGTTCTTCAAGATGACTGAGTTCATCTTCCTTATTTTTACAGATGAGGAAATGGAGACCCAGAGACCCAGAATATAAAATATTTGAGAATATGCTGTTTATGCCCCTAGTGGGGAGGGACCGAGCCCTATATGAGGAATGGTTGAAGGAACTCTATAAAGGACCTCTTATGTGCCAGTCAGAAAGAATTTATTTAGCGTATGCTGTGGGTCATGCATCATGCTAAACACTGGGAATACCAAAAAAAAAAAGGCAAAGGACAATTCCTTCCCTCAAGGGACTAACATTCTAATGGGGGAAACAATATGTAAATAACTATGTACCAACAAAATATATACTAGGGAAAAGGAGATAATCCACCAGCATTAAGGGGGATTGGGAAAGGCATCCTGCAGAAGGTGGAATTTTAGCTGGGATTTGAAGCCAGCATGCAGAGGTGAGGAGGGGGTGAGCATTCCAAATATTGGGGAACATCCAGGAAATGTATTGGTCAGGCCAGGATGTCCACTTAGGGAGATCCTGGGATTACATGAGGTAACAGAACTGAGATTTGAACACAGGTCCTCTGACATGAAATCTTGGACTCTTACCCAGCATTGGATAAATATTTGTTGACTCTTGGGGGTTTGGCCATTCTCTAGGAGAGAGCAGATTTTGCCTGTCTCCCAGGCAGCTCCGTCCAGGGTCATCTCTTCCTTTCCAAGGTTGTCTTGGGGATGGGGCGGGGGGAGGGTTGGTTGTTTTTTAATTGCTCCAAGGCAGGTCCACATAGTGTGTGTCATCTTTGGGCAGGAGTCGCAATCACAGGACTCTGCCAGCCATCTCCTATGCAGGATGGAAAAAGAGCCAAGACCTAGAGGTTGGCTATTAATGTAGACTCCTTCCTTTCAGCTATCCATCTGGGGCTGCTCATCCACTCTGCCCCGGATGCCCTTCCTATCCCACCCCCCACCAGTCCCTCGATGACTTCACCTAAATACCACCTCAGCCTTAACTCAGAAAACCAGCTGGCATCTTTGTCTGCTGCCCCATTTGGCAGGGACAGCCCATCCTCTTGAGATTCTGTTGCCTGGCAACAGGGCCCTGCATCTTCTTTTCCCTGGCTGCTTTTTTTTTTATGGGCTTGTTTGCCATTTTGTTCTTGGGCCTCCAAGTGGCTTGTCGGGCTTTTGGGTGGCACAGCCAGAGGCAAGGGGGTGCTTGACCCTCCTGTCAGGGCACTTGACGGGAAACACTGATTATGATGAATGCCCAGCAGGTGGGGATTCTGGATTGAGGGGAGTAGGGAGGGGAAGAAGCCACATTTGAAGAGAAAAAGCTGTGTGTGGAATGTAATCACGCTCCCTGCAGCCAGGGAAAGAATTGGACATTGTTGATTTTAGAAACCTATGTCGCCCAAACGTAATGTGAGTCCTGGCTCCCTCTCTGTGTTCATCAGAAAGGTCAGGGTTGGGGAGTTGGTTTTTTTGTTGTTGTTTTTGTTTCTAATAAAAAACCCATAAGCCCCTTGAGAGTAGGAATTGATTCCTCCTATTCTTTGTATCCCTAGTGCTTGGCACACAGTAGGTGATTGATAAAAGCTTTTTGATTATCATGCAACTAGGACTAAAGCTGGCATGATCTCAGACTGCATGAACGGAAAGATGGGGTCGAGAATGAGAGGTGTGCTAAGCCTCTAAGATGCTCAGATGATGGTGAAGTGTATTATATTGAGCTGAGGGTCCCACATCTTAGGGACGGCAATGACAAACTTGGTCACATCCAGAGGCAGGCATCATTTGGAACAGTTGAAGGATGGCAGATATTTAACCCAGAGGAGACAAGGCAAGAATTAGGTGGGATATGAGTCTGGCCAACCACTTACTGAGTATGTCAAAAGGGAAATAGCTTCTCAGGACACTCTGGGGTCCCTTCCAATTCAGAGAATCTGTGAAATGGGTGAAGAGCTATCACTAGAAAAAGAAAACAGAAAGTAGGTTTGTTTCTGTGTAGTTTCATGTTGCAGAACCAAGACCAGTGTGTGGATGGATGTTAGAGGGAGGCAGGTTTTGCCTCAATGGATGGAAGAATCTCATTGTAACTAGGACCAGAAACAGAATGGGCTGCTTTTGGGAGGTTATTTTATTCCCCCTGAATAACAATTTGTCCAGGCTCTTATAGAAGGGTCCCCAGTCAGTGCAGGTGTTGGCCTAGGCAGTTCTAATATCCTTTCCAGCTCTTAAACCTGCTATTCTGCAGAAATTTAGAGGTAGAAGCAGCTCTAAAAGTACCTCATTCCATTTCATGCCCCAGGCCCAGAGAGGGAAATGGTTTGTCCAGTATGTTTAGAAAGAAACCGAGGACGTGAATTGGGAAGGTGTTTTAGCTCTAGCTAATCTATCCTTCTCTTTCATAGGTGGAGTGCAACTCTAAACTGGATCCAACCAAGACCACACTCTTAAAGGTAACCGGGCACATGAATGGGCGTGTTAGGTGGGGGAAAGGTGAGAGAGAGGAGGGAAAGACAGACAGATAAGAAGTATTTATTAATTATTAAACACTTGCTATGTGCCTGTACAAGGAGCTTCTTTTTAATGAGGGAAGACCACATAAAAAGGGAGCTGATAAAGTGGGGGTGGAGGGGTGGCCAGAGAGTCAGATGCACAGCCCAGAGAATGAAACATGGTCAGCCTGGGGCTGTCTTTAAAATGGAAGCTGCTGGAAGGAACTCACCAGTGGGCCAAGGGGACCAACATGGTGGATGGATGTTCTGGTGTGAGAAGGTTCCAGGCACTGAGGGCGTTTCTAGTCTCTTGCTGGTAAAGTCCATAGAGTTCAGTGTGAAGCCTGGGTAAGGGGCACAGAGAGGGGATGTGAGAAGAGGTACTGGGTTTATTTATTGGATAAATGCAAGTTGTCTTGGGAATCCAGAGGAGACGGAGCCCAAGTCTAGATCAAGGAATAATAGGAGTGGGGAGGGGTTCCCCAACCATTCAATCCACAAGCATTACTATATCAAGTGCTGAGGATAGAAAGACAAAACTCAAAACAATCTTTGTCTTTAATGCATGAATGCATTCTGCCAAGAGTGACCCTGTTTTGTGGATCTTGTCAGGGTGGGTATTTACTACACCAGTACTGATCACCACCATACCTGTCTCATTTTTGTGCCATGTTCTTCCATCAATTTTCTACAAAAAGGCCACCTTATAGAAACATGTTTATTCTCCCGATATCTTACAATAGCTAACATTTATCTAGTACCTGCCCTGTGCCAGGTACTGTGCTAAGTACTTGACAATTATGATCTCATTTGATCCTCACAACAGCTTTGGGAAAGAGGGGCCTTTTTACAGATGGGGAAACTGAGGCAGACAGGTTCAGTGATTTGCCCAAGATCACAAAGCTTGCACATATTTGAGGCTGGATTGGAACGAAGCTCTTCCCGGCTCTAATCCCAGGGTTTCCTATGTACCGTGCCACTCACCGGCTTCAAATTAGAATGTGAACTCTTAGAGGGCAAGGACTGTCTTGCTCGCTTATATTTACATCTCCAGGGCTTAGTACAGTGGGAATGTGTGCAGTCATTTATTCAGTTGGTATCTGACTCTTCATGACCCCATTCGGGGATTTGTCAGCAAAGATACTGGAGTGGTTTGTCATTTCCTTTTCCAGCTCATTTTACAGATGAGCAAATTGAGGCAAACTGGGTTAAGTGACTTAACCAGAGTCACACAGCTGGTGAGTGTCGAGGCCCAGCACTTGAACCTACCTGCCCAGTAAGAATGTAATGAATATTCTTTCCATCTGTTATGCTCTTTTCTGGATACCAGTGTGACGCTCAGATTGTCTCAGCCTTAGGTCTCAGTGCATGATCTTCCTTTCCAAGCATATATATCCTTGATGATAGGAGAGAGAATAACAACCCCTGTAAGTTCTTTCTGGCTTAGCAAGTGTTTCCCCACAACAGCCCTAACCCTTCTCAGGAGAGGAGAACAATGCTCAGAGAGGCTATGTGACTTGTCCACAGCAGTGCAGCAGATGCACGGAAGGGCTGCTTTTTATCCAGTGCCCCTTCCATAGAGGGGGGCAGCTACTGGCCTGGCCTGGGAAGCAGGAGAGAGGGAGACCTTGACTCTGAAGGCCATCGAAGGGCAGGCCCAGGCACTGGAGTCCAGCCAAGGGCTCTGCTGCCTGCCTGTCTGTTTGGGAATGGATTCCATAATGGATTTTTAAAGCTAGCCTGAAGGGGAGTCCAATAAGCCAGCAGCCTGTTGATTTATTTTGCTGTTGCTTTATGAAAGATGTAACATGATGCATTGGTAATAAATAGTCCATCTGCTTGAAATTTCTGGCGCGTCCCTGTTGGGGGTCAGGAGGAGTCACCAGACTCTTACCACTTTCTCTTAACCTGGATTTGGGGAGGGGCTAACAGTTCTGTCAGAGGAAGGGAAAGGGGCCCCCACAGGTCACCTTCCCCCTCCCAGAAGCCTTTGAGCTGGTCAAGGAGGGGAGGGCCAGGGCCTCCTGTACTTCTAAAACAAAGCTGTTTCCTAGAGATGTTTTTAACCTCTTCAGTTGTGATATCCTAAGAGGCCCTTTTGTTTACACTTAAGGAGACTTTAACCCCCAATCAAGAGGAAGTCCCTGACCATGGTCTCACTATTATAGACAACCGAGACTAGAACCCAAAACCTCCTGACTTTTAAGTTTTCAAAGGGGCAAACTGAGACCTGGAGCAGCTTTCCTTGTCTTCTTCAAGACTGAGCCCAGGGGCAGCTAGGTGGCACAATGGATAGAGCACTAGCCCTGGATTCAGGAGGACCTGAGTTCAAATCCAATCTTAGATACTTGACACTTACTAGCTGTGTGACACTGGGCAAGTCACTTAACCCCAATTGCCTCACCATTAAAAAAAAAAGTCTGAGCCCACCACCCATCTTCTTTACCCAGAGGCCTTTCTTGGTCCCTCCAGCTGCTGATATCTTCTTCTGTATTACCTCCCATCTACTCTACATATCTCCTATACACCTATTTATTTACCTCTTGTCTTCCCCTTACAGTGTAAACTCCTTGAGGGCAGAGGCTGGTTTTCTCCTCTTCTTGTATAGCCAGCAGTTAAAGCAATCCCTAGTACACATTAAGGGCTTAACAAATGCCTTATTAAATGACAGTTAGAAAGGGGAGGAGCTGGGATTTGGTACTCCCCTAGTCTAGTGTTCCTCTACTATTCCAAAAGGCTTCTCTGCCTAGTACAACTCCCCCCCAAAAACTTTTATCACATTTTATCCAGTCAACAATCCTATAAAGTCAGTAAGAGTGATGATGGCATTTTATAGTTGAAGTGGGAATAGGTGACTTGCCCAAGGTCAGTCAGTCAGTCATGCATTTATTAACTACCTACTATGTGCCAGGCACTGTGCAAAATATAGTCCTTGCTAACAAGGAGCTCACCATGTACTTGGGGCGGCGGGGGGGGGGGGGGGACAACATGCAGCTGTGTACAAATAAGGCAGCACCAGAATAAATTGGAAATAATCAGCAGAGGGAAGGCACTAGCATCAAGGGACATCAGGACAAGCTTCTTGTAGAAGGTTGGATTTTATCTGGTCACACTGTAGCTTTTTTTGATGCTGGATTAATCTGTTTGGTGGTGGTTCAGTTTTGAGTCATGTCCGACTCTTCCTGACCCCGTTTGGGGGTTTCTTGGCAGAAGATCCTGGAGTGGTTTGCCATTTCCTTCTCCAACTTATTTTACAGATGAGGAAACTGAGACAAACAGGGTGAAGTGACTTGCTACGGTCACACAGTTAGTAAGTGTCTGAGACTGGATTTGAACTCAGGTCCTCTTGATTTCAGGGCCAGCACTTTCTCTACTCTTCTGCTTAGCCACCTGGATTAATTAATAAGCACCTATTAAGTACCCACTGTGGCACTATGCTAGGCACTAGGGGAATAAAAACAAAAAGGAGACAGCACCTATTGTCAAAGAATTCATGTTCTATTCAGGAAAAATAACATTCATGTTTATAAATTATACACAGAGTAAATACAAGGTAATTTCTAGGGGGTGGAGAAGAAACCAGTAGTTGGGAGAAATCAGGAAAGGCCTTGTGAAGGAGAAAGTTTCAAAGGAAAACTAGATCAGAAGACAGTGGTGAAGACATGAGTGTGTTCCAGGTATAGGGGATGGACTTTGCAAAGACCCCGAGGTGGGAAATAGGATACCATGTATATAAAAAAGCAGAGGAGGCTGGTTGAACTGGACAATCAAGTCCATGAAGGGAGAAAGTAGTGTGGAGATAAGCTCCAGTAATGTGCTGGGGAGCCAGCTTAGAGGTTCAAGGATAGTTCTTGCTACCTGAAAAAATTGAGCTGGCGCACCTGTGTGGTCTGTGTATAATGTTTTCATGCTGTTTACCCTCCTAACCTGAATTTTCTTTCCTTCTAGATGGCCGACTGTGGAGGCCTGCCACAAATTTCTCAGGTAACATTTGATTACAGTTGGCACTCCAAACTTAAGTATTTAATAAATGTTGCAAACCTGGGAAGTGGGATCTCACTGCTTGCCGCTCTCCACTGTCACCAATGCCCTTTTAATTTTTATTTTTTATTTTTTAGTGAGGCAATTGGGGTTAAGTGACTTGCCCAAGGTCACACAGCTAGTAAGTGTTAAGTGTCTGAGGCTGGATTTGAACTCAGGTACTCCTGATTCCAGGGCCAGTGCTTCATCCACTGCGCCACCTAGCTGCCCCACCAATGCCTTTTTAACTCATTTAGTTGTTCTGTTTTTCATTAAGTCCAACCTCAGCTTCAATTTTCCTTTACCCCCCTCCTTCCCTCTCTTCCCCAATGCCACATTCTTCTTTCTCATTTCCTCCTCACCTTTCCCCTTCCCTCTCTCTCCCCACTTTCATTTCTCTCCCTTCCTTTTTTTCCCTTCATTTTATTTGTGTACTATTTTTAATCATCCACCACCCCATTTTTAGTCTGGCTTTTCACTTTACAAAAAAAAGAAAAACCTCTCCCCAAAACACCACCACCTTTCAAACCCTTTTCATGATTCGTCTTCGAAATCTCATTTTGAGAGATGAGTAGTACCTAGAAGCTGTTTGTCTTGCCAAGCTCCAGAAGGAACAGATGGCCTTGTAAACAGAAACCTGCTTAGGCCTAATCTGCCAGACATGTTAATACTCGCCAGTTACACACTTTGGCAAGTGCCTGATCCAGTCTGCCTGCGGCTATCTCTGCTGGGAGTTGACCTTAAGCCCTCACTGGTCTGGGATAACCAGACCTGCTATTTGAAAGGGGAAAGATTATATACCCTAAACCCAGTATTTCTTCACTGCATTTTATTTCGTAAGGAACAATTAGTTATGGTGTAATTTCCCTATATAACTATACTGGTGTTTTGGAAGCAATGAAGGCCGGGGGATGGGGGGGGGCGGTGGTAAGCAGGGGAAGGAATTTGCTGCGGAAATCACATTTGCCCATACCTCTTGAAATCCTTGTGTTGAGATGTTTAGAGTAATTGGGGATGGGGCCCCAGAGAGATGTCAAGCAGAGCTGAAAGAGTGCTAAGGGATCATCTAGTCTATCCTGCTCATTTTACAGTTGGAGAAACTGAGTCTCCAAAAGGAAAAAATGACTTAACCCAAGGTGACAAAGCATTAGTGGGAGCCATAATCATAGATTAGAAAGTATTCTAGATTTTAGATCTGGAAGGAACTTGAGAGGCAGTCCAGCCCCTTTGTTTTACAGAAGAGGGAAATGAGGCCTGTATACATCTTCATGTATGTCTACTTATATGACTTGCCCAATGAGTCTGTGGTTCAGGCAGGACCACAGGTCTTCCTAAATCCAGGTCCATTACTCTGTTCACAATGCCCAGCTTCCTCTTAGATTCTTGGAGTTTGCTGCTCATCCATCCTAGGCCAGCCAAGCCCTTACACATATACTTTCAGGGCACACAGCCTTCTGTAGATCTCATTCTCTGGGATTGAAGAGTTTTCAGGAACCATAAGACCCTGTTCTTCTCATTCCTGTCCCCCCCTTATGTTCTACACTACCAAACCCTGGAAAATTTAAGTCGAGGTCTGGGTTCTAAATTCAGCAGAGGCCGCAGGATGCTCAGGGACCCGGCTTCCAGGTTGGAGAAGTGACCTTACTGATCAAAGCTTTCCCCTTTTTTTTCTCTCTCTCCTGCAGCCTGCCAAGCTTGCAGAGGCTTTCAAGTACTTTGTCCAGGGCATGGGATACAGTAAGTATATGCTAGACTTGTTCTATAATGCAGAAAGAAGGTCTGAGCATCCCTCATCCAGGATTAAGGGGAAAGGGGTACATCAAAGCACTTGGCGTAGAATTTAGAAATGCCCAAAGGTAGATGGAGTTGGTTTGCTTACCTCGAGGAGAGGTCAAAGAGGGAGAAAGCATTTGTGCAGGGGTGTAAGGGGTAAGTGAGGGGAGTCCTGCCTCATTGGAGTAGGGAACCCCAAGCTGGGATTTACCCCATTAATGCCACATTTATCAAGCATTATTGGGGAAGGAGATCCCTGTGAGAAATTAAACAGGTAACTAACCTGTTAAGACCCTTCCAAAGCCATTACCCACTTTTTTTGCTTCCTTAAGCAGTATATTTGAGTAGAATTGGGTTGTTTCTGCTGACGTGGTACAGTAAAACACCCAGTCTCACTGTTAAGATGGTGCAGGGATCCTTGCTCCTACAATCAATAGCCCTAGGATGCTGTGTTTTGCCTGTGGTCAGCTTGTTGTTTTTTTTCCCCTCTGTCCCTTCATTGGATATCAGCCACGACTTCTTGATACTGTCATTATGTTAACTGTGCGCTGAGAAACTAGCAACCAAGACTGTTAGAATTATGTGTAAAACTAGAGTCAGTAAGTATTGAGTGGTAGGTTAACAGCCTGATTGCCTCCTCTTTTTTTTTTTTCTTTTTAGTAAGGCAATTGGGGTTAAGTGACTTGCCCAAGGTCACACAGCTAGTAAGTGTTAAGTGTCTGAGGCCAGATTTGAACTCAGGTACTCCTGAATCCAGGGCTGGTGCTCTATCCACTGCGCCATCTAGCTGCCCCCCTGATTGCCTCTTTACAAAATAGAACATAAGCACGTTGTGGCAGCTATTCCAGATGTATGGATAAGTTGTGTATCCCCTTTTTCTCTTGGGGTGTCATTTGGTTTAATTCATCCTGATGGTTTATTCCATCCTGCTTTAGGAGACTTAGGGAGCTAAGAGTAGGTTATAAGAATATGCTAATTCCCAGATAGATAGAAACGGTATTTATGAGCCATGTGGAATTGGCTCAGTCCCTAGGGGTTAGAGATGGGGCACAATTAAACTTACAGTTACATAGGGTGTGTTGTGAAGTATCCAGCACAAATCTCATTATTTCCATTTAACTGATGGGGTCCAGTTGACAGATATCCCAAGTTGCACAGGTAACAGAGACAGAGACAGATCTTCTGATGTCAGATCCCAGGACATTCTTCATTTCTTGGTTTTTTCCTTTCCAAGTGAATCAATCCACCCATCCATTTACCTGATAATTTCTTTCTTTTTTTTTTTAAAGTCTTAACTTTTTTTTTCCCCTTTTTCTTTTCTTTATTTATTTATTTATTTTTGCGGGGCAATGGGGGTTAAGTGACTTGCCCAGGTTCACACAGCTAGTAAGTGTCAAGTGTCTGAGGTCAGATTTGAACTCAGGTGCTCCTGAATCCAGGGCTGGTGCTTTATCCACTGCACCATCTAGCTGCCCCCTATTTCTTTTTTTAAAATAAGTATTTAGTATTTGTTTCCAATTATATGTAAATAATTTTAACATAGTATTTTTAAAATGTTGAGTTCCAAATTCTCTCCTGTCCCTGCTCCTGCCCGTCCTTGAGAAAGCAGGCAATTTGATATAGATTATACACGGATAACTCACATTTCTATAGCACTTTAAAAAAATATATTTTAAACACTTTAATTTAAAGTTTTGAATTCCAGATTCTATCCCTTCTTCCCTCCCTTCCTTCCTCTCTCCCTAAGACAGTAAGCAATCAGGTGTACCTTGTATATGTGCAATTATATAAAACATTTTCACATCAGTCATTTTGTATAGGACTCAAAGAAAAGAAAAAAATGAAAGAGTGAAAAATAGCATCCTTCAGTCTACTCAATCAATATCAGTTCTTTCAATGGAGGGGATAGTATGCTTCATCATTACTCCTTTGGCATTGGCTTGGAACATTGTATTACTGAAAATAGCCAAGTCATTCACAGTTCTTTATCAAACATACTGCTGTTACTGTGTATAGTGGTTCTCCTGGTTCTGTTTACTTCCCTATACATCAGTTCATTTAAGTGTTTCCAGGTTTTTCTGAAATAATTTTATTTATCAATTCCTTCTATAGCACTTTTTATGAAAAAGAGATGGTTCTTGGGCAGCTAAGTGGCGCAGTGGTAGATAAAGCACCAGCCCTGGAGTCAGGAGGACCTGAGTTCAAATGCAGCCTCAGACACTTGACACTTACTAGCTTTGTGACCCTCGGCAAGTCACTTAACCCTCATTGCCCCAACAGAGAGAGAGAATGAATTGTATTATCTCCACTCTTGGGGTTGAGGACATGATTGATAGCTTAAAAAGGTCAAGTGAACTTGCCTGTGGCCTTACAGCCAGACCTTGAACCACTGTTTCTATATCTATCTAGTCCTTCATTTCAACATATCTCATTGCCGTACAGTACCTATCTAATACATTCTGTCCTGTGGCTCGTTTATCTGATGGTGTTGTAGTACATAGAATGCCCAATCTGGAGTCTAGAAGACTCATCTTCACGAATTCAAATCTAGCTTCAGATACTTACTTGCTGTGTGACCCTGGGCAAGTCACTTCACCCTGTTTGCTTCAGTTTCTTCATCTGTAAAATGAATTAGAGAAGGAAGTGGCAAACCACTCCAGTATCTCTTCCAAGAAAACCCCAAATGGGGTCACAAAGAGTCGGACCCGACTTGAAATGATTGAACAACAAAAGCCTAAACAATGACTAAACTCTCTAGGAGGGAAGAAGCTGACTCACAAATTATGTGTTGGCTTAGGTTTCTTTTCTCAGGGGTAAGTTTTTCAGACTGCCTGGCTTCCCGCCCTGAGTTCTTGAAAATGTTTAATTCTCCCTTATAAAATTCCAGAAAGAACATAAAAGCGCTTTGAAAACTGTCAAGTGCCGTCCAATTAGAATCTCTGATTATTGACTTCTGACCTATAATCAGGCAGAAGGCCTTAGTTCAACCCTTTGAGTTTGAAGGAAAAGCATAAACAGAAGCAGAATGGATGAATTTGTCACTCTCTGTCTTCCACATTGAGGATCTAGTTTATTCTACAGCCAGGACACACACACATGGCCCATTTTTGAAATGTGGGCTTATGCCCAAGACAGATGCTATGATTTCCTGTATCCTCTATTTAGGGCTGTGGCTGCAGTGGCCACATGGGCCACATTCTGTAGAATCTCGTGCTAAAAGGGATCTCAGGGATCAACTAATCCAAGCCCCTGCCTTCTCTGAGATGCCTGAGAGATAGACCACCTCTCCTATGGTATTTGTTCATTGCAACAAACTCTTTGGTCCTTGGGATGCTTTTTGTTGGAATTTGTCTGGGAAGAGAGGAGGGTTTGTTGATGTAAAGAGAGGATCAAGGGAAGGTATAATTTTCTAAATTAAAAAAGAAACAATTGTGGATCAAGGATATTTGAGGACTAAGAAAAAACAGCCTTGTATTATGTCACCCTTATATTACGTCCATTCTGTCAAACTGTAAGCTCTTGGAAGGAAAATAATATGTTGTAGGCATCTTTGGATCTTCAGAGGATTTTGAAAAGTGTTAAGGAAAGCTTCAGAGTCACTTATCCTAGCCTCCATCTGATAGACAAGAAAATATGAAGGCCAGAGAAGCCAAGTGACTTGTCATACATATTGTAAGTGGCAGAACTGGGATTAGAAACCACGCCAAGTGACTTCAAGCCCAGCATTTTTGCCATTGCAAGGCACCACCTCCCATACATATTAGGCACAGTGCTAAGCAGTTAACAAATATTATTTCATGTGATCCTCACAGCAACCTTATGAGGTAGGTCTGCTTCTTATTTATAATCCCCTTTTTGCAGTCGAGGAAACTGAGGCAGGTCGCAGTGAAGTGACTTGCCCAGGGACACACAACTAGTAAGTGTATGAAGCTTGGATTAGAATTCAGATCTTCCTGGCCCATTGCACCACCTTGCTGCCTCTAATATAAATAAATGAACAGAGGAAGGAATTTGAATTTGTATAAAGCTTCAACTATTCTTAAACCTGTACTAAGTTTTTTTGGGACACCCATATACATATACATTCTAAACATATATGCACATGTATGTGTACATGAGTATTCTTTGTATTGCATTGCATGTGTGTGCTATAAATATATATATACACACACATGTGTATTCGCTCATGCTCATTATTTTGTGTGTATGAGAGCATGAACAAATGCAATGCAAATATGTATTTATAGCATACAATGCCATGTAATACATACATATATACACATGCATGTGTATATATACAGGTGTCCCCAAAAGGCTTAGTACAGTTTTAAGAATAGTTGAAGCTTTATAACCTTAAAAGCTTCACCAAGACTTCTGGGACACATTGTATAGAATAGCTATCATTTCTATGGTGCCTTTTGGTTTGCAGAGAGCTTTGATGACTAATAGCTAACATTCACAGAGCACTTTGAGCTGTGCACGTGTTCTATCCCGTTGGTCCTCACAACAATCCCATGTGATAGGTGCTGTTGTCATCCTTCATTCCCTTTTTTCCTGGCTCTCTTCTGTAAGCCCCACGCAGAGAATGAGGATCCCCACTGTGTAGTGTTCCTTCTCTACCTGTCCCTCGAGGTTGCCTGTGTGTCATTTATTCTGCTCTACGTGACACATCTCCGGTGGTGCACATCTGTCTCCTCTCCTGTCACCCCCTGAACCTTCTGGGCTAAGTGTTGAAACCCCAAATAGCACTTGCTGGCAAATGAGGTAACCACAGACACCCACCAAGCCTCTCACATTTGTTTACCTTACAGGGTGTGAATCGGGGCTCGTTTGTCTTGGAACTGGTGCTGAGTATAGGCTGGTGTGCTCTTGGTTGGGGGAGGAGTAGGGAATGCTGAGTCAGGCACTTATTTTCCTCACAAAGCATTTGTGCTTTTTCTCAGGAGGCCAGGTTGCCTATTATAAATGTAGAGAAAGGAAACACAGGACCCTTGGAACCTACTTGATCACCCTTTTTTTTGCCTGATCCCAAAAGGAGGAAAGAGGTCGTGAGGCCAGGGCACAAACCCTACAGTAGTTTATCACTACGGTGTGCACACAAGTCTGGCTGTATGTGCCCCTACTATGCAGTGGATTGTGCCGTCAAATGCTTTTACATCATATCGATTGTATCTGTTTATTCTCTCAACAACCCTTCGTGCCTATCATCTGCCCAGTCTATTTGATGATTAGCCACAGAGAGATGCTTACTGGTGAGGTGGGGAGAATACAAAAAGGGTCCAGGTTAAGAGCCTGCTATGTGTTGTTGGAGATAATAAAGAAAGGCCAGAGACATGAGGAACTCACAGTCTAAAGGAAAAGATAACATGTAAACAAATGTCTACAAACAAACCATGTAAGGGATAAATAGGAGGGAAGATATTAGAATTATGGGAGATAGAGGCAGCTAGGTGGCGCAGTGGATAGAGCACTGGCCCTGGATTCAGGAGGACCTGAGTTCAAATCCGGCCTCAGACACTTAACACTTACTAGCTGTGTGACCCCGGGCAAGTCACTTAAGCCCAATTGCCTCACCAAAAAAAAAGGAATTACGAGAGCGGTGAGAGTGTGAGGAGATGAATATGGCATCTACATTTTGAGTCTGGGGGACTGGGAGCATGGTGCTGGCCCTTGTCAGGAAAAGATAAGGAATTCAGTTTCAGACCTGTTTAGTCTGAAATGTTTACTCAACATTCCATTCAAGATGGCCCATTCACATGTAGAGATGGGAGACTGGAGATCAACAGAGAAGTCAGGTCTGGGTTAGTACATGAGCAAATCATCAGCATAGAGATAATTAAATCCATGGGAGCTGATGAGATCTGTAGCTTCTGGGAGTCGTGGTTTCAGAAAATCATCCATGGGAGAGGGTTGAGGATTGTGGAAGGTCATAGGGGCCCATGTCCTAGGAGTTCAATGAAAAGAACTGGGAAAGAAAAAATTCAGGAGGACGATGATAGCTTTGTTTCAGGTATTGGAAGGGTCCTGTCATGGCAGTGGGATTAAACATGTTCTTTTTGGCAAAACCAGAAACAAGGGGAGGAAGTTACAGAGAAGCAATGTTATGTTGGAAAAACCTTGCTAACCTTTGGAGTTGTCCAAGAGCGGAGGTGTCTGTCTTAAGAGGAGATAGTTCTCCTTAGAGGAGTCACTGTACATCCTGGTATTTGGTCATAGAGATTCATTTCAAGATGGCTGTCACCTACAAACGGTCCCTTCCAACTTTTAGATTTTGTCATTCTGGATCCGTAATACCAAAGAGTTTAGAGCTTTGTTTAGGAGATTTTACAATAGGGAATATATTACTTCAATGACATGGGACCTCAGAACACAGAATGTTAGAGTTGAATTCTATAAAAGGAGGCGGGGTTTGGAGTAGATGGATTAAGCTGACTCCTAGAGGAATTTAACCAGTCATGGTGAATAGTGGGGAAGTTATTTCACTTTCCTTGAGTCTCAGGTTTCTCATCTGTAAAATGAAGGTCTGGGGTCTGTGGCCTCTGAGCTTCCTTTGAGCTCCAAGTCGATGGTCTTAAGATTCTTTGTGATGGGCTAGCCTTCCACACCTGCACTGGCTGAAAGAAAAGGTTACGACAAGCCTGGGGAGCCAAAAGATTTGGGTTCTGGCTCTGTAGCTAAACAGCTGTGTCACCTTGGACAGGTGCTCCTCCAGTGCTTTGTTTGCAAGATGGAGAATTGGACGGGAGGGACTCTTGAGATCCCTTTCATCGCAAACCTTCCATGACTGTCAGATTCACTGTCTTCTCTCTTCTCAGTGCCTTCTGCAAGCATGACCCGCCTCATGAGGTCCCGCACAGCCTCTGGCTCCAGCGTCACCTCCTTGGAAGGCAATCGCAGCCGCTCCCACACCAGCGAGGGTACCCGAAGCCGCTCCCACACCAGCGAGGGCACCCGAAGCCGCTCCCACACCGACACCCGCCTTGAGATCACTCCCAATTCTGGGAGCACTGGGGACAGTGCTGGGCTCAAGTCCATGGAAGTCTCCTGTTAGACAAGGACCCCCTTCGGAGCCCAGTACTTCCCTCCTGGCTCTGAATCGAACTGTGTTTTAAGTAGCTGCCTCCTTTCCCTCCTTTCCCAGCCCCACATCCCACCCCTCCTATATCACACTGCACATAACTTGGTATTAATCCAAAGCTTATTTTTTAAGAGTGAGCTCTGGTGAGAACAAAGTGAGGTGGATTGAGGGAGAGCCATTTTGATGTTGGTGGTGTTGGAGTGTGGAAAGATATGGGGACCGGTCTAAAGCAAGCATCCAGAGATAGGTCTCTTGATTAAATTGTTCGCAAAGTTCTGGTTGCTGCTGTCTTCTCTCACTCACATCAGACTTGAAGGAGGCGTTTTGCGCCCCCCCCCCAAAAAAAAATAGGAGAAGAGAAAAACTTGTGTTTGAAAAAACAAACCTTCAGGCTGGCCTGATTAATGAAAAGTCCAGGTCAGTGGTGGAGCCCATCTGCTAACTTGTGTCTCTTTACAGCAAAAGGAAAAACTGACCCAGTTTATAATATAAGCAACACTATTTTGATGTAAGGAGGGAGAGTCCAGTGCATTGTGGGTGGCTTTTTTTTTTATAATGAGGGAAAATGGTGAAGCTCACATTTATGCTGATGGGTTTTTGTTTTTGTTCTTTTTTTGCAAACTCAAACTATCATAATTGTAGATACTTTAAATTTACATTGTGCATTTATAAGCCTCTTAATTTTGAAGCATAAAAACCCATTTTCTTCCCAGCTATTAACATTCAATTAAAATAGCCAATGTAAACACGAGGCTTTAAACGCAATGATATCAATGGGTTTCTGGTGTTTCATGTTTGTGAGATTTCAGCCTTGCCTCACCTCTCCTTAGAACATGGTGAGGAACTTTTTTTCCTTTGATTCCCACCTTACTTAAAAGGAATTTTCATTCTTTGGAGATATCACAGGGAAGAGTTTCATGTCTTAGGCTGAGAGTTCTGCTTCTCCTCCCTGGTCCTCAGTTTCTTCATCTGTGAAATAATGATCTCTAAGGTCCCTTCCAGCTCTGATGTTCATTGTTTTAATACCCCATGCTTCCAAGCCTCTTCCAGCTCGAATAGTCTGTTGTTCTATGTTCTAAGAAATTTTCGAGCCCTCTTGACAGTCAGTTCCATGCTTTTCTATCCAAAGACCCTTCCAGCTTGAACATCACTGATTCTACAATTTTAATTTCATTTATGCAAATAACAGGGAAGAGAGTTGCTGTAGTAGCTAATCTCTCTGGGGCATAGGGGCCTGTTAATCCAACCATACCTAAAAGGTGGGTGCCTGCCAGAAGGGGAGGTCACTACTACATTGAACAAAAGGCAGCCCCGTGCAGCTCCTTGAAAAGGAGTATCGTTGTCTAACATCAGCTGGGCTAAAGAAAGCAACACCACCATCCCCATCCCTTACCAAATAATGATAACACCACCACTCTGGAAACTTGTGTCCTGAAATGAATTTGCCTCTCAATTCTGTTGTAAAGAGTAAGTCTTAGAATGATGGCATGACCTTTAAAAAGATAGCTGTGAATTTTGACTTTGGCTTAATGTTGTTACATGTTTAGAACCATTTCCTGAAAAGTGGGCATTTGGTCAAGTGATGGGTAGAGAGAACCCTTCGGGAGTGGGGGTCGGGTGCTGGGAGCTGATAAGTTGTAAGGATTCTGGAATTTCTGCATTTTTTCAATGAACTCTCCCATCTTTTTGGGGAAAGCATTGGTAAACAAAGCAACCCATTCTGATCGTATTTCATGGACTGCTGCCTTTTGGACTTGTGCTTTAGCTAATTAATGAATTTTCCTATTGGAAGGATGTTAATTGCAAATCTGCCTTTGGGGGCTGATGACACCCAAACATTTCAGAGTTGGTGAGGGAGGCAGAAGTAGCTGAGAACCGGAGGTGGGGACAATGTGGTGTCAAGTCTTGCCAGAAAGGTTTCTTAATGAGATATTTGTATTTATTTCCGGACCAATAAATTTGTAACTTTGCAGTTCCTTGTGTCTTTTATCTTTGCTTCATACATCGGCCTTTGTGGGGAGATGGTGAACACACTTACAGGGGCCAGGCTACTCATATTTCATAGTAATTGGCAGTTTCCAGGTAATCTATACATATTTCTCTCTCCCTCTTTTTTTTTTTTTTTTTTTGAGTTACAGAAGGAACGATGGTCTTTTTACCCAGGTTTACTGGATGGGCATGCCCAGTGTTCTTGCAGGGGTGGCGCCAACTTCCAGCACTAACCTGCCCCACCTGAGTTTCTGAAGAACGTTTGCCAAATCAACCTCAGAGAGTTCCTTAATCCGCAATTTCTGCCCTCCTTTCCTCCATCAGTCAGTGGGAGGAGGTGGGGGAGGGGAGGAGGGAAGGAAGCTGACTCAACCCTATGTATCAATTTCATCACCACTCCGATTTGAAAGCATCTTTTTACGATATTGTTTTGTTATACTGGCATTGGAGTTAACCCTTTTGTGCTTCCCCAAAAGGTCACATGACCCTTAAGTAAATTGCTCATACCTTATAAATGAAGTTGGGTGGTAATGAATGAGAAGGGGAGAATTAAGTAGGTATGAGGGCTTAAGAGCAAAGATGAGAGATTTTACTATTTTTTTTTAAATAAAGTTGCTCACTTTGTTTTTAAAGTACCTTCAGTCATAGACTATTTTAAACTTGATGATCAAACTTTTAGTTATAATATATGTGGCCAAAAAATTCAAACAAAAGAGATAGTTCTTATACAATATCTGTCGCATTTCCCACTTACCTCTGTTTTTGAGCTTTAGAATTGGGAGGCACCATGATTTGGTGAATAGAGAGCTAGCTGTTTTCTAAGAAGGGATGACCTGCATCTGACACCTACTGGTTGTGTGACTTTGGGTAAATCATTTAATCTGTCAGGATTTTTTGAAACTCTCTAAAATGATAAATTACAGAGAAGGTGTAGACCTAACTTGAGAGGAGTTTCTCCATCTGGGAGGGCCTATACCAATGAAATTACAGGATCTCTCTTCCCATATACCCTACCTCTAGAAATACAGAGGAGAGGAGAATTCTCCTACATAGATCAACATTTAGGGGTGTTCACACTGACCACTATGTGTGCTGGTGGCCAGAGGCAATAGCCACCTAGTATCCAAAATATATAATAACTGCCATTTATATAATAATTTGAGGTTTGCAAAGCACTACAGTAATATCTCATTTGGTCCTAATAATGCTACTGTTAACCTCATTTTACAGAGGAGGAAACTGAGGCTCAGGGAGATTAAGGGATTTGCCAAAGGTTACATAGAGTATTGTCACAGGAAATAGGTGGTAGGGGCCCTTAGGTATTCATCTTTAAAGAATTACACCCGCTTGCACACAATTCAATTAGGATAAAATAGTCTTTTATTTAGGCACTTAGAGAAAGTGAGAGCTCTTGAGGGGAGGAGAGATCTTAGAGACATCTTGCTCATCCAACAGAAGGGCAAAAGCTTTTATAGATTGTAGATGGTGTGACCACCACCTGACGATGGAAAGTTCCCTTTGGGGGTGGAGAAAGCTTGAGTAAGGTGGTGGTTCTGACTTCTGGAGTTATCTCAGCCCCCCTGGTGCCAATCAGGCAGGAGCCATGCCTAATGGGCTTATCTCTCTTACATCTCAAGGTACATCTGTCCTTTAGCTAGTAGGCCAGTTTAAACTTTAATAGTCCCAACCCCCATGTCATTATAAAAGCAGAATTTGAACTCGGGTCTTCCTGAGTCTACCTCCAGCACGTTATCCACTGCACCGCTCTTTCTACTTAATTAATGAATTTATTGCCAGCCTGTAAGATTGCAAAAAGCAGGTGGGTATACCTCTGACAGCACCTACATCACCTGACAGTTGATGAAAATGTTTAGTCAACTGTCAGGAGTGATTAAAATATAAATCCTTGCTAGTAATAAAAATAGTCCCACTTTTTCCTGGTGGGACAACAGCTTGTAATCAGAGTGTATTCAGTGAGATCTTGTTTCTGCTAAACCAGAGAACATTTGTTTCTTCCAGCTGATAGGGGATTTAATGTCCCCTTACCCCCAGCACCCTGCCCCCCCCCAGTTTCAGATGGTTAGGTTGTTGAGGGGAGGGGAAAGGAGGAACCCAAAGTTAGTATTAAGCTGGTGTTTGCATACAGCAGGTCAGCCTAGACAAGAGAGGTAGGTAAATCAGGTTCTATTTGAAGCTCTTGAGATATTCCATTTTTCCCAGCTGTTGCCCCTTTTCCCTACCTTTATTTGTTTGTGGGTGTTTGTGTTTCCCTTGTCATCAGAAGACATACTCTGATCTGGAACGCTTTAAATCTTGTAACAGCTGTTACTCTGGGCTGAGCCCACTTTTACAAATCATTTCTATGAGCCACATGCAGGATTTATGTTTGACCCCACTGATTAAACCAAGATTTCAGCAGAGGACAGCAAGGGTTTTAGGGAAGCATCAGACACTGTGTTCACCCTCTCGAGCCCTCCTCCCTTCTCTGAAGGGCCTCCCTTAGTAACCTATGTAATTATTAATAGAATGTTTGAATTGGAAGGAACTTCCAAACATACAGTGTTAGAACAAGAAACATCTTTATACAATACAGTTTGCTAGAGATGAAAAAAGACCTTAGAATCTAGAATGTTAGAGATAAAAGAGACCTCAGAAAGCAGAATGTTAGGAAAAAATAGAAGAGACCTTTACAACACAGAATGCTAGAATTGGAAGGAATCACACAGTGTCACTCCCTCATTTTGTGGCAATTAAGTGGTAAAGTGGTGAGAGTAGGAAACTTGGGGTGGGGGAGTCCTGAGTTCAAATCCTGCCTCAGACTCTTACTAGTCATGTAACCCTAGGCAAGTCACTTAGCCTTTCTGTGACTCAGTTTTATCACCTAAAAAGCAGGGATAATAATAGCACCTAGCTCCCGTGGTTGTTGTGAGGATCAAATGAGATATAAAAGTGCTTTTCAAACCTTAAAGGGCTGTGTAAATTCTTCTTCTTCTTCTTCTTCTTCTTCTTCTTCTTCTTCTTCTTCTTCTTCTTCTTCTTCTTCTTCTACTACTACTACTACTACTACCATTAGTACTACTACTACTACTACTACTACTACTACTACTACTACTACTACTACCATCACTACCACCACTACTACCACTACTACTACTACTACTACTACTACTACTACTACTACTACTACTACTACTACTACTACTACTACTACTTCAAATATTTTCAGTGATAGGGAGTTCACTACTTAATGAACTAGCTTATTCTATTTTAGAATGACTCCAATTCTTAGAAAACTCTTCCTTATATTGGAATCTGGCTTTAGTGTGATCCTGGGCAAATCATGTAACCTCTCTCAGACTCAATTTTCTCATCTGTGAAATGAGGATAATAATACATATCTCGGGCAGCTAGGTGGCGCAGTGTATAAGCACCAGCCCTGGTGTCAGGAGTACCTGAGTTCAAATCCGGCCTCAGACACTTAACACTTACTAGCTGTGTGACCCTGGGCAAGTCACTTGACCCCAATTGCCTCACTTAAAAAAAAAATAATAATACATATCTCTTAGCACATGCCTCAGATACCCCTTAGCTGTGTGACCCTGGGGAAGTCGCTTAACCCTGTTTGCCTCAGTTTCTTCATCTGTACAATAAGCTGGGGAAGGAAATGGCAAAACCACTCCAGTATCTCTGCCAAGAAAACCCCAAATGGGGTCACAGAGTTGGAGACGACCGAACAACAACCTAATGAGGCTGATTCCATCATCGTGGTATTTAAAGCTGGAAGAGAATTTAGAAATAGATCATCTACTTTAACATCCTCATTTCCTAGATGAGGAACTTGAAGACTGGAGAAGGGGAGATGACTTTTCTGAGATTTTACAGGACGCATGGAGCAGATTTGAACAACTGTCCTCTGACTCTAAATACAATGACCTTTGTGGTCCATATTTCCTAAGTCTCCTAATATTTATTAAATCAGTTAGTCAGTCAATCAGCATTTATGAAGCAGTTGCTATGTGCTGTGCACTGTGCTAACTGCTGAGGACACAAGATGGGTAAAAGACAATCCCTGTCATCGAGGGGCTCACCATCTAACAGAGAAGATAACCAGCAAACAAATATATGAAACCAAGCTATATTCAGGATAAATAGGAAATAAGTAAGAGAGGGAAGACACTAGACTTAAGAGGGCTTGGGGGTAGGCAGCTAGGTAGCACAGTGGATAAAGAACCAGCTCTGGATTCAAGAGGACCTGAGTTCAAATGTAGCCTCAGATACTTGACACTTACTAGCTGTGTGACCCTGGGCAAGTCACTTAGCCCTCATTGCCCTGCCCTCCCCCACAAAAAAGAGGGTTTGGGAAGGGCATCCTGTAGAAAGTGGGATTTTATTGTGTCTTTTTTTTTTTGGTGAGAAAATTGGGGTTAAGGGACTTGCCCAGGGTCACACAGCTAGTAAGTATTAAGTGTCTGAGGCCTCCTGACTCCAGGGCCAGTGTTCTATCCACTGTGCCACCTAGCTGCCCCGAAAATGGGGTTTTAGCTGGGACTTGAAGGAGTCAGGGAGGCTAGGAGGCAGAGATGAGGAGGCAGATCATTCCAGGAATGGGAGACAGCCAGAGAAAATATCCAGAAATGAGAGGTGGAGTGTTTTGTTGGAAGAGCAGCAAGGAGGCCAGTGTCAGTGGATCGCAGCGGGGTGTGGATGGAAAGTAAATTGTAAGAAGAATGAAAAGGGAAGGGAGTAGATTATGAAAGGCTTTGAATGTCAAACAGGATTTTGAATGTGGTCCTGGAGATGATAAGGAGCCACTAGAATTTATTGAGTAGGGAAGTGACATGGTCAGACCCATGTGCTAGGTCAAACTCTGGTACTGGATGGAGGATGGAGTGAAGCAGGGAGAGACTGGTGGCAGGCAGACCCACCATCATCAGGCTATTGGAATAGTTCAATCTCAGAGTAATAGGGGCCTGCACTAGGCTGGTGAAAATATCATCAGAGAGAAGGGGGTGTATTTGAGAGATGTTACAAAGATGAAAACAAAAGGCCTTGGCAACATATTGGATACGGGGGTGGGGTGGGGGTGAGAGAGAGTGAAGAGTCAAGGAAATCACTAATAGGTAATGTTAAGTAGCAGCTGGTAATTTTTTTTTTTACCATGTCCTAGTTTAATACTCAGTTTAAGATTTTTATTTTATTTGTGACTCCAAAAGCCCGAATGAAACACTTTGTACTGGTCCTTTGATCATTTTGCTGGTGATTTATTATTTTTTTTCAGGAGAAAAGTCACAAACTCAGAATTGAAGTCATAAAATTCTTCCACTTTGGGTTAAGATGGACCATACAATGATGAGCAATGAACAACATCATGAAACATGGGTATCCTGACTTCATTTGCCCACTATTTGTAAAGCCTGATAAACTTCTCTATGCTTTAAAAATATCCTTTACAAAAATACCTCTGTAAGATTAAATATTAAGTCACAGTTTGAAAATTATATATATACACATACACATACATACATATAGACAAAGATATGCAATCAGCCATTACAACATTAGTTAAATGATTTTCACGAATAATTAAGCAAGGCATTGTTTACACATTTCTGTTCAACTAGAAACCTTTTTTAAAAAATCAGAGATACAATCTGAAAAAATGTTTCTGAGCTATAACACTTTTTTCTTACCACATACAGAGTAACAACAGATGAAATGAATAAGATTATAAATGAAAAAAACCAAAGAAATCTAGTTTTTTTCACCTTTATCAGGCATCCCACCCAGTCTGTTCCCACAACACAGATACAAGATTAATGGGAACCCCCTAGAGATCCTTGTGCTCCTGGATACACACAGATGACATTCATAATGAATGGAAGTCACAGCAAGTCACATGTAACTTACAGAAATCTAATAATGGTACCCAACGTGACATCACTATGGACTAGAGTTGAAATCCTGTGGAACTGGTCCACAGGTACCAGATTACCATTACTAACCAGCACCAGGCTTTTACCTCCATAACATCAGAATGTGGTACCACCTGCTCTTAACCAAGCATGGTCAATCATATTAGCCTTCTTCAGACTTTTATTTAAGTTCTGCATCTTTCTATTTAATATTTCTGATAGGGTCGAATGACCTCTATGTCCATGGATTAGCAGACAACAGACGTCTCACTGCCCCATGATTCCTTCCAGAGCTTTTCATTATGGGCAGTAGGATATCATTTCTATTTGGCTCCCAAGGTGAGGTTATAAGGAGAGCTGTGGAGAAAGTATCTGGGAAGACTGATAATGATATTATGGAGGGGTCTGGAACCATCATCCATAAATTTCTCAAACTCCCTGTGCTGGAGAGAGTTGATACTACATTGGATCCTAGTTCACCTAAGACATGACCTAGACGTGTCTTTTGTTGTTATTAATAATAATAGCTCACATTTATATAGCACCTTATAGCTTTATCATGATTTTGTTTGATCTGCACAAAAATCCTGTGAGATAGACAAGGCAGGCATAATTATCTCCATTTTACAGATGAAACTATGGCTCAGAGAATTTGTGACTTGTCCAAGGTCATACGGATAGTAAGGGAAAGAAAGGGCTAGAATTCCACCCCAGATTTTGGGACTTCAAATCTTGGTGTCCTTCCTCCTTCCTCCTATTATCATGCTAAATAAAGTCTAATATAGACCTTAACCTGTCTGCAGAAGACATAATGAACTGGGAGATCTAGTTAAAAGAATCCTGCCATGAGTTTTATCTATGAGGTGAAAAATGCCATTAATTGATCAGTTAAATATGTTTGGGTTTTTGCCCAGTTGGATTTTCTGAAGGGCAGGCCCATCCATTAGCGTCTTAGGCAAAGAGTAAATTAAATAGAAAGATATCAGATGGAGGTTTTTGTAGGGAAAGAAATAGGAGAAAAATATTTATTTATTTTTGGTGAGGCAATTGAGGTTAAGTGACTTGCCCAGGGTCACACAGCCAGTAAGTGTTAAGTGTCTGAGGCCAGATTTGAACTCAGGTACTCCTGACTCCAGGGCCAGTGCTCTATCCACTGCACCATCTAGCTGCCCCGAGAAATAGGAGAAAAATAACATGTATTATCTTTACTCCACCCCACCTTCCCAGCACTTTGGAAGTGGAAGGTAAAGCCTGTTAGAGTGATTACATTTTTCTACATTATAACTGTTTGTTAGGTAACCATGAAATAAACAATAACCACCTTATCCATTTAATAATAGATAGTGTTGTCGATAGTGTTTTAAGGTTTGCCTATTTGAGGCATCTGAACCTTTCTGCAAACATCACAAAATGCTCAATGAAGAGAACTCTCTTGACTTAAGGGTTAAGGTAGAAAGTGCTGTTTAGCTAGGATCTATGTGAGAGAACCCAATCCCTGTTGATCAATAGGCATTTTGCCCCAGCCTCTGAAGGGCATGGAATCTGTCAGTGTGGAAGGAAATGAGACTATGAGACTATATTGCTTTTGCTCCCATGAAAGGTGGTCCTCCTGGCTCTTGAGGCCACCCTAGCCTTTTGTCGGCCTAATTGGCTATTTCTGCATAATCATGGTATTGTTCTAGATCTGCAAAGATGTCATTGGGGTTCCTACAGCTCAGGTTGCAAAAACAAGCATTGATCCACATAAGTTTCCAGGAGAAACCTGGGCCATCTGGACACTGGAAATTCACAACAATGGTCTTGGACTTGTAGGGGGTGCAGCACCTATTATCTGTGCAGATTCCACAGTACTTGGGCCTGTAGCTATTCATGCTCACACAGCCAGAGATGGTTAAGTTCACTGGATGCTCTGGTTGATACACAGCCAAGCACTTCTTCCCTGGCTAGAGGAGAAGAAAACAAGATTTATTTAGTTTGGTCTTAATAGTACTCTTTGGTTGACTACTTACTTTCTTTTGTCTGAGCCTTTGGCCTCTTCCTTTCTACTTAGGTGATCCTTCTTACCTTGGAATCATATAATTTAAGATTATACAGAATGTTAGAACTGACAGGGACCTCAGAACATAGAATGTTAGAGTTAGAAGAGACTTTAGAACTTGGAATGTTAGAACATAGAATGTTAGAAGACAAAACTGTTAGAGCTGGAAAAGACCTTAGAATGTAGACTATCAGAACATAGAAGGTTAGAGCAAGAAGAGGATTTAGAACTTGGAATGTTAGAACACAGAACACTAGAACATAGAACTTTATAGGTGGAAGTGACCTTAGAACACAGACTATTACAATATAATGTTAGAACTGAAAACATCCTTAGAATAAAGAATGTGAGAACAAGGATTCTATAATGGTAAACCCCAAATGAACTTTAGAAATCACGTTAGTCCATCCATCTTTTCTCATTTTATAAATGAAGAAAATGCCTCCTCCCCCAGCTGCTAGTGCCTTCCCTTCTCAGATTACCTTCCATCTAATCTCTATATATCTTTTATGTATCCAGTTATTTACATTATCTCCCCCATTAGAATGTGAGCTTGAAAGAAGAGACTGTTTTGGTTTTGGGGGGGGGGTTGTCCATTCTTTGTATCCTTAGCACTTACCTCAGTGTATGGAACATAGTAAGTGCTTAATAAATGCTTGTTTACTGACTGACTGATCCCTAGAACTGGGAAGTGACATGTTCAAGGTGAGTTAATATTTGATTCAGCTCTAAAATCTAGGTCTCTTAGCTCTCTCTCATCCCTTTTCCATGTATCACCCTTTAAAAATTTAATTTCCCTTTTTCTTGTTCTTTTCCTAACCATCAAAGAGGGGCTAAGTCATTTGGTGTTCAAAGACCTCCAGTGAAGGCAACACCCCAATCTCCTCCAGTAACATATCATTTGATACCCTCAGCAGAGACATAATGATGGATTTGAAGAACCAGAACGCTTACTCAATGGAACCATTCTGTTCAGTATAACATGTATTTAGTGATATTCCACTTATCAAAGTGGCTATGGATTATTTTTTTTAGTGAGGCAATTGGGGTTAAGTGACTTGCCCAGGGTCACACAGCTGGTAAGTGTTAAGTGAGGCCAGATTTGAACTCAGGTCCTCCTGACTCCAGGGCCGGTGCTTTATCCACTGCGCCACCGAGCTGCCCCATGGCTATGGATTAAAGCCTCGTGTGTGTGTGTGTGTGTGTGTGTGTGTGTGTGTGTGTGTGTGTTGGGGTGGGGTGCAAGGGTAGTGTTGACCTTGTTTTCTCCAAGGCTATTCCCACATACCACACGCTGTCAAGGGTTCTATCACAATGGAGAGGCTATTCTGTTCTAGCAGTAGACTGTATTATTATTATTATTATTATTATTATTATTATTATTATTATTATTATTATTATTATTATTGCCTGAGCGCTAGACCAGCTAAGTATAGAAACACTTATCACAAGTAGGCTAGACAACTCTGTCCTGCCAGAGAGGTGATGAACTTGAAATTCAAAGAGAGACACATACATTTTTGGTCATGGCCAATGTGGGAATTTGTTTTGCTTGAGTTTTTTTCTAATGAGGGTCAGCAGAGGGAGGAATATATTATAACTGTCTATAAAAACAAGTAAATACATTTGTTAACAAACTTCTAAAAAGTGTTCTGAATAATTGGTGAGGACCTTTTCCCCCCCCGTTTTTGGTCCTGGGAGTTGGACAGGACTGCAATGACTCAACCACCACCACCACTACCATGAAACAAAGAAAAATATAAAAGCAAACTTTATCTTGTGACATCCCTTTTTGTTTCCACAGGGATGTTGGCACAATAATGGGGAAAAGAGGCAGAAGTGGTAGTGGGAAAAGTGAGGCTCATACAAAACTAATGCAGAGATGTGCTGGAGCCAGCTCCGGGGGCTTTGAATATATACACCTCAGAAAGGAGTAAAGGCTACTAGTCAGGGCATTATTTTTTATTATTTAGATTTAAGAAAGTGATAGGTAAAATGTTAATAATGCACATTAAATGTGTTATTCATATATTCTACACACCCTCCAAACTGGTTATTAAACATTTACCAGCATATTCCTGCTATGATCCCAAAGAAAATGCAATCAAAAGTGGAAGGTCTAGGCAAAGTGCTAAAAGAAATTTAAGGAGAGATCACATTCAATTGGGGCATGTTATAAAAGAGGGCTTCTTAAACCTGTCCCACTTGTGACCCCTTTTCGCCTGAGAAATTTTTACACAACCCCACATATATAGGTATATAAAATAGGTACACATAACTTTTTACTATCGCCAAATTTTTCACAACCCCCACATTCAGTTACTCAACTCCATATGGGGTGTCGACCCACAGTTTAAGAAGCTTTGGTATAGAAGAGTTCCTAGGGAGGATGGCACTTGAACTAGATCTGAAAGGAAGGGAGGGATTATTAACAGCAAAAGGAGGAGAGGGAAGTCCATTCCTAAGAACCAAGGAACTTGGGGGCAGCTAGGTGGCACAGTGGATTAAGCACTGGCCCTGGAGTCAGGAGGACCTGAGTTCAAATCTGGCCTCAGACACTTGAAATTTACTAGCTGTGTGACCCTGGGCAAGTCACTTAACCCTCATTGCCCCACAAAACAAAACAAAAAAGAACCAAGGGAACTTAAACAAAGACAGAGATATGGGAAAGGGCTTCATGAAATCAGCAGATGGTAAGCAGTCTAGCTGGGTTGACTGTAATGGAATATCATAGATCACAAGTTCATATATGAGGAAACTGAGTCCCACAGAAGTGAAGTGGTTTGCCTAAGGTCAGATAACTAATAAAAGGCAGAGCCAGGATGTAATCACAAAAAACAAAATTAAACTCCTTGAGGGCAAGGGCCTCTTTTTGTATTCCCAGTACAGAGCTTAGTACAGTGCCTGGCTCATAGTAGGTACTTAATAAATGTTTATTGATTGATTTAACTAAGGAGGGAAGGGTTACAAGAAGCCTGATTTTAGCTCAATGTGAGAAACAGATTTCTAATGAAATGAATAAAAACCTACATGTGCCATGAGCTACAGTATGCTTTTTCTAACAAGATAAGTCATCTAGTAATAGAATGGGCCTTTTTGGTGAGGTAGTGAGATCCCTGACACTGCAGGTGTTTAAGCAGAAAACAGATGACTTGTAGAGTTAATCTGAGATTCTGAAATGTAGCCAGACCACATTTTGAGAGAACCCATCTTTTTTTTTTTTTTTTTTGGTGAGGCAATTGGGGTTATGTGACTTGTCCGGGGTCACACAGCTAGTAAGTGTCAAATGTCTGAGTCCAGATTTGAACTCAGGTCCTCCTGACTCCAGGGCCAGTGCTCTATCCACTGCGCCACCTAGCTGCCTTGAGAGAACCCATCTTATTGCAAAGTAGCCCCTACCTTGATGTGCTGGGTCACGTTCACCTCACAGGGTCTCAGATTACACAGGCGACTCTCCTTTGACAATTGGCATCGCTCATTGTTGTTGGAGATTCTGATAGAAATTCCCATCCCACAACTTCTAGAACAGGGGCTCCAGGAAGATGTGTGGACAAGACAATTCTTCTGCCATGACTCAATGTCTCCTTCAGAAGCTGTGGATGACAAGAAGGGAGGGAGGTAAGACGTGACAGGTTGGCTTTGAGATGCTTACAGGACATCCAAATGGAAGTGTCCACTATGCAAGTTGGTGATGTGGGAATGGAGTGAAAGAGAAAGAATGGGGTTAGATATCTAGAATTGGGAATTATCTTCATGATAATGGAACCCACAATAGTTGATGAAGTCACCAAGTGAGAGAGTGTAAAGAGAAAAGAAGTAAGGGTCAAGTACAGGGTCATGGGGTCCATGGATGCCTGCTTCCCCATCTCTACAAACAATAGAGAAATTGGCCTGATCTTCCTAGGAATATTAATGTCTATAAGTGTGAACTTGAAAGCAAGAGGGTAGCACTGAGCAAGTGAAATAATTCCTGGTCTGAAAGCAGGGGAAGTATCCTAATGTTAGTGAAAGGAAGGGCAGCTAAGGGGTACTATGGGTAGAGCTGGCCCTGGAGTCAGGAAGACTCTCCTTCCTGAGTTCAAATCTGGCCTCAGACACTTACTAGCTGTGTGACCTGGGCAAGTCACTTCACCCTGTTTGCCTCAGTTTCTTCATCTGTAAGATGAGCTGGAAAAGGAAATGTCAAACCATTCCAGTATCTTTTTCAAGAAAACCCCCAATGGGGTCATGAAGAATAGGACATGACTGAACAACAGCAATAAAAAATAGAAAGAACAATGGACTAAAGTCTCGGTCCTGCCACTGACTAGGTGCCCCTAACTGGGCACAACTAGATGATGTCTTTTTTTTTTTGTGGGGCAATGAGGGTTAAGTGACTTGCCCAGTGTCTGAGGTCGGATTTGAACTCAGGTCCTCCTGAATCCAGGGCCGGTGCTTTATCCACTGTGCCACCTAGCTGCCCCAACTAGATGATTTCTAAGGTTCTCTCTAGCTGTAATAAATCCCTCATCTAGTCTTGGCTATGATTTTCACCAGCTGTATGGTTCTGGGAAAGCCCTTTTT
Source organism: Dromiciops gliroides (assembly GCF_019393635.1). Classification (NCBI taxonomy): domain Eukaryota; kingdom Metazoa; phylum Chordata; class Mammalia; order Microbiotheria; family Microbiotheriidae; genus Dromiciops; species Dromiciops gliroides. The sequence goes on from NC_057861.1 coordinate 97,040,402, forward strand.
GGGCCTAGGCTATCTTTGCTATGGATAATGTATATGCCCCCTGCCCCCACCATTGGTTTTTTTGTGAGCATCACATGAAGAGATGTGAAAGTGTTTTGAAAAAACATAAAGTGTGGCCTAAGAGATCAGGTGTTTGGAAACCTTTGGCTTAGGAACTGCATAAAATATGAGTCCATCTTCCTTTGTATCTGTCGGAGACAAAGAGAGGGCAACAGCAAGAGATGGCCTGCTAGAGAGAAAAAAGTAGGAAGAAAAAAAAGCACTGTGCTTGGAGCCAGGAGGGCTCGGGTTTGACTCTTGGCTTTGCCATGTACTTTTTGAGAGACAGTGATGTTTTTCGCTGGCCAAAATACAGTGAGAAAGTCTAAGGTTTCACTGTTGACAGACACAGATAATAAAGATAGGAATGTGGGCCAGGAGAGCTGAGGGGAATGACCTTTCCATCTTCCTTAGCTTTTGTGTTTGTTTGGATTAATTGCTACCCAAATAGGCTTCATTGTTTGGCATCCCCACAGTTCTTCTGAGATTTCTTAGTCTTCCCAAATGGGTTTTAGGGCATAAGATCACCATAAGGGGTTAAAAATGGGAGTTACAAGGGATTTCTACCCCTGAATTAAAAGGGATTTGGTAGGGGCAGCTAGGTGGTGCAGTGGATAAAGCACTTACCCTGGATTCAGGAGGACCTGAGTTCAAATGCAACCTCAGACATTTGACACTTACTAGCTGTGTGACCCTGGGCAAGTCACTTAACCCTCAGAAAAAAAAGGAAAAAAAAGGGATTTGGCTATAGCTCAAGCCAGCCTCCAAATTAAAAGAAAAGACTTAAGTTTAACCTGGAAATGCTCTGCTGGGCTTTTGTTCTGAAACCCCCTTCTTTTGGCTAGGAACCATGCCGTCTTTATCAAGGAGAAACAAGCATGGCCTAGAAGAGCGCAGGAGCCTGATTGTCTAGCTGGTGACTCTGCAGAGATATATCTCAGAAGTTCATAGTGGGAACCCATGCTAAAGATTGATTACAATGAATGGAATTATGTTTAGCAGAGATATAACTTGCCCAGTATTGACCACCAGACCAGTCAGTAAAACAACAATATTCCTAGGGTAGAAAAGAGAGACAAGGACAAGCAGAAAACAGACTGCTGACATCACCTTCACCATCACTACCACCACCATCATCATCATAGCTAATGTTTAGTATTTTCAGGTCTGTAAAAACTTTTATAAATATTACTTCATGTTTATCATCACAACAATGCTGGAGGTAGGTTGCTATTATTATCCCCATTTTGTAGATGAGGAGACTGATGCAATCAGAAGGTGAAGTGACTTGACCATCTAGTAAATATCTGAAGCTGGGATTTGACATCATGGAATAACAGAGTCAAGAGCTGTCCTTGCCATGTGAACGCCCTGGCCACGTTTATCATCACACATGTGCTCTTGTTCCATGCATTCCTTTCTGCACGTGTTCCCTGGATTCATGTTTTCCCTACCAATGAGCACTTTGTGGTGGTTCCCTGATCATATGTATTTTCTGTGGTTGTGTCCTCCCCACTGGTGATATGGCAACATGTAAGAGAATGTTCGTGTATGCACGGAGGAGTTTTCTTTTGGCACTTTATCTGCCATCTTGCTTGATTAAATACCTTTTGTTTGAACGAATGTTTCTTGGGGCTGACTGATAAAAGTAAACACAGGGCCTGGGATTCATGAGTTATGGTTCCGAGTGGGTGTTAAGAAAGAACCTTAGACCCTGGGGTAGTTTATCCGAGGAACCACAGGCCATGTTAGAAAATTGACTTCATTTCTCCAGGTCTTGGTTTCTTCATCTATGAAATGATAGGGTTGGGCTAGTTGATCTCTAAGAGTTTATATTTCTGAGGATAGGGAAGGAGGAGGAGAGAAAAACAAGGAACAAGGAATTTTTTAAAGGAGGAAAGAAAAAAGATAATAAGGACAACAGTGAGAAAAGTGAGGGAGAGAGACAGAGAGAGAGAGGGAGGGAGGGAAGGAGGGAGAGAGAGAGAGAGAGAGAGAGAGAGAGAGATTGAATGACCAAGCTCAGTATCCCTGAAACAATTAGTTTGATTCATAGGATATATTGACTTTTGTTTTGCTTCTGGGTCACCATGGCCCTGAGTCTGCAATAACCAAGGGGCTGCCACTAGAGTACGTGGTGTTGGTTTTCTAGCCAGTCCCAGGAGCAGATCCCCTCCCCCCACGACAATCCCCCATCCATGGCACCACAGGCTTGGCAGAGAGTTGTTGCAACTTGTCTCACTTACCCTGCTTCTCCTGGAGTTATGCATGTGGTAGACAATTGCTTCTTCTTCTTTTTTTTTTTTGTTTATTTGTAGCAGGAATGGACCCTGATTGTCCCTTCTATACTGACTAAGGAAAGGTTTGGTGCTATTCTGGTAGTCAGGAGATCTAGACTCAAATCTCTGATCTAGTTATGTTTTTATGAAAAAAAATCACTTCACTACTCTGACCCTCTGTTTCTTTATCTATAAAAATGGCAATAAGAATATTTATATCACCTAACTCAGGGTTGTTTTGGGGAAAGCACTCTGTAATCATTAAAGTTACATTAGAATAAGCTGAATGTGAGTAGTTCTTTCTTTGTACCTGGCACAGTGCCTGGCACATAGTAGATATTTAATAAATACTCGGTTGATTGCTTGATTCATATTGAAATATGAGCTATTATCATCATACTGTCTGGCATCTCTACCAGCATCTCTGATCCAGTGAAGTTGACTTCTTCACTGAATAAGACGATTCATCTCTTGGCCTTTGGCATTCTCTCTAGCTGTCTACTTTGCCTGGAATGTTCTCCCTCTTCCACTGAGACTACTGACCTCCCTGGCTTCCTTTAAGTTCCAACTAAAATTCCTCCTCCTACAGGAAGTCCTCCCCAGCGCCTCTTAGTTCCAGTACCTTCCATTTGTGAATTATTCTTATTTATCTTGTATATAGCTTATTATATACATGTATGTATAAATGCATGCATTTATGTATGTATGTATGTGTATAGTATACATGTTGTATGATCCTCCATTATTGTGACTTCTTTTAGGGCAGGGACTATCTTTTGCCTCTTTTTGTATCATTAGTACTTAGCACAGTGCCTGACATATGTTTACTAAATGTTTTTTGAATTGAATTGAGTACTAATATGCTGAGCTTGAATTCAGAAGTTCTAACATCATATGATGAGGTGGGAAGAACACTGGACTCAAGTCAGTTTGAATTATGGGTCTTCTCTTTAATGTGGAATTCAGATGAAAATTATTTTTGAGGTCTCTTGTTCTCTGTTCTAATCTCTGTTCTGCTACTACCTTGTTTTAAGTCCTTGAACAGGTCATTTAATTTCTGTGGCAATCACTTTTTTAAAATCAGTAACATGAGGGGTCAGATTAGATGAGCTCTAACATCCCTTCTAGTACTAACAGAAAAATGATATTTTTAAAGGGGAGGAGGGGAGGTATGTACCCATGAGTTGGTCTATGTGGGGAATTCTTGGCATTCCCTCCACTAATATTGATCCACAGCTCCTCTGTAATTTATAGTTGTTGAATCATCTGAGCCACTGACTGTTTAAGTGATGAGAAAGAACTTGAACTTTGCCACTCTTGCTCCCAAGGTCAGCTCTGTATCCTCTACCCCATGATGTTTTTTACCACTCAGTCTTCTCTAGTATATTGTAAACTTTAGGAAGATAGCAATCTTGCTTTAATTTTCTTTGCATCCCATACAGCACTGATGGGTAGAGTGCTAATCACATTGCAGACCCTCAATAATCATCCTACTTTATTAACTGAGTGGTCGGTTGCCTAGTAAACCCATTGTTAGAGTTAAAACTGAAGTCCCAATTCTTCCCAACCTGTCCATCCCGGTGCCAGGAACATTTCATTCCCCTGCCCTTACCTGAGGGAGAGATGTGTCGTGGCAAGGTCTTCCGAGGTTTCTTTGAATCATCACAGACCCACTGCTCACAGCATTGGCCTGCCATCTTGATCCTCTTAGGGTTGGGGCACCAGAGACGTGGTGGGCGAGAGTTGGTGCAGAGTGGAATGCAGCCCACAGCCCCATTGATGCAAGTACAGTTGAACTTGCAGTTGGGCTGGAAAGATTGGCCATTCCTGTACCTCACCCCATCTAGGACACAGCCTACACCAACCATTTCTGCAAATACACAGACAGGAACCACGACCAATAATGGGGCATGGTTCTTAGCAGGGAGGTCACTATAGTATAATAGAAAGAGAATCTTTAGACTCATCAGTTAGGGGGATGAAGGTACCATAGAGGTTATTTGGCCTCCAAGGGGAGAAAAGAACACCTGATTAGGGGTTAGACAGTGAGGGAACTAATAAAGATTGTACCTGGAATACGTGAAAATGATAGGTATGGAAGTGACTCAGTGGTGTGGCTCAAGGAGTGAGAGGCAGAGGCGGAGTGGTCACTTAGTGGTTAGAGCACTGGCCCAGGAGTTAGGAGGACCTACGTTCAAATTTGGCTTCAGACACTTACTAGATGTGTGACCTTGGGCAAGTCACTTAACCCTGTTTGCCTCAATTTAAAAAAAAGGAATGGGAGTCAAGGAATCATATCCTAGCAAATCGTGAGGTTTTAAGCTGCTGAGGGGAGAATAAACACCTCCTGGATGAGTCTAACCCTATGAATTTTCTGCTTTGTGGCAAAGATTCATTGACTTTTCTCTAAGCATGGCTCTGGAATTGAAAAACCTGGGTTTCATTCCTAGATTTGCCATTAGCATGACCACCGACAAATCTCTTTACCTCTTAAAATCTCAATTTCCTCAGTTGTACAAAATGGGGATACAAGTATTTGGACTATCTCCCTAAAATCATAGAATTTCAGCATTGGGAAGGAACTCAACCAGTATAATCTGTAATCCCAACAAAAGTAAATAGCATTTTATGAAGCACTTTCCACAAAGTACTGTGATGTAGATATTCTAGCTACTATTATTCCCATTTTAAAGTTAAAGAAACTGAGGCTCAGTGCTGTTAAGTGACTCAGCTGGTGAGTGGAAGAGTCCAGATTTGAACCTGATCCTTTCTGACTCCAAGTCTAGGAATCTTCACTAGATCATGAAATTTCCTTTGTAGCTTTATTGTGGGAACAGTATGCTATTATCGTAATTAAATGTGATGACTACTATTACAACTAATGATAATAAAATAATGATGATGATAATAATAATAATAATTCTTCCAGTAAAACCCTCCTGGAATGCCTCATGGTGCTATGTAAGTGATTCTGGGTTGTTAAAGCCTCTGTGAATTGATCACAAGCCTTGGCAGGTCCTATAAGTCTGGACTCAGAGCCTTTTGTCCCAGGATCTGGATAATAAACACTTTCTCTTGAGCCGACATAAGGCTAAACCCTGTTCTGTCCCTTGTTTTATAGGACTAGAGGATTGGAGTTGGAGGAAAAATTATACACATCTAGTCCATATGAGGTAACTAGGTAGTTCAGTGGTTAGAGTGCCTAACTCGGAGTCAGGAGGACTTGAGTTCAAATGCAACCTCAGATACTTACTAGCTGTGTGACCCTGGGCAAGTCACTTAACCCTGTTTATTGACTGACTCACTGACCACATTGGAGATAATCTGAAGGGGGTGGGGAAAATCACCAGCAATAAAGAGCATCAGGAAGGCTTTTTATAGATGGTGGGGCATTAAGCATGTTTGTTGTTCAGTTGTTTCAGTTGTGTCCAACTCTTTGTGACCCTATTTGGGGTTTTCTTGGCAAAGATACTGTACTGCTTTGCCAGTTCCTTCTCCAGCTCACTTTACACATGAGGAAACTGTGACAAACAGGATTAAGTGACTTGCCCAGGGTCACTCAGCTAATACGTGTCTGAGGCCAGATTTGAACTCAGGTCTTCCTGACTCCAGGCCTAGCATTCTGTCCTCCGTGCCAACCAGTTGTCCTATTAAGCACAATATGCTTAATAAATGTTTATTGCCTAATTGACTAACTTTAACCCAATTCAACAGATATTTATTAAACACCTACAGAGCCCTGTGCTAGCAATTGGGTTTAGAGAAAGTTTACCTAAGGCCTGTACCCTATGAAATGTACCAAGTGGTCTGGGGACTCTGTTTCTGGTCTGATCAAGGAAAGGTCATTGGAACCACAGAAAGTCAGCTCACCACAGTTCAGGGTCAAGACTCACTTCTCCACATCACATGCCAGCCCTATCTCTGCCTATAGATGTGCTGGCAAACTATTGACACAGCCTCAGCTTCTTCCTCTGTAAGACTGGTGCACACTCAGCTACTTACTACACACCTAGCCAGCCCCACCCTCCAGAAAACCAGGGCCTACCCAGGTATCTTGCCAAATATCCTGTAGTCTTCCCTCTCTTGTTCCTAGAGTAACAATCATAGCAATACTATCATTGCTCCTGGGGAAAGGGTTGGATAATCAACTGTCCTATGGTGCCACTCATAGTCTCTGGGCCTTCCCAGACCAAAACTCCAATTTCTGGGTAGGTATCATTTCCACTGATTAGAATGTAAGCTTCATGAGGGCAAGGCCTATCTCATTTTGTATTTGGAACATAGTAGTCACTTGTTATATTTATTCAGTCAATAAGCATTTTTTTGTTTGTCTTTTTTTTTGGGGGGGGTGGGCAATGAGGGTTAAGTGACTTGCCCAGGGTCACACAGCTAGTAAGTGTCAAGTGTCTGGAGGCTGAATTTAAACTCAAGTCCTCCTGACTCCAGGGCCAATGCTCTATCCACTGCACCACCTAGCTGCCCCCAATAACCATTTATTAAGTACCCCAAAGCCAGGCACTGTGTTAAGCACTAGGGATACAAAAAGAGGTAAAAGACAGTCCCTGCCTTCAAGGAGCTTACACTGTAATTGGCAAGATCATATTCATTCACTGATTCAGCCAGCCAGCCAGCCAGCCATTCATTCATACAGGGATCATCTAAGATTCCTTTTAGCTCTATTATTCTATGTTTTATATTATGTTTCAAATCCCAGCTCCATTGCCACCTCCTCTCTGAAGCCTTTCCTGATTTTTTTCATGAAAAAGAATCTTTCCCTCATCCTAAGTTTCAAAGCACTTTGTATTTTCTTTATGCATTAATCATATTTGAATTATTATTATAGTGATTTTGCCACAGGTTATATTTTCCCAATTAGACTATAGAGTAAGCTCATTGAGGGTTGAAACTATCTTATTTACCATCATGGGACAAACTTAGGGAAGTACCTTTCTCTTCCTATTATGTTTCCTTCTCCAAAGAGCATGCAACAAATTCAGCAAGCAATGCGTTTGTTTTGGTTCCTTTTGAGTACTACTATTAAATGCCTACTGTTTTCCTCACTGTGTAGTGAAGACTGTGCCACAAGCACACATAATTCTAGTAAAATATATTGGGGGTTCACAAGAGGCAAATAAAGTACTATGTGAAGTCTGAGGTGAGAGGTTGCTGCTAATTGTGGGGAGGCAGAGAAGTGCTTCTGGAGGGGGAGGCACTTTGTAGGGCTTTAGTAGGTGTAAGTGTAGGTATTTACTGGAGCAGGGGCAGGACAGACATTCTTTGCACAGGGATCAGCATGTATAGAAGCAGGAAAACCTGGGGTCCTGGAGGATCAGAACTCTCCCAGTTTGACAGGAGCTCAGAGTATACAAAGCAGAGGAATATGACAGGAGGCTGGAAAGGTGGGGTGGCACCAGACTGTGGAGGGCCTTCACTGCCAGGCAGGCATAAGGGAGCCATTGCCCAGTCTTGAGCAGAGGAGTGGCATGATTAGCATCTATGCACAAGGGAGCTAAACCTAGCAGCTTACTGTAGGGATGTCACTTACGTGCACACACTCCTATTGCGTACCTCGGGCGGTCCCCACTGTAGTCGCAGTACAAACCCCGGTGAGGGTCACAAGTGGCTGCCTCTGTGCAGTTGTCACCAAGCTGCTGGGCGCACATCTTGCAGCACTCACAGCCATCAGTGATCAGGCTGATACCAGCGGGGCATCGGGGTGGGGTTGGGGGGCACTCACATGGCCACTTACAGAACTGAGGGCGTGATGAGGTGTCCTCCACAGGGACTGAGGTTTGGGGCATGATAGTAGAAGACTGGATAAGGGCCTGCAGGGGGGAAAAAGAGGGAGGGGAGAAGAGCACAAAATGTTAGATCTCAATGGGATGTTACTGCTCATTTTAGTCTAGCCCCTTTGTTTTACAGAAAAGGAAACCAAGTCCCAGAGAATAGGATTGCCCATGGTTAGAAAGCAGAATTAGGACTAAAATCCAAGTCTCCTGAATCCCAGTTCAGTGCTTTCCCCATTATTACAGGACTATTGTGCTGGGGCAGCTACGTGATGCTATGGATTGAGGACTGGGCTCTGAATCTGGAAAACTCCTCTTCCTGAGTTCAAATCCAGTCTCAGACACTTCCTACCTGTGTGACGATGCTCAAGTCACTTCACTCTGTTTGCCTCGGTTCCTCATCTATAAAATGAGCTGGAGAAGGAATGGCAAACCATTCCAGTGGCTTTGCCAAGAAAATCCCAAACGGAGCCATGGAGAGTCAGATAAGACTGAAATGACTGAACAACAACAACAACAGTGCCAGTAGTGGTGCTGTCCAACTGGAAATGTCTTCTGGTGCCAGTTCCATTCTATTCACTTACATTGAATTGCATACCACTTCATTCTATTGCATCCCACTGTCCTACTGTGTCCCAGTGCATCCCACTACATCCAAGTGTAGTGTAGCCCACTGTGTCTCACTGTATCCCTCTGCATCCCATCACATTCCATTTCATCCCATGTCTATTAAGCACCTATAATGCTAAAACGATCATTGACCCATATCTGTCCTCATGAAGCTTTTAGTTCAGTTGGTTAATAGAGGGCAACAGATACAAATAATTATAACAGGGATATGATAATGAACAGTGCAAGGAAGGAAAGATCACTTATAGATGGGGAGAACAGGGACAGATGAATGGATTATGTACCACCTGAGCTGGGCCTTGAAAGAAGGGGAAGATTTAAGGCGGGGAGTGGGAAGACTGTTCTGGGCTAGGGAGACAGGATGAGCTAAGGTACAAAGGCAGGAAAGGACAAGATTTGGGTTTGGCAAGCAGGTCAGTTTTTTTGGAATGTTGATTGTGCAAAAAGGTGATAAGGCTAGTATTGGAGCCAAGTTGTAGGCGGCTTTGAATATAAGGCTTAGAAACTGGTATATTATTTGGTCAATGGGTAGGGGGAAGGGGAAAGGAGGAAGGGAGAGAGTCAGAGGGCTTACTGGAAGGAAGAAGACCTCAAAGTCAGGAGGAAAACCTGAGTTTCAATTATGCCTCTAACACACACATGGGCCGGATGGCTTTGGCCAAGTCACTTGACCTCTGAGTTGTGAGAAAATAATGGGATTTAGCAGATACTCAAAGGCTCACCTGGAGATTAATCTAAACTGATTGAATTAAGTGAGAGTGATGGACTGCTGATTAGCCCACTTCAAGTTAACTAGATTGTAAGCACACCTGGCTACCCCTTAAGAAGGTATGTTCTCAGAAGCTAAGGACTTCGAACTCACCTCAAGACCACCTTCAAGTCGAGTGAACCAATGGATTTGGATGATGTCTACCAATCAGCTTGAAGCAGTGTGTAAGGACCACTTCTGCTCCAGACCTATAAAAAGCTTCCATACTCAGTTTGAGAGGAGTTCATGGTTGAAGCAGGCTCATGGTGGAGGACTTGAGGAAGAACCAGACCAGGCTGGAACTCTAGGCTAGATAGGCCTTTTCTCAACTCCATGTGTTCCCTTTTTCCTGATACTTAGTATGCTTAAATAAGTGCTTAATGCCCAAAGACTGGTGCTAAAGCTTCTAATTTAAGGCGACCACACATTTAGATTTTAAACATCGCAGAGTCCCCCCAGGAAACCATTTTGGACCATTAGAATGTGGCCTCCTTGAGAGCAGTGACTGTCTCTACTTTTCAATTTATAAACCCGGCACTTCTCATATAGTAAGTGCTTTACAAATGCTTTTTCATTCCTCCAATCATTCACTGGACTATAAGGTGCTGAGCTGAGGCTGAACTGCATTGGTGCAGGGAATTGCTTCTCTGGGAGCTCCCTAAACCAATGAAATCACAGGCTTAGTAAAACAAACAAGCAAGCAAATTATCCTGACCCCACCCGCAGATAGGCATGGGGAGACATATGGTAAGATGTTATTTGGTTCATATGTTTTTGAAGAAGGTAGAAACATAAGCCCATAGACATACAACAGGAAGGAACAGTAGAGGCCTTATAGTCCAAACCTCTCATTTTACAGGTGAGAAAACGGAGACCCAGGGAGAGTAGTTGACTTGCCTAGGGTCACACAGGGACTAAGCAATCAGAGGTAAGATTTGAGCCCAGCTCCTCTGACCCCAGAGCTAGGGCTCTTCCCACTGAACCCAACTGCTTCCCAGAAATGATCAGAACTGGAAAGGACTTGAAAATCTATCTAGCCTGTTCACCTCATTTTACCGAGGCCCAGAGGGAGGGAAAATGACTTGCCCAAGATCATACAATTATTCAGTGGCAAAGGCAGCCCTAGAGCTCACCACATTTTCATTTCCATAAAGGTGGAGCTTTGTTGTGAAAGGGAAGATTACCTTCCCAGTCCTCCAGGGCCTGAGCAGAGTAGTCTATAGCTTTTACTTTGGAAAGCTAAGCTGGTTGAGGGAGCAAGCAATGAGCTCAGCTCATTTGACATACTAGGTCAGAGTTCACCTTAGAGGTATTGCCTTTTTTTTTTCATCTTCCTGTTTAAATGCCACAAATCCAGTCCATTAGTCCCCAAATACACACTCCCCAAATACACACTCCCCCCCCCCCACGGTCACTCCCCTGGACTTAGCCAGTTGCAGCTACAGTAAGCTTACAGCTAGCAGCAACATCCCTTATAAATATGCTGGGGATATAGAAGTATAAGCATAAAGCTCAACATTTTAGAGGAGTCCAACAACCTGCTCATTTTATAGATAAGAACTAGACCCACAGAAATTATGTGACTTGTCTGTGGTCACATGGCTAATAAATAACAGAGCCATGACCCGAGGTGCTCAGCACAGTGCCTAGCACACAGTAGGCACTTAATAAATGCTTATTAGCCCAAAGATCTAAGCTTTTAGAACAAAAACTCATTATTTGACAAATACTGCTGGAAAACAGTATGGCAGAAACTAGGTATAGGCCAACACCTTACACCATATACAAGATAAGGTCAAAATAGGTGCATGATTTACACATAAAGGGTGATACCATAAGTAAATTAAGAGAGCATGGAATAGTTTTTATCTGTCAGATTTATAGACAGAGGAAGAATTTAGGATCAAAGAAGATATAGAGAGCAATTCAAAATGTAAAATAGATAATTTTGTTTATATAAAATTAAAAAGTTTCTGCACAAACGAAATGAATATAACTAAGATTATAAGGAAAGCAGAAAACCAGGAAAGAATTTTTCAACAAGTATCTATCTGTGATAAAGGTCTCATTTATCAAATAGAAAGAGAACTGAGTCAAATTTATAAAAATACAAGTCATCCCCTAATTGATAAATGGTCAAAGGACAGGAACAGGCAGTTTACAAAGAAATCAAAGCTATCTATAATCATATGAAAAAATGTGCTAGATCACTATTGATCAGAGAAATGCAAATTAAAACAACTCTGAGACTAAAACAACTATCAGAGTGGCAAATATAACCAAAAAGGAAAATATTGGATGTCGGAGGTGTCAGGGATGTGGGAAAACTGGGATTCTAATTCACTGTTGGTAGAAGTGTGGAAAGATCCAATCATTCTGGAGAGTAATTTGGAACTATGTCCAAAGGGCTATCAAACTATACCTATTCTTTGATCCAGCAATACGACTGCTAGGTTTATATCCCAAAGATAACCCCCCAAAAGAGGAAAGAGACCTATCTGTACAAAAATATTTATAGCAGTTCTTTTTGTGGTGGCTAAGAATTGGAAATTAAAGGAATACCCAGCAATTCGGGAATGGCTAAACAAGCTATGGTATATGATGGTGATGGAATATTATTGTGCTATAAGAAATGACAAACCAGATGATTTCAGAAAGGCCTGGAAAGACTTATATGAACTGATATATAGTGAAGTGAGCAGAACCAGGAGAAAGTTGTGCACAGTAACATCAATATTGTTTGATGAAGAATTGTGAATGACAACTATTCTCAGCAATACAATGATCCAAGACAATCCCAAAGGACTAATGATGAAGCACACTGTACACCTCCAAAGAAAGAACTGATATTGATTGAACACAGACTGAAGCATGCTATTTTTCACTTTCTTTCATTTTTTCCTTTTATTTGAGTCTCCTTATACAAAACGACTAATATGGTAATATTTTACATAATTGTACATTGTATAACCTGTATCTGATTGCTTATTACCTCAGAGAAGGATGAGAAGATGGAGGGAAGGAGGGATAGAATCAGGAACTCAAGATTTTAAACAGAAATGTCTATTATTAAAAAGAAACCAAGGGGGCAGCTAGATAGCACAGTGGATAAAGCACTGGCCCTGGATTCAGGAGTACCTGAGTTCAAATCTGGCCTCGGACACTTGACACTTACTAGCTGTGTGACCCTGGGCAAGTCACTTAACCCCCATTGCCCCGCAAAAAAAAAAAAAAGGAACCAAAATATCAAATGAACAAAGTGAAATCATAAAACCAAAAGAAATAAACAGAATTGCCACAACCTAAAAAAAATGTTTATTAGATTGGATATAATGAGACCCTGGGAGAAATAGAAGGTGATGGTGGTTGTTGTTGTTGTTGAGTTGTTTCAGTCCTATCTGACTCTTAGTGACTCCATTCAGGGTTTTCTTGGCAGAGATACTGAAATGGTTTGCCATTTCTTTCTCTAACTCATTTTATAGATGAGGAAGCTGAGGTAAACAGGGTGGAGTGACTTTCCCAGGGTCACAGAGCTAGTAAGTATCAAGGCTATATTTGAACTCAGGTCCTCCTGACTCTAGAGCCAGTGCCCTGTCCAGTGGTACCACCTAAATGCCTTATGATAGAAGGTCTAGGTATTAATAATAATATTGTTGGTGATGATGGTGATGATGGTTAATGTTAGCTGAAGGTCAGTTGTCAATGGTAACAAATATCCAGACATGGTGATATAATTGTATCGCATGACCCTCAAAGGAGGGTCTCTCCACTTTGCCACCTAGCTGCTCTCACTTAACTTCTTAGTCCTTGGTTTCCTAAGATGTAAAATGAGGATGTTGTACTGGATGGCTTCTGAGGATGCTTCCAACCCAATACCTCTGTTTATGCGAACCTATGAAGCTTAGTTCATCATTCCATTGGGAAGACCCTGCCAGAGGCAGCTGTGAAAGTGGGGAGAAGATCACAGGCCTGGCAATCAGGTAAAGATTAAATTGCTGAAAGAAAGAAAGAAAGAAAGAAAGAAAGAAAGAAAGAAAGAAAGAAAGAAAGAAAGAAAGAAAGAAAGAAAGAAAGAAAGAAAGAAAGAAAGAAGGAAGGAAGGAAGAAAAAGGAAGGAAGGAAGAGAAAAGAAGGAGAAAAGGAAAGGGAAGGAAAGGAAGGAGGGAAGAAAAAGGTAAGAAGGAAGACAAAGAAGTAAGGAGCATTTATTTAATAACTACTATGTGCTAGGTACTATGCTAGGGTTAGGGATGCAAATGCAAAAGCAAGACAGTCCCTTTCCTCAAGAAGTTTGCATTAGTGCATGCGTGTGTGTGTGTGCATGGGCATGTGTGTGTGTGTGTGTGTGTGTGTGTGTGTGTGTGTGTGTGTGTGAATACATACAGAGAAGTGGTAGCCAGGGAAAGTTGCTCTGGTCTGGGAAGTCCTGGGGACAGGAGGTAGAACAGTATAACAGTCTGTGGGCATGCTCTTTCCAGAAACAGTGGTAGAGTTGATTTGATTAGTGGCCCCAGAGTAGGAAAGCTGTGATGGCAGGGAAAGGGATGATTAGGTGGTCCTCCACTCATTGTGCTAGCAGGGTGGACAAGAAGATAGCTGGGATGAAGCATTTTCAGGTCTAAGGCTGACTTAATATAGCAGGCTCTTAATAGGACCAAGGAAGGAAGGAAGCATTTATTTAAAAAAAAAAAAATTGGGGGTGGGGTGGGGTTGGGCAGGACAATGAGGGTTAAGTGACTTGCCCAAGGTCACAAAGCTAGTAAGTGTCAAGTGTCAGAGGCCAGATTTGAAATCGGGTCCTCCTGAATCCAGGGCGGATGCTTTGTCCACTGCACCTCCTAACTGCCCCCCAGGGAAGCATTTATTAAGAGCTAATTAGGGGCTAGGCTAAGAACTTTACAAGCATTATCTCATTTGAAATTCTCACAATAACACTGTGAGGTAGGTGATATCATTATTCCCATTTTACAGTTGGGGAAACTGACATAAAGACTGTGATTTGCCCAGAATCACACAGATAAGTAAGTTTTCTGAGACTTCATTGGAACTCAGGTCTTCCTGACTCAGCCAGTCAAGCATTTGTGAAGCTTTTACTATGTGCTAGGCATCATACTAAGCTCCGGGAATACAACTAAAGGCAAAAGACTGTGTCCAACCTTAAGGTGCTTACAATGAAAAGAGGGAAACAACATGCAAAAACCCAGGTACAAACGAGTTGAAAGCAGGGTAAATTGGAGATCATCAACAGAGGGAAGGAATTGGGAAAAGCTTTCAGTTGAAAGTGGGATTTTTTTTTCAGGGCAATGGGGGGTTAAGTGACTTGCCCAGGGTCACACAGCTAGTGAGTGTCAAGTATCTGAGGCCAGATTTGGACTTAGGTACTCCTGAATCCAGGGCCAGTGCTTTATCCGCTGTGCCACCTAGCTGCCCAGGACTTTGACTTGAAGAAATCAGGGGAGCTGGGGAGGCAGAGGTGAGCAGAGAGAGTATTCCAGGTATGGAGGACAGTCAGTGACAATACCTGGAGACCAGAGATGGAGTGTCTTATTTGAGGAACAGGAAAGAGGCCAGCCCAGCACTCTGTCCTAGCTGCTCAGTAGCTCCAAATGGGGAGAATGAGGTCCCACTCAATTTAAGATTCTAGGTACTTCTCAAACTCTTCTTTGTAATATTCACAATTCCATCGTGCTTTTAGTTTTACAAAAACACTTTACTTCTAGCAACCCTATGAGATGGGCAGGACAATTTATCATTACCCCATTTTACAGATGAGAAAAGTGACTTGCCTATAGTCAAATAGCTGTTAAGTATCAAAGTGAAGATTAGAACCCAGGTCTCTTATTCCCAAGGTCAATGTACTCCTTAAGGTTGGAGACTATTCTACTTCATTTGTCCCCACATTACCTTGCTCAGTGCTGGGCTACACAAGCAGGTGATCAGTAAATATTTATTGGATAGAATAATAATCAAAATAGCTGAGATTTTTATAGCACTTGATGGTGACAAACCCCATCCACCCAGACATGAGAGGAAGTGGGAAGCTGGCTAAAATACCAGACTGGGAATCAGAAAGACCTGGGTTTAAATTATACCTCAAAAAAACAAAAAACAAAAAACAAAGCTGTGTGATCTGAGGCAAGTCACTTAACCTTTCTGAACCTTGGTTTCCTATTTGTAAAATAATGATGGTACCACTAACCCCAGAGGATTGTTGTGAAGATCAATACTGCATGTAAAGTGCTTCCAAAGCCTTAAAGTATAATTATCATGCCATTTGTCCCTCATGTTAACCCTCTGAGGGGGGATAGTATAAATATTATTACATTTATTTTACAAACAACAAATGCCTGAGGATCAGAGGACTTCATAGTCATTTGTCTAAGGTCACACAGCTACTGAATTATGCCAGTGGTGGCCTTAAAACCCAAGACTTCCTTCCATTGCACCATATTGTTAGATTATCGTTAGGAAAGCATCTCTGGAGTTTGCTTCATCCTCTTGTGAATGCTGGCAGATCGTAAGATTTAGAGGTGGAAGAGACCTCAAAGATACTCCTAGTCTCTCATTCTACAGATGGGAAACTGAGGCCCAGACGAAGGAGGCAACTATAGGGCTTATCCCCTATACCAGTTGTAGAGCTGAAAGATTCCCAGAGAGAGGAGATTGCTTTGCTAGCTGCCTGTTCCGATAAAACTGCTTCCCGAGAGTCTATGTGAGCAAGAACTTCTCTCCTGCTGCCACCTAGTGGTGAGTGATGCTCTTCACTTGTGGCAGGAGAGCGGTCCCGTCTATCAATGAATCCGTGTAAGGATCTGATTTCCACCTTCATGGAAAGGAACCCCTTAGTGGTTGTTTCACGTTCTGCCTTCCTCTCAGTCCGATTAAATCCAGTCCAACTCACCTCATTTCTTAAGCCTCTGCTATAGCCAGGCTCTGTGTTAGGTGCTGGGGACATACATAGAAAAGTGTCCGAGATTTTGCCCTTGATGAG
The DNA here is from genome assembly GCF_019393635.1 of Dromiciops gliroides. NCBI lineage: Eukaryota > Metazoa > Chordata > Mammalia > Microbiotheria > Microbiotheriidae > Dromiciops > Dromiciops gliroides. Next base: position 97,056,875 of record NC_057861.1, read on the forward strand.
TTCCCCACCTAAGTAGAATGAACACTATGATTTGGAATGCTCTGGAATCATCTGGAATGATTTGGAGTCAGGAGACCTGGGTTCAAATCCTACCTCAGACACTTGGGGAAGTCACTTCATCTGCAAAATGGGGATAAGACTATTTGGACAATCTACCTCATGGGATAGTGGTCTTGAGGAAATTACTTTGCAAACCTGATGCACGATGGAGCTATGAACTCTTTTAAACTAACCCTCTGCAACCATAAGCATGATTCAAGGTAGACAATGCAGAGTGGTACACCAGGCAACCAATCCTGGATTTGTAATCAAAGGACTTGTGCTCAGCTCTTAACTTGCTTCCTTGCTACCTGTGTGACCTTGGGAAAGTCACTTAACTTCCTTGGGATTCATTTTCCTCACCAATGAAATGAAAGGGCTGGAGGGGAATAGATAAGCATTTATATAGTACCTTGTGCACTTGACAAATATTATTTCATTTGATCCTCTCAACCAACCTGGCAGGTAGGTTTTATTATTATCCGCATTTTACAGTTAGGAAAACTGAGGAAAACAGGGGTTAAGTCAGGGCTTCTTAAACTTTTTTAACTTATGACCCCTTTTCACCCGAGAAATTTTTAAACAACCAACCCCAGGTATATAGGTATATCAAATAGGCACACATAACCTTTTACTGTTGCCAAATTTTCCACGACCCCCCACATTCAGTTACTTAACCCCATATGGGGTCATGATCCGCAGTTTAAGAAGCTTTAGGTTAAGTGACTTGCCCAGAGTCACAAGCTAATAATAATCATAACTAACATTTATTTGATAATAATAGTAATACATGATAATCTATAATTAATAATAATGAGCATTTATTTGTTTACTATGTGTCTAGTATGGTGGTAAGTGCTTTATACTTATTATTTTATATGATCACCACAACAACCTTGCAAGGAAGTTGCTATTATTATTCCCATTTTACAGGTGAGGAAACTGAAGGAAACAGAGGTGAAGTGACTTGACAGGATGACATAGCTGGGAAGTGTTTGAGGTCAGATTTGAACTCAGGTCTTCCTGACTCCAGGCCCTGCATTCTATCTACTGAGCCATCCAGCTGCCTTCGCAATAAAATAACACGAAGCCTTATAGAACTGCCTGAGATCCACCACAGATATATCACTAGAAAGTATCATAAGCAGAATTTGAAGCCATGTTTTCCTTACACCAAATGCAGCACTCTATCTTTAAGCCCTGAAGACTGGAGTACCATTGATGAATGGTCAGTTAAGCCCTGGCCATGTCAAAGGCACTGTGATAAGTTCTGGGGATCCAAAGAAAAGCAATACAGTCCCCCACCCTCAAGGGGCTCACAGTCCAATGGGGAAGATGACAGGCAAACATCTATGTACAAAGAAATTATTTACAAATAAATGGGAAATAGCCAATGCAAGTAAGGCACTAGAACTAAGAGGGCTTAGGAAAAGCTGTCAGTATAAGGTACAATTTAAGCTGGGATTTCAAGAATGCTGTGAAGCTGGGGGAGGGGGGCAGCGATGAGGAGGAAGAGAATACCAGGAAGGGGGGATGAAGATCCATGAGTTGGGAGATGGAGGGTCTTGTTCTAGGAACAGCAAGGCGGCCAATATCGCTGGATGGCAGAGTGTGTGTGTGTGTGTGTGTGTGTGTGTGAGGTATAAGGTATAAGAAGTCTAGGAAGGTAGAGTGGGGACAGTATATGAATGGGTTTTGGGGGAGCTGATATAACAGTTACCGAGGGAGCCCAGTATGGATGTTACTGAGTGAGAGAGGGAGGAGCAATCTTGAGCTCCCTTTCATCTGTAACACACTGCAATTCAATAATGAATAGTTATTATCTTGAAAATGGGGACAGGGGGCAGCTAGGGGGCGCAGTGGATAAAGCACCAGCCCTGGAGTCAGGAGTACCTGAGTTCAAATCCAGCCTCAGACACTTGACACTTACTAGCTGTGTGACCCTGGGCAAGTCACTTAACCCTCATTGCCCAGCAAAAAAAAAAAAAGAAAGAAAGAAAATGGGGACAATAATAGCACCAACCTCACCAGATCACCTCTCATGATCCAAGACAAGCTAAGTAAAGCATTGGGGCATAAGAAAAGACCATAGATCATTTCCTTGTGGGGGTGAGAGCTCATTTTGAGTAGGGATTAGCAGAGAAGCAGAACTATTGAGGCCCTTGTAAGAAAAAAACTTTTTAAAAGTGTGATGGGCGCTCAGTAAGAGTAAGGCTCCCCAGGTCCATAATGACTCCTCAGGGCACCTCAGGGGAGGGCAAAAATATCCATTTAGGAAACACAGGCAAATGCAGCGGTAGGCTAACAGGAAGAGAGAGCAGTGAACAGGCTGAAGGCCTCTGATGGTTTGGTTCAAACTCTTGACCAGGAATGTGTTTCACAGATGACAGTTTCTTGGCCCTAGTGAACTCATGCTGCAATCTCTAGCTAATCCTTCAGACAAAGACTCCAGGCCCCCATCAATGGCCTCAGGGGAGGTGGAGAGGCCTGTGCTGGCTTGGGGCTTAGCAGGGGAAGGATGTCCTATGTGTCTATTTTCTCCTCCAAACAGCATTTCCTGAGCGTGCTTCCTGAAATGGGATGGAATTTGGGGAGTTTGTGTGGATGCAAAGTTCAAGGAAACCTTATAGAAAATTTCATCTGTTGTTTTACTAACTTTCAAGGCCTTCCTAACTTGGGGGAGGGAGAAGGGGAATGGGGGATGGGATGGGTGGGGACTTCAGGGAACATAAGCATCATCTTGTTTTCAAATGGGTTTTCAGTTTGTATATTTTGGACTTGTATTGAGGTATCAATTGCCTCTTGGTTGATAAGAGCACTGGATTTGTAGTAAGGAGAACTACTTTTTTTCTTGTTTTTTTTTTGGTGAGGCAATTGGGGGTAAGTGACTTGTCCAGGGTCACACAGCTAGTGAGTCTTAAGTTTCTGAGGCCGGACTTGAACTCAGGTCCTTCTGACTCCAGGGCCGGTGCCCCATCCACTGTGCCACTTAGCTGCCCCCGCCAGGACACCTACTTTTAAATTCTGGTTTTGCCACCCATGGGACCCTTCCCACACTTTCATGTAGCAGCAATGGGTGGAAAAAGAGGGAAAACTACTAAGGGTGGTCTTCAAAGGAAGAAGCAGCTACAACCTTTCATTGTTTGGTTGTTTCAGTAATTTCTGACTCTTTGGGATTTTTTGTTTGTTTTTGTTTTTGTTTTTATTGGGCAATGAGGGTTAATATTTCCATATTAGTCATATTGTAAGAGAAGAAATCAGAACAAAAGGAAAGAACCACAAGAAAGAAGAACCACCACCACCAACAAAACAACAACAAAAGTGAAAATAGTATGCTCATTTGAGATTTTCTTAGCAAAGATACTGGAGTGATTTGCTTCTTCCTTCTGTAGCTCATTTTATAGATGAGGAACTAAGGCAAAGAGGGTTAAGTGACTTTCCCAGGGTCACACAGCATACCTCAAGTCCCAGATCTTGTCACTTACTTCCCATCTGACCCTAGACAGGTCATGTAACCTCTCTGATTTTTGTTTCTTCATGCCTAAAAAGAGGAGGAGAGACTAGGTGACCTCTGCAGTCCCTTCCAGCTGTGATCCTAATGGCACAACTTCTGTCACATGAGAATATGACAAAAGTCCTTAGTTTTGTTAAAAAGGTATTCTGACTCTAGACCCAGTCCATGCTCTTTCCAAAATACTAGTTACTTAAAGTTACCTGGGATTTTGCCTTAGTAAAATGAAGGACTTGAAGCAGTTGTGTGATGGGGGAAATGAATACCTAAATGACTCTGATACAAGTACAAAGGAGAGTAAGTGTCTGAGGTCAGATTTGAACTCAGGAAGGTGAGTCTTCTTGACTCCAGGCCCAGAGCTGTATCCACTGTGTCACCTAGCTGCCAACTATAGATCAGGTCCAACTTTATCATTCTGTTCATCTTCTCATTGCCTGTCCCTAGAATGACAGAATCATAGGGTTTTTCAGAGTAGAAATGGACATCAGAGGTCATCCAGTCCCGCCTAAGTCAGAAACATGGCTTCCTTCAGTGCCACCCCTAATGAGCCGTCATTGGGTCTTTTTTGGAATCTCTCTAGGGATGAGGTGCTCGCCATCTCATCAAGGCTCGTCTATGTTCATTTGGGCTTGTCTGTTGGATTGATATTAAATTAAAAGTTTATATACTCCCACTCCCCCAAATCCCCAACACAGGCCAGAGAAGGGGCCTGATAAATGTTAAAGAATGGAATTTTGTCAATTCTGCCTGGTGCTCTAGCATCATGTCCTGATGCCACATCCCTAGTTTGGCCAGACTATTCATTTGGTCTAACTGTTCGCCCTGGGGAATAGTTAGACTATAAAGACTATCATAAACTATAAAGCACATCTGTTGTCCAGGCTATCACATGCAGGTGGATGGAGAATCTATACACTTGGAATAAGGAAGACCTGGGCCCTGATTCTTACATGCTGACTGTGTGGTCCTGGGCAAGTCACTTAACCTCTGTCTGCCTCAGTTTCCTCCTCTGCAAAATAAGGGATAATAATAGCATCCACTTCCTAGAGTTGTTGCAAGAATCAAATGAGATAATGTCAAGTGTTAAGCACAGTGTCTGGCACATAAGTAAGAATTATTTTAATGTTAAACAGCAAAGTGGCATAGTCTGGAGTCGGAAGACCTGAGTCCCAATCTAGTCATGACACTTACTAGCTGTGTAACTCTGGGAAAGTCACTTAATCTTTTGGTCTCAGTTTTCTTATCTATAAAATGGGGGATAATAATCGCAGCTACCTCCCAGTGTTGTTGTGAGGATCAAATGAAATCGCATATGTAAAGTGCTTTGCAAAAGCACTATGTAAATGTCAGTGGTGATGATGACGATGATGAGGTCCAGCTAGCTTCATCCCTTCTTCTCTTTGCTGTAGCAGCATTACCATAGTCTTAGACAGTAGTCATATCAAGACATAGTATTTTGAAGGAACTATAAAAATGTCTCCTATCCACTTGCCTCAAAATGCATCATTAGAGATGTATTATTTGGGGTGATGGCCTTGCATCTCCTGGAATACTCTACCAAATATCCTTCATCAGCCAGTAACACCTCGATTCAGTTTAGCTGAGCTTATAACTATTATCTGGGCTGTGCAACTAGCCTGATGAAGAAAGAACTAGATTTTCACAGGAGAAAATACTCAGGATGAGGGTGAACATAACGCAAATGGCTTTGGACAGCTCTATGCCATGGGGCAAAGCACAGAGAACCAGAGCTCCAGATGGCAGGAAGGGAGCAGGATCCCACCGACGTCACTGAGACTTGGTGGGACGTGGCCTTTGGCTGAAAGTTGCTCTGGACACGGTTAGAGGCTGCCATGCTTCAAGGATCTAGGATTTTGTTGGTGCCAATAGAATCATGGGATAGGAGCACAGATTTGGAACTAGGAGGGAAACTAGAAACCACTGAGTCTAACTCCCTCATTTTACAGTTGAGGTAACTGAAACTCAGAGTAGTTAAACAACTTTCCCAGGATCACACAGCTAGTAAGTATCTGAGGCAAGATTTGAACCCAGATCTTCCTAATTCCCAATCCAATGCTCTGGCTACTATACCACAATACCTCTCCACAGCAGGGGAGAGAGGGAATAAACATTTATTATGTGCCAGGTATTATGCTAGGTGTTTTACAAGTATTATCTCATTCGATTTTCACAACTCTGCTGGGTAGGTGCTATTATCATGCTCATTTTACAATTGAGGAAACTGAGGCTGGCAGAAGTGAAATGATTTGCCCAGAGTGACACAACCAGATTTGAACTTAGACTTTCCTGACTCAGGCCTAGGGCTCTATCTACTTCACTGCCTTAAATTTATTCTGCATAACTGTATTCCCAGTGAATAACACATTGCCTGAAACCTAGCGACTAAGTCCTTTTATCAATACAGATCTTTTTTTTTTTAATTTGTTTTTCTTTTGTGGAGCAATGAGGGTTAAGTGACTTGTCCAGGGTCACACAGCTAGTAAGTGTCAAGTGTCTGAGGCCAGATTTGAACTCAGTTCCTCCTGAATCCAGGGCCAGTGCTTTATCCACTGTGCTACCTAGCTGCCCCATCAATACAGATCTCAATCCCTCTACAATTTGGTAGATAGCTTTCCAAAGCTGCCATGACTGAAGAATTCATTATAGATATAATCTGACCCAGGTTCTATACCTGAAGTTTTGCTAAATGGCATGGACCAGCTATTGCTTAACAATCATTAGAATAACCTTTGAGAGCGGGAGGATTACTCCCATGCCTTAAGGAATTATCAAAAGAAGATTTTGATTGAGAATAGACTTTGTCCAAAAGGCAAAGTTAATATGAGAGAGGTGATAGAGTAGCATGATATATCAAGAAAACATACTCCTGGGTGAAAATCCCCAGGTTGAGAAGTGATTTGGTGAGAATCATCACCAACCTCCAAAACATCTGTATAAAATACATTGTTTTGATTATCAACACCATCAATGGAAGGAGAAAGAGGAGCGATATGGTAGTCATAATCTATTATTTCATGTCTGACCAGAAGAAGGAGGAAATGGATGATGAGTTCCAGAAATGTCCAAAAGTGGCCACAGATGATAATGATGGGGAACTTCAACCATATGAACATCCTGCTGGTTCTGTTGTCTTTCAGTTGTTTCCAGTCATGTCTGATTCTTTGGGACCCCATTTGGAATTTTCTTGGCAAAGATATTGGAATGGTTTTCCATTTACTTCTCCAGCTCATTTTACAGAAGAGGAAACTGAGGCAAAATGGGTGAAGTGACTTGTCCAGGGTCACACAAGCTAGTAAGTGTATGAGGCCATATTTGAACACAGGAAGATGAGTCTTCCTAACTCCAGGCCCAGCATTCTATCCCTTGTGCCAACTAGCTGCCCTGAACATCTGCTGGTGCACTCTCTCAAAAAAGAGAAGAGCTAACAAGTTTTTGACTTGATTTGTTGGCAGTTTTGTTCTTCAGAAAAGGAAGCAATGGGGGGATCTTGGCACATATTCCAAACCAGGAGAGGGTCTGATTGCCAAAGTAGATAGACACAAAGGGAACCTTAGGAGGGACTGACTATGTTCTTTAAGAGTTTGTGATAGATAAGCAAGGGAAAGTTGAGCATAACAGGACACAAATCCTAGATTTGGGGAGAGGAGGGACTCCTATCATAGAAATTCTACGAAGGAAGCCTACTCAAGAGGTCTAGGATGATTGAAACAAATTCTGACCAAATAAACATAAATGACTCTGAGGAAGAAGAAAGGTAGTTGTCTAAAGAGAATGATGTGGATGCACAGGGAACTCATTACCAAATCTGGATTTTGAAAGACATCAGAGGATGAAAACAAAGGTAGATAAAAGAGGATTATTGCAAATGTATGGCTTCAATCTCTAAGAATAGCATCAGGAACCAGAATGAGCTAGACAGGTGATGGATGCCAAGGAACACACACACACACACACACACACACACACACACACACACACAGGCTTAATAAGCTATACTGGGGACAAAATAAGGATAAAAAGGATGGGATTTGAAGTGGATAGGATGGCAATAATGAATGATAGATAGAAGACAGAACTATTTAACTATTTTCTTTATCAAGGAGAATGGTTTAAACTTTGGAAGTTTAGAACCAGGGAGTTGAAATTCAAGTGAAGAGACATTAACAGAAAACTTAGCTGCCTTTACTGAATTCATATGTGTTCAAGGGCAAATCATAATATGACTCTAGGTAAACAGGAGGTTTTATGGGCCTTGACTCACTGGGAAAAGGCCTTAAATGTTAGGGAAAAGGCATGGAAAAGGGAGAAGGTGACTTATTTTTAGCCTAATATTCACTGCCCTTACTAATCTGGCATGACTGTGCCTTTGCATGGAACGTAATCTTCTTGAGGTCAGGGACTGTTTTTTTTTCTTTTTTTCCCCCAACTGTATCTCTAGCATTTAACACAGTGCCTAGCACACAGTAGGCAGACATTTAATGAATGCTTACTGATCGACTGATTTGCTGCTTTATCTGATATTACTCCCTTCCATGTGCCTAACTATATTCTCTTTTTTTCTATTTATGGTCCTGAGCCTTTGTTCATTTTCTAAACCTCAAAGGTCTTTCTCCTCTCCCTTTCCAATCTAAGCCTAGTAGAATCCTACCTGTCCTTTATGGCTCAACTCACAAGGTCCTTGACAGTAAAAAGGCTGTTTCATCCTTTGTCTTTTCATCAACCAGTACCTAGCACAGTGCCCAGCACATAGTGGGTGCTTAATAATACTAATTGATTGAGTTCCTCTATTTCTTCAGACCACTATGCTATAGCGTGTTGTCTGTCCCTTCGGACTTGTCAAGTTTTATTTTGTATTGTGGGTATTTGTGTATCACTCTCCCTACTACTTCTGGGCAGTTTGCACGGAAAAGGTTTCTTATTTATCTTTCTATCCCCTCCAGCTTCCAGCACAGAGCTCTGCAAATAGTAGGAGTTTAAGACCTGTTTGTTCAAATGAATTCAATTGAATTACTCTCTCCCAAACCTGACCTCCTTTAAGCCCACAGGGATGAATTGACCTTTGATATTACTGCCTCAAAATGAGGGACGTGGAGACTTAGACACCAGGCAGGTTGGCATTTTATTTGAGATGTATGAGGATTAGGTTTAAGTGTTTGTGGGTTTAATTGGTCAGTGTTTATCACTGTGTTCCACCCTGGGATGTGAGGGCTATAGTTTGAAATGGAAAGATGATGGGGTTGACAGTAAAAGGAGCAGAGGGTGTCCTATTCCTGGAGGGAGGGGAGAGGAAAGGAAAAAAAAGAAATTTACATGTTAACTTTATTATATATATAAAAGGAATAGCAAGTTTTACATAATAGATTTTCAGTTTCATGTGTCATCATCTTTTTATTATATGATTTTATGGAAACGTTTGTTTTATTTCATAAATCAAAAATAAATAAATGAATAAACACATAAATAAATAAATGAATATTTTTTTTTAAAGAAAGGAGGATGAAATTTAGGAGCATCAGTACTGGACAGAAAAGCACGCATGAAGGAGGAGATGATCCCTAAAATAAAATCTAAGGACTCTTCTGTATTTTAACATTCCATGTTCTAAGTTCCTTTCTCATTATAAAATTTATGTTTTTACCTAAATTTGAAGGTCCTTTTGTGATTTGATAGTCTCTATTCTTTAGACTCTCTGTGTCATAGAGGCAACAAGGTATTTCAGGGGTAGAGTGTTGGTCTGCAAGTCAGGAAGACTTGAGTTCAGATAATTACTATATGTGTGACCCAAGGCAAATTATTAGACCTCTGTCTCAGCTATAAAATTGGATAATAATAGCACCTACCTTCCAGGGTTGTTGTGAGGATCAAATGAGATAATACTGCAAAGTGATTAGCACCATTCATTCCACATAGTGGGTGCTTACCAATCCTTCCTTCCTTCCTTCCTTCCTTCCTTCCTTCCTTCCTTCCTTCCTTCCTTCCTTCCTTCCTTCCTTCCTTCCTTCCTTCCTTCCTTCCTTCCTTCCTTCCTTCCTTCCTCCCTCCCTCCCTTCCTTCCTTCCCTCCCTCCTTCCTTTTTCTCTTTTCCCTCCCTTCCTTTCTTGTCAATATATTAACTCTATAGCCATCTTCTTGACCAGGTATTCCTAACAAAAGCTCGTTCCAAGGGAATGACTATGTCCCAAGTTAGTGATCTCCCCATCACTGCAGACTGGACGACCACTTGCTAATGGGGCAGTGTGGTGTAATGGGAAGAACTCTGGATCTGAAGGAGCTGTCCCAGTCCAAATCTCAATTCTGTTACTTGGACTTCAGTGTGTCCATCTGTAACACGAAGGAGGTGGGCTCAGGGACGACTTCTAAGGCTCCTCCCATCTTTAAATCCTAGGATTCTGCTTTGTAGAAGGGATCTGTTCTGGGAGTCTCAGCTTCTGTGACAAGCTCACCACAAGGGGGCAGGATTATGGCGTGAAATGGCCAGCCAAGGCTCCTAGCTTGCCAAATCTAACTCTTAGACCAAATGTTAAAGCCAGTCATTTCATTCATCCTTCCTAAGTCTGGATTTTAACTAGAAGCACCCAGGAGAATGTTGTCCTGGGAGGCCCAGGCAAAGAAGGGAGTCCTGGGGTTACTGTCAGCCTTGCTTTGGGGGGCAGTGAAGGAGAAAGGGAGGCGTGTTTCACTAAGAACACTCAGAATTGTTTCCTCCTTAAAGTACCTTCTTGCAAATCAATTAGTTCCATCCCTTTGAAGACAAAAGCTGCCAAAACTAAGAATTTCTGTGAGGTTTCTTTACCATGATGAGCTTGCCTCTTTTTATTTCAAGCCATAACAAGTAAATGAATTATTTCCAGGGAACTGTAGCCCCCCAGTTGACTGATCAGGGATTGGCCAGATTTGAAATCATGGAATGTGAATTTTTTTGCCCTCCAAACCAGAGTTCCACTACTTAAACTCCCAAAAATGTAACCTTGTGAGATTATAAGATGAGACATGGGGGAATCTTTATAAAGAAATGCTGTTGGCTGTCGGGGAATAGCTGATTTCTTTCCAAAGAATAATATGGCTCTTTGCTTTTAAAAGTGCTTTCCACATACATTAGCTCATTGGGTCCTCACAGTGACCCTGTAAAGGAGAATCAGAATTGATGAATGTTAGAACTGGAACAGTTATAGACTGTTAGAACTGGAAAGGAACCAAGGACATAGAATTTTGGAGTTAGAAGGAAGCTAAGAGCATGGAAGAGTAAGTAGAATGTGGCGGGGGAAAAGACTATATGAATTGGAAGGATCTATATAACATAGAATGTTCTATATAGCAGGGCTTCTTAAACTTTTTCCACTTGCGGCCCCTTTATACCCAAGAAATTTTTACGCAACCCTGGGCATACAGGTATAGAAAACAGGTATACATAACCTTTTACTGTTGCCAGATTTTTCGTGACCCCCGCATTGAGTTACATGACTCCATATGGGGTCAAGACCCACAGTTTAAGACGCTTTGCTATAAAGAACCTTAGATATAATTTAGTCCAGGGGTCTTAATGTGTGGAATTTCAGGGGTCTCATAAACCTTTTTCTTTCTTTTCATTAACCTCTAATCAAAAATTTAACATGTAATTCAATTATTTAAAAGCTTTTTTTTTTCTGAGAATAGAGAAGAACATTAATACATGGGTTCTTCATAGTTAGGCCATGAGTACTTTTGTGGTGGGGGGGGCGGGGGTCTCTTGCCTTTTTCTTGGTATCCTCAGGGCTTAGCACAGTGCCTAGTTTTAGCAGCTACTTAATAAATGCCTGTGGATTTGATCTGGAGGGCTCATAGACTTCACCAGACTTCCAAAGGGTACATGACACACAAAAAAGATTAAAAACCCTTGACCTATTCCAATTCTCTCATTTTTTTCAGATGAGGGAATAGAGGCCTAGAGAGGATTAGTGACTTGTGAAAGTAGCTGCCCCAGTAATGAAAAACATACCAAGAATTAGGGTATTCAAATTCCCCTTCAGGGATGGACTAGCTGTATGACCCTGGGCAAGTCACTTAACTGGTCTATTCCTCAGTTTCCTTATCTGTAAAAGCTTGAAGCACTCTATCAATGTTAGCTATTGTTATTACTACTAATATTGTTATTGGTGACAGAACCCAGATGAGAATCCTGGTAGGCAGATGAGAATCCCAGTTTTATCACTGACCAGTAACTGAGGAAGAGAGTAAACTGGAAGACACTGAACATTGAATCTAATGCTGCTTCTAACTGATCTCCTTGCCCTGAGAAGCCTGGGGCACTTCTTGTCTGACCACTTCATAGTGGACAGAACCCTGGAGGCAAAGTTGGACTGGTTACTCTTGACTTTTCCTCTGAACAGAGCTTCTTAACCTTTCTGGGCCTCCTGAACTCACCTGTAAGACAAAGACACTTAAGATTTTAAAATGCTACCTTTCGAAGAGTCTTCCGTGGTCTTTGTAAAATTCTTTTTTTTTTTAAGTGAGGCAATTGGGGTTAAGTGACTTGCCCAGGGTCACACTGCTAGTGTTAAGTGTCTGAGGCCAGATTTGAACTCAGGTACTCCTGACTCCAGGGCTGGTGCTCTATCCACTGTGCTAACTAGCTGCCCCTGTAAAATTCTTAAGGCTGCATATAAGTGCCTTGAGAATATCCTGTCTCAACCTTGTATCTCCCTCAGTGCCCAGCATGGTACTCTGCACACACTAGGTGTTGGATACTGTAAATATTTGCTAATTAAATGCATGGTTTGGTCCTCTTCTTGTTCTCCTTTTATAAGGAAAGGAGGACATCAAACTGACTCAAAGAACTTGGTGTCTGTAGATAAAAAAAAAATGGGGGGAGGCTAGGTGGCGCAATGGATAAAGCACCGACCCTGGATTCAGTAGTACCTGAGTTCAAATCTGGCCTCAGACACTTGACACTTACTAGCTGTGTGACCCTGGGCAAGTCACTTAACCCCCATTGCCCCGCAAAAAAAAAAAAAAATGACCTGAGTGGCCCTACTGCTGTAGAGGTGCTGGTCAAGCTGTTTCTAAAGTGGCAGATAAACCACAATATTGAGTTTAGATGAGAGGGGAAATGGACCTTAAGCCCATGCTGGGGTTCTGTTTTCAATCCTAGGCTTTGGAGTGTCTGATTTTATAGAGAGCTCTAGGGAGGGCCATCTGATTTGGGATCTGAAGAACGGAGTTAGAGTCCTAGCTTTGCCAAGTACTATGTAACCTAGGGCATGCCTCAGTTTCCTCATCTGATCTGTAAAATCAGTTCTTTTGGGGAGACTGAACTTAAACTAACACTGATCTTTCCTTTCTTAAATCCAGGTATAACCTAGATGTTTACTTATATCAATTTGCTTACAGAGATACTATGCCTTACATCATAGTGATTTGTGCACACGCATCTTCTTTCCAAATTACGTTGTAAGGTCCTTGAGAGCAAAGTTTGTGTCAGATCCATTTTTGTATTCTCAGGTCAAACATCATACTTTCAGGAAGGAAGTGCTTAGTAAATGTTTTCTGAATTAAATCGAGTTGACTTAAGAGGGGAAGAAGAGAATGAGATGCTTCAGAAGGCAGAAAGACAACCTGAGGGTTACACATGGAAGGAAGGATGGAGTCTTGTTTTTGGTGGGCAGTCTGATTCAGTCCTGCTGTTGTGAAAAGGTAGGTTTGGGGTGGAGTGCTGTGAGAAATGATCTACTATAGTATAGAGAGGAAACTCAGAAAGAACACTGGGCAGTCCGACCTTAGTCCTAATCCTGCATTCCCAGTTATGAAGTGTTCTTTTCCTCTGTGGGCCTCAGTTTCTTCTCTTGTAAAATTAGACTAGATACTCCCCAAGGTCCCTACCGGCTCTCACATTCAGCCTTCTGTTGTCTAACATTCTCCATTCAAATGTCCTTTCTAGCTCTAACAATTTATATTTTCACATGTTTTTTCCTAAGATTTTCCAAGTCTAAAATTCTATAATCTGTGTATTCTAACATTCAATATTCTAAGGTCACTCCTAGTTCTAAAATTCAGTGATTTTAAGACACTAATAATTAGTATTTATATAGCACTTTAAGCTATGCAAAGCACTTTACAAATATTATCTCATCTGCTCCTAACAACAACCTGGGGAAGAAGGTGCTATCATTATCCTCATTTTATATATAAGGAAACTGCGGCAGATAAAGGTTACGTGAAATTCTCAGGGTAACTTTTAAGTGTCTGAGGTTGGATTTGAACTCAGATCTTCCTGACTCCAAGTTCAGCACTCGATTCCCTATGCTTTCTAGATAGCTGCCGCTTCCTCACCCCCTCCCTTATTTTTTTCTTTTCCATTACAAACTGGTAGTCCCCCTTTCTTCTCTTTCTCTCACAGGCTAGCTACCTGAGTCACTAGGCAATTCCATTATCTAGTCCCTATTACATTATAGAGGTTCCTCTAATTATGGTAGTTAGAGTGATTGCCCAGACACACTGTACCCTAGGGATAGCTCTGGGTTCTACCTAGGAGAAGAATATTTGTTTGTCCATCTGTCTATCTTTCTACTCTATTACTTTTTCATGCACTTATTTATTTATTTATTCATTCTTTCATTAATTTACCTCTCGATTTATTTTTACTATAATAGACAAAGGTAACCATTTATAAAAGCAAAACATCCGAAATGTCAAAAGTTCAGCACTGTGATCTCCAACTTAGGATTCTCTCTCCAGAATCTTAACCTCAAAGTGGTCCAAAATGACCCTAAAATGCAATAATATAATAATAAATTCATAGAACTTCAGATCTGGAAGAGACTCAAAAGATCATCTGTCATCCATGATTATGTAATAAGTTAAACAACAAGAAGAAGAACAAATAGTTCAGAAGACTTTCAAATTGTCAGAAGAGCTTAGCAATAAAATGGATTGTTTTTGAGGCAGAATAAAGCAGACAGTAGATGCTCATATTTCAACTGATGATTTATAAAGCACTTTCCTCACAACACCCTTGTGAGATCTAACAAACTGATGTTCTTGGCAGCCAGGGAACACCAAGAAAGAACTGTGGAGGGAACTAGGTGGAAAGAAATCCCTTTTGTCTCACATTCAGGACTCTAAGACAAAGTTTCAATTCTTTCATCACTAATTAACTTATTGGACAGCTAGGTGATGCAGTGGATAGAGCACTGGACCTGAAATCAGGAAGACTCATCTTCATGAGTTCAAATCCAGCTTAAGACACTTAGCAGCACTGTGGCCTTGGGCAAATAATTTAAGCCTTTTTACCTCAGTTTCCTCATCTGTAAAATGAGCTGGAGAAGGCAATGGCAAACCATTCCAGTATCTTTGCCAAGAAAGCCCCAAATGGGGTCACAAAGAGTCAGGCACGACTGAAATGGCTCCACAACTCATTATAGGGCTTTAAGCAAGTCTTCTCTGTTTCCATTAAGCTTTGAAATTCTATTACTTGGGTTAATCAATGTCTAGAAGAGACTGAGATCCTTTGCAAATTAATGGTTTTCATTTGTCCCTGGAGGTAAACTAAATCTGTCCTCAACTAATCAACAATCAGTCCTGACACAGGTCTAGCACATAGTAAGCATACATTTTTGTTAACTTGAATTTATTTGCTCAAGTTTTATAATAGAAGTGCCCCTTCAATTTAGGAAACAGATGTGTTCTGAAATGCTTGCCAATCAAAATACATAAAGTAAATACTAATTCAAAAACACTGGAGAATTATAGGATTATAAATGCAGAGTTGGAAGGACCTTAGGGGTCATCTAGTCCCTAGCTTCTTAAACTATGGGTTGCCACTCCATATGGGGTCATGTAACTGAATCTGGGGGTCACCGCAGCCTTGATTCTGAACACACAACATGCGCACTTTGCACCGCACATGCCACCATGCGGTCATGTAAAAATTTCTCAGGCAAAAAGGGGTCATGAGGAAAAAGTTTAAGAAACCCTGATCTAGTCCAACTTCCTCACTGGACAGATGAGGAAACTGAGGTTCTGAAAGGTTAAATAGTTTGCCCAAAGTCACTCAGGATTTGATCCTAGGTCCTCTTTTTAACGTAGCACCACTTTGTAATGTAAAAAGGAATTCTAAAGTCAATTACCTGCTGTTGTGAAGAATCATCCCTCAGTGTAATAATACTTCAAGGACCTATGATCTCATTAATGTGAAACTCATTATACCAATCAATCAATAAATGTTTATTAGAGCCTCCAGGAGGTCCAAGCACTGTGCCATAAGCAGTGGGATACAAAGTGGCAAAAGACATCCACGTCCCCCAAGGAGATCACAATTTAATGAATGAATACTAATGAATATTAGTCCCTAACCTATCTTAGTAGAAAGACTTGAATCACTGCATCCAAGAATATTTATCCATTGGTAGCCAGTTCTCTGGTGGCTAGTTGGAGAGGGATTGACACAGTATATTGCCAGGACTGTATTTTAAGCCTTTTCAGCCTGGTAGGCACCATCAGAGCTTCTATCCCACTTGGATAGCCTTCAAAAACACAGGTAGCTAGGGCCTCAGTGGAGAGAGCACTAGCCCTGGAGTCAGGAGGACCTGAGTTCAAATACGCCTCAAACACTTAACACTTACTAGCTGTGCGACCTTGGGCAAGTCACTTAACCCCAATTGCCTCACCAAAAAAACCAAAAAAAACCCCACAGGCTCACCTGCATATCATGGAGATGCATCAATGGACTATCCTTACAGGGGTAATAGTGATACTTCCTTTGGCATTTCTATAGAGCTTTGCATTTATAAAGCTCTATAGAGCTGTCATGAAGCCCATGATCTCATTTGGGTGGCCCAACAATCCTGTAAGGTGGGAGTAAGTGTGAGGATTATTATCTACATTTTAAAATGTAGATTATTTATATTTTTAACATTATTTACATTTTTTAAATGAAGGAATTGGGGCTCAGAGAAAGTCACCAACTTGTCCAAGGTCACAGCCACTCAAGAGTAGAATTTGGAACTTGAATCTGTGTCGTTTGACCCCAACTTAGTCAATCGGCATTTGTAAGCACGAACAGATGTGTCATAAAGATTCCCAGAATGGATTAATTGAAGTGATCTGTGCCAAGATTCTCAAATACTGATCAGAGTTGTCACACCCAAATGCTGTCTTGGCCACTGGTCAGCCTGAACTTCTTGTCAGAAGGTGGTGATGGAGAATACCCCATTGCTTGTTCTGATTTCACCTTCCATAAGAGGGCCCTGAGGCAAACAGTTTTTCAAAGGTAGAAATAGCTCCCTGAGCTGTTCTCCAATATCCTTGATGAGAGGACAATCTAGGGAGGCTGCGATGGTAGTTTGACAGGGCAGAAAGATTTGAAGGATACAGAAGCATGAGGGAGGAAGAGAGGGAAGGCTAAGGGTTTGGTCTGAAATATATTTTCAAAGTACATCCTTTGTTTGAGGCAGCTCAGTGGTGTAATGGATAGATCTGAGTTCAAATCCTGTATCACACATTTACCAGCTGTATGATCCTGGGTAAGTCACTTCACCTCTGCCTGCCTCTGTTTCCTCATGTGTAAAATGAGGGATAATAATTGCACTTATTTCATAGGCTTGTTGTGAGGACCAAATGAGATAAAGTACTTCATAAACCTTACAGTGCTACATATAAGCAATCTATTATCTATTTGTTCTTTTCTAGAGGGGCATAAACACTAGTGTTCTGTGTCTATATGGAGCTACATGGCTGCAAATTAAATAGTATGATATGGGAATAACTCAAAGATAAGCAATCTAAAGGACAACAGATACAACAGATCATCCACCAGTAATAATGGCTAACATTTGTATAGTGTTTTGAGGTTTGTAAAGTACTTTACAAATATCATCTCATTTAATATTCACAGCAACCCTGGGGGGTAAGTGCTACTATCACCCTCATTTTACAGATGTGGAAACTGAGGCAGAGAGGTTGAGGGACTTGCTCAGGCTCATACAGCCAGAAAATGTCTGAGTCTGGATTTAACTCAGGTCTTCCTGACTCTGGGCCCAATACTTTATCCACTATGTATCACTTTGCTGCCTGCTTGAATGAGTAAGGTAAAAGTATATGATTACCCTTGTCTTGCATCCAAGATACTGAGACCTTAGATGACCAGACAGGACATAGACTGGAGAACAGCTCCAGTGGAAAATGAAAGGTAGTGTGGAATAGTGGATATGACGCTGGACTTGGGATCAGGGAGACCTGGATTCAGCAGTCTGCTGGTAAATGTTTAACAACTGGCTCTCCACACTCAAAAACACACTTTTAGGTTTAATTTGCATTATTAACATTTTTTCCATCACTGTCTTAAGTCTAGATGATTACAAAATTTAAAAAAAACCCACAAAAAAAAACCCAACCCATGCCAACCCCATTAAATCAAGCCCTGATTTGTAGCATTTGCCCATTCCTGCTGAAAAATTAATAATAGTTTCTCTGGAGTCTGTTAGAACTGGCTCCAGCACACCCCTGCATGGATTTAAATCTTAGATAATGACTAGCTTTGTGACCCTCCTCTGGGCTTCATTTTCTTCCTCTGTAAATGAGGGGATTAGACTCAGTGACCTCTATGGTTCCTTCCTGCTCTGAATCTGGGGTCTTATGCGCATTGATACCCAGAGAGATTAAAGAACCTCTTGCGTATTGGGTGTATCTTCTGTGGGCAATTTATGGAAAGACATAGGCAAGGGTGGAATGGACTGAGAAGACCTGGATGAGTTGTGTTTGGTCCCCATGGAGGGAGAGGCCACACCACTGAAGTCATTCATCCATCAAGGACCAAAAAAGCTATTATTATTATTATTATTAATATTTATACATCTATCAAAGTATAAAATAAAATTATTATTATTATATATCCATCAAAGAATTAAAAAGCTATTATTGTTGTTATTAAAATCATCATTATGATTATACATCCACCAAAGAACAAATGCTATTATTTTTATTATATATCCATCAAAGAATAAAAAGCTATTGTTATCATCATTGTCACCATCATCATTGTACATTTATCAAAGAATCAAAGTATCAGATGTTTTTTTACCATGCACCAGCATCCATGTCAGCCAATGAGTGAGCCAGAAAAAATTATTCCAAAAACACGTGTAGACATGCATGCACCCACATGTATAGATAGGTGAACAGACATTCATCTTCACCCCCATATCTTGTCTATCCTTTCAAGGAAAAATCACAGAATAATATAGATTCTTAGAGGCGCTTGAGGCTAATTCATTTAGATTTGGGGGTGGGGAGGAGGTCTGTAGAGGACAGTGTGCCCGGGGATGCAGAGGTAGTGTTCTTCATCCCTCTGGATGTTTTGATTATGAGGAAAGGGACCCTACAGAAAGGATATTCTTTTTCTTTTTTTTTGTGGGGCAATGAAGGTTAAGTGACTTGCCCAAGGTCACACAGCTAGTAAGTGCCAAATGTCTGAGGCCAGATTTGAACTCAGGTCCTCCTAAATCCAGGGCCGGTGCTTTATCCACTGCACCACCGGCTGCCTCCCAGAAAGGATATTCTAAGGCAGATAGTCTATCAAGCAAGGTCCACAAGGTGAGAAAGGGCAGAGACAAGAGGAGGGAACACCCTAGGGCAAAGCCTCTTTGGTCTACTTGCAGTTAAGGTTCTGTCATAATTTATCCTGTGACCTTAAAGCAGTAAGACTCATACTCTGGGTGGCTTGTACAATCACTGTCTTTACTTCATAGTCTATACAATAGCAGCTATGGAAGGGATTTTACAAATTGTCCTAGAGGCAATGTAGTGATGAGGTGGTGCAGTGGACAGAGTGAGTTCTAATCTGGCCTCAGATACTTACTAGCTGTGTGACCCTGGGCAAGGCACTTAATCCTGTTTGCCTCAGTTACCTCATCTCTAAAATGAATTGGAGAAGGAAATGATAAACCACTCCAGTATCTTTGCCAAGAAAGTTCCAAATGGGATCATGAAGAGTCAGACACAACTGAAAACGACTGAACAACAACAAAATAACAAAGAAAAAATGCTGGATTAGGAGTTAGAGGACCTGGGTTCAAATCCCAGCAGTGGCTCCTATTACCTGTATGACCTTAGACAAGGCACATCTCATCAGACCTTCGTGTCCTCATCTGTAAAATAAGGAGGTTGGACTAGGTGACCTTTAAGGTGCTCCTTAAATCTATGTGATCCTAAAAGTTGAAAGGACTGAGCTGCAAAGAGGAGATATGACTGGCACATAGTAGGCATTATATAAATGTTATTTATCATCGTCATATAATTATTATTAATAATATTATTATTATTGACTAAAGTCTGACAGCAAAGTGATAGTCCTAACTTGAATTCAGTCAGTCAGTAAACATTTATTAAGCTCTTACTGTGTATCAGGCACTGGGACTATAAAGGTGGGAGGGAGTCTCCGCTCTCAAGGAACTCATGATCTAATCAGGGAGACAACATGCAAACAGGTATGCATATACAGACAATATCTAGAGAGGAAGAACTGGTCTTAAGTCTTCTCATCCCAAATTGGGAGCTCTTTCCAGCACAGCCCATTTGTGGCAAGGGGATGTGCTGTATACCCCAGTGGAGAGCTTAAAGATGCAGCGGGGCACAGACAGTGGGAAAGGCTGCTTTATGTAGAAAAGCTGCAAGTCAGACAATATGGGGGCATCCTGCGGCTGGGACTTTGAACACCTCATCTTTCTGAGGCTTAGTTTCTTCATTTGTGTAACGGAGAAAGAAAAAAAAAAACCGTCCAGCCTATTTTGTTGACTTGTTGGGAGGATAAGATAAAATCATGGGTCTATGCTTCCTGCTTTCCAGGAAGGGGATGAGTGGGGGGTTCAGCAGGAGGAGGGAGGCCAGTCTTTCCCCCTTCAGCATGCTCCTTACCCTTTACTCTAGCCAGAGCCCCTCATGGTCCCTGGAGTTCCTCTAGACTTTCTTGAAGTTGTCAGAGCTCGCTCTCTTTTCTCTCTCTCTCTCTCTCTCTCTCTGTCTCTCTCTCTCTCTCCTTTTTAATGGTAATGGGGAGAACCTTAGCAGCCTGGAGCCTACTCCATTCTTTTCTTGAAGGGAGGGGGTGGGATTCCTGATTCCTGAGCTTTTCCCTTCTGTCTCACACCTAATTCACCTTTCCTTTCCCTCAACCTTGACCTCCTGCTGTCACAAAGTCTAGAGTGAGTCAATGAAAACTTAGCCCAAAGCGGTGAAATATAGACAGACTTCCTTTCAGCTGTCTCAAACTACCTTCTTCAGCTAGCGTTCAACTGGGACCCCAGGGAAGAACCGGATTCCTTTCAGTGTGATACAGGAGAAAGTACTCTGGATTTAGAGTTTGACAAGCTGGGCTGGGATTCCTTGTGGTTTATAAGCTGTGTAAACTGGTCAGGTCACTTTCCTATGCTGAGCCTCAGTTTCCCTATCTGTAAAATGAGAGGTCAACCAGATCCATCCTTCCTTCTTTCCTTCAATTTTCTTTTCTTTTCTTTTTTCCCTCTCTCCCTTTCTTCCCCTTATCTTCTATTTCCTCCCTCTCTCCCTTTCTTCCTTCCTTCCTCTGTCTCTCTGTCTGTCTTTCTGTGTCTGTCTCTCTGTTTTTGTCTGTCTTTGTCTCTGTTTCTGTCTCTCTGTCTCTATGTCTCACTCTGTCTCTGTCTCTCTGTGTCTCTATGTCTCTCTGTGTTTACAACTCTCTGTCTCTTTCTCTGTCTCTCTCTGTCTCTCTCTCTCCTTTTAATTCTAAATCTTGTCATTATGGGTGGATCTGGCCTCCCCTCCCTACCCAAAGCACTTTCCCTTCCTTTTCTCTTTGTTCTCCTACCTCTGTCCCTCTCCTTCTCCTCTGGTTCCTCTTTTCATTTCCATTTGCATCTTTAAGCTTCTCTGCTCCTTTGGGCTGTTTTTCCCCCGCAAAGGAGGGGTAGACAGGACTGTAAGCAGTCTATTGCCGCCTCTCCTTACTTCACTGCCTTCCTATCTAGGACTTGCTTTTGCTGTATAGCCACCAGTGACTGATGAGCCCCTGCCACATGTATCCAGTTTATCTTCCCCATCCATAGCTTGGTCTCCTTCGATGCTCGACTTTAAGGTCCTTACCCTGTAGGTTTTCCCGTAAACTTATCTGGTCTGCCCTAGGTCCTCAGTGCATTTTTCCTAGGAAGCTTTCCTAGCTAAATAAGAGAAGACCCTGCCCCCCTCCCCAGTGCAAAAGGGGTGAATGGAAAATCTTGCATTTTATTTTTGTATTGCCATCCTGTAGACCTCTGGCTCCCATGCTCTTTGCTCTCCATCTCACCCGGCCTGAGGTATGTTAGGGCTGGGAGGAACTGTGTTACAGTTAAAACAAAGCAAGGTAGTGTGGTAAAGTGGAAAGAGCTCTGGAGTCTGAGGACCTAAGTTCAAATCCTGCCTCTGACACTTACCACCTGTGTGATCTTAGGTGAGTCACAACCACTCTGAGCCTATTTCTGAGTCACATATAAAACGAGAGGGGTTGGACTAGGTGGCATTGAATGTCCTATCCAGCTCTAGACCTATGCTTCTATGAAAGGTCTGGCAAAAGTGCACACAACAAGGAAGTATTTCATCAGATTCCTAGCTTGGGGTTGTACTGTGAGGTGGGCAGTGAGTGTATTCCTGCTTTACAGATGAGGAGATAGAGGCTCAGGAAGGTGAGGTGACTTGCTTCTCTCCTTTCTCTATTTCTCACTTTCTCTATTTTAGTCCCTCTTCATCCTGGACCACAATAATCCTAATTCACAAAATTCACCTCTGTGAGGTGGGTAATAGCTTCCATTCGAATTTCTGTGGCACTTTATTATTCATAAAACACACTCCGGGGAATAATCTTACAAAGGAGAAAACTGAGGCTCCAAGAGCTTATTTGACTTCCCTAAGGTCATACAACTAGTTAGCATCAGAGCCAGAATTCTATCACAGGATTTCTGACTCTCAGCCCAATCTGCTTTTCATTACAAGTTTCTTGTAGAGCAAGTAGTAGTTTTTCCACTTTACATATGAGGAAACTGAGGCTCAGAACATTTAAGCAACTTGGTCCCCTTCTCTCTAATGTACCCCTTCCCTTTTCCTTCCTTTCTTGGTCCTCCCCTATGATAATAACAAATACTTCCACTGAATCTGAAGGTTAACCAAAGCATTTTTCTGAAAGCAATAACTTTATGTGTTTGGTTTTGAATCCTTATGTTTACAGCAGAGGCAAAGAGAGTAAAATGATTTCCCCATGGCCTAGTAGCAGACAATCCTCAGAGGTGGGATTCCAGTTCAGATCCCTTTGCTTTGTTCCACCCCCCTCCCCATCCCTTCATGGACTCACCTCTGCTCTTTCCTTGCCTCTCCCTCACATCACCCCACCATTGGCCTTGACCGCTCAGAGCCCAGAATTTGAGTCTCCCTCAGCCTTTCTCAGTCTATCTCTGTCTCTGTCTCACTCTCTCTTGCTGTCTGTCTCTGTCTCTGTCTCTCTTCTGTCTGTCTCTGTCTTTCTCTCAGTCTCTGTATCTGTCTCTGGCTCTGGCTCTGTCTCTCTCTGTCTCTCTCTCCCAGCCTCCCACTCACCTTGGAAAGGCTGTTCCCTTCTCTTGCTCCTGCTGCTGCTGCTGCTGCTGCTGCCACCACCACCGCTGCTGCTGCTGCCGCTAGAAACCAGGGCAGAAGCCACCTCATCCCTGGAAGCCAGAATTAGATACATTGATTGAACCCAGACTCCGAGCCCAGCTCTGAAGGGAAACACCTCTTGGGGA
Organism: Dromiciops gliroides; assembly: GCF_019393635.1. NCBI lineage: Eukaryota > Metazoa > Chordata > Mammalia > Microbiotheria > Microbiotheriidae > Dromiciops > Dromiciops gliroides. Next base: position 97,080,200 of record NC_057861.1, read on the forward strand.
AGTTGGGACCAGTCCTGGACTGGCAGATACTCATAGCCAGATATGCCTTTTCCCCCAGGCCTTTTGGGGGTTTTTATTAAAGACAGATCTGACGTCAGGGTGAAAGACAAGCCCCACATTTTCCTCTGAAGAAACTTTTCCTGCCTTCTCCCTCTCCCTCTCTCTCTCTCTTTCTTCCCTCCCTCTCTTTTTGTCCCCACCTCCTGCACTCTCTTGTTTTTGGCCTGACAGTTCTTAAAGGGGAAGTTACGGGGCTATAATCTCCCACTTTGGTGCTTAAAATGCCCAGGGAAGGAGGCTCCCCCCATCTCTGGGTCCTGGGTCTCTCTGGCTGACAAGGTGACAAGAGCAAACACAGGCAGGGGGAGGAGATAGAAGATAAGATTACAAGGAATCATTTTCAAACAGCTCTCAGTTGGAGAAGGAAATCTTTTTCATTCCTTAGATCTTTCCCCTCTTCTGGTTTTCATTTGTCAACCTTCATTGTGCTCACCCTTTGAGAGAGAATGAGAAAGACCTTTCCCACCAACTAAGAAAACGATAAGGATTCCCTAGAGCAGGGAAATGGCTTAGGGCAACCAAGATTCAGGAGGGACTGGACACTGTCTTGGAAAGTGCTAGACCTGAACTTAATAGAGACATGATGTCACATTCTAGCTCCCACATTTCACTAGCTGTGTGACGCCATCACGGTCCCTCTTCAAGTCTCAGTTTACTCATCTGTAAAATGGGGCCGATCATACTTGTTTTACCTACGCCACAGAGTGGTTGTGAGGAAAGTGCTTTACAGACTTTTTTTCTTGACTAGATCTTCCAATTTCATGATTTCAGGGCACTCCAGGTGAGGAAATGCCCTTCATCAAAAACTGATCAGTAATTAATTGCTTCTAGAGAGTGGGATGGGGGCACTGAGAGGTTTAGTGATTTGCCCAGGGTCCCACAGCCAAGTGAGTGTCAGAAGAGGGATTAGAGAGGTTTAGATGGGACTAGGATTCAGGAAGACCTGGGTGGAGCCCATCTCAGACATTTTCTACTGTGTGACCCTGGAGAAGTTATTTAATCTCTCTGGTTTCCTTAACTATAAAATGAGGGAGTTGGAGGTGATAATCTTTAAAGTCCTCTCCCACCTCTAAATCAATGATCCTAAGAATCCTGGTTGTCATGACCCCCAGCCTAACTTTTTATCCTCTACCCCCCAAAGCTCTCTTAGTAAACTTTAAATGGCTACAAAAATGTCAGGTATTCTTATTCAGGAACCAGAAAACGTCTCACCTACTCAGAATCTAGAACATCCTGATGAAAAAATATGGCTCCGATTTGCTTTTTTTTTTAGCTGACCCTTCGGGACTACAGAGCAAGTTACACTTTTTAACCTTACAATAATTCCCAAAGGTAGGTAGTACAAACAAGGTCCTTGCTTTATAGAGGAGGAAACATACTCAAGGATGCCCTATTAAATGGAAGACAGGATTCAGACCCAAGTATTCGGACTCCAGGTTCAGGGCTTTCCACTACTATGCGGTCAATAGTCAATAAACATTTATTAAGTGACTACCACATGACAGGCACTGAACTAAGTACTGGATAGTACTCCATAGCTTCAATTTCAGGTGGTGTCTGAGCCAGTTCTATTTCTTTGTTATTCGATCATTTTCAGTCATGTCCGACTCTTTGGGACCCCATTTGGAGTTATCTTGGGGGGGCAGCTAGGTGGTGGAGTAGATAAAGCACCAGCCCTGGATTCAGAAGGACCTAAGTTCAAATCCAGCCTCAGACACTTGACACTTACTAGCTGTGTGACCCTGGGCAAGTCACTTAACCCTCATTGGCTCACCCAAAAAAAAAAAAAAAGAAAGAAAGAAAAAGAAAAAAGAAATAAAATGGAGTGGTTTGCCATTTCTTTCTCCAGCTCATCTTCACGTGGAAAAACCGAGGCAAACAGAGTTAAATGACTTGCCCAGGGTTACATAGCTAATCCGTGTCTGAAGCCAGATTTAAACTCAGGATGAGGAATTCCAAGCCCAGTACTCTATCTACCATACCACCTTGCTGCCCTAGTCCTATTTCAGTTGTATTCTTGTTGGATGGGTGAAAGGGAAGAAGGGATCTTGTCATTCTTCTCTCCCTCCCCTGTCCCCCCAGGTAGCCCACATCTGCATTTGGTATGCTTCTGAAACCCAAGGCCTTCCACTGATGTTGTATGTCCATCTTAGCTGCTAATTAAATGCCCTGCCCCAGTGGTCAAACTGAGACAAATCCCAGGCTGCCCTATGCTAGTTGCAGCTCTGGTCCACACACACGTTATCAAATTTCCCCTTTACAACAAGAATAAATTATCCCCATTTTATTAATTGCACAGCATTTACAACTGGAAGAGATGCCAGGCTTCACTGAAAATTTCCTCTACCACATTTCCCTCTTGCCCCAATCCCTTTGCTTTTTTTTTTTTTTTTTTTTTTTTGCGGGGCAATGGGGGCCAAGTGACCCGCCCAGGGCCACACAGCTAGCAAGTGTCAAGTGTCCGAGGTCAGATTCGAACTCAGGTACTCCTGAATCCAGGGCCGGTGCTCCATCCACTGCGCCACCCAGCCGCCCCCCTTTTTTTTTTTCCTTTGCTTTTTATATTATCTCATCCTCATTAGAATGCCCTTCTTTTTGCTTGTATTTATATTTCCAGAGGTTACCACAGTGCCTGACTTATTGAGAGAATTTAATGTTTGCTTGTGGGCTGGTTGACTTCCAACTCCAGTTTTCTAGACCCTGAAAAGGAATAGTTCATTGGCTTTGTTAACATCTAGTACTGATGGTTGAGAAAACTCAGACTTTAGGAGGTGAAAGGTCCAACCCAAGGCCATACAAGAAGTAAATAGCAGGGTGAGGATTTGAATCCAGGATCCTTAGCTCCCAATCCATTGTTCTTTCTCCTGTCATTTGGATATGGAAATTGAGTTTTAGAGAGGTAAAAATGACTTTCCCATGCTTATCCTTCTAGTAAGTATCATGGACTCAAAAGTATGTCTTTTGGCTCCAATATCCACTAGATGGTACTACTTCTCTAATGCTAATCATTTTTTATACATTTGTGCAGTACTTAATCATTTACCAAGGACCTTCACATCTATTATATCATTTAATTCTCACAACAACCCCATGGGGGTAGGTAGGTGGTATTGGTATCTTTATTCCCATTTTATAGATTAGGAAACTGAGACATCGTGGAAGTAGAATGCCTTACCCCCATGTAAGCATGCCTTGATGACAGAAACAGCCCCAAGTGTTCTGAGTTGGTGCTCGCCAAGTAGGGTTTCCACTTATCCCTCTCTCTAAGAGAAGGCTCAATCTCAATTTAAATTCTGCAACACAATGCGGCGGTTGAAGCATCGGCACACAGTGGGTCTTCCTACTGGCTTTAAAGGGCACAGGAATAGTTGCTCCCTCTGCCCATGGTAGAAGGCAGCCTCTTGTGATGCCCCTCAATTCAGCTTTCACAGGCTCTGAAAAAGTGGGGCCCAGACTCATGAGATTGACTCATAATTTCTCTAAATGTTGTTTCCATTATTGGAAACAACACTAACTTAAATCGGGTGTCTTTCCTATATCACAGCTATGTTATTTCCTATATTATAGCTGCCACCATCTGTACTCACATATGAGCATAACAATAATAATAATATTTATGAAATGCTTTCTAGGGGCAAGCCACTGTACTAAGTGCTTTAGAATTATTATTTCATTTGAACCTCACAATAACCCCTGGGAAATAGGTATTATTATTATCCCCATTTTAAAGTTGAGGAAACTGAGGCAAACAGATGTTAAAAGACACCCAGTACCACACAGCTAGTAAGTATCTGAGACTGGATTTGAACTCAGGTCTTCTTGACTCCAGGCTCTGTGTTCTATCCATTATGGTAACCTTAAGTGCTAATTATTATTATCAGGACATCTCCTATCTCCCTGTGGGTATGCAAAGGTGAGAGATTATATGTTTGTTGTTCAGTTTTTTTAGTCATGTCTGACCCTTTGTGACCCCATTTGGGGGTTTTCTTGGTAAAGATACTGGAGTGGCTTGCTATTTTCTTCTCTAGCTCATTTTATAGATGAGGAAATTGAAGCAAACAGGGTTAAGTGACTTGCCCAGGGTCACATGGCTAGTAATGGAGGCCATATTTGAACTCACAAAGGTGTATCTTCCTGACTCCAGGCCCAGCACCACCTAGCTGATCTATTTAGAATTAGTAACATCCAAACAACCAAGGCCTATCATAGTCCTCAGTATCCATGAATTTCCCAGGATCCCTTTAGTCCTCAGTCAGTCACTCAAAGGGAAGGCTTCTATTTCCCCAGGGGGTAGGGTACCCTTAGGATGGAGTTTTTGCAGGAGGTCTTTGCTAGTCTCTTCCCCCCTCCTCTTGGTGCCTTTCCTCTGAGACCACAGTTTTCTTGGCAAAGATAGTGGAGTGGTTTGCCATTTCCTTCTTCAGTGTGTCTCCATTTTGCAGAAGAGGGAACTGAGGCTCACTTAGTATATGTCTGAGGCTGGATTTGAATTCAGATCTTCCTGACTCCAAGGCCAGTGCTCTATCCACTGCACCACCACCTGCTCCCATGAGGATTACAAACATGAGAAAGTCTGGTTCTTCTTCCTCTGCTCTTGCTGGTTGGAACAAGGGGTGAAGCAAGCCTCCCCAAGTGGGCCTGGCACAAACCAAGCAATTTAAAGGGGATACTAATGAAGTCATCAGACTGTGAGTTCCACAAGAGCAGGTATATCTGTTTTTGGCTCATTGGTATCACCCTCAGGGCCTCTTTTGATGCTGTATAAACTCATTGCTTACTGACAAAGCCATACTGATTCTTTGGTGCGGAGGGAGGGCACAAAAAGAAGAAGAAGACTTACTTCCAAAGAAGGATCATCCAGCAGTGTGATGGCATTTAGTGAAATAACCTTATTCCTCTACTTGAAGAGTGCTGGAATTTAAGGGAGAAAGCTTAGGTGATGAGTTCTGGCTTTTCCATTTACTGCTGTGTGACCATGGGCAGTTCACTCGCTCATTCTGAGTGGGGGTGCTCTCATCTGTAAAATGGGAATAATCACCAACCTTCCAGAGCTGGTATGAGGAAAATGCTTTGTATAAAGAAACATGAGCTACTAAGGAAAGAAAAGGGGCCAATGAGAGTCGACTGAGATTCTCAGAGATGGGGTAATGAGAGAACCTTTGTTCAGCCTCTCTGACTTCAGGACAGATAGAAGATTCTCTTGTTATTAAAAGACCCACAATCATCCCTCACCATCCAGCCATGGGATTATAAATTGAGAGCTAGAAAGGGATCTCAGAGGATGTCTAATCCAACCCTGTCCTTTTATAGGAGAGGGAACTGAATCTCAAAGAGGCTGTGACTTGCCCAGGGTTACACAGGTGGTATCAGAGGCAGGATTTGAACCCAGGTCTTTTCAAGTCCCCCTTATCATGCTGCTTCATCTATAGAATGGGAAGAGTAATACTTGCCTTACTTATCTCTTGGGGTTATTGCAAAGATCAAGTAGGCATGAAGGCATTTGGAAAACTGTAAGATTTTCAGTAAAAAGGTTTTACAAATGAAAAGTATTAATATTATTTGGGGCAGCCAGGTGGCGCAATGGATAGAGGCCAGGGCCTAGAGTCAGGAAGACTTCAGACGTTTACTAGCTGTGTGACCCTGGGCAAGTCACTTAACCCTGTTTGCCTGTTTCCTCATCTGTAAAATGAGCTGGAGAGGGAAATGGCCAACCACTCCATTATCCTTGCCAACGACGCAATTGAAACTACTGAACGACAACAATATTAATTGAAAGGACATCAGCAGTCTTTTAGTCTGACCTCTTTGGCATCACTTCCCATCTCTTAGACTCAGATTTCTCATCTATAAAATGGGAATATGACAGTACTGATACTGCCTACTTCTTAGGGCTATTGAAAAAAAAGCACTTTGTAAATCATAAAGCGCTATAGAAGCGTACATTATTTTGATTATTGCATTTGTTTGTGAATGCATTGGATCAAATCATGGTTCTCCAAAGAAAATCACTGCCTTTTCACATCATAAAAGGGTGTAATAAGTCTTTCTTCTTTTCTACACTATTCAGTCCTCCATAAAAAAGATCTTTCTTTTTTTTTTCAGAGAAGTTAATGAATCTCATATACAGCCCTAGGTCATGGAGAGTTTTGGAGAGCATTCAACCATTACTCCACTCAAAGAAAAATGCAAGCTTTCCATTTCAGCTCCTTGGTGGTAATTATCTCTCACCAGAGAAGGGAATCCCAAAGTCTCCCATGAGTAGAAAACCAGCTGTGAGCCACTTCTTCAAGAATCTTGCTGAGCCCAGCATTCTGTCTGGATCAGAGCAACGCTGGAGAACAGGAAGAGCAATTAATCAGAGGTCCAGCAATAGAGAGGATCCAGAAAAAGGGCATGTGTGTGTGTGTGTGTGTGTGTGTGTGTGTGTGTGTTCTTGCTTGTCTGTATGTAAATGGTAGATGGGAGGTACTGAACAGGGAACCAGCCCAGCGGGTGTTTTGGAATTTAAGAGACAGTGGATAGAGGCCTTTTTGAGATCAGAAAGATGTGGGTTCAAATTCCATTTTTGATTTACTGAGTGATGATGAACAATTCATATAACCTCTCTGAGATGAGAATCCTCATCTGTGAAATGGGGGTAATTACATTTGTATTATTTACCTACCAGGATTGTTGTGAGATTCAAATGAGGGAGTATTTTTAAAGTGCTTGGATCTCCACTGAAATGTAAGACTTTCAAACATTCCTGATGAAAAAAAAAATGGATCTGAAAAGAGAAAAACAAACAGATAAATACTAGTAAACAATCAGAAAGGACTTTGAAGGATGAACCATTTATACTTTAGGAAATGGGAGTGGGATATCAAAATGGTTATTTCAGAATCCTAATGCCACAAGGAATCATAGAGGTAGCCAATTGTTAGACGATCTATAAAAAGTTTTTTGTTTTCTTTTTGAAGATGCCGAAAGCAAAAATAAAAGAGATGGGGATAGGGAGGATACAGTAAGGAAAAATGAAAGGAAATATGGGAGAACTTGTTAACACATAATTGGGTATGTAAGTAGAACTATATACAAACAAGGAAGAAGTGGGTGAGTGGGTGTCACTGGAGCACAGTGCATATACAAATTAGTGTAGTATACATTTTATTCAACAGAGATGCAAATAGGAAGAGGGAGAGAGGAGAAGGGGAGCAGAAGAAAGAGATTAAGGAAGGGGTTATTCATAAACAAAACAAGCCCAAAGCTTGGAGAGGGAATAGTGAAGAGAAATCACAAAAGATGGAAAAGGTCACTTGAAATAAACAGGAAGCAAGTCTAGAAAAGAAAAGTATAAGAGAATAGGATGGAGGGAAATAAATGATTAACTTCTTGTTCTTTGTCCTTCATTCTCAAAGAGGACCATGACATCAGGGAGGTGATGTCATGACTCACAGTGAATTGGACTTAAGTGAGGGAAGGCTGTGCAAAGTCACCAGCCTCACTTTCTCCTCCAGAGCCATCTAGGTCCAGTGGCAAGATATTTATCAGGACAACTGGAGATGGGCCTGGATGCAGTGGGAGACCTGGGCCTTTTAAACTAAGGCCTTTCCCAGGTCTCAGTTTGCCTGAAGCAATAACCTTTCCATGATTAAGGCTAGGTAAGAAAGGAGGTAAAGAAAAAAAGGCCTCTTTTACTTAGTCAAAAAAAAAAAAAAGATAGTCAATGGGGAGGAAGGGCTCAGGGCTTCTGTCCTATCATAACTGTGAATGTGACTGGGATTAATTCACCCATAAAATAGAGGAGGTTAGCAGAAAGCTTTAGAAAGAAAAATCCAATACCTTTTTTTTTTTTGAGAAACATAAAATCTCCCACACAGCTAAAATATGGAGTTAGAACAAAATCTATTAGGCCTCAGCTAAATACAAAAAAAGCAGTGGTAGCAATTATTTCAGACAAGACAACAACAAAAATAAACTTCAAAATTAAAAGAGATAGAGGGAAACTATGATTTGCTGAAAGATAACATAGATGATTTCAATATTATATATATATATATATATATATATATATATATATATATATATATATATATATATATATATATGTACCAAATGGCATTACTTCTTAATACTGAAAGAAAAAGCAATTAATTATATAGGGAACTAGCCAGTAAAACTATAATTGTGGAGAATCTCTGTTAATCCTTATCATCCCCATGTAAATCTAATAAATAAGAAAGAAGATAAATATCTGAATAGAATTTTATAAAAATTAGATATGATAGACATCTGGAAATTATTGAATGGAAACAGAAAGTATAAATTTTTCAGATCTATTTGTCATAATAAAAATTGATTAAGTCTTAGGACAGAAAAGTTTCAAAAACAAATATAGGAAGTGAGAAGTATGACACACATCCTTTACTGATTACAATACAATGAAATTGTGTTAAATAAAAGATTACTAGAGGAAGCTAGGTGGCACAGTGGATAGAGTACCGGCCCTGGAGTCAGGATTACCTGAGTTCAAATCCAGCCTCAGACACTTAACACTTACTAGCTGTGTGACCCTGGGCAAGTCACTTAACCCCAATTGCCTCACTAAAAAAAAAAAAAAGGTTACTGAAAATGTATTAAAATCAACTGATTGCTAAATAACTTATTCCTAATGAACAAATCATAGAAATAAGTAATTTAATTAAATATGAGAATGATTTTATATGTTATATTCTATTTTACCGTAATTAAATATAATGACAACAAAAAATATGAGATGCCACCAAAGTAGACTTTAGAAGGAATCTTTAAAAACTACTGTCAACAAAAGAGAGAAAAAAATGGATCAGTGAATCAGGAATGCAACTAAAAATACTACAAAATCAACAAAATAAAAAGGCCCAAATAAACACCCAAATAGAAATACTGAGAATCAAAGAAGATATTAATAAAACTGAAAAAATCCTCATTGAACAAATAAGGGCTTTTTTAAAAAAAGATATAAAACATTATCTAATTTGATTTATAAGGAAGAATGAGGAAAACCAAATAGTATGAACAATGATAAAGAACAACTCTCATCCTCAGCGTTCAATTTCACTGATCATGACCGTGGCCAGATCCATATATCCTATAGGTGATTTTGGTACAGGAAACCAAAAGCTATTAGCACAATTTGATAGAAAGTTACTTTAATGGAAAGATTGCATTCATTCAATAAGTATTTACTGAATAAAGGACTCATCAAGCCTTCAAAGGCTACAAAGGCTGGCTGATGTAAACACATTGTAATTTAGCAGAAATAAATGTAAGATCCTGTTTGGGGGATAAAGAAATCAAGTACATAAATAGAAGGTATAGAGACATTGCTAAATAGTAGGTCATGTGGAAAGATGTGGTTTTTAGTGGACTGTAAGTTCCATATGAATCAGTGTGATGCAGATGCTGAAGAGACTACCATGATCTTAACTTTCACATGAATAAGTCTAGTGTTCTAAAGAAAGAAAGAGTAAATGAAAAAGTGTTTATTGTGCAAGGCACTGTGCTAAGGGCTGGGGGATATAATTAGAAAGGCAGTCTCTGATCTCAATGAGCTCACATTCTAATGAGGGAAACAATATATAGAAGATTTCATCTGTGAGGAAGATAAAAAGGTCCCATGGTCCTTAGGGTACAGTTGCAAAACAGATGGCAATAAATCTTCTTTAATGTTATTTCCATTGAAAAATTGGTTTCTAATGTGAGGCAGCTAGATGATACATTGGACAGAGTGCTATGCCTGGAGACTGGAAAACCTGAGTTCAAATTCAGCCTCAGACACTTACCTACTAAGATGTGCCCCTGGGGCAAGCCACTGAACGTTTGCCCATCTCAGTTTGCTCAACTGGAAAATGAGGATAATAAATCACAATCACCTACCTCACAAGGTTGTTGTGACAAACAAATGAGATCATATATTTTTTGGGGGGTGGGGCAGGGCAATGAGGGTTAAGTGACTTGCCCAGGGTCCCACAGCTATTAAGCGTCAAATATCTGAGGCCAGATTTGAACTCAGGTCCTCCTGAATCCAGGGCCGGTGCTTTATCCACTGTGCCACCTAGCTGCCCCCCGAGATAATATTTTTAAAGCATTGAGCACAGTTCCTGGAACAGAGCAGCTACTTCATAAATGCTTGTTCCCTCCCTGGAATTTGGCCTAAGAATCTTGCTATATTCTGCCCATATCAGACTCTAGGCACACAGATTAGAATTGTTATTCACAAGTAGGAGCATTTCCAGAGAAGGACAACCTAGATAGTGAGGGGACAGGAAACTTCTATTCAAGGACTAATAGGAGGAACTAGGATTGTTTAACCTGAACATAAGAAGATTTATTGGAGATGTATTAGTGGCTTTAAAATAAAAAGACAAGGGGCAGCTAGGTGGCACAATTGATAAAGCACTGGCCCTGGAGTCAAGAGGACCTGAATTCAAATCCAGTCTCAGACCCTTGACACTTACTAGCTGTGTGACCCTGGGCAAGTCACTTAATCCCAATTGCCTCACTAAAAAAAAAAATTAATTAAAATAAAAAATAAAATAAAAAGACAAATTTTGGGGTAAAATAGGGGACACTCTCTAACAATTACAGTTGTCCAAAAATGGAAGGGACCTATGGATATGGACATTTCCCCTTTCTTCACGGAATGTTATAGATGAGTCTCATGATTTCATTATCCTTGATGACTACTGAGGTTCTTTCTAATTGGAATATTCTATGATTCTTTGGTATGTAATATGCTGATAAAAAGATAAAGGATAGGGGCAGCTGGGTGGCGAAGTGGATAGAGCACTGGCCCTGGAGTCAGGAGGACCTGAGTTCAAATCCAACCTCAGACACTTGACACTTACTAGCTGTGTGACCCTGGGCAAGTCACTTAACCCCAAATGCCTCACCAAAAAAAAAGATAAAGGATTAAGAAATGAATATGATCTTGTCCCTACCCTCAGAATTCCTTGCAACTCAGCAAAAAGGCTAAGGTAGTGTCTGAAAATAGGATTTCCATTTCTTGACCATTTCCATTTCTTAAAATATAGGAATGATAGATTTCTTTGGTCACGGAAAGAGTGTACCTAACAAGGGCTAGTAAAATCCATATTTTCTTGTGTTTTATAAATATCAGGAAAGATTTAAACTTAAAAAAAAAGATAAGGAGGGAAAAATTGCATATGCACGTTTGCCAAGTCAGATACCATATAGAGTAATAGCTACAAAATAGGGGGGAAATAGCAGTTGAGGGGCCAAGGAATTCATAATAAAAAAAACCCAAAAATTCAGCTAGGAAAACCCCCCCAAATCTCATGGCATTGCATAATAGAGGCTCAATTCAGTGGGAAAATATTGGACTTGGGATCAGAAAACTTGAGTTCAAATTTGAGCTATGTTATTTACTATTTGAGTTCCTCTGGGCAATTCACTTAAACTCTCAGTCTCAGTTTCTTCATCTGTAAAATGAGCAAGTTGGATTAGTTGATCTCTGATGTATCTTCCAGATCAAAAATTCTTTCACTCTGTAATAATAATAAACTAGGTGAACTGGAGATTCTAATTTTAGGAGGCAAATTTGACCTAATAGCAATAAGGTGGTCATGATGAGACTGCACTTATGATAAGAATATGCCTTTGGATGTTTATATTTTATTTAAATGGAACAGAACAAGATATAAGAGGAGTAATAGAGTGGAATAGTATTTTAAAACAGGGATAACTTGTTGGGTACATTGTAGAGGAGATTTCTATTCAAATACTGCTTGAACTAGAAGGTTTTGAGGTCCTTAACACATCTATTATGATTGTCCATTAGTGCATTATTGTACTCTGTAAATAACATTCCATTTATTTGTTTGTTTGCTAATCTATCACTCTACCTATCTCTGTCTTACTTTAATTATCTTTTTGTATCACTTTTTATATTCTTTTGTATCCCCTCTCCTAGAAAATAATCCCTTATAATAAAAATTTTTGGAAAGGAAAAAGAAAAAGAGGATAAGAAGAAAGCAAGATCAACAAATTAATTAATATATTAACATTTTTGACATTATATTTAATGTTTCACATTCCTGGGTTTCTCACCTCTAAAAGGAACGGCAGTAGATATCTTCTAAAATCTCATCTTTGGAGACAAGCTTGTTCTTTGTGATTTTGTAATATTCACTTTCAGTTAGTTTGTAGTTATTCTTTACATTTACATTTTTTAAAATAAATTTTATTGATATATTTTACCTTCACATCACGTAAATTTCCACCCTCTAGTCTTCCTCTTTTCACTCCCAGAGAGTAATCTCAATGGACAAAGGTATTTTTTGAGAGAAAAAGAAGAAAAACAGGAAGAAGAGAAAAAAAATAATCAAAATTTACCAATACATAGAAAAAAACCCTGAAAACAAATGCATTGTTTGACTCCTGTGATCCTCCCACCTCTGCAAATGCACTAAGGGAAGGTGCCTTACCTTATATCTTCTTAGGAGCCAAGTTTGCTCTTTGTAACTTTGCAATGTTAACTTTCAGTTGTTCTTTGGTGGCTGGTTGCTCTTTACACTTACATTGTTGTTGTCATATATATAATACTATTTTATTTTGTTTTATTTTTGGCTCTATTTCAGTTTATATTAGTTTAGGTAATTAATGTTTACATCTTTTTGTATAAATCTTTTTTGACAGCTCACTAATATTCTATTACATTAAAATATTATATTTTATTTAACCATTCCCCAAATGATGGGTGTCTACTGTGTTTTCAATTCTTTACTACCACAAAACATGTTGCTATAAATATTTTGGTGTGTATGGCCCCTTCTTTTTGTCAATGACCTCCTTGGGATGTGTGCTTAGATGTGTAATCTCTGGGTCAAAAGCTATGTATGGCTCAACTACTTTATTTATTAATGTTACCAATGGACTCTTAATGGCCAAATTTAATGACCTATTCCCAGTCATTATTCTCTTCAACCTCTCTGAAGCCATTGGCACTTTTGATCATCATTTTTTTTTTTGACTGAGGGGCAATGAAGATAAAGTGACTTGCCCAAGGTCACACGGCTAGTAAGTGCCAAGTGTCTGAGGTCAGATTTGAACTCAGGTCCTCCTGAATCCAGGGCTGGTGCTTTATCCACTGCACCACCTAGCTTCCCCTGATCACCTTCTTCTTTGTGCTCTCTTATCTCTGGAGATTCTGGACACTACTCTTTCCTGGTTCTCTTTTTACCTATCTGACCACTTCTTCTCAACCTTCTTTGCTAGATCATCATCTAGGTCATGCTCACTAACCATAAGTGCTCCACAGTGTTCTGTCCTGAGCTATCTTCTCTTCTCCTTCTATATTACTTCACTTGATGATCTCATCAGCATCCATGAATTTAATGACCATATTTATTTTATTTTATTTTAATTTTTTTGTGGGGCAATGGGGGTCAAGTGACTTGCCCAGGGTCACACAGCTAGTAAGTGTCAAGTGTCTGAGGCTGAATTTGAACCCAGGTACTCCTGAATCCAGGGCCGGTGCTTTATCCACTGCACCACCTAGTTGGCCCTTAATTACCATATTTATGCTGATGATTCTGAAATTTACCTCTCCTGCCCTCAAACTCTCTACTGACTTCTATTCTCACATCTCCAACTTCATTTCAGACATCCCAAAATGGATGTCCAATAAAGATCTTAAACTCAACATGTCCAAATCAGAACTCATTGTCTGTCCCCCTTAAACTATCACTGTTTTCTAACTTCCCTATTATACCACCTTTCCCCAGGTCCCTTAAACTTTCATCTTTGACTCCTCTCTATGTTTTATAGCCCACCCCCCATATCCAAATGGTTGCCAATGCCCAAGATATCCCCTTTGCAACATCTCTCAAATTGCAACATCTCCTAATCTCCTCTGATACTGCCCTCATTCTAATGCAGGCCCTAAATACCTCATCTCTGTACTGTTGCAATGACTGACTGGTGGGTCTGCCTGCTTCAAGTCTTTCCCCACTCTAACTCATCTTCCATTCAACCTTCAAAGTGATTTTCCTAAAGCATAGCTCCAATCATGTCACCTCTTCCCAGTCCCCAATCAATAAACTCTAATGGCTCCCTATAGCTTCAAGAATCAAATAATGGCATTCAAACTCCTTTATAACCTAGTCCCTCCCATGCCTAACCTTTTTGCTCCTTACCATGTACTTTTTTTTTTTTTTTTTTTTTAGTGAGGCAATTGGGGTTAAGTGACTTGCCCAGGGTCACACAGCTAGTAAGTGTGTGTTAAGTGTCTGAGGCCGGATTTGAACTCAGGTACTCCTGACTTCAGGGCCGGTGCTCTATCCACTGTGCCACCTAGCTGCCCCTACCATGTACTTTTTGATCCAGTGACATTAGCCTCCTTGTTCCTCCAAATAGACCCTCACTGAACATCTGCTATGCCTGGGATGCTCTCCTTCCTCATTTCCACCTCCTAACTGTCCTGGCTTCTTTCTTTTCTTTTCTTTTCTTTTTTTTGGTGAGGTAATTGGGGTTAAGTGACTTGCCCAGGGTCACACAGCTTGTAAGTGTTAAGTGTCTGAGGCCGGATTTGAACTCAGGTCCTCCTGAATCCAGGGCTGGTGCTCTATCCACTGCGCCACCTAGCTGTCCCTGTCCTGGCTTCTTTCAAGCCCCAGCTTAAATCCTATCTCCTATAGGAAGCCTTTCCCAAGCCCTCTTCATTCTAGTGTCTTCCCTCTCTTGTTTGTTTCCTATTTATCCTTGTATATAGCTTGTTTGTATATATCTGTTTGCTTGTTGTCTCCCCCATTAGATTGTGATCTCCTTGAGGGCTTTGCCTCTTTTTGTTTCCTCAGTATTTAGGACAGTGCCTGGCCTATGTTACTGTTGATCAGTAGTTTCAGTTATGTCCTACCTTTTGTGAACACATTTGGAGTTTTCTTGGCAAAGATACTGGAATGGTTTGCAATTTCCTATCAGGTGCTTAATAAATATTTATTGACTGATTGAATGTATTCGCATGATTCCAAATTGCTTTCCAGAATAGTTATACTATTCACAGCTTAACCAAAAATGCATTTGTGTGCTGGTCTTTCCCTAATCCCCCCAATATTGATCATTCCCATTTTGTGTTATTTTCACCAGTTTGTTGGATGTTAAATGAAACTTCAGGATAGTAACAAGGAATTTTAAAATTGGAAGTATGTTTAAAGATCATTTGCTCTACTACCTCCCTATCTTCTTTTTTTTGTGTGTGTGGGGCAATGGGGGTTAAGTGACTTGCCCAGGGTCACACAGCTAGTAAGTGTCAAGTGTCTGAGGCCAGATTTGAACTCAGGAACTCCTGAATTCAGGGCCGGTGCTCTATCCACTGTGCCACCTAGCTGCCCCTCCTCCCTATCTTTTTAAAACTAGATAATGAATGCTCTGTTGTTCTACGTGTGAAAATGCAAAATAGATTTACCAAGCAAGATATTTCAAAGTCAACTTGACAATGTATTCCTATAAAAGCCTGGAGAATTTCTAAGTCATTCTGTAGTAAATAACTCAAGGGGAAAACATTAGAACAACAGAAAGAGTCCTTTTTAAAGTCAGAAGACTTGTTCAGATCTCACTTCTATTGCTCACTACCTATATGATCTTGGGCAATTAACTTTCCTGCCAGGATCACATAAAATAACATGCATAAAGTACTTTTAGCTGGAAAAAAATCAATAACTGGAATAATTTAGAAAGAAGCTTATTAAGTCATCCTTTAGAAAAGAGAGCCAAAAAAGGAGTGGCCCACACCCCCTGTGTGTCTGTAAATTACACATTTTGTAGGATTTAAACAAAGGGACCAGGAAACAGTAGCTGATTTTCCAGGATGGAGGCAGTTTCCACATAAGACACATGGGTTGTTTGAGATATATAATGGGAGAAAACTCCTTACAATTCCTCACATCAATCTCTGGATCTGACTGAGTTTCTGGTCAGCATAACCTAGGTCTTGAGTCAAGCATTTAATGAATCTGATCTCTAGGCAACTGGTCTAGTTTCTCAGCCATGTGGGGCAGGGTTTAAACAATGCCATGGCATAGAGTAGGAGCTTAACCAATGGGTATTCTCTCCCTCTTCCCTACCAAGGCCTGCATTTCCTCAACTGTAAAAGATGGAGGTTGGGCTTCACAGTCTTTTCTTGTCTCTGAATCTGTAATTCTTTGAAACAGACCCCAAAAGATTAAGTAACTGTCCCGAATTCACACAGCAAGTTTATGACAGAAATGGGCCTAGAATGGTCTCGTTCCTCTTATTTCAGTACTTTAAAAAACTGTTATACCATATTGCCTCTCGCTAGGATGCCTACTAGATAACCTGTGATTTTATCCCTCCCAGTGATAACTCTTAAAGGCAGGAAAGCTTTCAATAACCCCAGGAATCAAGCTCTGATGTTGGAATCAAGTGAGATTATATAGAATTTTATTTCTTAAGAGTGAGGTTACCACCCCCTCCGCCTCCCTGGTTATCCTCTGATTATCCTATGGCTTAAACTGCCTCCAGACTCAGACTGTAAGAAGCACTAGACATTAACCTGAGGACAAATTATCAGCTGGTTCTCTTGCAGCCTTTTGGAGACATACTTGTAAGGTTATAAATAAATCCCAAAGAGAAGGAGGGAGGCGGGATGATAAGAGAAAAAGACAGAGCATTAAAGTCAAATAATGAGAATTATTTGACTGGTACCAGATGTAGGGAGAATTTCAGAGATTATGTTACACAAAGGCATTACAGAGTCCTAAGTAGAGGGGCCCTCCCTGTTAATTTCAGTTACACTCACATTGTCCTCATGAGAAACTCAGGAAGCAAAAAAGGGTGAATTGGCTCCCTCTTTCCTCTAGTCTTCTTGGGATTTTCCTCCTAGTGTTTAGGGGAGCCAGTCAAATAGCAGCTTTCTCCATGAGTGAGGGTGAGAGAGTCAAAGAAAAGTAATCTCTCTTGAATATTTCTATCTCCTCTCTGCCTGGAACATCTAGATATGGCTTAGCCCTTGGGAGAATCTGTTGGAACATTCTTCTTGCTTCCTCACATCATGAGAAATTCAATTCAATTCAGAGCAATCCAATCCAATCCAATCCAAACCAATTCATTGGCAGTTGTGTAAAGAATATATTGGAGAGTGAAGAGAACAGTCTGGAAGACCACTTAATAGGCTATTGCAATAGTCCAGGTGAGTGGTGAGGAGAGCAGTGAGGTGACTAATGAGGAGACAGATGAGAGAAATGTTACCGGGCACATAGTAGGTGTTCATTAATAGTTTGTTAAATGAATGGACTAACTAGAAAACAATAAAAGACAGTCTATAATTAAATGCTCAAATGTGTGGTAAAGAAAGTCAATCCTCTTGGAGGTCAGAGGAAGGGGGGAACCGTGCATGTAGGAGTTATTGGAAAAGGTCTCAAGGAGGAAGTGGGATTTGCAGGCGGCTTTGGCTTTAAGGATGACAGATTTAGAGCCAGGTCCTCTAACTCCAAAGCAGCATTCTTTCCTTTGGACCACACTTTCTTGCCAGAAGAAAGAAGAAAGGATCTTCATGGCCTTGAGCCATCTGAGAGTATTTTACCTCCGGATGGAGAATTTTCTCCTTTGAAACTATTCCAGTTTGGGAATGCCTAACTCAACTGTTAGGATCATCTACACAGAAACCAACTGAGTGGCACACTCCCCTGAACTCAGCTGTGATGGTCTTTAATTGCCATATGTACCGTCCAACACTAGGAATAACTGAAAACCATAACCCCCATGATGGGAAGCCCATCCAGCTTGGTAGGCCCCCACATTCAGTTATGTGGGGTCACAACCCACAGTGTAAGAAGCTTTATTCTAGATTAACTTTCTCCTCATTTTACAGGTGAAGAGACTGAGGAAAGAGGAATTAAAATGTCACCCCCAAGCCCCAAGATAATTTGCAAAGCATAAGTGATCAACATTTATATTCCTTTGAGACAGAATGCCCACATGTAAGGAAATGACTTCCCATGTGGACAGAGGGAGAAGAGGAAGAAGAGAAGGAAGAGGAGGAAGAGGAGGGGGAAGAGGAGGAAGAGAAGCACTATTTTCTCTAGAGGAAGAGGGGAGGGAAGATGATTATGGAGGGTAGCTTAAAGATAGAGTCACCCCCATAGCAGGTTAGGGAAGATACAAGGTCCCTTCATCTTCACGTCCTACCATCACATGCTGTATGGTCTGACCATGTCACCTGCTCGTCCTTCTTACATGCCATTTACTTTTCTCTCTTTTTTCCTTTACATATATAACCTGGAATGTTTTCTTCTTTATTTTTCCCTTTGACAATATTTAGCTCCTTTTAATATCCAGTTCAAATTCTACCTTGGATTCATCCTGATCCCTCAAGTATTGGTCCTTCCATAAAATTGACTTTGTATATTCTGGATCTATTATGTATCTGTTTACCTGTGTATGTGTTATCTCCCCCCAGTAGAATGGAATTTCCTTGAGGGCAAGCAGTTTTATTTTATTTTATTTTTTAAAAAAAATCTCCAGTGCTTAGCACAGTATTTGGTAAATCACTTCAATTATTTTTGGATGGATAAATGAATCCACATTTTGGATTTCATTGCAGAGCTTGGTTTGTATATCTCTTATGTATTCATGCATCATTTTGTATTATGATTATTTGCACATGTTGACTACCCCTCTACCCTATTGTGAATTCCATGATGTCAGGGGACATTTTAAATTTAATCTTTGTTTCTACTCCCATTGTCAGGCTGCATGCAGCATACTACAGGATATTTAAAGTTTAGTTTGGACTTGATGGCTTACTAATGTTTTTTTTTTGGTGATTCTGTAATGCAGAAAGGACTTCTCAACCCTCATAAAAAGGTCACATTTGACCTTCAGTTTTTGCCATGCTTAGTTAGTCCTAATGATTCATTCTAGTAATAAAGAGACAAAACTTCAGAAAGAATCCCCAGCTCTGATCCCACCAGGGATTAAACTTCACCAATGGCCAATGCACATTTATAGAATGCATAAGAAGACTGGTCCAACTGTTATATTTCTCTATAGTTCCTCGATTTATGTCCATGTTTAAAAACCAGTGTCAAAAATTAGAACTATTTTATCAAGGGTATTATTAAAAGAAGTCATTATAGGAAAGTAGGAAGATCAAAGAACTGGGCAGCAGGAGCTAGGGATATAGTCCTAGTTTCTTTAATCTTAAGATTGTGTAATTTAAACTTCTAAATGTGGGTTCTAATCTGTCCCCCCAGTTTTGGGGGGAAACTGACTAAAATCACTGATAAATGAGTTTAGGTTTTTTAAGGGTTTATGGAAAGATAGTAAAAGAAAGAGAAAGATTGAGAACAGATTTCTTATAGCCTGTAAATTCTCGCCTTCCTAAGCCTCTCCCTTCTGAAATCCTCTGCCACCTTGCCAAAGTCTCACACCAAAAGAGAGAGAACTCTCTCGCCAGCACCCGCTTCCTTCTTCATCTTCCTCTCCCCCAAATGGGAGGTTCGTCAAGCTGATTGGCTAGCTTCATTCAAATTCATTGGTTCACTGGACCCAAAGGTGGTCACAATGTAAAGTTCAAGGTTTTTAGCTTCGGAGAACAATACCTTCTTACGTACCCTCTTAAGTACCAGCCAGATGTGCTTACAATCTAGTAAGCCAGTCAACAGTCAGTCACCTTATCCAATTTGATCAGTTTAAATCAGTCTCCAGGTAGGCCCCTGAGCATCTGCTAAATCTCATCTACCACATTCCTCCCTTTGTTTCTTTGAGGAACAGGGTGTTCCTTGATGAAACACACCCTATGCTAACAAACAATATGTAAATAACAATATAGGAAAACAAGAAAGAGGAAATTTTGTCCAGAGGGGCAGCCCCTCATGACTGCCTGCAGAGGGAAGGCCTCTGCAGAGAATACATGTTACAAATGGTGTATATAATAACAGAAGGGAAAGAGAAAAACAACAAAACAAAACTGTTCATTCAAAGTCTTTGAGATTTTTTCTTCTTGGAGTGGTAGGATGTCATAAGGAAAACTGGACTCTGGTCTGGTTGTCTCTGGACTCACTTCTTTAGCTGTTGAACTGCTAGATTTTCACTAATTCTTTTTTTTTGTTGTTGTTTTTGTTTGTTTTTTGGTGAGGCAATTGGGGTTAAGTGACTTGCCCAGGGTCACACAGCTAGTAAGTATCAAGTGTCTGAGGCTGGATTTGAACTCAGGTACTCCTGAATCCAGGGTCGGTGCTCTATCCACTGCGCCACCTAGCTGCCCCCAAGATTTTCACTAATTCTTAGCATAGCATTGTGAATGATCAAATTAAATAGTGAGAGTTCTTCACAATATAACTCATACTCAAACTTGATATATACATATCATATTACATTCCCCTCCTTATGGAGGATTTATACCCATATAATACAGAGTTGAAGCAGTTATACAATCTATAATACTTCTTAACACCATGTGTCTGGATCAAGGCCAAATTTAGTAATGTGTCCATGACACCTGAAAATGTTATAGAAAGGTTACCATACCACATTTCATGTTTCTGAGACATCCAACAATTGTGCTATGCCACAGAAAGTTAGCAATAGAACCCAGTCTTCTGACTTTGAATCCTGCACATTTCTCCTCTGTAGTGTGGTCTTTCATTATGACAAGTTTTTGTTATTTTGTCATTTTCAGTTATATCTTATTCTTCATGACCCCATTTGTTTTTTGTTTTTGTTTTTTGGCAAAGATACTAGAATGGTTTACCATTTTCTTCTCCAGCTCATTTGACAGCTGAGGAAAGTGAGGCAATCAGGGTTAAATGACTTGCCCAGGGTCACACAGCTAGTAAATGTCTGAGGCTGAATTTGAATTCCAGTCTTCCAGACTCCAGGCCCAGCACTGTATCCACTGAGATACCTAGCTGTCCAACAGTACTTTGTTTAAAAATCTTGAGATAGTTTAATTCAAAAAATTAACTCTCCTCTCTCCCACCTACTCCATTCCTAGACTCATCCTCCTCATATTTTTATGTGTCCTCTTCCTAAATTATAATATAAACTCCTTGAGAGCAGGGACTGCTCTTTTTGTTTGTATTTAAGTCCCCAGAATTTATCATAATCCTTGACACATAGTAAGGGCTTAATACATGCTTGTTGCCTGCCTGCTAGCCCCTTAGCCCAACAATAGATAAGCAGTGTAGTAAAATTCTGGAAGGCCCCTATCATGTCAAAATCTGGTAGATTTTTTCTTCTTTTCCAAGCTTGAAAAAAAAAATAAAGATATCCACTTGACTGGGATTAGCTAAATGGAGAAGCATTGCCTAGAAGGAGAGCAGGACTGACTGCATTAAAGAGAAAACACATTTTCTTTATCATATTATTAAATATTATTTTATTCTTACATATCATGACAGTAAATCTTCTATTATATGATACTTTATCAATTTTTATGAAAATTAATACTAGGCAACAACTAGGTGCTATAGTGGATAGGAAACCCGAGTTCAAATTTGGCCACAGATACTTACAAATTGTGTGACCTTGGGCAAGTCATGTGACCGCTGTCTGCCTCAGTTTTCTCAGTTGTAAAATGGGGATCATAAAAGCACCTGCCTCCTAGGCTGTCATGAGTATCAAGTGAGATAATATTTGTAAAATGCTTAGGACAGTGCCTGGCACATAGTTGATGAAATAAACCTTTCTTTCTTTGTTCTAGATAAGACCAGAGAGATCATTCAGTCCAATTCTCTCTCTTTCTCTCTCTCTCTCTCTCTTTCTTTTTTATAAGAGGGAACTAAGTGCTTTTTGTTTAAGTGACCCCTGCCTGATGTAATGGCCGATACATATTTATGTGACTGTGTCAAAAAGCAGATACCACCCCCAATCCCCTCCCTGCCATGTTTGTTTTTCTGCAAACTTTGAAATGAGTCCATGCTTGAGAAACACCGCAGTAACTTCCAGGGCTGTTATTTCCTCCAGGAAGCCCAGTGACCTTTTGGATGGCTATAAAGCAGATGAAGACCTCCAAAGCTTTTAAAAGGAAAACACTAAGATAAGGAAGGCTCAAATGGCATATTTGCTTGGGCATATTGGCCAGGATTGGTTGCAGTAGGAATATAGAGAGCAGACAGAAAAAAGGAAGGCATGGAGAAATATAGTGAAAGGCAAGTGTGGAGCATTTGCCAGTCTGGGGACCAGAATGAATGATCTTCAACAACTTCTCCAACAAAAATTGATTAAGTGCTCATTATATACAAGCACCTCTAGGTGCTAGGGATGTAAAAACAAAATTAAACATAATCCATGCCTTCAAGGAACTTCCATTTTACTAGGGAAATGCAATAGATAAGCAGAGAAGAATCTATAGCAAGGTTGCCTCCCTACCACATGTAGCATGGAGAAGATGAGGCCCTTATGTTGTGGGAATGCAGTGGGACTCCAAGAAACCTAAACATTCCAACCCCCAGGGAATCAAACTTTCCCAAGGGAAAAACAGCTCTGTCTCCCACCTCAGGAATGGGTGTTGCTGAGCTCCACCCTTCTGCAAGATGATATGTAAGACGTGGATGGATGCCCCAAATCTTATTCCAAAATCCCCTCCCTGTTGTTTGCATTTCCCTCCCAGCACTTTTTAATTCCCTCCCCTTCTTTTCTTTTGTAAACATACAAAAGCCCAGGTCTCCTCTCACTGAAGTGGGATAGTCACCATAGCAATCTGCCCTCCTACCCCCACCCCATATATTCTTCTCTCTTAATACATCTCTTTTTATTTTACAAGATTTGTGATGAGCCTCCAATTCTTTGGGTGACCCAGCCCCCTGATCCAGGTCTCAAGTCCCCCCAACACATAAGTAAAGATGGCTCTTTATGTATTGGAAGATAACAGTAATGTCCCCTGCTCTCTGCCAAGTCTTTTCTTTTCCAAGTCAAACATCCCCAGTGGGTGCTTAATAAATTATTTGTTGAGGTGACTTGAACCAAGCCTTACATGGTATAGTTTCAAGATTCTCTCAGCAGCCTATTGACCTTCCTCTGGACATAATTCTGTTTGTCAGTGTTGTACGTCTCAAAATGCTGTGTTTGGAACTGGACACTGAGTCTTTTCTTTTACTTTTTTTTTTTCAAATAAAAGAAATCTACCTTCAATCCCTCCTACCTCATTCTGTTGGAAAAAAAAAAAGAGAGAAAAACAAAACCCTTGTAACAAATGTATATAGTCAAGACAAATAATTTCTGGTATCAGCTTTGTCCAAAAAAAAAAAAATATAGGTCTGAGCCTGCATTCTGGTAGATGCCATGCTTAAGATGTGGCTTAATATGCACTAAGGACAGTAGAAGATTCACATCTTTTGTCTTGGATCTATGCTCATATGAATAATAATAATAACTAACATGTAAATAGTGCTTACTATGTATGTGCCAGGCACTGAGCTTGGGGTCAAATAACCTCCTCCTTCCTCCTTCCTCCTCCCCCCTCCCAGGTCTTTCACATGAACACATACATATCAAGTCTTCTCTGCTTTTTTACTATTTTTTTTTTTGGTGGGACAATGAGGGTTAAGTGATTTACCCAGGGTCATACAGCTAATAAGTGTCAAGTATTTGAGGTCAGATTTGAACTCAGGTCCTCCTGAATCTAGGGCCACTGCTTTATCCACTGTGCCACCTAGCTGCCCTGACCTGCTTTTTTACTTATGCTGTTGAATTTTTTTTTTTAACCTAAACATTAGGAAATGTTTCACGGAACAGGTGGGAATTGAGTGAGGCCTTGAAGGATGCATTTGAACAGCTGAAAAAGGAGGGAAGAGGGCATTTAAGGCCAAGAAAGCACCATGGGTGTGCTACAGACTGGCAGTCTTTTAAAATAGAATGGAATATTTCATTTGTCTTTAGCTCTGAGGTTTTTCAAGAAACCATGAAGAAGTCTTAAAAGCAGTGTCATCCAGAGTGACACCTCTGTCCCTCTTAACCACATTTTAGAGCCAAAGCATCCTTAATTCTGGGGGTCACAGCTTTTTTCCTCCAGATAAAATGGGACGATAATATCTCAGGGTTGTTCCTAGACTCAAATGACATCACATATGCAAAGATAAGTCTGACAATAAACATTTAGTAAGTACCTACTATTTGCCAGGCACCCTGCAAAGAGTGGAGGACAAAAATGCCAAAAAGACAGTCCCTACCCTCAAGGAACTTACAATCTAATGGGAAGACAACTCACAAAAGGAGATTAGATTTTACAGCAATATATACATTTCATCATTATTGTCAGGGTTAGCACTATGGCTTTCTTCAGTGGAGTATTAACAGCTGCTTACATTTTTAGATAGAAATTATTATTATTATTATTATTTTGTTTGTTTGGCTTTTATTTTGTGGTTAAGATTTGTAAAATAATCTGTGTGGGGAGTTCCTAGTGTAGAAATTCCCATTGGCCAAAACATCTATGCAGACTAGCCAGTCATCACTAATAAATAGTTTCGGAGAATTGCTTGGAGACCTGAGAAGTTTGGTGACTTGCCCAGGGTCACATAGTTAAGTATGGGAGGCAAAACTTGGACATGAGTCTTCTTGACTCCAGGGCTGTTTGTCTAAACACTTTACCACATTGCCCTCAGTCATAACTGATATAGTTATAATATCTAGGAGAAATGTTTATTCAATAACAAATTGTTAATATTGGTGAGAAACAGGATTTATCCCTCTCTGAAACCTTATTCTCTGCTGGGCCAAACCAGCATCTGAAAAACATTACTGATAATGAGATTGGATTATTTTTCTCCTCAATCTTGTTCAGACCCCACCAGCTGGGGAAGCCCCTTGTGTTCTCCTCAGGTTTGGGTGGGGATAAATTCTTTGATTAGCTTGCCCAAGGCTGGGAGTGGTTTGGAAGTAAATGACTTGATCAAAGTCAGGACACCCCCCACCCCAACCCCAGTCCCTCATTAGAATAGGTCCACCCCTCATTATAATATTCATTCTTCTCATTACTTGTTAACCAATCAGAGTCAATTGTCACCCTCAAGAACACCCACTCTTTCAAGGGTACATAAGTACTGAGTGGTTTCCATAAAGGGTCTTTGGCATTCAAGAATGTCATTGACCCCTCTTATTAATTACATGGTAGCATGATTAATAAAACGATTAATTACCCAGAAATTATGTCTCTTGAACTTTTTATCCATCACCACTTTTAGGTTTCCTCATAACTACCTTGTGAGGGCTGGTATCACTATCCCCATTTTCAGATGAAGAAAGTTAGGTTCAAGGTCACTCAGCCAGTCACATCCAGGTCCTCCTCAGTCCTCTCCTAAGAGATGGGCCTTTCTCCATTATACTTCAGATATATTTGCTGCTCCTCATCTGGTCTTAGAGAGAGTTTATCATTAAACCTCAGCCATCTCTCCACCTTATTCTTCTCCCTCCCTCCCTCCCTCCCTCTCTCCTGAACCCCTCATGAATACTCGGTCCCTTTTAGTTTTTAGTTTGAGCTGAATAAGTAAATGAAAGTAAAACAAAGAACTCCCTTTTCTTTTAGAGGCTGTGATCAAATGCTTCGGCCATAGAAATGGAAACAGCTCAGGTTGCAGCAGGAGACAACTCAGCACATTCTTCATCCTGGCTTTGATAAACAACAATATTGCCCCCCCCCCCCAAGTCCTCAATCTGCCTGGTAGTGACAGAGAGATTTGTGATACAGTAGTGGGCAGGGCCTGTAGCCCCCACACTGCTCCTTGCCCTGAAACTGAAAGTGGGTGGGAGGTTGTTTTGCTTGTGGTAATGGTGTGTTTAGACTCTACTTATGTCAAGGGCAGAATTACACATTGATAGAGTTGCTAGAGACCTTAGATCCCATCTATTTAAACTTGAACCTGAACAAGAATCCCCTCTACAGCACCTTTGACAAGTGGTCACTCAGCCTTTTCTTGAATAACTAGTGACAGGGAACTCACTACTTTACATTTGATTTTTGATTGGAAGTTCTTCCTTACATCAAGCCTAAAACTGACTCTTTGCCACTTTCATCTTTTTTTTTTTTTTTTTTGCCCTTTGGGACCAAAAAAGAACAAGTCTAATCTCTCATACTACAGCTCCTCAGATATCATGATCACCATCTTTGAAGTCTGTGAATCCACCAATTCAAAATTTCACCTTTGAAGCTTTCTGCCTGGGCTCCTCTGGGCAAATCACCTAACTTTCCCAAGTCTTGGTTTCCTCATTTGTAAAATGAGGTGGCAGGCTGTATGAACTGCTACAGAGCAAAGTGAGCAGAACTGGGAGAACAATTTATTCAGTAACTACAATATAAAGAAAAACAACTTTGGAAGACTTGAGAACTCTGGTTATTACATGACCAGCTACATTTCCAGAAGACTGAGGATAAGAGATGGTAACAATAGGTAGCATTCATCTAGTGACTACCTGTGCCAGGGAATGGGCTAAGTGCTTTACCAATATTATCTTGACATAGAAGAGATGGAATCAGGATGCAGAATGAGACAGAAGATTTCAGACACAACCAACGTGGGAATTGATTTGGCTTAATTTTGCATAATTATTTTAGGAGCCTTACTTTTCTTTTTCCAAAAATCTCAATATATTGAGGAGACGGAAAGGGGAGATAGGGTAGCAAAACAAAGAACATAGGGTCACTAAAGTGTGTGTTTTTTTTAAATAGAGAGAAAATGGGGCAGTTAGGTGGTGGAGTAGATAGAACATGGGACCTGGAGTCCGGAGAACCTGAGTTCAAATCTGGTCTCAAACACTTACTAGCTATGTGACCCTAGGCAAGTCACTTAACCCCAATTGCCTTCAAAAAATACAGAGAAAACAAGGAAAGTCAGAAAGAAACATATTGTAGTAGGACACCTTTGAAACTATATAAGGAAATGACTATTTTATTTGGTGTTTGTAAAGTTCTGAATTTTTTTTTTAATTAAAAAAAAGAAAATGAAGGCATTGGGAAAAATGGCCTCTGGAATAATTTCTTCCATTAGCTTTATGAAACTGTGCTCTCTGTCTCCAAGTCTTATCTTCACCAAGCTAAACATCACTAAATCCTTCAACCAATCTTTGTTGTGCTATGATCTGGAAACAACACACAATATTTGGATGCCCCAGTCATGGTATATGCTCTGGTTCCTCATGTAGGGGATAAAAGCCCTGCCTCACTTGAGAATCTGGAGGCCTAGTTATGGCCTTCTCTTTAACTTGCTGTGGGATCTTGGACAAGTCACTCCCTATTCTGTAGGTCTCAGTTTCCTCCTCTGTAAAAAGGAGGGGTTTGTTTTAATGATCTCTAGGGTGCCTTCCAGCCACCATGTTCTGTGATCCAATTCATTGTCTCCTCTGTCACCTCTCGGACAGACAATCATCTGGCCTCTACTGGAACATCTCCTGTGATGCTGGACAGCTCTCTTTATGAGGAAAGTCTTCCTCAAGCTGAGTCAAAGTTGACTTTCTTACGACTTCCATCAACTCTTTCTAGTTTGGCTGCTTTAGACCTAGCAGAAGGAGGATCAATCCTTCTTTCATGTGACATCTTGTCAGATATTTGAATCCTCATAAATCTGATTTTCATCCTCATAAAGTCTTCTTTTCTTGAGGCTAAACATCTGTAGCTCTGTTCCTAGATGGAAGCCTTTCAAAATTTTCCCCTTGATTCTAAGTCTGTCATGTTGAGGGCTGACTAATGGATTTATGTGGGAGATTTCACTGAGCAGGGGAAAATAGCAGTAAAAACAATGTTGAACTTTTCTGGGCCCACATGTCAAGGCCAATCCAGGCCAGAGAACCATTGAGCATGGAGGTCAGGTCTGGGAGTGGACCATCTATAAGCTAACCTCTCATTTTGGCTCAGGGCCAGTAACATACAATCAAAGAGAAGAGTGTTTCCCTGAGGGATTGGAACAGGTAGAACCATTCTTTGGAAAACAAATAGAGCTGGAAATCTAATCACACAAGTAGATCAGAGAATTTCAGAGTAGGAGGGACCCCAGGGGTCATCCAGCCCAGCCCAGCCCATACTTTAAAAGGGATCCTCTCTACCACATACCTAAGAAGTGGTCATCCAGTCTTTGGATAAAGACTTCAAGTAACAGGGAACCCACCATCACCCAAGCTCATTCTGCTTTTGAATAGCTTTAGTTATCAGGTTGTTGTTGTTTATTCGTTTCAGCTGTGCTTGACTCTTTGTGACTCCATTTGGGATTTTTTGGGCAAAGATACTGGAGTGGTTTGCCATTTCCTTTTCCAAGTCATTATATAGAAGAAGAAACTGAGACAGACAGGATTAAGTGACTTGCCTAGGGTCACACAGCTAGTAAGCGTCTGAGGCCAGATTTGAACATGGAAAGATGAGTCTTCCTGACTCTAGGCCCACCTAGCTGCCCCTAGTTATTAGGTAGGAACTTATAAATCTTATCAGTCTTCACTGAGTGTCTAGCACGGTGCCATGAATTATAAGAGGTAAAAAAGAAGGAGAAAGCATTGGGGTAGAGAGACTTGGGCTTGAAGATTAAGACACATTAGTTTTATGATCCTGGGAAAATTTCTTAACCATAACTCTTATCTGTCTCCGTTTCTTCAACTTTAAAATGGGAATAATAATAATAACAACTACATCCCAGAGTTGTTATGAGCATCAAATGAGATGATATTTGTAAATCTCGTAGCACAGTACTTGGCACATAGGTATTTTATCTATATCTATATCTATATATTATATATATGTGTGTGTGTGTATGCATATATACACACAGGTATTCACACACATATAGATATATGTTTCCTCTCTATGATCAATTACTTTTTTCCCCTCTTTATCTATTAGGATAAAATGTTAGGACAAATCATGCAGTGTCCTGGGATATGATGGTCAGGGTGAAAGGAGGTTGGAAGAGGCAGGACGACTGAGAAGGAAGCAATGTATAGGTTCTGAAGCAATATGGAAGTGTAATATTTGTATCAGCTTTATATCAATTGTTGGATTCTGACATGAAGAGCCCAGGTATACTTTGGAAACCTCCTATTTATCTGATTTATACCTACCCTGGTGAAACTTGAGAATTTTTGTATTTGGCTTTCTCCTAATGGTACCAATATCTCCCCTGGTAAGCACTCAGGCTCACAAGGCATAAACATAGAACAGGTTTTATTTAAACAGTAAAAGACACTGAGAGGACTCTTACTTGAACTTATAAAGTATTGAGAACTCCTCTTCCCTTTTTCAGTGGTTCCCTTTCACCCTTATCTAGTTCTATACAGTCTCTGTGACTCAGTACTAATAAGAGAAGGCATGACAAAACAGCAGATTTAGAATTGATGTAAGGATGATGTCCTAACAACTAGAACTGTTCAAAGGTGGAATAGGCAATTTCCAAATCTGACATCTTGTGATTCTGAGTCAAACTCAGAGCTACAGGGCTTTCTCTCCTCATGGAGTCCCACATAGCTACCTCCCTTCTCTGGAAGGTACAGCATTTTCTTGGGAAAGCATTAACCAGATGGAACTGGCCTTTAACCTGTGGATGGCCAGAGCCAAACAGAGCAGTCTAGAGACAGGAGAGTCAGGAATCAAATAGAGGTTTAATTTCAAAATGAGAGAAATGGCTTACAAGCAAGGTGGGATCTAGACACATGTGCCAGAGTCCTGCCCCTAGTTGGGGGACCTACTTGAGTATGGCTGAACCTTGATTTATATACTTGTAGCTACACAAAGAGTCAAACACTGTAGTGTAGCAACAGTGGTAAGGCACAACAGCAACAGTGAAGCAAAGTTGTCTAGTGCCAAAAAGTCTGTTCATAGCAGGGCTTCATATCTGGGACTGTTGGTGTTTGCCCAAGCTCAGGGACCATCAGTTCTGTAATTTAGTGACAGCAGTGTTCATCCAGAGTGTGAGCACAAAGGATTGTTGTTATGCCAAGCTCAGGACACAGCTTGCTTGTTGGGCCTTAGCTCTGGCAAACAGAGTGTCTCCTAGTATTATCTTGACAGAAGTAAAGTGACCAGCTAGCATGGATTTGTGGTCAGAGAATGTGGGTTAGAATTCCATCTTTGCCATTTGCTCTCTCTCTCTCTCTCTCTCTCTCATCATGTATAAGCCTCAGTTTCCTCCTCTGTCCAGTGAGGAGTTTGTATTAGACAACTCCCTGAGTCAGATGTTCAGAGCAAGACAACATCAATACAGCCTGGAACAATTACAGGAAGTTCCACAGAAGCAGGGGCTCACCTCCAAATCTATGATCCTGTAACTGAAATCCAGAGGGTCTGATTCTGGATATCAGGTTTCTTCCACAATACCATAGCTGTCCATCATTCTTTTGTTCTTCCGAGAAAATAATTTTTCCTTCCTCTCAATGCTTTTTTAAAAAAGGCATAATTATATTTGTGGCTCCAAAAATAGCAGAAACTGAAGAATAAACTATGATGTGACTCAGTGTTTTTCTTAGTTAAAGATGCTTGGGAAACTCTAGAGGTTCAGGCATAGTTTAAAGAGAAGAGGTCTTTTGTACCTGAAGTGTCTGAATCATTTTGAGCTGAATGGAGACTTCGGATAGCAGTTATGACCAAACCTGAGACCTAATACTTCTGAACATACCAGATAGCCTACGTTTCACATTTTACATTGTTGAACTAATTGTTGATAACAGATAGAGAGAGATCAGGGAATGATTTCAATTACCCCCCAAAAGAGTAATTAAATCTATCCTCCTGACTCTGGTCATAACCACACCAATGCTACTTCAGAATGTCAGCTGCATACAATTTAATTATAACTCAAATATATGTAATATTCTACAGTTACAAAGTACTCTCCTTATATTATTTAAGATAGTACTTGGGTCAGCTCTGTGTTAGGGTAAGGGAAGGTATTATTATTTTCATTTTACAGATGAAGAAATTTAGGCCCAGAGGCCAACTGAAATATTTCCATGTTATGAAGCCTGAATTTTCCTCTCTAGGACTTGCACTCTTTCTACCTAATTCTGCCCTCTGGGGCCAAGCAGAATAAGCCTAATTCCTCTTTAAATACTTGAATAATATCATTACCCATTCCCAAGTCTTTCTTTCCACCATTCATTCACTCACTCACTCACTCACTCACTCACTCACTACTCACTCATTCATCCAATCAATAGTTGTTAAAGACCTAATGTTTACAAAGAACCACAATTACAAGTGACCCAAAGGGTACTGGAAAGATGTATGATGAGTGTAAACAGGTTTCTTACCATTGGTGCCTTGCCTGGGAGAAGCAGCATAAAAGACACTATCGATTACATGTGTGTGGTCACAAAAGGAGGTAAGTCATTCATTTAGAGAGAGTGAAAGATACCAGGTAGACAAGCTTCAGTGCTGTGCTAGTGCCTGTTATTGTAAAATGATGAATTATTAGATTAATAAATTAATTAAATTGATATTAATTTTTTTTTGCAGGGCAATGAGGGTTAAGTGACTTACCTAGGGTCACACAGCTAGTTAAGTGTCAAGTGTCTGAGGCTGGATTTGAACTCAGGTCCTCCTGAATCCAAGGCCAGTGCTTTATCCACTGCGCCACCTAGCTGCCCCAATATTAATTTTAAAAAGGAGCACCTGTAATAATGTGTTTGCCTCCTAGAAGGAATATTTTATGGAAGGATGTATTTTCTCACAGATAAAATAGGAAGCAATAAAATTCCTTAATTGTATGGACTAGATAGATGATTGCTGAGGTCCCTTCTGACTTTCAGATTCTGTGTTTCTTGACTACTATGACTCCTCTACCTCCTCAAAAAGGCTATTGTGAAGATCAAATGAAATCATGGAGGGAAAATGCTCTGTAACCATAAATTGATATATGAATATAAGCTATTATTACTATCAGAAAGTAATCCTTGATTAGCATACCCTAGAGGTAACACAGCTTAGTGCAATGAAGCTGAAGTAGGATAGGAGCCCATCACATGCTCAATGAATCTTTGTTGATTGACAATGATTCAAGAGCAGGGGATGTTGTCATCCTTCCCCAAAATATAACAATGATACATTCTATTTATATTGGGCTTTAAAGTTTGTTAAGCACTTTACATATATTATCTCATTTTCTCTTCACAACAATCATCTGAGGTTGGTGCTATTATTAATCATGTTTTACAGATGAGGAAACTGAGGCAGGCAGAGGTTAAGTGACTTGCTCAGGGTCACACAGTAACTAAGTATCTGAGGCAGGATTCAAGTCTTCATGACTCTAAGGACAGCATTTTATCCATTATGTAACCAAAAAGTACCTTTGAGTTGGGCTTGCCCATTAAAGATTGCGTCTGTATATAGGTGTCGTAAAGGAACCAACCACCAGGTTTCTGGGATCCTGGACTTGACAGAAAGCACTGGGTGGAGATAATGGACTTTGGAAATGTTTAACAGAGGAGTCAATGTCTAGCCTGGCTGAGAAGTAACCACACCTGAGGAGAATCAAGGAAGCAGCAGAAGAAGCCTTGAACATCTGCCACTCAAGACATTCAGATGGAATGAATCCTTGGGTGCCAAGGACAGTGGGAGTCAGGGTTCAGGTAGCCTGGAAAACTGAAACTGGGCTGGAGAAGGATAACATTAATTAACAGCTTGAATTGCTCTGGGGCCTTTCTGTGCTTCAAGAACTTCTCAGATGCCCAGAGGAAGTATCGAGTCTGATCAGTCACTTTTACCTTTGTACAAATGAGTTTTCCAGATCTTTTCCAGGGAAAACACTGTAATTGGCTTGGTGGGGTGGGAATACATGTGGGGATGCTCACCCTTCCATACATGTGTGGGGACAGGAAGGTAAGCATATGAATTGAGAGGAAAAGAGAGAGCCCCTGAGAAGAAAAAGGGTGATGACAATTTCTACATCTGTTTTTCTTTCACTTCATGATAATGTGAGGGGAATATAGGTCTTCCTTTCCTTGGCTATTTTAGGAAGCAATTCTGGATAATTTGAATAGATCCACTGAAATGCACCAAGGGAAATCTTGGTGAACAGAAAAACTAGGGGCCAGACTGATGCTCTTCTAAACACTTGCTTCATGAGATGACATCAGATTGCCCAAAGTCACCTTGAACCAACATAGAATTGGGGAGAGAGACCTGCTGCTGAAGGCACAGCTGAGATAAGGATCCTGATGAGAGGTAGCTAGGTGGTGTAGTGGATAGAGTGCTGGGCCTGGAGTCAGGAAGATCTGAATTGAAATTCATCCTCAGATCATACCAGCTGTGTGATTCTAGGTAAGTCACTTAACTGAGGCTGCCTGCCTCAGTTTTCTCAGCTGTAACATGGGGATCATAATAGGACCTGCCTCACAGGGTTGTTGTGGAGGGTCCAATGAGACAATAATTGTAAAATGCTTAGCACAGTGCCTGGGACATAGTAGGCACTAAATAAATGCTGTTTTTCTTCTCTCCTGATTTCCTTGGAGTATGATGACTGTAGCAACAATAAGAGAATACCTCAGAAAGTCACTAGAATCTGTGTTCCTGAGCTGAAACAGATATCCAGTGATCCAGATGAAAAAATTAGCAGCTGTATTACCCTAGAGAGGTCAATTAACCTCTCGGGGTCTCATTTTCTTTATTTAGAAAATGGAGGCAATATTAACAATTACATTACCTACTTTAGAAGGTTCTCATAAGTGTAATAGTAGTTTGAGAACTCACTGCCATCTTGGGGATTTGTAGTTTCGAGGGACAGGGACAAGTAGCACCCTCACAGCCCTTAGGAGGAGCCTACTTGACCCAACCTTAGTGGTGAATTAATAGCAGCTGAGATACCATGCCCTGGAACAAGCAAAGGGAGCAACTTGTCCATTGGCTTATGCTACTCCCAGAAGTGAACTTGGTGGAAATTCTTCAAAGGTAAGAGAAGGCTTCCCAGGGCCAGCAGGAATCCCTCCACCTGACACATTCCTCTGTGTGTGATTCAGTATGATTGCCCTTCAAGGCAATTCAAGAGCCCATTCATCCTTGTGTATATGAGGGAGGGGGAATTTGTCTCACAACTAGAAAGTGATAGAGCAAGTCTTTCCTGACTTATGTACTTACCATACCCCTAACGCTAACCCTGACCCCAAACCTGACCCTAACCACAACTCTAACCCTAAGCCTAATCCCTACCCCAACCCTAAATTTAACTTTAACCCTAACCCTAACCCCAATCCTAACCCTAAGTATTTGTGTACATGCCAGGATCTCTCTTCTACTAGACCTTAAACCCCATCAGAACAAGGAGCAGACAGGCACTTTTCTGCACCTTTAGTTTTCTTATTGGTCAGATGAGGGGATTGGACTAAATGATGGTTCAGGTTCTTTCTAGCTCATAATCTATGCTTCTGTGTTGGCTTATCCAATCTGTCATTTCCCCAGTCCTGACCACAGCACTCTTCATACAGTAAGCGCTTTATACATGATTGCTGAACTTGTTGAATTGTAGAAATTCTGGCAAGTTTGTGCACTCCAGCTTCTGTATGGGGAGTGAAGGAGGCTGTTTGATAAAGCTCCCAGGAGGCTCTGTCCCTAGAACAGAACAGTCAGGAACTTAAAATTCCAGCCAGAGCCCACAGGTTCCCATTGTCTTTGCCCTGGGCCAGCCTGGCAGATTCTCTCCCCTTTGGCCATTGGATCTATTTGCTCTGGAAATCTCCAATGGGTGTCTTTGGCCCTGGGCCCCTGACACTCGAAAGTCTGCTCCCACAGCAGGGCCTGGCAGTAGCTGGGGCCCCTGCCAGCTGCAATGGGACAAAACCATTCCTGGGCACAGTACAGCATTATTCCTGGCCCATGTGGAAAGGGGCCAGGTATTGCCCCATTTTGGAGGGATAATGCTGCGGTTTCTTATTTCCCCTGAAATAATGGGTTAGATAAATCTTCTTTTCTGCTGCTACTTCTTTTTTTCTGGTTTAAGTTTCAGTAAATTTAGTCTCAGTTGAGTCTGCCGGTAGAGCTGTTTTTAGCAAAAATAAAGGTAATGTGGGTGGGAGTGCCCTGGTGCACAGGAGAGGTTAGCTCAGGCTGCCTTCTTGGCACATGGCTTTGGCTTCTCTGAAACTCAGTTTCCTCATCTGTAAAATGGAGATCACCTCCCTTATAAGACTGTTGGGAGCAAAGTTATTTACTAAAACTTTTAGTGCTAGGGAAGTGTGAGTTATTTATGGGACCGGCAGGACTCAGTGCTCAATAGCTCTGAACAGGGATAGTCCCAGGGTTGGGGTTGAGTTCTAGTCCTAGTTTTAGAGATATTGGGATGGGAGTCAGAAAAATGGGATTCTAGTCTTAGCTCCGCTGGCAACATCATGTGACCTTGGGTAAGTTACTTCACTTGGATGAGTTCCAGGTTCCTCATTTGTATGAGAGGATCACACTAGTCAAGGGTTCTTAATCTGGGAGCTGGGGACTTATCCAAAAAAATATTTAGATAACTAATAATAATAGCTAGCATTTCCATAGTGCTTTGAGATTTGCAAAGTGCTTTACATATGTTGCCTTATTTGATCCTTGCAATTACCTGGGGAGGTGGGTGCTATTTTTAAACCCATATTATGGAGGAGGAAACAGGCTGAGGGAAATGAAAATAACTTTCCTAGAGTCACACAACTGAAGTATTTGAGGCAGGATTCAAACTCAGGTTTCCCTTTTTCCAAGTCTAGCCCTTCATAGATCAAGCTTCCTAGTCAATAAATCCCAATGAACTCCCTATTACTTCCAGAATCAAACACAAAATCCTCTGGTTAGCTTTGTGTGTGTGTGTGGGAGGGGCATTAGGGGTTAAGTGACTTGCCCAGGGTCACACAGCTAGTAAGTGTCAAGTGTCTGAGGCTGGATTTGAACTCAGGTCCTCCTGAATCCAGGGCCAGTGCTTTATTCACTGGGCCACCTAGCTGCTCCCATTTCTGGTTAATTTTTAAAACCTTTTTAACCTGCCTCTTTCCTACCTTTCTAGTTTTCTTACACCTTACTCCCCTTCTTCTTCTTTTGATCCAGTGACACTGGTATCCTTGCTATTCCTCCTATAAGACACTTCCAGCATTTTCAGGGTTATCCTTGCCTGGAAAGCTGCCCTTCCTCAACTCCATGTGCTTCAGGGAAGGAAGGGCTAAAATCCCATCTTCTTCATGAAGCATTTCCCATTCTTTAATTTTGCCTGTTTTCTGATATAATCCCTAATTTTTCATATGTCTATCTGTCTATATCTATCTATCTATCTATCTATCTATCTATCTATCTATCTATCTATCTATCCATCCATCCACCCACCCACCCATCCATCCATCATCTCTCTATCATCTATAATCTATCTCTATCCATCCATCTACCCACCCACCCATCCATCCATCATCTATCTATCTTTCTAATTACCTCTCTACCTCCATCCCTACCTATCCCTCTATCTATCCCTCTATCTATCTATCTATCTATCTATCTATCTATCTATCTATCTATCTATCTATCTATCATCTATCTCTATCCATCCATCCATCCTGTTTTTACATAATTGTTTATATGTTGTCTTCCCAATTAGAACAAAGGCCCCTTGAAGGAAAAGGCTGGTTTTTTACCTTTCTTTGTATCCTCAGCACTTAGCACAGTGCCCAGCACATAGTAGGGGCTGAACAAATCCTTGTTGACAGTGAGCTGATACAATCAATGTTTTTTATAATTGGTTTCCTTTGCAATCCTATGTGCTTATTATGCATTTAAAATAATATTCTGAGGATTTCAGAAACTTCACCAGATTGCCAAAGGGGTCCACACACACACACACACACACACACACACACACACACACACACGGTTAAGAATTCCTGTCCTAGATGAATTAATTCTAAGGTTCCTTTATCAACCACAACATTTGCCTTTTCTTTTTCTTTTTTTCCATAAAAGTATTTTATTATTTTCCAGTTAAGCATTTTATTTTTCTATGTTCTAACATTCTATACTTTAAGATCCTAAGATTCTAATATTCAGTGTCCGCTTTTCTACTTCAAACATTTTAGGTTCTATTTTTTTTAGAATTCAGTGTCCTAAGGCTTTTCACTAGGTTTTTATATTCTATCATCTTAAGTCTCTGTCAACCTTATAATAATAGTAGCTAGCATTTATCTGGGCAGCTAGCAGTGCAGTGGATAAAGCACCGGGTTGGGAGTCAGGAACACTCATCTTTATGAATTCAAATCTTGCCTCAAACACTTATTAGTTGTATGACTCTGGGTAAATCACTTAACCCTGTTTGTCTCAGTTTCCTCATCTGTTAAATGAGCTGGAGAAGGAAATATTTGCCAAGAAAACCCCCAAAGGGGTCACAAAAAGTTGCGTATAACTCAACAATAACAAAAAGCATTATAGGGTTTGCAAAGAATTTTACAAATATAATGTCATTTGATCCTCACAACAATCCTGGGAGGGAGGTGCTATTATTACTCCCATTTTACAGATGAAGAAAGTGAGGCAGACAGAGGTTAAGTGACTTGTCCAGGGTCACCTACCCAATAAGTACCTGAGGCTGGATTTGAACTCAGGTCTTCCTGACTTGAGGCCCAGCACTCTGTCTATTGAGCCACCTAGATGCCCCTAAAATTCTATCACTGTTCCCTCAAACCCCTTATTATCCAGAATTTCTGTGAAACACGACTCCAAGAGCTCTTGTAGAGTGCCTATGAATTGTCTAATGAAGAGGTGGAGAGTGGAGACCTCTCTGTTAAGTCCTCCTCTTCAAACACCTTCCCATGCCAAACTCCAAATCACCAGGAGTGTTGCTGCCACCCACATTTGGGTTAAGCTGGTCCAGATGTGCCCTTCCAGAACCTGTCCCTTAACAGACTGTATGGAGGGGAGAGAATGTAGTAGATACTATCAACACAGGCCAGCTGGGTTGTGAGAATGGAATTTCCTGAAACCAAAATGATTTTACTAACCTTTCGGGCTTGGCAGGAGGCTTCCAGACAAGTTAAGATCTTGGTTCTAGTAATGTTTTTGTTTCTCTAAGTATGAGAAACTGAATATCATGTGTTCCTGATTTCATCCACTCTTAGCTCTAGAAAACACTATTGCAGAGTAGCAAAGGAATCCAGGGAAAGGAAGAGTTGGGAGAAGGAAGGGGCTTCAGGCAGGGGTCTTTCAGCTAATCTCTCACTGCAGCAGGAATCCCTACTGCAAAATCCTCAACTATTCCTTGTTCAGCCTCTGTCTGAAGACTTTTAGTGATGGCGAACTCACTACTCTCCAGGACAGACTCCTCCATTTTTTAAACATTTTATAAATTTTTCCTTAGGTTAATCTGAAATTTACTTCTCTGAGATTTCTACCCATTGGCCCTAGTTCAGCCCTCTGTGGCCAAACAAAACAAGTACTCTCCTTCTTCCACAAGAGAGTCCCTTAAATACCTAAGAGAGCCATTATGTTTTCCCTAAGTCTTCTCCTGGCTACCCCCCCCCCCCCAGTTTCTTTTGTCTCCTTATGATGGGGTCATAAGACCATTGTCCTAGTCACCTTCTTCTAAACATATTCTACTCTGTCAGTGTCCTTCCTAAAATCTGATGTCCAGAATTGAACACTATGCTCCTCCTGGCTTGGTCAGTACTGTCACCTCCCTCTTTTGGGCTCTGTGCTTTGTGATAAAGTCAAAGAGTACATTCACTCTGTAGCTAATCATACAGTCGATTCATGGTGAACTTGTAGTCATTGATGCCTCAGGTCTTTTACACACGGATTGTTTTCTCATGACATGTTTTCTTCAAGACTCAGCACAAGATCCAGCAATACCACTACTAGGTCTGTATCCCAAAGAGATTTAAAAAAAAAAAAGGGAAAAGGATCTATCTGTACAAAAAATATTCATAGCAGCTTTCTTTGTGGTGGCTAAGAATTGGAAATAGAGGGGATGCCCATCAATTGGGGAATGGCTGAACAAACTGTGGTATATGATTGTAATGGAATATTTTTTT
Organism: Dromiciops gliroides; assembly: GCF_019393635.1. Lineage (NCBI taxonomy): Eukaryota > Metazoa > Chordata > Mammalia > Microbiotheria > Microbiotheriidae > Dromiciops > Dromiciops gliroides. Next base: position 97,119,197 of record NC_057861.1, read on the forward strand.
TGTAATGGAGCATTTGTATGCTACAGGAAATGACAAGCAAGAGGATTTCAGAAAAACCTGGAAAGACTTGCATGAACTAATGTAAAACGAAGTAAGCAGAACCAGGAGAACATCATACACAGTAACAGCAATATTGTACAATGAAGAACTGTGAATGACAACAATTCTCAGCAATACAATGATCCAAGATAATCCCAAAGGACTCATGATGAAGCATGCTATTTGCCTCCAGAGAAAGAACTGATTGTCTGAATACAGACTGAAGTATGCTCTTTCTTTTCCTTCCTTCCTTCCTTCCTTCCTTCCTTCCTTCCTTCCTTCCTTCCTTCCTTCCTTCCTTCCTTCCTTCCTTCCTTCCTTCCTTCCTTCCTTCCTTCCTTCCTTCCTTCCTTCCTTCCTTCCTTCCTTCCTTCCTCCCTCCCTTCCTTCTTTTCTTTCTTTCTTCCTCATAATCTATATTGGATTGCTTACCATCTTAGGGAGGGGAGAGAGGAAAGGAAGGAGGGAGTAAGGTAGGGATAGAATTTGGAACTCAACGCTTTTAAAAATATATTAAAATTGTTTTAACATGAAAACGGGGGAAATATTATTTTTAAAAAGACTCAGCACAAACATCACCTTCTACATAAGTTGTTCTTAACCTCTGTGTGTGTGTGTGTGTGTGTGTGTGTGTGTGTGTGTGTGTGTGTGTCCTGTATCCCTTGGGCAGTCAATCTGGTGAAACCTATGGATCTCTTCTCAGAAGAATGCTTTTAAAGGCACAAAGTGAAGTGCATCACATTACAAAATAGTTCAATTACATTGAACTAGTTATCAAAATGTAAAAAAAGTCCATTCCTTCTCCAAATCATTTTATAGTTGAGGAAACTGAGGCAAACAGGGTAAAGTGACTTGCTCAGGGTCACACAGTTATTAAGTGTCTGAGGCTGAATTTGAACTCATGAAGAAGAGTCTTCCTGACTTCAGGACCAGCACTCTATCCAATGCTACCCTATATCACATAGTAAGCACTTAATAAATGTTTATTCACTGACAGAGTAGGTAATTAATAAATGCTTGCTGGTTGATTAATGTGTCTCACCCATATGACATTTATGTGGTAGATTTTTAAAAATTCAAGTGTATGTCTTTCCACTAATGGTTTTGAAATTTCATTTTAGTTCCAGCCTTGTGTTCAGATTCCCAGGATCCTTTTTTACCCAAGAAATTGATGAAAATCTTAGACAAAACAGTGCCAAAGAGAGAGTCAAGGAGCATTCCCCTGAAGAAGTAACTCAGGGTTGTCATGAATTCTTTAGTGAACACTCTTTGGGACTGATCAGCCAACCAGCTTTCGGTGGTTCCATTTTATTCATAAGGACATCATGAGAAGCTTGTCAAATGTCTTGCTGAAACCCAGATATACCATGTCTACTGTGGTAAAATATGAAAGTTTTTAACAGTCGGCTAGGATAACTGAAAGACACCAGTTTTTCAAGGACCACCCTTTTGGGGAGGAGATGAACATTCCGCCTGCTGCGCATGTCAGACTGCCTGCCGGGTACAGTCCGCCTGCTGCGCATGTCAGACTGCCTGCCGGGTTTTTTGACTTCCGGGGTGGAGAGAAGGGGAGTAGCCTTTTTTGCCGGCTTGGCGGGACTCCGGGCGGCGCGGCACAGACGGTCTGACTCACTCCAAAGGTGGCCTAAATCGGTTTGGTGAGTTTTTATAAGGAATATAGACTAAGCCTAGATTTAAGACGATTTGTACTGTATTTCTGTTTTCCTATCCTTCTAATCAACAACACCTTATATACAATAAAGGCTCTATCTAGAAAACCAGAAGCTTCTTCCATTTACTAGTCTGGGAGATGAGTTAAGGGAAGGGTTAAGTAGGGGAGATTTATGATCTAATATCCAATTTTAAATCTCACAGTTTGGCGACCCCGAAGGGACCTTAAGGACCCTCCCACCCTCCCTAGTTTGGCCATAAGCCGGCTAATTCGGTGGATTTTCCAAATACCCCCCCCCCCCCCCCCCCCCCCCCCCCCCCCCCCCCCCCCCGCGGACTTTCCCTTTGTCTAATCTCCCTTAAAGACTTTAAGCCTCTAAAAGTCTTGCTTTAAACAGAAAAGCCAGCCCAGTTTAAAGGGCAAGATGCTCGAATATTCTACCATCCCTTTGATTTTTCTCATCGGAATGTATTGGGACAGCATAACATCCCGACTTAGAGGAATAGTTTACTCAATGGTCCTTCATAACATTATTGGTTTTTTCCTCATTCAGGCAGCAAAAGGTTTTTTGTATAATAGTATACGTGAGAATCTTTGGGAAAATACGTTTAATATAAGTAGAAATTTTATGCCTGCAATTGAAATACCTTTTAATACCACATCCATAGTTCATACGACTAAGGATTTTATTTTTTTTTGTTGGTTTTTTTTTGTTTTTGTTATTATCATTGTTTTTGTTATTATCATTGTTATGATGTGGGGGAAACTCTCACATATGGAGAGAGACCTCAAAATGGCTGTTTCTACTAGAGATGATCCAAGTTCAGAATCAGATCAGCAGAAACTACTCCCTCTGCAGGAAGCTATAGAACATAGTAAGAAGGGAGTGCCAATTCAAGTCAGAAAATATAGCCCCTTTAGACCAAGTGACTTGAGCGCATGGAAATCAATCATCCCTAGTTTTGAGAAAAATCCAAACACTGTAATTTCACAGTTAAGGACTATATTTAATGCATATCAACCCAGTTGGGCTGATGTTACTTGCCTTTTGGAAACTTTACTGTCCCCAACTGAGATTACAGATATTATCTCAGCAGGAAATGCCCTTGTTGCGAAAGGTAAGGCCGATGTGGAATGGCCTCTAAAGGATCCAGAGTGGAATTATAATGATGATAGGGATTTCCAAAGATTAAAAGATGCTAGAGAAACACTTCTGAAGGGAATGGAATCTTGCTCTAGAAAACCGGAAAACTGGCAGAAATTTTTAAGCCTACCTCAGGAGGCTAATGAAAGACCAAACAGATTTTATGATAGACTTTGTGAGGCCGCTAGACAGTACACCAGATTGGATCCAGTAGATTTAAGAGATTCCTGTATCATTCTCAACACATTTGTTTATAATTCACTGCCAGAAATACGCAGATACTTTCTGAAACAATGTCCAGACTGGAGAAATCTCTCAGTAGATCGAATTAAGGAACTTGCAAATTATGTCTTTGACTCACGTGAGGAAGATCCAGATCACCCTAAACAGAGCATTCTGGCACCAGCGATTCCTAGTCAGCCATGTGGACACCGGAACAAGGACACTAAGGTGTGTTGTTACTGTCGTAAGGAGGGGCATGAATTGAGAGAATGTAGGACTTGGAGAAGAAATTCTAATTCTAATTACAGGCGAAATCAAAATAGAAATAGATCTTTTTGGAGGAATACAGAAAGGCAGTACCAGAATAATGGTAACCAAGACCCCCCTCAGAAGAGGACACAGGAATGATGGTGTCTTGGGGAGGAATGGAACATAGATAATGAAAGCCATATATTCCCAGATCCGGATTTTTTGAATGCACTTGTGCCAGTCCATTCACCTCCCCAGAGTAATGAACCACATGTCACCTTAAAAGTGGGGGAGACTTATTATGATTGTCTGCTAGACACAGGAGCCTCTAAATCAGTATTAGTAAGCAAACCAGATGCTGGGTGTAGACCTGTAGGATTTTTGAATGTAGTGGGAGTCTCAGGAAAGAGCCAGAGAGTGGCAAAATTGAATCCTCGCATGGTATCTATGGGGCCCTTAACAGTGGAACATTCATTTTTACTCATGCCTGATGCCCCTGTAAATTTATTAGGTCGTGATCTCCTTTGCAAGCTTAGAGCAACCATATCTTGTGCTCCAGATGGGGCTGTCTCCTTACAATTGCCAGAGGATACTGTTCATTTATTACCAATTTTACTTACAGAAGCTCAAGGAACAGCAGGGGAGGTATCCAAAATCCCCTGGGACATTCCTGAGTCTTTATGGGCCTCATCCCCTAATGAGGTGGGGCTCCTTAAGTCTGCCATGCCTGTTACCTTTAAAGTTAAGGGGGGACCACCCCCCTCCATTCCACAGTATCCATTGTCTAGGGAAGCAATAGAAGGGATCACCCCTATAATTGAGGCTTTGAAAAGCCAGGGTATTATTATTCCATGTCATCACTCTCCATGCAATACTCCCATTTTGCCAGTTAAAAAACCCAAGCCTGGGCCAGATGGTAAACCTGTTTATCGTTTTGTGCAAGATCTTAGAGCGATTAATAATTATGTTATTCCTAGACATTCCATAGTTCCAAACCCGGCTACGATAATTTCATCGATTCCCTATGAATCTACATGTTTCACAGTGGTAGACCTTTGCTCTGCCTTTTTCTCCATACCAGTACATGAGGACTTCCAATATTTATTTGCTTTTACCTGGAAAAATAGACAGTGGACCTGGACTAGACTCCCACAGGGATTTGTAGACAGTCCCACATTATTTTCCCAAATTTTACAGCAGGATCTGGCCTCTATTACCTTTAAGGGCTCCATACTAGTACAATATGTTGATGACTTACTTTTGGCCTCTCCTAATGCTGAAATTTGTCAGGAAGATAGCCGTCACTTACTGCTGGAGCTGCACAAGAGAGGACACAAGGTTTCCAAGACAAAGGTACAATGGTGTTTGCCCCAGGTAGAATATTTAGGATTTATTTTGGCTGCTGGAACTCGCTCTGTCTCTTCTAAGAGAGTCCAGGCCATTCAACAACTCTCTGCCCCCACTACTAAGAGGCAGTTGAGAGCCATTCTGGGAGCAGCTGGGTACTGTAGACAATGGATACCCTCTTTTGGTGAAATTACTAAACCCCTCATAGCTCTTACAAAAAGTTCTGTTCCAGACAGTTTACAGTTGGATCCCCAGCATCTCTCAGCCATAAAAGAATTAAAACGGGCCTTGTTATCAGCACCTGCCCTAGGACTGCCAGATTATAGTAAGCCTTTCACTCTCTTTGTGCATGAACAAAGGGGGGTGGCTTCTGGAGTCCTGACTCAGTCACTGGGGCCTAACCAACGTCCTATAGCCTACTATTCAATTCAGCTGGACCCTGTAGCGGCTGGAGCGCCACCTTGCCTTAGAGCAGTGGCGGCCACAGCGCTTTTGGTAGAAAAAGCCTCTGATTTGGTCCTAGGTAACCCTCTAACTGTGCAATGCCCTCACGAAGTGGAGGCTCTCTTACTACGTCACAGGACACAAGCCTTTTCAGATCAAAGGCTGGCTAAGTATGAAATAACCCTGTTAGGTAATGAGAATATCACTTTAAAACGCTGCACAGTTCTTAATCCAGCAACACTACTCCCTAACTTACCATTCTCGGGGGAACCGTTGCATGACTGTGCTTCTTTAGTTGATATGGCTGAAAAACCCCGTGACAATCTTTTTGATACACCTTTAGAAAATCCTGATCTTGTCCTCTATACAGATGGTTCCTCATTTATGAGAGAGGGAACCCGTTTTACTGGAGCTGCTGTAGTTTCTGATTATGACACCCTCTGGGCAGCTTCTCTGCCTTCCCATTTTAGTGCACAGGCTGCTGAACTTGTGGCTCTTACACAGGCCTGTAATATAGCTAAAGATAAGAGTGCCACCATTTTTACTGACTCGAAATATGGCTTTGGCATATGCCACTTTATTGGTATGATTTGGCGTCAACGAGGCTTTCTAACATCCTCGGGCAAGGCTATTGCCAATGGGGACCTTATCAAGGACCTCTTAGATGCCCTAAAACTGCCTTCTTCCCTAGCCGTTGTACATTGCCCTGCCCACACAGGGAATAGTGATCCTGTTTCAAAGGGAAATGCACGAGCCGATTCTGCAGCCAAGCTAGCTGCATTAGAAGCTCCTGAACATGTATTTAACCTTTCACCTTCTGAGGATATTCCTTCCAACCTAACCTATGACGATTCTGAAGTAGAAAAGTGGAAAAAGAAATTTAAGGCGAAACAGATCAATGGCATCTGGGTGTCTCCGGAAGGTAAGCCATTTCTTCCCCGGAAATTCTACCACCAGGTATGCCTCTCTGTTCACAGAAAAGGCCATTTTGGTACACAAGGCATTGTAGACTCTATTAAGAGAACCTGGATAGCACCAGGTGTGACTAATACAGCATCTCGAATCTGCTCGGGCTGCTCCACATGTCAGTCTTATAATCAGTATGCTTTTAAGGCCAAAGCTTATGGAGGGCGTCCTCTAGCATATACACCTTTTGAGCACTTACAAATTGATTATATTACTATGCCAAAAGCAGGACATTATAAATTTTGCCTTGTTATAGTTGATCAGCTCACTCGGTGGGTGGAGGCCTTTCCCAGCCCCCGAGCCACAGCTGCCTTTGTTGCCAAAATTCTTCTTAAAGAGATAGTACCTCGTTTTGGCCCACCAGCCCGCATCGATTCTGACAAAGGCACACATTTCACTGATTCGATTTTATCCCAAATCTATTCTTTCTTGGGAGTGACTCCAAAATTCCACACGCCCTACCATCCACAAAGTTCAGGCCAAGTCGAACGTATGAATAAAGAGCTTAAGAGTATGATTGGCAAATTATGTACTGAAACCCATTTGAAATGGCCTGATGTTCTACCATTGGCATTATTCTATCTACGAAGTAGACCAAGAGGAGAACTTCATATATCTCCTTATGAAATGCTTTTTGGTCACCCTCCTATCCAAGCTAAAACTTTTTCCCCAGTTTATACATCACTGGTGGGAGGTGATACTTCTGTTGCTTCCTATATACAGGAATTACAGACCAGGCTACGTGAACTCCATGAGGCAGGAGCTGTGGTCCAGGCAGGACCATTAGACTTTTCATTGCATAACTTCAACCCAGGAGATAAAATATATGTAAAGAATTTTCAGAAAACCAGTGGAACTCAACCTGCCTGGGAAGGACCTTTTCAGGTATTATTGACAACTCCTACTGCCATTAAAATTGGTGAAAAAGACTCATGGATTCATTGCTCTCATATAAAGCCTGCACCATTCATAGGTGAAGAGATTTCAGATAGACCTGAGGTAGACGCTAAAGAGGTAAAAACCCTAAAGATAGCAACTGTTAAAGAGCAAAGAGAGTTCAGAGGAAAAAGGCAGTTCCCATTTAATAATCCCACTGATCAGTTAAATGCTTTGGGACTCAGTCTTCGTAAAGTATCAGGAGACGGAAATTGCCTTTTTAGGGCTTTAGCAGACCAGCTAGAAGGTCACTGTAGAAATCATCTCAGACACAGACAAGAAGCTGCTTCTTATATGATTAACCATAGACAAGAGTTTGAGTCTTTTATAGTAAATGACTCCCCTTTTGAAGAATATGTTGATGAATTAAAGAAATTTGGAAAGTGGGGAGGAAATGATTCAATTGTAGCATTTGCTAAGCAGCATCAGCTGAATGTTGTGGTTCATCAATTAAATCAGCCTTTATTGAAAATCAGTGGCACAGACAAAACTGATGCTAGAGAACTCCACATTTTCTACCATAAAGAACATTATGACAGCATTAGAAAGATCAATGACAATTCAGAAACCCCTGCCACTTTGGCATGCAGAGAATTGGGGAACCAGTTAAAACAATGTGGCATACCCCAAACTCTAGCAGCTTAAATACCTTAAAATTTAACAAGCATTTCCTTCCACAGGCAAAAGCACTGAAGCACATGGCCTAGTTTTCTGGCCCACCTCAATTTCTCCCACCCTTTTCCCTACCCTATACCTATTTTTTTTTTTTATCCTTTTTGCTTTTTGTTTTGTTTTGACTTTTGAAAGGCACTGAAAAGACCTGGAATTCACCACACCTTTAAATTCTTTAAGAGCACAAAAGGGTGCTTAGCGAATCTTTTGCCTTTTATTTTTGGTTTTTGGTTTTGCTTTGTTTTTTTTTTTACTTTTGTTTCTTTTGCTTTTCTTTAAAAACCCGATTTTGTAAACTAAGTGACTTTTCAAAGGCATTTTAAGTATATGCTATTGAATATTGAATCTTGCTTATTGAAGTCTTATTTCTTTTTGATGAATTAATCACCACTTTAAGTATCTGCTACTGTTATACTAGAGAATTCATGTATAAGATGATGTGGTCTAATTGCTAAAAGAAGATTATGTAATAATGTCTAAAAGAAGATTATGTAACAATGTCTAATATAATCAGCTATTTACATTCGTTTATTATTTATATGTCATTATACTCTGGGTATGGTTTGGAATTATTGTATATATCACTAATATATTCTCAGTTATGCAGCATAGCACACATTTTTACCATCATATTGTCTTTGGTGAAATTAATGAGATTTCAGAAATATGGAAACTTATCATTTCAGAGACTAACTTGCTGTGAACTCTGATGCAGGCCCTGGAGAGAATATATGTGCAACAAAAGGAGAGACAGGTATACATAAGTCCATGGTTTGCTTATGATGGTGACTATGTAGAGCACAATTACTAGGCACAGTCCAGTATTCATCCTCTCTCCCTCCTAATTTAACCTAATTTAACTGAACTTACTTATCTTTTTATCTCACTCAGTTGAATTCACCTGTGGCCTAGCACAATCACTGGCTGTCTCGGAACCATGAGATATGGTATGATAACCTTTCCATAACATTTTCAGGTGTCATGAACACATACTAAATTTGACTTTGATCCAGACACATGGTGGTAAAAAGTGTTACTGATTGCAAAATGCTATGCTAAGGTTTAGTAAAAAAAAAAAAAAATACAGCAATTCAAACAGTTAAAGAAGAAATCCAGCTTTCCAGACCAGAGTCCAGAATCCAGAATCCAGACCAGAGTCCAGAATCCAGTTTTCCAGACCAGAATCCAGTTTCCTCCTGATGACATCTTACCACTTCAAGAAGACAAGAGAACTCAGAGACTTTATATGAACTGTTTTGCTTTATTAGCTTTTACTATCTCCTTTCTGTTATATACTATCTGTAACATGTACTCTCTGCAGAGGCTCTCCCTTTGCAAGACTAATGTCAAAGCGTCGGTTCATGAGGAAAGAAAAAAAATCGTCCCTCTGGACAAAACTTTCCTCTCTTCCTTTTCTGTATTGTTGTTCGCATATTATTAGTCAGCAGAAGTTATTATATTCTTTTTACTGTTCCATCAAGTAAACATTCCATTTCTTGAGGAAGCAAAGGGGGGAAATGTGGTAAAATATGAAAGTTTTTAACAGTCGGCTAGGATAACTGAAAGACACCAGTTTTTCAAGGACCACCCTTTTGGGGAGGAGATGAACATTCCGCCTGCTGCGCATGTCAGACTGCCTGCCGGGTACAGTCCGCCTGCTGCGCATGTCAGACTGCCTGCCGGGTTTTTTGACTTCCGGGGTGGAGAGAAGGGGAGTAGCCTTTTTTGCCGGCTTGGCGGGACTCCGGGCGGCGCGGCACAGACGGTCTGACTCACTCCAAAGGTGGCCTAAATCGGTTTGGTGAGTTTTTATAAGGAATATAGACTAAGCCTAGATTTAAGACGATTTGTACTGTATTTCTGTTTTCCTATCCTTCTAATCAACAACACCTTATATACAATAAAGGCTCTATCTAGAAAACCAGAAGCTTCTTCCATTTACTAGTCTGGGAGATGAGTTAAGGGAAGGGTTAAGTAGGGGAGATTTATGATCTAATATCCAATTTTAAATCTCACACTACATTCTTTCATGATTTATTCTCATTAATGACCATCATTTAAAAAAGTCATTATTGTATACCAGGAACTGTGCTAAGGACCAGGGGTACAAAGAATGGCAAAACATCATCCCTGCCCTCAAGAAGCTCACCTTCTAACCAAGAGACAACATGAACATACTATGAACCAATATGAACATACAGGAGATACACAGTGTAAATGGGAGGTGAGTTCAAAGGGAAGGTCCTATCAAGGGAGAGTAAGGGGGAAAGGGAGACCAGAAAAGACCTAATTAACTGTTCTGTGACTCTGTAAAAAAGAAAAATTAAGTTAGTTAGGCAGGACTTGTTCTTTTTTAAAAAAATACACACGGGGCAGCTAGGTGGCACAGTGGATAAAGCACCGGCCCTGGATTCAGGAGGACCTGAGTTCAAATCCAGCCTCAGACACTTGACACTTACTAGCTGTGTGACCGTGGGCAAGTCACTTAACCCCTATTGCCCTAAAAAAAAAAATACACACACACACATATATAATATTTTATTCTTTCCCTTAATTACATGTTAAACAATTTTTTGACATTTGTTTTTTCTTTAAAGTTTTGAGTTCCAAGTTGTATCCTTCCCTCCTTCTCTTTCCCCCCTCCCCTTCCCTGAGATGGCAAGCAATCAGATAGAAGCAGGACTTGTTCTTAAGGAACCCATAGTGCCTTTTAATGATTGCCTTTTTCTTTTCTAAGAGTTCACAAACTGTCCCTTTGATAAACTGTGCTTAAGCTTCACCAGGAATTGATACTTCCATTGCGCATGTCTCTGGCAGCTCCCTCACATCCTGAAGACAAGCCTGAAGGAGACAGTATATCTCCAGGTGATTTAGGCAAGGTTGAAGTATAGTTGTTGTTGTCCCTGACAAGGGAGAATCCCTTTTCACCTAGATATTTATTTTTCCCCAGAACAAGAAGGCAGACACTTATTACAGAAGCCATCTAGGTAGAGGTGGCACAGTAGGTTGAATTAGATCTAGAGTCAGGAAGATCTGAGTTCAAATCTTATCTCAGCTACTTAGTGTGACCCTGGACAAGTCATTTAACCTCTATTTGCCTCAGTTTTCTCATCTGGAAATGTAGACAATAAATAGAACCCACCTTACAGTGTTGTGAGTAGCAAATGTGATAGAATTTGAATGTGTTTAGCAGAATGCCTGGTTTTATTATCATTTTTTTCCCTTCCCTTCCCCTTTATCTCTCAGCATTGTGAGGATAAAATGAGACAATATTTGCAAAATGTTTGCAAACCTTAAATCACTATATAATTGTTAATTCTCCCCTTCCTATTCCTTCTTGTTTTCCTCTTCCTCCTCCTTTTCCTCCTCTTCCTTTTCCTTCTCTTCCACCTCTTCGTACTCCTATTCTTCCTTCTATGAGCCATGAGAAGCTTACTTCTCAGACAGTCCCTTGTAGGAAGAGCTTTGTAACTAGTTCAATCTAATTCTATTTTAAAAGCATTTATTATGCAACCAAGATTACAAAGAAAACAGAAAGCGGGGAACAATTTTTACTGCCAGTGTTTCTGACAAAGGCCTCATATCTAAAATATATAGAGAACTGAATCAAATATATGAGAATGCAAGTCATTCCCCAATTGAGAAATGGTCAAAGGATATGAACAGGCAGTTTTCAGATGAAGAAATTAAAGGTATTAATAGCCATATGAAAAAATGTTCTCAATCACTACTTATTAGAGAAATGCAAATTGAAACTATTCAGAGGTACCACCTCATACCTATCCAATTGGTTAATATGACAAAAATGGAAAATGATAAATGTTAGAGAAAATGTGGGAAAGTTAGAACACTAATTCACTGTTGGTGGAACTGTGAATGGATCCAACCATTCTGGAGAGCAGTTTGGAACCATGCCCAAAAGGCTATAAAACTGTGCATACCCTTTGACCCAGCAATACCACTACTAGGTCTTTATCCCAAAGAGATCATAAAAAAGGGACCCACATGTACAAAATATTTATAGATGATCTTTTTATGGTGGCAAAGAATTGGAAATTGAGGGAATGTTCATCAAATGGGGAATGATTAAACAAGTTGTGACATATGATTGTAATAAAATACTATTGTGCTATAAGAAATGATGAACAGACAGATTTCAAAATCTGGAAGGACCTACATTAATTGATGCTGAGTGTAATGAGCAGAACCAAGAGAACATTGTGCACAGTATCAACAACATTGTATGATGATCAACTGTGACAGACTTAACTCTTCTTAGCAATACAATGATCCAAGACAAGGCCAAAAGACTCATGATGGAAAGTGCTCTCCACATTCAAAAAAAGAATTATGGAGTCTGAATGCAGATTGAAGAATACCATTTTCATTCGTGTTGCTTTTTATGTCACTGTTTTTTATTATTTCTTGCATTTTTTTCTTTTTGTTCTGATTCTTCTCCTACAACACGACTAATGTGAACGTATGTTTAACACGACAGTAATGTATAACCCATATCAGATTGCTTGTTGGCTTTGGGTGGGGAGAGGGAAGTGAGGGTGGGAGAAAAATTTGGAACTCAAAAAAATATCTTTACCTGTAATTGGAAAAAAATATAATAAAAATTACATGAAATTAAATAAGTGAGGAGGGGAAAAGAAAGAAAAAGCATTTATTAAACACTTATGGTGTATAAGGCATTGGGCTAGGCTCTGAGGATATAAAAGCAAAACAAAATAGAAACTGCAGGGGTGGGATTTTAGGCACTTGGCAGGCAATGGATGGAGATAGTTTGGAGAAAGAACTTTTCTGGCACATAAGAGCCTGCTCAAAAAATTTGCATTGTGAGCCTTCTTTTCTTTATTGAATACTCATTGTGTCCCCAGTCCAGTGCTAGGGCCAGCAGGGTATGCAGAATAATTCACATTATTCAGCTTATCTCAATTGAGCCCAACAACCCCTACCATGTATTACTCCCAGCTTTCTCATTTATTTCAATTCAAGACCCTTATTAATTAAGCACCTAATATATAAAGAGCATTTCACTAGGCACAGGTGGAAATACAAAGTCTAGATAAGAGCCAGATAATACCCTCAAGGAACTAGTAGAGATAAAATACAAATACAGATAACAGTAATGCATGATAAGTACATAAAAATGGGTGTAACCAAGCACTTTGTGGTTCATAAAGGAGAAAGACTTGGAGCTACTTTAGGATTGGATTTCAAAGGATTCTTAGGAATTCACATGAGGACACAGACTCTGAGAGTTGAAGTTTTGTGCTCAAGGTTACACAGAACATAAGTGGTTAAGCCAAGACCTGAATTCAGGTTGACTTCCTCCAAGCCCAGTGCTTTTTCTAATAATAATGATAACTAGGTGGCACAATGGATAGAGTATAGGACTTGGAATTATAAATACTAAATATTATCTATTTTATATTATTATATGACAAATATTATTATAAATAATATATTGTAAATAATAATGCAGTGTTTGTAAGTTTGCAAAGCACTTTACAAATACATTTTTATCATTACAACAACACAGAATCAATTTCTATTATTATATTTTATATTATATCTTTCCATTATTTTATTTTATAGATGGTGAAACTGAGGCAGACAGTCTAATTGACTTGCCCAGGGTCAACAAGCTAGTGATTCTGAGGCTGGATTTGAATTCACATCTTTTTGCTTCTAGGTCCTGTGCTCCATTCACTGAGACACCTATCTGTCTTTTCCCCTCCTTTTAAAAAAATTCAATTGTTAAATTTTTTAATTTGTGGAATAAAACAAGCATTTTCATAACATAGTGTAATAAAAACATGATTACACATGAAATTGCAAATCTATTATGTATGATTTTATATTCCTTTAAATATATATAATAAAGTTATCATGTAAATTTCTTTTCTTTCCCCCCAGTTGACTTTTCTACCTGTTGTCCTTATTTCTTTGATCTTAGTTCACAGAGTTCCTGGCTAGAAGAACCAAGTCAAGGTGTAAGGAGAGAAGGGGAGGCTCAGTAAGGACTTGAAAGCAAGGCAGGCTGGACAGTTCACCAACCTGGAGAGAGTGCCCTGAGGTCTTTAAATTCTAAGGCCACAGCTAGAGGCCACGCATCCTCAGCCAGACCTCAGCATGTCCCAGGCACCTACACCCCAACCGAAGTATTCAGGGCAATGCGGACAGCCTGAGCTCCTTCCCTGGGGCAGGATAGATCATGTGCCTGGTTTGTCCTCTGTGAGGCTTCAGGCTCTTCCTCACGTGTGCTTTGCAGCCTCATGTCTCTTACTGGATAGTGATCCAGTCAAAGAGGAATTCTTGGTTGGTGTCTGGCATCCAAACTCAAGGTCTGACCACAATTTGAAAGCTCCATTTCTATTTCACTCAGCATTTCAACTTTAGTCCCACCAGCACAAACTCCCTAAATATGAACAAGTATTTCACTCACTCTGGAGAAGGATCAGATTCAACTTTCAGCCTTTTTTGAAACGTACAAAAATCCCCCATACAAAGACATTGCTTTAGGGGTCATCTTCTCATGATGCCTTCATTCAATAAGTGAAGAAACCGTGAAGGAAATTAATAATAACAAGGATGATGGATTTCTATCCATAAACATTTATCAGTAATAATATTCATATGATGCTTTAGGCTTTATTAACATCACCTCATTTTTGCTTACAAAGTACTTTTATTGTTGTTCAGTTGTTTTTCAGTCCTGTCTGACTCTTCGTGACCCCATTTGGTGTTCTCTCAGGGAAGATACTGGAGTCATTTGCCATTTCCTTCTCCAGCTCATTTGACAGATGAGGAATTGAGGCAAACAGGGTTAAGTGACTTGCCCAGGATCACACAGGTAGCAAGTGTCTGAGGCCAGATTTGAACTCAAGAAGATGGATCTTCCTGACTCCAGGCCCAGTACTTTATCCACTGTGCCATCTAACTGCCCTAAGTATTAATTATTATACTCATTTTAAAGAAGGAGAAACTGAGGCACAGAGAGTTTAAGCAACTTGCCTAGGATTGTGCAATGAGTCAGTCAGTGTTTGAGGTAGGATTGGAAATTACAGTTTCCTGACCCCAAGTCCCCACTCTATACTGCTGCACTCCCTAGTTGCCTCTGATCAAACAATAAGTATTTATTTAGCTTTATGCATCATCAGGCACTGCTGGTAGGTGCTGGGGATCCAAACGTACCATAAGGTATAGAATGTACCTTCTGCATTTTAAAGTTGAGAAATGACTTTCCTCCCAAATACCTAGCAATACAGAGAAAACAAGTGCTATTAATTTTTACTTACAGATGAAGAAACTGAGGCTCAGGGATATAAAGTGACTTACTTTTCTATGGTTGTAAAGCCTTAAGATTCAGAATTTGAATACAGATCTCTTGACATCCTTCCACTAGCCCTTCTTGGTTAGGAACAAGTTTGTTTAGAACTAAATAAGAAAGCTTGTCTACACATTCATTTCTACACCAGAGACAAATGTGATCACTTGGAGTTGGGTCTAGGTTTAGGTGGTAGAACTAAAGCTGTTTTTTTCTTTTACTCTCTCCTCCCCTGCTCTTCCCTCCACCCCATTTTGATTCCCTCTTACTCTTTCTTATTACTGATACAAAGCAGGTCAGTGTTAACATTATGTCAAAATTATTCAGATTATTTCCAAGCTTTCTTTTCACTTGGTGTTGTATAGAAAAGTGAAACAAGTCAGTAGAACTGTTGTAGCACTAAGCTAGAAGTCTTCATCTCCAGCACCAGCAAGCACCACCACCACCACCACCATGATCCTTATCATTGTCATCAGTCACCAGCATCTCCATCATCATTGCCACCATTATCACCATAATCATCTTCAACAGTGTCATCAGCATTGTCATCATCATGACCTTTATCATCATTTATCCTCATTAATTATCATCAGCACCATTATTATCATCATCTGCAGCAGCAGCATTCCTATTTCAGAGCACTTTAAGGTTTAAAGTTCCCTCACAAAAACCCTTTGAGATAACATTGAGTGTTGATCTACTGGGATGGACTATATTCTTCTCACCAATGCAATGGTACAGAGTTCCAGGGAACTCATGATAGAAGAGGATCTCCCAATCCAGGAAAAAAAAAAAGAATTGTGGAGTATAGATGCTGAATGAACCATACTATCTCTTTTGTTTTGGGTGCTGTTGTTTTTCTATTTTGAGGTTTTTTCATCATTGCTCTGATTTTTTCTCTTATAACATGACTAATGCAGAAATAGGATTAATGTTATTATGTGTATGTATACCTATATATATAGATATATCATATTACCTGCTGTCTAGGGGAGGGGGGAGGGAGGGAGAAAAATCTGAAATTGGAAAGCTTGTATAAACAAAAGTTGAGAACTATCTTTACATGTAATGGGGAAAAAAATAAAATACTTTATTAATTTAAAAAAACAACAAAAAAAACCTTTGAGATAGGGAGTATCATCACCTCATTTGATGGGAGAGGAAACTGAGGCTCAGAAACATTCAACTGACTTGCCCACTATCATGATTTGGGTTCAAATATTGGCAAGTCATTGAACCTCTTGGTGCTTTATTTCCTCATATGCAAATGGGATGATAATCTTAAGAAGGAGCAGTGGAGAGAGAGCTAGCCTTGGAATCATGAGGATCTGGATTACACTCCCACCTTGGACACATTTTGTCTGAGCGTCTCTGGGCAGGGCTCTTCACCTCTTAATTCCCCAGGCAGCTCTTTCTCACTATAAATCGTGGAACAGTCCATCCGATCTGCTTTGGTAGGGGGAATCTTCTTACTAAGAACTCCCTACACTGATGAAATCCCAGATCTGCCCATCCCCTCCCTGATAATTTATCCCTTTCCTGCCTACCCTCCCCCACCCCAATCCTTCCTCTACTTACCACACTTTTTAAATTCAGTCAGTTAACAAGCATTTATTAAGCTCTTCCTTTGTGCCAAGGCAGTATACTAAGTGCTGGGAATACACATACAAGTGGAGAGACAGTCTACTCTCAAGTGTGACATTTAAAAAGTTTTGAGAGACATAGTTTCTGGGTAATTTAATCATTTTATTAATAAGGCCAGCAGGTTATTAATAAAAAGGATGGTCATTTGGCCTTCTCTCTTAGACCAAAGATAATCAAGGCAGGGACTCACAGTTTATATACCCTTCATTTATTTATTTATTTATTTACTTACTTACCTACTTACTTATTTATTTATTTATTTATTTATTCATTTATCTATCTATCTATTTATTTATTTGTTGAGCAATGAGGATTAAGTGACTTGCCCAAGGTCACACAGATAGTAAATGTCAAGTTTCTGATGCCAGATTTGAGGTCAGGTCCTCCTGAATCCAAGGCTGGTGCTTTATACACTGCACCACCTAGCTGCCCCCATATATACTCTTTAAAACAGTTAGTGATCCATCAAAGAGCAATCAAATCTAATTGGTTAACATGATTGGAGGTGGGCTAAATTAAAATGAAGGGCCAAATATCTCTTGGATAGGAAAAATATCTCTCTACCTGGTCACCCCCAGCCTTGAGCTATTTAGACAAAAGGATCTGTTTCCACCCAAGCTTGAGTAGAACACAATAGGCTTCTTCACCTAAATTCCTTCCAGGGTTGAGTGGGGCCTGACCAAGATAAGGAGAGTCAATGCAATCTCATTATCAGTAATGTCCTTCAAGAAAAGGGAACTTAAAATGAGGAATTTAGATAAAGGGAGGGCTTCTGAATCTCCCTGAGATATTGGTTACTAATAATCATTTCTCACACAAGGAGCTTACATTGAAGAAGTCTGGTGTACAGCCTGAAGAGGAATGAGACATGGTAGGCCTGGGGCAACCTCCTTGAATGGAGGTTTGAAGAGGATAGGCATGGAGGGCAGTTTTACTGTTGAATTCCCGAGCTGAAGTGAGCTTTGGGATGGAGAGATGCTGCATGACAGTCTGGAGGACACTTTGAGAGGAATGAGTCTCACATTTCTGGGCCTTGGTTTCCATATGTGTATAATGGGAATAATAACACATACTAAATACATCACATGATTGTTGGGAGAAAAGTGCTTTGTAGTCCTCGAAGTGAAGAAAATCCTTTGTATTGTATCTGTTTAACTATAATCTATCATCGTTAGTATTATTACTCATGCCAAACAAAAGGAAGGGTTGAAGCAATTTTCAAGGTAGTCAGACCTTAAACTACTGTCACCTGAACTGGTAAGAGATTTGAAGTCAGGGTGATTCAGGGACTTGACTTCTCCCTGAAGGGTCTCCAACTCTCCCAGGCCTGATGCAATGTGACCAGGAGAGAGTACAGATGCTTTCTCACTTTGGTAATTCCTTGGCCTTTAGTTCAGCCAATAAACCACTGATTCTTTCCAAGCAGGGGTTGTAAATTGTCATTATCCCATGACCAATGGCTGGGCTGCCGAGCACATGCATGCACACATGCAGAACTGGGAATCAAAAATGCCTGTATCAGCAAAGCACACTGTCTTCAGCATCCTTCACCCCGTCCTGCTGACTCTGGGAAGCTCCAGCCACTCTTCTGAGTATGTGCAAACCTCTGAGCATCTTTCTTATCTTTCCCTCATCTTCCTTTTGTTTCAAGACAACTCTCAGAATCTCAGAGTTTGAAGAGACCTCAGAGTCTGTCTCATCCAGCCCATTCCTGAAGAGATCTCCTCCCCAGCCTGCTTGTGAGGAGTCCATCCAACCAGCTCGAACCCCTCCAGTGGGGGAGGTGGGAATCTGTAGCCTCCTCAGGAAGCCCATTTTACTTTGGGAGAGTTCTAATTGTTAGGAAGTTGGGTTTTTTCCCCCTTATGTTGAGTCCCAAACTGTTTCTTTGCCAGTTCCACCCATTGTTCCATAGTTCTGCCCTCTGGTCCAAGGGAAAAACAAGTCCGATTCTTCCTCCACAGGGACAACTCACCAAATCCCTGAAGATAGAACTTACGTCCCACCCCTCCTAAATCTTCTCTTCTCCAGGTTGAACATTCCCAGTTCTTTTTATTGATTCTCAAATTGGATGAAAAGTCATTCACCATCACAGCTGCCCCAAGTTGGGTGCTGTCCAGTTTATCAGTGTCTCTCCTCAATCTTGCTGCCTGGAGCTGAACATAATACTTGAATCAATGAACAAACATTGACTCAGAGACTACAATATGACAGATAGGGACACAAGCACAAAAATGAAATGGTGTCTGGCCTCAAGGAGCTTATATTCTAAGGTATAGTCTACAGGTAGCATGACTAGGGCAAAGTACAAGCAGGACCATCACTGACATCATCTTGATCCCTATACTTCTTTTTAGGTAGCCCATGATCACATTTGCTTTCTTGGTCGACAGATCACAATGTTGACTCATATTTAGTTTGCATTCTTTAGGCTCAGATCTTTTTTTAGGCAAAGTACTATCTAGCTACACTTCCTATAATGTGTTTGTGAAGTTGATATTTTTACAAACTCAGCAAATATTTATGAAATACCTGCTGGCTTCCTTCAAGACTCAGCTCAAACCCCACTTTCTGCAGAGGGTCTTTCCCATTCCTCCTAGCTACTAGTGCCCTTTCTCTGAGATTACCTTCTATCTACTCCGTGTATCTTGTATGTACCTAATTATATATCTGTTGTCTCCCCTATTAAAAAGTAAGCTCCTTGAAGCCTCATGTCTCCTTCATTAGACTGTGAGCTCCTTGAAGGCAGGGGTTCTTTTTGCTTTCCTTTGCACCCCCATCACTCAACATTGTAAATGCTTACTAAATGTTTGTTGACCGACCTACTGTCTCTGTGTGGAGTACAGTGTCCAAGGGGAAATACAAAGTTTAGCTAAGAAAAAGAAAATCCCTCCACTACTAAGCATATACTCCAAGGGAGTAATTGAAATAAGGAAAGTACCCATAAATAGGAAAATACTTATCACACATATATGTGAAGCAGTTAGGTGAAGGTTAGGGCCTAAAGTCAAAAATTTGTTTTTCAGTCATATCTTACTCTTCATGCATTAGCCCATTTGGGATTTTCTTAGCTAAGATACTAGAGTGGTTTGCCATTTTACAGATGAGGAAACTGAGGTCAACAGGGTGAAAAGTGACTTGCCCAACATCACATTGCTAGTAAGTGCCTGAGGCAGGATTTGAATTCAGGTCTTCCTGACTCCAGGTCCATTGCCTAGTGCACAAAGTAACTGAAGTACATAGTATAATGTGGGGCATATTAGAGGTACAAATCAAAGTGCTATATAAAAGTCCTAGGGGGAAAAAAAAGAGGTTATTGGTATGGGAGGAAAGTGAAGGGATCATTGATGCATCATAGATGTAGACTTGGAAAATACCTGAAGGGCCATCTAGTTCAACCCCTCATTTTACAGAAGAGGAAACTGAGGCCCATGGAGGCTAAGTGATTCACCCAAGTTTATACAGCATTAACTACCTGAACCAAGATTCAGACTGAGACCCTTTGCCTCCAGAGGCGTGAGTCTTTCCACTGTCCCATGCTGCTTCCCAAGGTTACCTAGAGGAGGTGGCATTTGTGTTGAACTTTTAAAGAATGGGGTAGAGCTCAGTGGATGAGAAGGGGAGTGTTCCAGGCATAAAGAACAGCTTGGACCCAGAATGAGGTGGTCCCACAGCTGGTCTCAAGTTGGCAGCTGTCTTACTTAACTTTGGAGTGTATATGTAATATGCCTGAACTGAAAAAATAGCTACAGGAAGTTGAGATTAATGATGCATTTTTCCTGCTTTGACCAAGACCCCTTTGTTCAGAAGCTTCAGTAATTTTTTTTTAATTAAACAATTCAGCAAATATTTATTAAATACCTACTGGTTTCCTTCAAGAATCAGCTCAAATACCATTTTCTGTAAGAGGTTTTCCTCAGCTGCTTGTCCCTCCTCTCTCAGATTACCCTGTATGGGCAGATGAGAACAATTTGTTCCAATGGCCATGAAGGCAGCTGAAGAGGGAGCGTTTAGAACTTGGTAAGACATCAGACACCGAAGGCATCCACTGCATCCCAGGACCATTGCCAGTTGTCTCAACTTTTGTCCTGCCGCTGGACTTTCGATGACTCTGGAAGAGAGAGTGAGGCTGACAACTGTGCAACTCTGACTCAACTAAATCCAATTCATGTGCAAGTCAAGACATTGCTCATTCATAACGAATGGTCTTCTTTGAAAATGAAGGACAAACAACCACCACCCTGAATCGAGAAAGTCAGAGATTCAACTTGTCTTCTTAGGGAAGGGAGAGGGAAGGGAACAAGTCTTTACTAGTGTCTGCTTTGTGTCAGGCACTGTGCTAGGTGCCTTATAAATGTCATTTTATATGATCCACACTATCACCCTGGGAGGTAGGTGCTATTATTATTTCCATTTATCTCCCAAATGAGAAAATTGAGGCAGACAGAGATTAAGTGATTTGCCCAGGATCACACAGCTAGTAAATATAAGCTCTGAGTATTTTCTCTGACTGTTCCCCATGCCTGAATGTGCTCTGTCCTAATCACCAACTGGTCTCTCTTGCTCCCTGTAAGTCCCAACTAAAATCCCATTGGTGGTACAGTGGATAGCATGCTGGGACCGAAGTCAGGAAGACTCATCTTCCTGAGTTCAAATCTGGGCCCAGACACTTATTAACTGTGTGAACCTGGCAAAGTCACTTACATCTGTCTGCCTCAGTTTCTCATCTTCAAAATGAGCTGGAAAAGGAATGGTAAATCACTCTCGTATCTTTGCCAAGATAACCCCAAATAGGGTCACAGAGAATCTAACTCAACTGAACAACAGTAGTAAGCCCTTTCCAAGTGTCTTCTTTCTTTTATTTACTGTTTATCCTTTATAGCTTGTTAGGCTGAATTGTGTGGCCCCGACCCTTTTATTTACTGACTGACTTACTCCACCCTGGTTAGATTGTGAGCTTCTTAAGGGCAGGGTCTATCTTTTGCTTCTTTTCCTATCTCCAACACCTAGTATAGTGCCTGACATATAGTAGGTGAATAATAAATGTTTATTGACTGACTGATTGAAGTGTTTGAGATCAGATTTAATAGTCTATTCCCTACTCTGGGTAGATTTCGCCAAAATGTAAAAAAGAACTTCGTAATGATCAGAACTTCCCAAACATGGCATGGAGTGCTTTTGTCATTCATGGGCTTCCTGCCATCGGGAGAGTTCAAATGGAGGCTCCATGGCCATCTGTAACCAAGTTTATAAAGGTAATTCATGCTTCAAGCACACATAGGATGATGCCCTCCCATGTCCCTTCCATGTCCTGGACTTAATGTTTGATATAGTGTTTTATCTTCTCCGTATTCTCATGGAGACTAGAACCAGAGTCATGGTCATGAGTGCAACCTAGCCTAAGGGAAAGGAAGAGGAGGTGGAATCACATGGCAACTACCTATTTTAGGACCCTCAAATCAAAGACGCAGAGGCCAACTAGTCCAATCCATTTGTGTACAAGAATCTTTTCTACAACCTACCCAACAAGTGGTCATTCAGCCTTGGCTTGAAGACTTCTGGGAGTGATTATCTCACTAGCTCTAGAGGTTATAGTTTTAATAGTCAGGAAGTTCTTTATACAGAACTGAAATCTGCTTTCCTGTAGCTTCTTACCATTACTTGTACTTCTGTCTTTCCAGACTAAGCAAAATTAGTATATGTCTGGGGGGAGGGCGGCTAGGTGGAGCAGTGGATAAATCACTGGCCCTGGATTCAGGAGGACCTGAGTTCAAATCTGGTCTTAGACACTTGACATTGACTAGCTATACGACCCTGGGCAAGTCACTTAACCCTCATTGCCCCATAATAATAATAATAATAATGATGATGATGATGATGATGATGATGATGATTATATGCCTTCTTTCATATAACAGACTCTCAACTATTTGAAGACCTTAATTTTCTCTTTTGCAGACCAAACATACTCAGGTCTTTCAATTGGTCCTCATAAGACATGCCCTCCAGTCACCCTAACCATCCTGGCCAGTGTCTTTACTACAATACGTAGCCAAGTACAGAAGGGAGTCCAAACCTACTAAAAAGAGTCTTCAGCCTGGAAATATGGAGCTTGAAGGAGGATTGATTACATAAAAGGGATGGCTAGGTCTCCCCACATGTTGCTTCTTCCTCCTGGAATGTCCTTGTGTTCACCACTGCCTATGCAAAGGTTACTTAGCCTCTAAGGTACAACATACATTTTGAGGCCTTAGACAAATCATCTTACCCTTCTATGCCTCAATTTCTTTTTCTTTAAAATGAGGGAATTGGATTAGATGATCTAATCTCTACTCTTAATGTATCAGTGAGTAAGTCAGTCAGTAAATAAAAGGGTCAGGGCCACACAATTCAGCCCATAATCATTTTCTTATTGTTGCATGTGTTAGCCATCTCTCCCCACCTTGATGGTAAGCTCCTTGTGGGCTTCTTCTACTCCTTACATACTTCCCATAGAGATTAGAACGGAGCTAGAAACAGAGAAAGGGTTTGGTAAATTACTGTCATTTAACTGATTAATTTGCCTCCTTCAAAAATCTAACTTTCCAGGGAGTTTAGAGTCCAGTGATATTTATCTATATAGAATCACAGGGCCTACAACTATAAGGGGCCCAAGAGCTCATCTAATTTAATTTATCACCTCTTTTTTTTCCTTTGGGCATTAAACATTTATTAAAGCATACAGGTATTAAGATGGAGTTCAGAAAGTTAAGAAAAGGCCTATCTAGTTTAGAGTACCAGCCTGGTTGGGTTCTTCCTCAAATCCTCCACCACGAGCCTGCTTCAATCAGGAACTTCATCACCTCTTTTTAAAGGTCAGAAAATTGAGGCCTGTAAAGGTCAGTTTAGTTTTCCAAGCTCACATAGCTAGAAGTACCAGACTCTTGACATGAATACTAATATTCTTGGCTCTAATTTCAGTGTTCTTTCCACTATGAAATGTTGCTTTTTCATCATTATATTGGATGGAATCTTCCTTTCAGTCTCACAGTTGGCTGTGCTCATTTTCTTAAAAATCTAGAAGAAAATTATTCTTCTTCTCTTTCCGCACCAGAGAGAAGCAGATAACCCATTTTGGCTTTGTTGTGTAGACACAGGTTAGTTTTGTAACATGGCATCATGGGTGGTGAATTGGAATTGTGATGAGAAGATTTAGGTCTCTGTCCTGCTTATTCTCTTCTTCTTCTTCTTCTTCTTCTTCTTCTTCTTCTTCTTCTTCTTCTGCTGCTGCTGCTGCTGCTGCTGCTGGGCAATGATGGTTAAGTGACTTGCCCAGGGTCACACAGCTAGTAAGTGTCAAGTGTCTGAGGCCGGATTTGAACTCAGGTTCTCCTGAATTCAGGGCTGGTGTTTTATCCACTGAGCCACCTAGCTGCCCCCTGTCTATTCACTTCTTAATGATATGGCACTGAGTAAGTCATTTCATGTCTCTTAAGCCTTAATTTCTGGTATATAAAAGAGAAACGATAAATACTTCCAGTATTCTCCCTCAAAGGGTTGTGAAGCTGAAATGAAATGATGGGAGAAGATACTTTGTCAATTTAACATGTCTCATAAAGGTACACTACTGTAATTAGTATTCTTATCATGTTACCTACCTGAAGGCGAGAACTCTTTTTTTTTTTTTTTTTACCAGGTCAGAAAATTTCAATGGAGCAAAGCCTCATTTGGGATATTAAGTTCTGAAAGTACAGTTTAGTTCCCTCTGATCTCAAGACTAAGTGATTTTTTATCATAGTAAATAATCTAATTCTGGTTAAATGCAGGAGAGAACAATTAGGAAATTTACTCAGGCTCTGATGTTTACTACCTGTGTGACGTCAGGCAAAGTAATTTACCTTCTCTGGGTCTCAGTTTCCCCATTGGTAAAAATAGAGGGCTAGACTACAGGACCTTAAAAATCCTTCCCAGCTCTAAATCCCAGTAGATCATCTAATCTGATTCCATCATTTTCAAGAAAAGGAAACTGAGGCACAGAGGGGGAAGGTGACTTGTCTAAAGCCTCAAAGTCAGCAAGAGGCATATCAGGAATTTGTGTTAAGAATTCTGAATTAGAAGTCTAGGACTGCCTCTGTTTTGCTAGATCACCCATGTGCTGCCAATGTGGAATTCCATTTCCATTCATCTAGGAAACCATCCAGGATCTGGGATGCAGATTTCCAAGACACAGATCTTATTGAGAAGTAAAATGCAGCTGTGCATTGTTACCATGGCTACCGAAGGCACCTGTTGACCGTGTGGGTTGTGGAATTAAGTGAGAAGTTGTCTTGCCTTTTTGAAGTTTATGATCTAAAGGCCAGCTGCTAAATTGCATGCTCGCTCTGATGCATAGGGTGGAGCCAGTCACCAACTGTCTATCCCACAATGCTGGACCAAATGTACCAGTGGGTGTAGGATCAAAGCCAGTCAACCATCACTTATATGTGTAGACCACCTAACCTCTTCAAGCCTCATCTTTCTAAGCTGTAAAATTATAATACCTGTAGTTCCTCAACAGAGTTGTTATGTTAGATCAAAGATGTAGAGTTTGATAGTTTTCTAGCCCCACCCCCCAACCCGCCCCAACCCCACTGATACTGAGGCTCCAGGAAAAGTTACTTGTCCCAGGTTCTTTGGCTAGTTAATGGCTTATATTTCTACAGGTTACAAAGGATTTACAAACATAATCTCATTCAATTCTGCTACCCTGACCAGTGGCAGAAATATTACTGTTGTCTACTTTCTGATGAGAAGATTGAAGCCCAAAGGAGCCACCCAGCTAATAATTGGCAGAACCAGGACCAGCACCCAAATTTTCTGCCTCTCAGCTCAGTGTCTTTTACTCATTCCCAAGAGTAGGTAGGTGACCTAACGGTCAGTCATTTCAAAGTGCATTTCAAGGAGCCTGGGTCTTTGGGATAAGGACACACCCAGAACTGACTTTGGTAAGTAATGGTCTACACCAATCAGGATACTTCTTGAGATGGAAGCAGACAGGGAGCTCAGTCCTTTCTTTCTTATGCAGAACCCACAAAAAAAGGACTTTGGACTTTTTCTGGCTACAGCTTCCCCCTCCTCCCCCATATCCCATACCACCCAAGAAAATCAAGCTCTCTTTTTCCTCAGTGCTGGCACGGGGTCACAAAAGCTTCCAAACTGGCTGCCTCCCAGAACGAAATGGTTTCTGGGATCTCCTCAGGAAATTTCCATGGACCAGAGGTTGTACTCATATTCCAATTGGGAAGGACTGGGCGGGGGGAGGGGAGGAGGGGCATATAATCACATGGACTGGCATAATAGTTCTTTACATGGGATCCAAGAAAATCTAGCACTGAGTAGTCCAGCCAAAGGGCTTTAGCCAGAAACATCTCTGGTTGAATTCAAACCTGTCAACCAAGTTTCTGGACCATTCAGATACACAAATAAATAAGTGAAATAAAAACAAGAATTTCAAATATTTGATATTGTGACTGCAAAGGAATATGCTTTTTAAACAAAATAATTTTTTCATTTAAATTACACCAATATTCTCAATTGTCCCTTTAATTAAATGGTTAGAAGTAGTTGGTTAGGCTAAATAGAGAGTGAAAGTTAGCTAATTATTGGACTTGGATCGAGGAGGATCTATTGAAGTCATTTAGCTCAACCCTTCTAATTAAGGTAAAGAACATGGAGACATAGAGATGTCAAGTTATTTATGAAATCACACAGCCAATAAGTTAGCAGGGCTGAGATGTTTTTAACTTGAAAGAAAAATGAGGAAATTATGAATCAGGGTTTGGTTTACATGTCTATTGTGAAAGATAAATCCTGTGGGCATGTTTGAGGTAGATCCCTTGACTTGATTCCAATTGTCGTTTGGTCTAATGTTTGGTTGATCCAGAGTCCCTCACATGAAATGCAAGCATAATGGGTGAGTATGCTTTTTGTTACTCATGATATTGAGTGGCTTCAACCAAGGCAAAAAAATTTGCTTAAAAGAAATAAATGCTCACCTGTTACCAATAGGATTGTAGATCCTAATTCACAAATTTGTTCATTGTTCTTCCTTCCCCAGATATTATTTATTCTTTCTCACTCAGCTTTACATTACCTGAAAACTCTTCTTTTCCCTGGTACAATTTCCATCCTGCTGCTGCTGAATGTTTTCTCTGCTCACCCTTCAAATTAACCTAGCCTCTGGAAAGGGTGTCCGTCAATTGACTAACTTAGTGTTTTGCTCACTATCTTTATAGACCCCCATATATGTTGTCTTCCCCAGTAGAATGACAGTTGAAGACCAGGACTATCTAGCATTTGTATTTGTAGCTATAGAGTCTAGCATAGTACTTAGCACACAATAAATGCTTTTCATTCATTCATCCATTCATTCATCTATTCATTCATTCATTCTTTCTTTCTTTCATTTATTCATTCATTCATCCAATTGTAGAGACATAACTTTAGGGTGTTGGGTATAGGACACAGAGGTGAGCTGTCTGGAATTTAAAATGTTGGTGAAATGAGATGCGATGTGTGTAGAAACATGCAGGTAATAGTAATACACATTTTTATAGGCCTTCAAGAGTTGCACAATGCTTTCTTTACAATGAGTCTTTGAGGTAGATATCACAAGTGTTGTTGTCCTCATTTCATAGAACTCTGAGAGGTGAAGGCATATTGGTGGTAACAATTGTCTAAGGCAGAATTTGACTCAGTTTTTTATTCCAAATCTAGCATTTCTTCCTGCCTTCACCATGAAACCATTCCCATAGTTCAAATAGCATTGAATTAGGAACTAGACCCCTCCAAAGACCATGATGGTGCAGTGGATATATTGAGTATGGGGTTTGGAATCTGAACGAGCTGTTTCAGACACTTCCTAAGTGTGTGAATGTGGGCAAATCACTTAACTTCTCTGTGCCTCAGTTTCCTCATCTGTAAAATGGGGATAATAACAAATACCTGCCTCCTCCCAATAAAATAAAACCGATATTGACAAAACAGGAAATTGATCATTTTGTATGAAGAAATTAAACAGCCCATTGATGAGGAGCCATGTAAAAAGACATCAGGTCCACAGAGAACAAGTAATCCCTATACTACACAAAATATTTACCAAAATCAAGAAAAAGACGGAATTAAAACAGATTAGGAAAAGTGCAGATCAGTACTATTAATGAATATTATACAAAAATACTAAATTACTGATTCACGGTAACATACCCATACCTTTCATGGAGTTTCAGAGCTGGAAAGGTCCTGAGAAGCCATTGAACATAGCCTCACTGATCAGTCTCCTTAAAATCTTCTGTTTGGGGAATTTAGGATTTGAGGCAGGAACTCAGGGGGTAGTTTGAAATTAAAATGATTAGGGACAGCTAGGTGGCATAGTGGATAAAGTGCTGGCCCTGGATTCAGGAGGACCTGAGTTCAAATCCAGATTCAGACACTTGACACTTACTAGCTGTATGACCCTGGGCAAGTCACACACACACAAAAATCCCAAAGGCAAAAACAAAATTAAGATGATTAAAATTAAGAAAATAATTTTTTCCAGTTTTATTGGACATCACATCCACTTCCCCCATACTCTATGATCCAGTCAAACTGACTCTACTCTTCACACTCAACTTCCATCTCCCTTCTCTGTCACTTTGTAAAGATTCTTCCCCTATCTAGAATGCACTCACAGGTCCTCACTCTACATGATGGAATCTTTCCTCCTTCAAGACAGTACTTAATCCACACCTACATGAAGCCTCCCTTGATCCCCTGACAACTGGCACCCTAGTTGGCATTTAATTTCTGTGCATTTAACTGTAAGTATTTGACTACTGTGTATTTATTTGTAGTTATTCTCATAATATTTATTCTGTATATTCATAGATATGAATTTATGTGATTGTGGGCAGCCTAAAGTGATGTATAGGGTTCAGGACACTGTCAGTGATAGTCCTGCTTGCACTTTGTCCTGGTTACAGTACCTTTATAATATACAGACATGGAGAGACACACAAACCCATTGGTGTATATACCAATACCCATACACACACAGAGGTACATATTCATACAGATACACATTGGTATACACATATCTGTGGTATTATACGGAAACACACAGAGGCAACTAGGTGGTAAAATGTTTAGAGCATTGGACTTGGAATAAGGAAGGCCTGAGTTCAAATACTCCTTCAGACACTTACTAGCTGTGTGATCCTGGGCAAGTCACTGTTTTCTTCATCTCTAAAATGAGAGGGTTAGACTTGTTGGCCTCTAAGGTCTCTCTCTTTGGGCAGCTAAGGTGGTGCAGTGGATTAAGTGCCATACCTGAAGTCAGAAAGACTTATCGTCCTGAGTTCAAATTCAGCCTCAGACACTTAGTAACCATGTAACCCGGGTAAGTCACTTAATCCTGTTTGCCTCAGTTTCCTTATCTGTCAAATGAGCTGGAGAAGGAAATAGCAAACAACTCCTGTATCTCTGCCAAGAAAACCCCAAATGGAATCATGGAGAGTCAGACACGACTGAATAACAACAAGGTCTCTTCCAAATCTATAATCCTAAAATGCCTTTAAAAAAAAAAATAGAAACCAGATCTCTGACCTCTCTGGTTTATTTGCATAATAAAGAGCACTGAATATGGCATCTAATACCTGGGATGGGATCCCAGATCCGCAGTTTCCTATCTGTGTAATCCTAGCTAAATCACTTCATCTCTGTCTTCATTTCCTCATCTGTAAAACGAACGAGGTGGATTGTAGATACCCTACAAAGTCTCTTTCAGCTCAAAAATCCCTGACACTATGATTCAAAAGCATTAACTTTTCTGATCTGCAGCTTCAGGGAGTCAAAGGAAATTTGCCCTGAGACCCTCCTGTAATAGAAGAGAGTGGATGGGGGAAGGTGAGTACTAGCAATTCGTTGAAACCACTGCCTGACTCACCCATGACTGGATTCCCTGCTGGAAAGTCTGAAGTTGTGCTGAGAGGCTCAGCTATTAATGACTGACAAAACTCAACCCTGCTTTTTTTTTTCTTCCAAGAAAAAAAAAAATAAAAAGAGGGTAGAAAAGTGGCAAATGTGAGACAGAAACACGTGAGTGCTTCAGGCATTGGTTCTGGCCACTGCTTGGCTCTAAAGTTTCCATTTCATTGCGGTGACTTGCTTGGCCCCACAAAGGAGAGAATTCAGCTCACATAATGAAGCCACCTCCGCTGAGTCTAGGAATTCAGCTGTGCTTTCTTATGATCATTTCTCCCCCATTCTGACAGTGGTTTTAGCTGTCACAGAGGTCTGAGACCTTTCTTTCTTCTTGAATGTGGAATGATTTGTTGATTTCTTGGCCCATAGCCCAAGGGTGAAACTAGTGGGTGCCTGGGACCACAGTGACAGAAAGATGGATGGTTCTGCATAGAAGTGGGGAGAATAGTGGGTGTTGGGTCTTGGTTTTCTTATCTGTAAAATGAGATTCTTTGCCCTGATGATTTCTAAGGCCTTTCCAACTCTAAATTTCTGATATTTTATTATTGTTATTAAATAATAATATTTAAAGAAACATTTTTATTTAAAGTTTTGAGTTCCAAATTCTATTTCTTCTTCCCTTCCCTCCCCCCTCCCTGAGATGGTAAGCAATCAGATATAGGTTATACATGTACAATTATGTAAAACATTTCCATATTAGTAATTTTGTACGCAAAGACTCAAATAAAAGAAAAAACTGAAAGAAAGAAAGTGAAAAATAGCATGCTTCAGTCTATGTTCAACTAATATCAGTTCTTTCTTTTGAGGTGGATGGTATACTTCATCATTAGTCTTTTGGGATTGTCTTGGATCATTGTACTGCTGAGAATAGCTAAGTCATTCACAATTCTTCATCAAACATTACTGTCACTGTGCACAATGTTTTCCTGGTTTTGTTCACTCCACTATACATTTGTTCATGTAAGTCTTTCCAGGTTTTTCTGAAACCATCCTGCTTGTCATTTCTTACAGCACATTAATATTCAATTACAATCATATATCACAGTTCCCAATTGATGGGTATTCCTTTGATTTCCAATTCTTAGCCACCACAAAAAGACTTTCTTTAAATAGTTTGTACAAATCTCTCTCTCTGTCTGTCTCTCAAAATGTCTTTGGGATATAAACCTAGCATTGGTATGATTGGATCCAAGGGTATGTACAGTTTTATAGACCTTTGGGCATAGTTATTGAATGTTTTTTACTTCATGAATAATAAAGTTGACTTGTGAACACATTGTATGCTTCTTACACCAGGTACCCAAATGACAAATTACTGCTATGAGTTCACATGATTTTCTATGTACCAGTTTTGTAAATGAGAAGTTTGCTTCCTCATTCTTGGCCTTGGTTTCCTCCTCTCTAAAATAAGGGTGTTGAGCTAGATGATCTCTAAGGTCCCTTCTGGCTTTAAATTTTGTAATCCCTTCAAGCTGAAGTATGTCACCTGGAAGTCACATTTTCCTTATGTCTGGTCACCCACGTTGTCTGCTATTTCAGCCTCTGTTCTTTGCTCTCCCTTGAGCCTCCACTCTCCCCTCCTACTCTCAAAGGGCTTCTTCTTCTTCTTCTTCTTCTTCTTCTTCTTCTTCTTCTTCTTCTTCTTCTTCTTCTTCTTCTTCTTCTTCTTCTTCTTCTTCTTCTTCTCCTTCTCCTTCTCCTTCTCCTTCTCCTTCTCCTTCTCCTTCTCCTTCTCCTTCTCCTTCTCCTTCTCCTTCTCCTTCTCCTCCTTCTCCTTCTCCTTCTCCTTCTCCTTCTCCTTCTCCTTCTTCTTCTTCTTCTTCTTCTTCTTCTTCTTCTTCTTCTTCTTCTTCTTCTTCTTCTTCTTCTTCTTCTTCTTCTTCGAGGCAATTGGGGTTAAGTGACTTGCCCAGGGTCACATAGCTAGCAAGTGTCTGAGGCCAGATTTGAACTCAGGAAGAGGAGTCTTCCTACCTCAAGGTCTGACACTCTGTCCAATGAGCCACCTAGCTGCCAGAAAGGAGGCAAAGGGAAGATGATTGATACAAGCTTTGGGGTAGCAATGACACTGTTGATTTAATTATGGTTCCTGAGCTAGATAGAGGGAGGGAAGGGGATGTGATAGAATAGCAAGGGTATGCATGAGGTCAGACCCTAAGAAGACGGCTGGGCTGGGGGCAGGTTATATATAGTAGACATATGACCTATTTACCAATCAGATCAGCATGGGGAGCTGAGGGTGAGAATTTTAGAAGTGAGAGGGTGTTGGGGGCTAGGAAACTGGTAGAAAGAGGGGAGTTGTTGACTAATTCCCCGCATCCTCATAATATGACACCAGCCAGAAGTTAGTGTGGAAGCTGTGGTGCAGAACCAGGGAAGTTTGGATTAAATTTTCCCTCCAATGTATTGCTCTGGGTCCCAGCTGTGGGCCATTTGG
The DNA here is from genome assembly GCF_019393635.1 of Dromiciops gliroides. NCBI lineage: Eukaryota > Metazoa > Chordata > Mammalia > Microbiotheria > Microbiotheriidae > Dromiciops > Dromiciops gliroides. The sequence continues at coordinate 97,151,286 of NC_057861.1, forward strand.
GCAAGAAAAATACAAAAGTAACTTTTAGGACTTTTCAGGGAGTGCATGAGAACCCAAGAGACCTCCATGCTGACTGTTCCTTGCTTGTGGCTTTTATCTGCTTTTATCTTCTGGAACTGCTTTTTAACTAACTAAGGGATTGCTTTTACCTGGGGGTATTTGAATATATGTTTATTAAATGGACTGCTTGTTTGAATATTGGGGACATAGGGCTAAGTCACTCAAGGTATGCTCTATGGGTGTGGTGGCTCCAGCATGTTAAACCTTATTACCATCCTCATCCTTGTTTCCTCATCCTCATCTTCCATGAAAATGGGCACAGTCTAGAACAGGGCTTTTAAATTTTTCCCACTTGCAACTCCTTTTCACTTGAGAAATTTTTGTGTGATCCTGGGTATATAGGTATATAAAATAGGTATACTTAACCATTTACTGTTCTTTTTCTTTTCTTTTCTTTTGCAGGTCAATGAAGGTTAAGTAACTTGCCCAGGGTCACACAGCTAGTAAGTGTCAAGTGTCTGAGGCTGGATTTGAACTCAGGTCCTCCTGAATTCAGGCCTGGTGCTTTATCCAATGAGCCACCTAGCTGCCCCATAACCATTTACTGTTGCCAATTTTTTTGCAACCCCCACACTCTGTTACCCCACATGGGGTTACGACTCATTGTTTAAGAAGTTTTGGTCTAGATAAGACAATAATTCAAACAACTAGAGTGTAAGATAGGATTAGATAATACAGGGCAGCTAGGTGGTGCTGTAGATAGAGCAGTAGGCCTAGAGTCAAAGAAGACTCATCTTCCTGAGTTCAAATTCTGCTTCAGACACTGTGTGACCCTGAGCAAATCACTTAATCCTTTTTTTGTAAAATGAGCTGAAAAAGGAAATTGCAGTTCATTTCAAACCACTTCAGCAGCTAGGTGGCACAGTGGATAGAGCACTGGCCCTGAAGTTGGGAGGACCTGAGTTCAAATCTCACACTTATTAGCTATGTGACCCTGGGTAAGTCACTTAACTCCAATTGCCTTAAAAACCATGCAGGGCCATCTCTAGTCATCCTGATGTATATCTTGCCACTGGCCCCAGATGGCTCTGGAACAGAGAGTGAGGTTGGTAACCTTGCACAGCCCTTAAATCCAATTCACTGAAAGTCATGAAATCACCTCAATGTCATGGTCCTCTTCAAGAATGAAGGACAGGGGCAGCTAGGTGATGCAGTGGATAGACCACCGGTCCTGGATTCAGGAGGACCTGAGTTCAAATCTGATCTCAGACACTTAACACTAGCTGTGTGGCCCTGGGCAAATTACTTAACCCCAATTACCTCACCAGAAAAAAAAAAAGAATGAAGGACAAACACAAACAATAACAACAAATAACAGTATGTTTGCCAAGAGAACCCCAAAGGGGATCATGAAGAGTATGACATAGACAAAAGTGAAATTACTGGACAAAAACAACAGAATTAGAAAAGTACCCTAATGGATTAAAAACACATTGTGATGAGAGGAAGAGAGGAAAGAGGAGGAGGAGAGGAGGAGAAATCATGTTCTGTTAAGAGGAAATCAAGGAAGGCTTTCTGAAGGAGGAGACATCTGAACTGGATCTTGAAGGAAGAACAAGATTTCTACAAGTAGAGAAAGAGTGAAGGAAGTAATTCCAGGAAGAGAACAATAACACGAGCACAGAGATGGAGACAGGAAGGCACAGGGGTTACCTCAAGTACATGTTGAGAAATGTACACTGTTAGTAATATTAAGAACAGAAAACAAGTAAGATACGCTGGAGCCATTAAGAATGATTCTCAGTTCAATTCTAAATGCTTTTTGGTTGAATTATAATTTGGAATTCTCTTCCATCCTTGCCATCAGAAACAATGTGGATGAGCAATTGTCCTGTCCGGCTCCAGAAGACCATTGAATAGAAATCAGAAGTTGACAGATTTCAACAGAAGGAAGAATATAATACTATTAGTTAGGATGAGGCCTGCTACATGGTTCAGTGGATAGAGTGTTGGCTTTGGAGCCAGGAAGACTTGAGTTCTAATCCTGCCTCAGATGCTTAATAGTTCTGTGACCCTGGGGAAATCGCTTAACCTCTGCTTGCCTCACTCTCCTCATCTGCAAAATGGGGATAATAACAGCACCTGCCTCCTAGGCTTGTTGTAAGGATCAAATGAGATATTTGGAGAGAACTTTGTAAACCTTAAAGTGTTATGTTATCTGTGAGTTGTCCATCAATTAAAATAGACTGTTTCAGGGCAGGTAGGTGGCACAGTGGATAGAGCACCGGCCTTGGATTCAGGAGGACCTGAGTTCAAATCCAGCCTCAGACACTTCACAATTACTAGCTGTGTGACCCTCGGCAAATCACTTGACCCCAATTGCCTCACCCCCTCCCCCCCCCCCAAAAAATAGACTGTTTCATAAGGTAGCGAGTTCATTGTCACTAATGGTGTTTACAAAGAGGCTGGATGGTGGCTTTCTGAAGACATCACAGAGGGAATTTCTGCATTTTGGTTGGATTCATTCATATTTCTTCAGAGGTCCCTCCTGGCTCTAAGATCCTATAGGTATCTTCAGTGCAATGAAAATAATAATAATAATAATAATAATAATAATAATAATAATAATAACAACAACAACAAGGATAACAAAAATAATAAATAGCATTTAAATATTACTTTAAGGTTTGCAAAGCACTTTATAAATATTATCTCATTTTAGCCCCTTAAGAACCCTGGAAGGTAGGTGCTATCATTATTTCCATTTTTACAGATGAAGAAACTAAGGCTTCAGGTAGATGGTGCAGTAGATAGAGCCCTGGGGCCTAAGGTCAGGAAGACCCGAATTTAAATACTGCACTATTATTATTAGCTATTACAAGAGAAACTAAGTGATTTGCCCAGGCTCATGTATCTGAAGCTAGATTTGAACTCAGATCTTCTTGGCTCCAGATATAGCATTTTATCCCTTGAATCATCTAGCTGCCTTCTTTTTGGTTAGAAGACCTATAGTCTCATGCCAGAGTACCAGCTCTGCTAACTAGCTCATGAGACTGTGGATAAGTCCCTGGCCCCACTGGGCCTCAGTTTCTTTCTTTGAAATATAAGGGAGTTAGACTCAGTGACCCCTAAGACTCCCTTCTAACCCGAACGTTCCATGGGAACCTTGCTAAGTTTGTAAGGCTCCACCATATTCTCATTAAGAACCTTTAAAGACATAGAGTTTGTGATTCAAATTAACGTATGTGTTTTTTCTGTGACATTCTTATTAGCCAGCTCAGGAAGGGAAAAGGAAGGGAGAGCAATTGCACAACGGGTTTTGGGTAAATTTCTCAAGAGGCCTTGCTTAGAAATATGCGTATGGTCTGAAAGGAAGCATGAGGCCTTTTAGAAGGCAGCCCCGGGAAAAGGAGCATGGGATGGCTCATGAATTCAAATATGCAGAATTCCTTGTTTCTGAGTGAGTCAAAGAACCAGACTCTACACTGTGACATTTCCCACACCCAGCCATATGGGCTGTCTGCTCAGCTTCAGGCCCAACCCCCAAACTGAAACCACCCCTGAACAGACCCTTCTCTGGCCCCCACCCTGAACACACACACCCTGCTGAGTTCTCTGGGGTATGCTCGGTGACAAGGCAAAGGCCCTGCATGAACCATGATGGACATGGATGTGACCAGAGAGCTAGACAGCAGAGGGTAAAAGTTCATGGCACCAAGTGCAGATTAGACAACACCACAGCAAAAGGCTTCAGGAAATAGAATAGTTACTTTGGCTTCACAGTACAATAATACCTCACTTTAGTCATAGCTTTCAGCAATCTCAGACTTGGTATAGAATAAGGAATGGAACAGAAAAAGTCTTCAAGAAGTTCAAATTAATATCAAAGTCTGTTCATTAAAGGATCAACTGTCATTCTCATGAAAGAGCTCCTCAGGGCTTATTACCTTTTACTTTGTACATAACTCTAAACAGTTTGGTTGTTTTTCTTTCTTTCTTTTTTTTTTTTTTTTGGAGGCAATCAGGGTCAAGTGACTTGCCCAGGGTCTCCCAGCTAATAAGTGACTGAGGATGGATTTGAACTCAGGGCCTCTTAACTCCAGGACCCACACTCTATCGGGTGCTCCAGTTGGGCTGTCTTTCAAACCCACACTGTACTGGAAGCTATAAATTAGAAAGGCTATTGGAACTGCTTGTTCTGTAACTCCTAGAGTCACTTAGCAGCAGGTTAGGGTCAGGACTAGAGGCACAGGAGATTTTCCATGTTCCTTTTGGAGAACCCTGGGACCATTATGGCTGAACTGGGCAGGAAAGGAAGTCATCAGTAAAACAGTCTGACTTCATGAAGGACAAGAGGCAGAAAGAGGCAGGCCTTAGGTTTACATTTACTATATAAAGCTGGACTCATGGTTTTAAACACATAGACCATTCAGCAACAGGGAGTCATAAGATCAAAATTAATTAATCAATCAATCAACCTATTAGCCAGCATTTATTAAACTCCAGGCACCCCTGTTAAGTACTGGGAATACAAAGAAAAAAAAAAAGTCCCTGCCCTCAAGGACCTTACATTCTAGCAAGGGAGAAAACATTTTAGTTATTAGGAACATACAAGATACACAGAGAGTAGATGGCAGGTAATGGTAGCGATCAAGGATTCCTTCTGCTGCTCTGAGCCAGTGGTAGCTGTGTTGGACAGTGGGGGCAATGATAGAAGCAGACACATTGACAGCAATGATAGGGTACAGCAGAGAGTCTGAGGATCTGAGAGGGGAGAGAAATCCCTTTAATGTCTGACTTTATATAGAAGACAGCTGGATTCTCCTCTCTGCTTCTTCATTCAATACATTGCTATGTGTTGTTTTAGTTGAAGAATATGAAGAAAATCTTGCCTTACAAGGTGGAAAATGGAGTAGTATTTTAATAGGCAAAAAAGTCTCAATATTATTATAAAAATAGTTTTAACTTATGAACCCCTAGGAAAAGGTGTCAAAGACCCCTAAGAGTCCCCAGGCCACACTTTGAGACCTGCTGCCCTCCAGCATCTATTCCTTCCTCTCCTAATTTATCTATGGTATCATCCTTTATTGTCTAGATCTTTTTTTTTTTTTTTTTTTGCAGGGCAATGATGGTTAAGTGACTTGCCCAGGGTCACACAGCTGGTAAGTGTCAAGTGTCTGAGGCTGGATTTGAACTCAGGTACTCCTGAATCCAGGGTCGGTGCTTTATCCACTCCGCCATCTAGCCGCCCCATGTCTAAATCCTGAATCCATTTTGACCTTATTTTAGTATAAGGTGTAAGATGTTGGTCTATGCCAAGACCTACCTTTTGCATCACAGGAAGCCTTTCCAAGTCCACTCCACTGCTAGTGCCTTCCCTTTGAGAGTGCCTTCCAATCTCCCTGTATATATCTTCTATATGCATAATTGTTAAGAGGTGTGTCTCTACCATTAGAGCATGGGCTCCTTCAGGGAAGGGACGGTGTTTTTGCCATTCTCTGTATCCGGAGCTTTTAGCACAGTTCCTGGTACATAATAAATAATAAGTGTCTGTATTCAGGTTATGAGCATGAGCATGTTTTTGCCCCAGGTGAAGAGATTTTGAATTACAGCTCTGCCTTACATCCCAGTCACCTCCAGGACCCAATAATAATAATAATAATAATAATAATAATAATAATAATAATAATAATAATAATAATAATAATAATATCACTTCCTCTCCTTACTGCTATTTCTCTACCTGCACATTGGTTTCTGGTTTCTTCTCTTTAGTAAATAACCATGCTCAAGGCTCCATCTTCCTAAACGAAACAAAAACACCCCCCAGAGACTTCTTTTCACCCTTGCTTACATATCAAACAACTATCTGTCACCATCCCCTTCACTTAGCCAAATTCCAGAAAATGTAATTTACACTCACTGGCTCTTCCTCAACTCCTTCTCACTCCTTTACTTCCTACATTCTGGCTTCTGTCTCCATCATTCTCCTGAAATTACTGTCCCTAGGCTCCTCAATGACCTTATTAGCTCCTCCATGGCTTGTATTCAGTCCTCCCTTGGCCTTTCTTTAGAATGATATAGTAAGCCCTATTATTTCCCTCTTCTTAGATCCTCTCCTTTTCCTTGGTTTCTAGAGTGTAGCATTTTTTCTTTTTTTTTTTTTTTTTGCATTTCCAACTGTATAATCATGCTTTTCATTCTCCTTCCCTGGATCCCTTAATTTAGTCATTCCCCTGTTCTCTGCCTCCCTTACCTCATCTATCCCTGGGCTTGAAGTGTCCTTTCTATGCAGATGACTCCCAAATCTCCATCTCTAGTCCCAGACCTTTCCTCCTGATCTTAAGACTTCGTTTTTCATCTAAAACTATGTTTTGTACTTAATAGACTTTTGCGGGGGGCAATGAAGGTTAAGTGGGTCACACAGCTAGTAAGTGTCAAGTGTCTGAGGCTGGACTTGAACTCAGGTACTCCTGAATCCAGGACTGGCGCTTTATCCACTGCACCACCTAGCTGCCCCCATTTAATAGACTCTTAATAAATGTTTGAGAAATGAATGGTTAGACTAATTTGCCAACACTTACTAGCTTTGGGACTACTGGCAAGAAATTAAATTAGTTTATCACTCAACAAGTATTTATTGTCCTAGACATTGAGGAAACCATGTCTCAGATTCCTCGTCTTTAAAATGAGGCTTCTAATATTTATACTACCTGAGAGTTTCCTTCAATACAATTGACCCTCAAGATCGGAAAAGATCAACCAAGGGACATATAGTCAAAGTCACGGCTTTTCTAGTAGCAATGCACGGCTGTAAGAAATGGACTATAAGGAAAGCTGAAGGCTGCAGAATCGAAGCTTTCAAATTGTGGTGCTGGAGAAGACTTTTGAGAGTCCCTCGGACAGCAAGAAGATCAAATCAGTCAATACTTAAAGAAATTAATTCAGGCTATTTGCCGATAGGTCAAATACAGAAGCTGAAGCTTAAATACTTTGGCCACGTAATGAGAAGATGGGATTCGTTGGAAGAGACCCTGAAGTTGGGGAAGATTGAAGGCAAAAGGAAAAGGGGATGGCAGAGGAAAGGATGGATAGATAGTATCCCGGAAGCGATGGACATGAACTTGAACAGGTCTATGAGAGCTAGTGGAGGATAGAAGGATGTGGCATGCTATGGTCCCAGGGGTCATGAAGAGTTGGACCTGACTTATTGGCTGAACAAAAATAAATATAACACAGGCAATTGATACTATAGTCCTATGGTTAATTATAACGCAGTAAAGTAAAATCTCCAATTATCTGTCAAGTACTCTCCTCTCCTAGAAGACTTTGCTCAAGCATCCCCTCAATAGTGAGAAAGGTTAAGGAAAATGATTAAACTCTGCAAACAGTGGGAAAATAGAGGTTAAGGGCTTGGAGTTGAGGTTGGTCTTACTAATTCCTGAGGTTTCATGAAAGTTGTCATTCCAATCCCACTCAGTCTCTTCCTTTGCTCACTGGTCTGTCTAGTCCCCACAAAGCCTTGGTCTTATCTCTGCCCCAGAGTCTATGACATCAAAGTTTTCTAAAACATTTGTGAGCTCTTTCTTTGCTTCTCCCCTGTCGGGTTCTGACAGATGGAGAGCAGTTGGTGGAATGAATAACAAACCTCCCACACAAATATACACATACATACACACACATGTCCTGGCCTTTTGCTACTTGCTTCTGTTGTAATGACCAGTGAATCTTAATTTTCATTGTTGGACTTTGATCCACAGGGCAATGGCCAAAGCTGCTGAAAATAAGAGACCAAATAGTATTTCCCAGGAGCAAAGCCAGTGAGTGATGGGACAAGAGGAGGGATAACATCCAGCCATATGAAAAAATTCACCTTAGGTCTCAACCTCTCACTTTGCTCCATCCCTCCTCTGAGTTCTCCATCAGACAGTACTACTTTAAGTGCCTTTCTGACTCAGTTTCCTTTGGCAGTCCTCAGAACTTCTCTGGCTTTCTTAGAGATGAAAAAAATTTCAGACATCACTATATAGACTTACTGTTGTTTTAGTAAGCTTCTACTACACTTAACAAGATGTCAGAGTTGATTCTACTACTCTGTTATGTAAGCTATACTCCAATCAAAATGGACAACTCTCTGTAGCTTCTCCTCAGCCCCACCCTCACTTCCCATCACCCTTTCCCATTCTTGTCACACATTCTTGCTATTCCCTCTTCCTGGAATACCCTACCTCTACCACTTCACCTGATCAATTCCTCATCATCTTTAAAAGCACAGCTCAACAGTCACCTTTCCCAGAAAGCTTTCCCTGAGCCTCTCTGTCCAGAATCCTTTCTGTCTTAGACTTACCCTAGCCCTTCATTCTATACCTTTCTAATAACAGAATCATGCAATATTGTGCATTATTACTATCTATATTTGTTTCATGTCTCCCTGCTAGACTGTATGCTGTAAGAGGGCAAGGATTGCATTTTATTTAAACCCTGCATGTTTCCTAGTGACCTAGTACTGTGTACTGCACACAGTGGGTGTTTTGCCAATGCTTTTTATTTTTTAAATTTATTTATTTTTTTCTGCGGGGCAATGGGGGTTAAGTGACTTGCCCAGGGTCACATAGCTAGTAAGTGTCAAGTGTGTGAGGCCGGATTTGAACTCAGGTACTCCTGAATCCAGGGCCGGTGCTTTATCCACTGCGCCACCTAGCCGCCCCACCAATGCTTTTAAAAAAAATTAATTGGAAGAAATCTTGGAAGTAGTCTGTTTGACTCTGTTAGTTGCATGTATCACATGGGAGATCTTCCTCCACCCTTAGCCCCCATGACAAGAAAACTATATCATATGGAGGTTGGGACCTTTGATCTCAGTCTGTCTGAATGGCCACTGCTCCTGTTTAGAGTCTCTTCCTTTCTTTGAGGAAGAAAAGTCACAGTTCCTTTCTTTGAGGAAGAAAACCCTGGGAATTTATTTTGTCCTTCTGAGCAAGTTGGACAGAAAGGTTCGGCCATTTCTTCTTTGATGGAGACTAGTTCAGATGTAAGAGAAGAAAGAGCTTTTCATTAGAGAGACATCTTGGTGCAGTAAAATGGATCCTGGATGAAGAGCCAGAAGGTGTGGCTTCTAGCTTCAGAACTTCCTCTAACTAGCTATCAGGTCACTTTGGTTTTCTGAAGCTCTAATTTCTTTTGTAAAGTGAGGGGACTTGACTAAATTCTCCTGACAGTTCCTTATAGCTCTTGTGCTGCACTTCCTGGTATTTTTAGGTTCTAAGGGCTAAGATTCCCTGATCTCCAAAAATCTTTTTCCAGCTCTAACAATTTATATTCTAATGTCTCTTCCAGCTTGGAAATGAGTGAGTCAATGAAGGAAAAAGCATTTGTAAAGAGCTTAATATGTGCTAGGCATGGGGCAGCTAGGTGGCGCAGTGGATAGAGTACCAGCCCTGGAGTCAGGAGGACCCGAGTTCAAATCCGGCCTCAGACACTTAACACTTACTAGCTGTGTGACCTTGGGCAAGTCACTTAACCCCAATTGCCTCACCAAAAAAAAAAAAATGTGCTAGGCACCTTGGTAAGTAATGAGGATACAAAGGAAAATTGGAAGACATCCCCTGCTCTCAAAAGACTCACATTCTAATAGGGGAGACACTACATATGAAGGAGTGGTGGCCTGGGAGGAGTGGTCTGTTTTGGAGAGTTGAAGTGGCTCATAAGGAGAAGACCAACACACTCTTTCTCAGGAGTATTGATGGAATTGATTTGACTATGGTTCTAGAAGTGGGAAAAGGGTGGAAGAAAGTATAGGTGCCAGCCAGGAAGTGAAGTACGTTTGTGTTCTAACATTCTTTCCTAAGGTCCCTTCCTGCTCTAATACTTCATGTTCTAATATTTAATATTCTAAGGTCCTATCTAGTTCTGATATTCAATGTTTTAGTATTCTATTACTAGGATTCTATGCTCTAAGATCCTTTTATGCTCTTTCTATGTTATATATATATATATATTTTTTCTTTATTTCTTTTTTCTTTTCTTTCTTTTTCTTTTCTTTTTTTAGGCAGGGCAATGAAGGTTAGGCGACTTGCCCAGGGTCACACAGCTAGTAAGTGTCAGGCTTCGGGAGTTAACCCTGAGTTAAAATCAGGAGTCAGAGTCCCTTGGGCAGTTGGATGTTGGACATCACATCCCTCTGGCAACTCCTGAGGCGACATTGGTGCCAAACTGTATTGGCTCTGCCTCTCCTTTGGATCCACCAGTGTCACGGAGAGGGAAAACCTGCTGCATGGGCAACAGCTTGTTTTCCATATTGATCCGCCCAGGCCAGCACCCTAGAGAGGACACTCCAGATACTCCTCATGGGGTAGATACAACACGGGATGCGGCAGTTACCGGTTATAAGTCACTCAGAAGCTGCGACTCCCATATCGGACTGCACAGCCACACTGTGGCCTGTGGCTTTTCAAGGCGCTGATCCATGGTCATCTGCGACTGGTGGAGGCCTACTACTACTAATTCTCCATCACTTAAAAAAAGTGATGGAGAAAATGTTCATAATGCCGAACAAACTTAAAAGTTCTTAGTACATGGTTTTGTTTTCAGAGAGCTGGTTGTTAGACATTTAGAGCCGGCTCCTGCTTCCATCTCTAAATCCCTGCCTTAGGGAGTATGCAGCTTCTTTTCTGGAACCCAAAGGGAAATTTGCTAGGGGAGACCATGGCTGAGAAGGTTTTTCATTAGGCGAGATCGTTGCCCTTTATACTCAAAGATGATGCCATGAGAGTATGTGGGAGGGTGGCTGAGTTTAGCCTGATGTGACTGACTACCCTCCCACACATTTTTGGCAAAGAAGTCTCGATTTAGCTGAGTGGTTGAAAGTGTTGTCTGGCCAGGTTTCCCCTGGTGGGGCTCAATCTCTGTCTTATACACAAATACTACAAGTAGTCCTCTCCAAGGGTCTCCATGACCAAAAATAAGTCTTCCCATTGCTCCATGCCAGGGCCCTGAGATTCAGTCAATCACTATATACAAATATATAGTAAGTTATAATGCGGTGGAAAGAACTCTAGTATGGGTAGTCAAAAGACCTACATTCAAATTCCAACTTTGCCCATGATTCTTTGAGTGGCCTCATTCAGTTATTTAGCTTCTTTTGAGTCCAGTTTCCTCATCTATGATTTGGTATTAAAAAAGAAATCATGATTCCATTGTCATCTTCCATTGATGCAAATCACAAGCCATCCGTGCCACAGTTAATGGCCTATAAGAAGCATTATGGTCAAAATAACTTGGCCAAATTTCTAGGGAAGGTTGTCATATAATAGACACAGAATATGTCATTATACCTCTCCTCAAATACATTTTACCTTGGTAAGACTAGAACTTGAAATCTGAAGATATAACCTTTCAGAACCTAGGGTCACTTCCATGCCCCGACAAGGCATAGGTGGCATCAAGGGAGAATTTTCATGGTGTTGTAAAAAATTGGTATAGTAGTCCATAGTCTACGTACCTTTGTCTTACTGGGAAAATCCAATGCTATACCATAAAATAATAATAATAATAACAACAGCAACTAATATTTATATAGCAGTTACTATATTTAGGAAGTGAAAAGTTAGTAGAGGAAGAATGTGGCCTGAAGGGAAGGGCCTGGGGATGTGAACAGCACTCTTTAATTATAAACACCCCAGACTTAAAGCTGACTAAGAAGGGAGGAACTGTTCAAAGGCTATGATATCACCCCACCCCTGCCCAGTCTCTTTCCCTGTGGTTATGATGTTATCTGAATACCTTGCTATGACTACAGTAATGTACTGGAAAGGCCTTCTTTCTAGATTCCCATGAGAAACCCACCCTCTGTAGAGAGTACCTTATTATGGCCTCACAAACAAGACTAGGTAACACTATCCAGGATGCTAAACTTGGAATCACAGGACCCGAGTTTGAATCCCTGCTCAGGTACTTACTGTATGACACATTTACCTATGTGACTCTGTCACCTCTCTGAGAGTTAGGTTCATTAAATGTAAAATGAAAGAGTTGGGTTAGATGGATGCAGAGGTCTCTTCTAGTTATAGATAGTAAGATTTTAGGATTCCAGCTGACTAACAACACCTCCAGACCTAACAGAGTGAACACTTGGAAGCTTGGAGCTGGTGACCTAGATGGAGAATCCTCTTAAAAACCTTTGGGTTTGGGGCAGCTAGGTGGCGCAGTGGATAGAGCATCGGCCCTGGAGTCAGGAGGACCTGAGTTCAAATTTGACCTCAGCCACTTAACACTTACTAGCTGGGCAAGTCACTTAACCCCAATTGCCTCCCCCCCCCCCCGCCAAAAAAAAAAACCCTTTGGGTTCTCTGTCATCATTGGGCATCTCTGAGTTCTAGAATCATAGATGGGCAAGAGATTAGAGATAGAAAGAAAAGCTGGGGTTTTTCTAGTCTACCCCCATGCTCTGAAGAGGAGGGCATAGTTGAAAATGTACAGAAAAAGGAGTCAGGATAAATAGGTTTGGGTATAACACCTCCCTAGGTCTCTAATTAGCTATTTTCTCCTTGGACAAATCATTTCACTTCTGTTGACCTCACCTTCCTCATGTAAGGAGCAGTTAAAGAGATGGTCTCTAGTATTTTCTTGTTCTAAAATGTGTCAATGTATAAATTTCTGCATATTTTGGGGGCAGCTAGGTGGCGCAGTGGATAAAGCATGGGCCCTGGATTCAGGAGGACCTGAGTTGAAATTGGCCTCAGACACTTGACACGTACTAACTGTGTGACCCTGGGCAAGTCACTTAACCCTCATTTCCATGCCGCGCCCCCCCCCCCAAAAAAAATTCTACATGTTTGAATTTCAGATAACTAATCACTCATCCTCTGCTTACACATATCCAGGGATGGGGAGCTTAGTATCTCACAAGGTAATCAGTACAATTTTTCTTATATATGCTTAGCAGAATCCTTCAACACTGGTGTGTGTGTGTGTGTGTGTGTGTGTGTGTGTGTAAGAAGAGGTAAGGGAATTGAGAATCCTGCCTTGCAAAATTTTATGGGAATGAATGGTGTAATTGATGTTTGTGGCTTCAGTGTTCCTAGTAGGTGGAAGAACAAGGTTGTCTCTTAGCAGGATTTTCTGCCCTGTGTCCTTTCTTTCCATTTCACTATGGCTACATTATAATGGGAAAGATTATTAGAGGTCATCTTATCTAACCTTCTTAATTTGCAATTTAGAAACCAGATGCCCAGGGAGGGCTAAGTGACCCATCCAGGGTCACGTAGCGAGTAAGTTGGAGGGCAAGACTCTGAAAGCAGGTCTCCCTGTTCAGTGTTTGGGGTTTTTATAATCCACCATAGCCATCTCCATGTTTTTTGAGGCTCCAAATACCTTCCTGACTTTTCATCTTCCTAGGGCCCTCGGCTAGGAAGACCCTCAGGTTTCAGGCATAGCCTTCCAGTTCAAAAAATCTTCATTCCCTTTCATAGGTCCCGCTTCCCAGGGTGCTGCTTTTAATAAGAGAATTGACTGAAGAATTTGCGTTAATAGCTGAAAATGACTTAACACATTGGTCTGTCATATAACTGAAATGCTATTGCCTCTGGTGAACCTATAATACTAATAGTCTGTGCCAAACACTTGGAGGATTACAAGGGTTGGGAGGAAGCCCAGAGACCATCTCGTTCAACATGTATCTGAACACAAATCCCCCCTGCATCATCCTTGACAGATGGTGATTCAGTCTTTGCTTGAAGACTTCTAGTGATGAGAAACTTCTTTTCAAGGAAGACCATTTCACTCTGGGATAATTTTCATTGACCCCTTTGCAAGTTCATAGTTTCTGGTTCTCTCCCCTGAAATTAAGCAGAACAAATGTGCTCCCTTTCCTAGCTGGAGGCCCTCAAGTACTTCAAGAAAGTCATGGTGGCCTTCTAGGTTCTAAACCTACTTATGTAGCATGGGTCTCTGAACAGCCCTTAGGTTATGAATGGTCTTCCTGAAATGTGCCACTCACAAGTGAGTCCAGTAATTTAGACATCATTTGACTAACACAGAGCACAGCAGGACCATGACTTCCCTTAGTCTGGACATCATACTTCTCTCGATGGCTTATAAAACCACACACACTTTTTTGGATTTCTGTATTAGACTGTTGACTCATGTTGAGTCATGTCTTTGCCACATATATTGTAACCTAGCTGTCCCTTCTTAAATTTGTGAAGTTAATTTTGTTTAATCCAAGTATAGACCTTTGCCTTCATTGTAGTAAGTTTTGGTTTTCTAGATTTGGCTCTTTATTTGTCTCTCAAGATATTTTTGTATCCTGACCATCATCCAGTTGGCTAGATCTCCTTCCCAACTTTATATTACCAGCAAGGGGCAGTTAGGTAGTGCAAGGAATAGAGCTCTGGCCCTGAAGTTTGGAGGATCTGAGTCCAAATCTCACCTCAGACACTTATTAGCTGTGTGACCTTGGGCAAGTCACTTACTCCAACTGCCTTAAACATCTAGGGCCATTTCCAGTCATCCTGATATATATCTTGCCACTGGACCAAGATAGTTCTGGAGGAGAGATTGAAGTTGGTGACCTTACATAGACCTTCCTCACTTAAATCCAATTCAGTACAAGTCATGACATCAACCTGATGTCATGGTCCTCTTTGAGAAGGAAGGACAAACAACAACAACAACATTACTTGAAAATGTGATAGACTTGCCTTATACAGGCACAATAGATAGAATGCTGAGCCTGAAGTCAGAAAAAACTCATCTTCCTGAGTTCAAATCTATCCTCACACACTTACTAGCTGTGTGACCCTGAGCAAGTCACTTAACCCTATTCGCCTCAGTTTCCTCATCTGTAAAATGAACTGGAGAAGAAAATGGCAAACCACTCTAATATCTTTGCCAAGAAAACCCCAAATGGAGTCACAAAGAGTCAGACATGACCAAAGCAACCAAAAAATAGCAATTTGCCTCATATGTTTTCAACTAAGTCACTGGTAAACATGACACATTGAATGGCATGGTGCCAAGGACAGATCCCTTCCATACTCCACTAGAGATCATGCTCCAAGTTGACATCAATCCACTGGTGATTCTTTCTTCGAGTTATTCAAGCAATTCTTGATTTTACTCTATTCCCACCCCCATTCCCCCATCTCTTCCACAAGGAGAGGGTAAAGAATTTGGTCCAATATAAATTTACTAAATGGCATGGAGTAGTGGATAGATTTATGGAAGCCAGGAAGGCCTAGGTTCATTGTCAGTCTTTGATGTGTCTTGGTTAAGTGATGACAGCCAAGTCATTTAACCACTTTGAGTTTCTTTCCCCCATCTATAAAATGGGAGTGGTAATATTTGTAGACTACCTACCTTATAGAGTTGTAGGAGATTCAAATGAGATGATGAATGTAAAGTACTTTGTAAGCATCAAAGTGCTATGTAAATGTCACTTATTATTGGTATTATTGGTATGTACCTCAATTCCTAACACCTAGCCTAGGGCCTGCTACAATAATAAATAATTGCTTAATGATTTGAATTGGAAGAAAGGAAAAAAAAAAGAAAGGAGAGGAATTAGAGGAGAAAAGGGAGATACCGCTCTTTCCACCATCCCCTCTGTGAGAAAGCCTGTATCTCCTTAAGCCTGGAAATTCCCTCTTGCTCAACTCAAATATCCCTGTGATATGCTTCTGACTTTGATTAATGAACTGAATAGGCCCATATAAGTAGATCTCTCTATAGAGCCGTCCATGGAGGAGGTCATTTGGGAGAACCCAAAGATTTTCCATTCTTCTTTTGTGTCCCAAGCATGGGCTAAGTCCAGAGCCCTAGAAATGTATCCTTTCCTTTCCCTCTTATCTCATGCTTACCCTATGGCCTATGTGGTATGATTCTGTTGTGTGATTCAAGGAAGCTCAGGCACAAGAATATTTCCCTCAGGCTACTTTGTTGATACTTCAATGTAGTAAGAGCCTCCTCCGTTAAAACCAGCATTATTTCTGTCATTTAATCCTTGGTAGCAATGAGCTTGTTTCCTTTCTTAAAAACCAAAGTTGTTGGGAATGGAGTAAGAAGAACAAGTGTGAAGGAATTGATTGACTCGTTTTAATGTAGGCAGATTATTGTGGTGGTAGTTGGCAGAAAAGGGTAGAAAGGGGAAATGAGGACACTGGCCACAACTCATTCTTTGAGGGCATATGTCACAAGAAGAATGCCATGTATCTTTACTGCCTTGCTAAGAATTGGAAGCCTTTCTAGCTGTGCAGCAGTCCCAGCGGGCTGAAAGAACAATTCTATGCAGACTCTTTGGGAGTGTAGGGAGAGGAATGAGTACGAAGGATCCCTCTTCGGGACTTAGACGTCACTAACCTGCGTTCAGCTCTCCTGTAGGGAACAGATCCAGAACACTCATCTTTAATCTTCTGGCATTTCACAGAGTCCCAGAGCAAGGGATTGAGTCTACTGAACTTCTTGGACTCTGATTTGGCACACTAATTATAGGTAGGGAAGTTAATTGGGAGAAAAAAACCACCAGATTTGAAGGTAAAAGACCTGTATGTGAAATCTGTATGATCTTGGGCAAGTCATTTGATTGCTTTGAGTTTTAACTTCCTTATGTATATATAATCACAGAAATCAGAATTGTTAAGAACCTCTGAGCCCATATAGTATAACATGATAACTGACTGGTATTCTAATCTTCTCTCCAGCCTCTCCAATAAGATCTCTAATGAAGGAGAATCCTCTCACTCCACAGGCAACTAATTATACTTTTGCATACTTCTAATTTCAAGAAGGGTAGCTGGGTGGTGCAGTGGAGGGAGCAGGAAAGTTCATCTTCATCAGTTCAAATCTGACCTTAGACACTTCCTAGCTATGTGACCCTGAGCAAATCACTGAACCCTGTTTGCATCACTTTCCTTATCTATAAAATGAGCTGGAGAAGGAAATGCCAAACCATTGTAGAATTTCTGCCAAGAACATCCCAAATGGGGTCACGAAGAATCAGACTCAACTGAAACAACTGAACAATAACAACAAATCTAAGGAAAATTTCCTTATATCAATCTATCTCCCTATATCTGCCACTTAATGTTCTTAGTTTTGCCTTCTGGGACCTACTAAATACCTCCATAAAACAATTCTTCACCTATTTGAAGACAGTATTATTCCCCAGTCATTCACTCCCTCCTCTGCCTTTCTTCTCTCCAGAAGAAACATCACCAGTTCTTCCATTTTCTCCAGTCTTTTCATCATCCTGGTTACTGTCATCTGAACTTATTCGAGTTGGTTCATGTACTTTCTAAAATGTGGGGCCCAGAACTAAACACAAGATTCCCTACAAGTATCGGGAGCAATACTCTAATAAGATAGATAGTGGCACACTCACAGGGCTGGTGAAAGGGTGGCTTTAAAAAACCTTCCATTTCTAGAGGAACACAAACTTCTTCTCTCACTGCTCCCAGATCTGGGTAAGTGGTCTTGGTACTCATTTCCAGTTTTTCCCTTATATTTTCTGAGCACCCTAGAAACTGAGGCAGACAGAAGTTAAGCGGCTTGCTTGCCTAGGGTAACAGCCAGTAGATAACAAAGACAATTCTTGAGCTTTCAGAGGACATGTTTTAGGCTCTATGTGCAAAAGTGAGAAACCGGTGTGGTGAATAAAAAACTAGATGGGAGCAAGAAGATATAAGCTCAAGAGCAAGGTCTTTCGGTTCCTAACCTCGGCTTTGTCGGGTGAGATGCGGGGCTCTGTTAGAGGTAGTTAGATTTTTACCTCTCTCTTTCCTTACCAACTTCTGATGCACTTTAATAAATACTTAAATGTCTAAACTCTTGCTAAAGCTTCTAATTTAAGGTGACCACTCATTAGATTTTAGACATCATAGCTAGAATTTTAGGCCCTTACACTACTCTACTGTCTAGTGCATATAGTTAAGTATTTAAACATTTTTAATCTCTTTGTTTACATCTATACATTTGATATGTATTCTGTGTACTTTTGTGGTCTTTGGCAACCCTGATGGAGAAAGAGGTAGACCCTACTGTAAGCAACTCTTTCCACAAAGTACAGGTTTACTTAACAGAATCCCCAGAGAACTATTAATTGAATTGCTTTACAAAAGGATTTGCTGTGGAGTTCTTTGAAAGAGCAAGCTTTTCTGGTGGAGTTAATTTAGGATTAAAGTGTTTTATATGGGATTTCTCTACTACACAAAACCAAGAATTCCCTGACTAGAATGTGATCTTTGTGGTGTAATGATGTTTTTCCTCAGTTTATTGTCATTATTATTTAATACAGAAAGAGAGAGTTAATATATTGTAGCAGATAAAAATTGAGCCTTAGGATCCATCAAAAACCTGAAGTAGAGAGAGTGGAAATGAGGAAATCAGGGAGAGATTGTGGAGGCAGAATAATATTTCACCTTTCTCTAGTGCTTTAAAGTTTACAAAATTCTTTCCTTACAACATCCTTGTGAGCAGTGTTATATAATGATTAGAGAGAGTGACCTAAGATTAGGAGGACCAGGACTCAAGGCACTCTGGGATGCATTGGCTGTGTGACCCTGGGCAAATCACATGTCCTAACCTATTCTCTATAAAATGCAGAAAAGGTGCTGACCAACATTAATAGAGGAAGTGGACTGCATTTCCCCCTTTTCTTGCACCTTCTCTGACAACCACTTCCCTATCGTGAGAAAACTTGAGTCTCCATTCTCCAGATTGGTAACTGTTTGTCCAGACCATTGTCTTAGAAGAGGATTCAGTCATGCTTCACTTCATACCTGGCTCAGTAGTAGACTTCTTTTCATATTCCTCTTGGTTTTCCTCCATTTCCATAACTTCTTTGGTTCCCATTGGCCCCTTTGTCCCTGAATTTTTCAGTATCCTCTCTATGGATTGTCTTTTTCCTTTAGAATATAAACTCCTTGAGAGTAGGAATTATTTAATTTGCTTGTATTTGCATCCCTGGTGCTTAGCACAGTACCTAGTATACAATAAGGGTTTAATACATGCTTTCTTTGTCTATGTCTCTCTGCCTCATTACCTATCTATTCATCTATTTCTCTATCCATATATCTTTATCTCTATCTTTTCATCTCTGTATCTATTTACCAATATATCAGCTATTTAACCTAATGAAATCACAGGCCTAGTCCTCCTTGTGAGATAAAGTATAATTATCATTACCCCCATTTTACTAATGAACAAACGAGCCCGGAAATATAATGGGAGTTGGCCACTGTGTGGGTATTAGAACTGAGATGTAGATCTAGGTCTCCCTTCTCTAAGTGTAGGACCTTTCCCATGACACCATACTACCAGTGAGGGTAGCAGGTGTAACTGGCCTGAATGGCTAATATCACGTAGAGTTCAGCAGAAATTCCTTTCTGTTCCCACCTTTGTCACTGAAAGATTTCATGAAGTCCTACAGTTTTCTTGCCTGTCCTAATTGATGTCCAGCTTAATGGACATGATCAAGCCTTAAAGAGCTTTCATTTAGTCAGGATCCTTGAAGTCAATGTATGTTCTTACATGCTGAAACTGAAATGGGTAGGTCAAATCAAGAAGTTATAAGAGATTGGCATTAGAACCCAGGTTGGCAGGGAGGGGTGAGAATATGATGGTTTAGAATAATAGCAACTCAGGTTTAATGACGAGATCAAGGCCAGATTTGGGTTATTCTAGCGGAAGATAGGTGGAGAACTGGATTACATTTTAACCCACCCAATCCAATCCAATTTCAACAAATATTTATTCAGCATCTTCTATGTGAAAGACCCTGAGCCAAGTGGAAATCAAAAATTCCCTATCTTTTAGGAGTTTTCAATGTATACAGGAGGTGGGGAGCTTATAACATAGCTTAGATAAGTATGATGTAAGATAGAATGTGGTAGGGGCAAAGAAGAAATATGAACAATGGACTCTTGGAAAATGAGGGGAGTTCAAGATCACTTTCAGCTGAGGGATAAAGAAAAGCAGAAGAAGGTGGTACTTGGGTGGATCTTGAAAGAAGAGAAAGATTTCAACAGGCAGAGATTTGGTAGGCATGGGGGATAGCCTGTGTGAACTCAGTATAGGATGAGATCAGAGCCAACTAGAATAATCTGTTTTAGCTGAAAGAGAAATCACATGAATGGAAGTAGAATGAAATAAGGTTAGATCCAAATTTTGTCTAGTGCCAACTAAAGAATCCGTTAAGGGCAAAATAGCCATGGGTCAGAGGAATTATTCTGTCATCTGTGAAGGCAGCTAAGTGGCACAGTGGATAGAGAGGCATCCAGCCTTGGATATTTAAAAGCTGTGTGACCCTAGGCAAGTCACTTAATCTCTATCTCAGCTTTCTCATCTATAATATGGTTATTATAATAGCACCTACTTCCCAGGATTGCTATGAGGATCAAATGAGACAATATTTGTAAAGCACTTAGCACAGTGCCTGGTACGTAGTAAGGACTATCTAAATGTTATTGTTGTTGATGATGATGGTAGTGGTGATGGTGGTGGTGGAGGGGAGACATGAGGCAGAGACACTAGTTAGGAGCCTATGACAGTAGTAACAAGAAGTAACGAGGCTCTGAGCTGAAATGGCATCTGTATGAGTGGAGAAATGGATGTAAGAGATCATTTGAAGGTAGCATTGACAGGACTCAAAATTGATTTGGAGTGAGTGGTGGGGTAGAGAGAAAAGCTAAAGATTATGCTGAGGTGTTGAGCCTACATTATATGGGAAGACTATTGGAATCTACACACTGAGGGAGTTTGGAGGAGGGTCAGATTTAGGGCTTAAGATTACTGCAGTTCTGGACCCATTGAGTGAGGTACTATTAGTTCATCCAGATGGTACTTCCCAGAGAGCAGTTGGAAATGTGGCTCCAAGGCTCCAAAAAGAACTCATGACTATAAATATATTGAAGTCATTTTCATAGAGGAAACAATTAAAACAAAGGAAGTGGGTAAAGTAAGCAACAGAAAGAGGCTAAAGAGAATACTAGACAACCAACACCACTGAATCACAGACTTTCCGTTAGAATACCCAATGAGGCCAATTTATGCAACTCAGAACTGAAAAAGTATCTTCTCTTCAACACATTTGACAATGGGTCATCCAGCATTTACTTAAAGATAAGCAAGGGTCAGCCCACCACCTCCAGATGCATCCCATACTACTACTTTTTGGACACTGGGGTTATGTGACTTGCCCAGGGGCACACAGCTAATAAGTGTGTGAGGTGGATTTGAACTCAGGGCCTTCTGACTCCAGGGTTGGCAATCTATTGATTATGCCACCTAGCTGTCCCCTGACAGTTTTAAGTATTAAAAAAGTTATTTCCTGACTTCAAATTGGTTTCTTTGTCACTTTTCCCCATTACTTTTATTTTTGGTTATGGGGTCAAACAGAATAAATCCAATCACTCTTCTACCTGACAGCCCATTAAATACTTGAAAACACTTAATATGCTTCCCCAAGCCTTCTCTAGAGTAAACATTCCCAATTCCTTTAGCTGAACTCTGGAGGGTATGAACTTGATACCCTTCACCATACAGGTTGCCATTCTATGGAAACTGGATAGGGAATGGAAAAGGAAGGGAGAAAAAGGAAAGAAAAAGGAGGGGAAAGAAGGTTGAAGAAGGAAAGGGAGAAGAGATGGAAATATGGGGAGAAGGGAATAGAGAAGAAGAGGGAAGGTGAAGGAAGAGGAGGAAAAAAGAGAAGGAGAAGGAGGGGAAGATATTTTCAGGAACACTCCCACCAAGGAGGTAGAGAGAAGACAATGAATAAAACTGAGAGGAAAACATCAAGAGAAAATCAGGAGAGAAAAGCATCACAGAAGCTAAAAGAGAATATTTGTAAAGGGGAGAGAATTCATAATGTTGAGTGCTGCAGAAAGGTCATGGAGGATGAGGACTATGAGAAGATCAGAGGCTTGGTAATGTTTAGGTTGTTGTGCTTGGGTTTTGCAATTTTATGGATAGAAGCTAGACTAGAGGGATAGGGAGAAAAGGGTTAGTAAATACTCATTCAGGTACTAGAACCCAACCAATTTGAATCACTTCTCATCCAGGCTATTCCCACCATTCCACCACTCTGTAGTCTATGCCCTGAACACCTTCAATGGGGACGTGAAAGGTGACTGAATTCTGACCCTATCTTACCCTATCCTTCTCATGAATGTTTTTCTTTCTTTGGAAATAACTTGTGGTTATACTATTGTTGTAACCTCTTAACTGTTCTTTCTGTAACCAGGCTTAGACGAAGACTCCTAGTGGAAAGATTACTAAATTTGAAGTCAGACTACCACTACCACTACCACCATAACCACCACCACCACCACCACTACTACTATTACTACTACTACTACTACTACTACTACCACCACCACCACCACCACCATCACCACCACAACCACCACCACCACTACTACTACTTCTACTACTTCTACTACTACTACTACTACCACCACCACCACCACTACCACCACCGCCACACTATTACTACTACTACTATCATAAGCAGCAATTTGTTGGACTTACAGCTCATCACTTGGGGAAGACAAATTTTATCTTTTGCTGCTGTGTTGTTGCAGGGAAAAAGGGAAGTTGAATTTCCTCATTTTAAAAATAATTTTGGTTTTAGATGATCTTTAAGGACTCTTCCAGCTTTATATCCTATGACTTAGAGAATGATGCAGGGAGGAAGTAAATTTGGTCAGTCTTGGCAGATCTTATTGAAGTTTGACATGACCTTGACCCTAAATGTAGGGTACTAGAGAAGTCAATATCTTGAACTTTGTCAATCAAGAGATGAGTTTTTTTTTCTTTTTAATGACTCACACTTTGTACCACTTATATGGCAATAAATCAGATGCAGTCTTGTGATAATAAAAGAAGCAACTGTTGTGGAAAGGACAGTAGACTGAGGAGGAGACCTGGTTCTCATCCTCACTCTGCCACAAAATAGCTATGCAACTTTGAGTAAGCCCGCCCCGATCTCTTGGCCTCAATTCCTTCATATGAAGAATGACTTTGTTGGACTACATGACTTCTGAGGCCCAGCTCTGTCATTTCCAAAGGATTAGTTGTTATTGTTCAGTTGTTTCAGTCATGTCCAATTCTTCATAATCCCATTTGGAGTTTTTCTGACAAAAATACTTGGAGTGGGTTGCCAATTCCTTTTTTTTTTTTTAAGGGGGCAAGGAGGGTTAAGTGACTTGCCCAGGGTCACACAGCTAGTAAGTGTCAAGTGTCTGAGGTCAGATTTGAATTCAGGTCCTCCTGAATCCAAGGCCAGTGCTCTATCCACTGCGCCACCTAGCTGCCCCCTGGGTTGCCATTTCCAAAAAGCTACAGGGTCCATTGTAGGCCTATCTTATATATTGTAATTTTAATTTAATTAGTCACCTTTATACCTGAATTGTTTTTCTAATTAAACTACATGTGTTATGGCAGTAACCATATGCTATGTCCTTACAGTTTTACATTCCCTCCCATCACCTCCCTAAGTACCTTGCACACATTGATTTCTGAGACCCTGACACAGAAATGAGGACAGGGCTTCTAAAAATTGTGAAACTAGTGAGGTTGGCATTTGATAAACTTATATCACAACATCTAGGAATGTTTTTCTCTCTGTCTCAAAGCAGTATGGTATAACAGAAAGTGTGCTAGATCTGAGTTCAGAGGAGCTAGAATCAAATCCAAGCTCTAGCATGTATGACCTTGGACAATTAACTTCTCTTGGCATCAGTTTCCTCTTCTGAAAAAATGAGGGGGTCGGGTTAAGATCATAGATTTCAAGTTGAAAGGCACCTTAGATATTAACTAGTCCAGTCCCTTCATATGTGAATGAGGAATCTAGTTATTTTGAAATTCTCTAAATGAAACATAGATCTTATCCTTGATGTCACCCCAGCAGCTCCCTCCTCTCTTCTTTGGTGTTTGTACTTCGGGTGTCTGGTGGGTACTTTTCAAGGATTCCAGGTTGTGAGTGGTGACCAAAGCATTAAAGGGGCCAACCCACATCTGGGAACTTGGTTTTGATTGTGAAATGGGAGCCCAACATGCTCTTTTTATGCTGGGAAAATAAGGGACCAGTGTTCCATCAACAAAGGGTTGGCTCCATGGTGCTGTTAATCTCCAGGTGCAGGAGAAGTCAGGATATAGATAATTCTCATGTTTATAAAATACTTTACATTTTATAAAGTGATTTATTTACAACATTGCAGTTAAGTCATTAGTGAAATTATTATGATCTCTACTTTACCTATGAGGAAACTGAGATGTCTAAACTGGGATTCAAACCCAGGCCTCCTGACTCATCTAGTGCTTTCTATGCTATGCTAGGTTTAAGTCCCATTGGTCAGGCACAAAAAGGGCAGCACAGAGCCATGACTGGCAGAGGATGATTGCAGCTTTGCCCCAGAAAATTGGCATTCAAGAGAATATGCTTTTCCTCTATGACAGTCCTCTTCTTTTTGCTGTGTCACTGTCTCTCCCTACCCATATCTTCTTTGATAATTTGTCAATATCATGCCCTTGACTCATAGTTTCACCCAGCTTGGGCAGATGTCTCAGAGTTCCTCTGTGCCTGGAGACTGGCAATGCTTGGGCTACCTGGCACCAACTGTGGGTTCAGTGATGATGGGAGTATACCCCGGCCTCCCTAGATATAGTTTTAGGGTCTTGATACATCTTCTTTTCCCCTGCCCCCTACCTCATTCTTTTTTTTTTCCAGGGCAATTGGGGTTAAGTGACATGTCCAGGGTCACACAGCTAATAAGTGGTGTTTTTGTTTTGTTTTGTTTTGTTTTGTTTTGTTCTTGGCAGGGCAATGGGGGTTAAGTGACTTGCCCAGGGTCACACAGCTAGTAAGTATCAAGTGTCTGAGGCCAGATTTGAACTCAGGTACTCCTGAATCCAGGGCTGGTGCTTTATCCACTGCACCACCTAGCTGCCCCTCCCCTACATCATTCTTACCCCTATCCCCCAACTGAAGAATTTGCTCCATACAACAGATTTCCCACTGACATCTCTGGCATAGTGTGCTCCTGGTGCCAGCATCCTGCCCCTTGTGCATACTCTGAAGGTCTTCAAATGCACCAAAGAAATCCTGAGACAGTAGGAAAACTAGAGGTGACGTTCTGTTGGCTATTACTCTCACCACCAAGTCCAGCCCTTTAAAAATAGTCAGCTCTCAAGTAGTCACAACAAAGGAAGGAGGAGGTGCCATCATGGATCATGCCAAATAGGAAAATTCTCCAAAATCCTTTAAACAGGGAACCTCCTTTAAAGTCCTTGTACTGGAGAAGGACAGAAACCCAATTTATCGATTATGTTAAACAAGGCTACGTTTATCATATTTGGGGGAAGGTGGGATACAATTTGACCTGTAATATTTGAACCTTTGAGATCACCAGCTCTGCTATAACATGCCTCTCTGAACTTGTACTTGGGATGCATTCTGTGATTCTTTTTTTATTTTAACAATAGATTCTTATTCTCCACCATGTTCCACTTAGGTTTACATTAAAGTCAGATGAGGTCTTGTGGATAAGATCTTAGAACTGGAAGGCTTCAAGGGGGTGGGCCTTCTAAACAAGAATCCTTTCTACACTGTCCCTGACAAGTTTTTATCTAACTTCTGCTTGATGTTCTCCAGTGATGGGGAACTCACTACCTTTCAAAATATGCCATTTTATTTTTGGAGAACTCTGATTAAGAAGCTTTCCCAGGGGGCAGGTAGGTGCTGCAGTGGATAAAGCACTGGCCCTGGATTCAAGAGGACCTGATTTTAAATTCGGCCTCAGACACTTGACACTTACTAGTTGTGTGATCCTGAGCAAGTCATTTAACCCTCATTGCCCCCCCCCCAACACACACGCACAAAGAAGCTTTCCCTTATATGTAGTACCTCTTGGCAATGTCCACCATTGTCCTTAGAGTTCTGAGTAAGTTGAATACCTTTTTCACATGACAGTCTTTCAAACACTTGAAGAAAGCTACCATGTTCATTCAAATCATCTCTAGACTATGCATTCCTGATGTCTCTAACAAAAATACTAGGTCTCTAGCATTTTTTTTTAAATGGAACCCATACTCAGTTTATTTTTAAGTCCTTACACCATTCTAGTTGCCTTACCTAAGGCTATTTTAGTTTGCTAATAACATCCTTTCTAAAATACAACACCCAGAATTGAAAGGAGTTTATTTATAGATGTGGTCTCACCAGGCCAGGGCATGAGCTTTTAGTCAGCTAAAATACCATTGCACATTGGGAAGAGAACTAGATTAAGTGAAAAGAGGAATCTGAGTTCAAATCTCTACTCTAATTTCTCTACGACCTTGGCCAAGTTATTTAAGCTGTGTGTGTTGTTTTCTCCATTTGGGAAAATGGAGCAAGACTTGGAATAACCATCTAAAAGTGTTGCTGTGAACTATATGCTTTGCAAACTGTAAAATGCTGTAGTAGTATGTTATGATTATGAAATCAAGAAGACATGGATTCAAATTAGTCCTCTGCCACTTACTACCTGTGTGACCTTAAGCAGCTCTGGGCCCCAGTTTCCCCATCTGTAAAGTAGGTGGTTAGATTAGATGAACTGCAAGATCCCTGCCAATTCTAAATCAATCAATCAACAAATATTTGTTAAGTACCTACTAAGTTCCCAGCACTGTGCTAAGTGCTGGGATATGAAAAGAGGCAAAAGATAGTCCCTCACCTCAAGGAGCTTACAATCTAACATCAGAGGCAACACAAATCTATGATTTTATGAACCTCCAGCTCATTATTCCACAAATTGATGTCTAGCCATGGCCCCCCTGATTTTGTATTTGTATAGTTGACTTTTAAAATTCAAGAGTTAGACTTTACATTTATATTTATTAAATG
Source organism: Dromiciops gliroides (assembly GCF_019393635.1). Classification (NCBI taxonomy): domain Eukaryota; kingdom Metazoa; phylum Chordata; class Mammalia; order Microbiotheria; family Microbiotheriidae; genus Dromiciops; species Dromiciops gliroides. The sequence goes on from NC_057861.1 coordinate 97,178,164, forward strand.
TAACATGAATAAACAGCTCATTCTTGTAGCCTGTCAGATATTCTTGGAACACAATTCAGTCATCTAACTTGTTAGTTGTCCCTCTCAGCTTCAAGACGTCTAAAAATTTGAGAGTCAAAGACATCTGTGCCTTTATCTCTATCATTAATTTTTTAAAAAGTGAACAAAAAAGGGCCAACTTCCCCAAATCACAAATAAGGAAAATGAAGCAGTTAAATGACTTTGCTTCACTCCCAGAGAGTTAGGAGCAGAGCTAGGGCCATCAATACCATACATCAATCCAGTGCTTCACAAGACAAGATTCATCCATACTCCTCATCTTGTTTGATTTTCATAATAACCTCATTATATCCAGCAGGGCAGGACTATGAGCCTCTATTTACCCATGAGCAAACAGATTGGGAGTACTCAGATTATTTACCCAAAGCCATTCAGGGGATGCAGGGCAGGCACCCTGATTATTTTCCTTGGGCAATTTTGAGGGAAGTGAGGGGATTAGGCCAGCAAGTGGTTAATTGTGGGAACTAAATGGACCATACCGACTCTATCTTTGTGATTCAATTCTGGAGCTAGCGCAGTTTCTCTTTGATTATGGGTCTGGTCCAATTTTTGTCTTATGAGGAAATGATTCAGTTGTGGAATTGGGAGAAAACCTTATTGCATTGTTTGAACCTGGCCCTGCATGACTGGGAAGCCAGACTATCTTGACCTGCTGCTTGGAGACCTGTCACCAAGGTTACACTGACCAGAAACCTAGTCAGACTTAAAGGTTAATGCAAGGGGTTTTCTCACAATGGCACATCTCAAGCGACCCATGTGTCTGATTTGAAAACTGGCCCCAAACTGAACAATCAGTTATTTGTTTCCATGTTCCTTTGTTTATAGATACTTGGGGAGTGGGCCACTTCCTTTTCTGAATACAGGGAATTGTACCTGTTTACTCTCCCCCTCCCAACTTGGAAAGTCCCTAATCTTTCATCCAATAAGAAATCAGATTACCTAATGTTGTATTGTTTACCTTTAATTAACTGGACTTATTTGATTAATTGTTTTTAGTGTATAATCAGGCAACTAGGTGGTGCATTGAACAGAGTACTGGGCTTGAAGTCAGGAAAACTCACCTTCCTAAGTTCAAATATGGCCTCAGACAGACCCTGGGCAAGTCACTTAACTCTGTCTCAGTTTCTTCATCTGTAAAATGGGCCAGAGAAGGAAATGGCAAATCACTCCAGTATCTTTGCCAAGAAAAATCCAAATGGGATGATGAAGAGTCAGACACAACTGAGTAACAGTTTTTATGTCCGCTTCCCCTTGTATTAAGGATCCAGGCCTAAGCTGAGGAAGGGGCCTGGTCATTATTTGTTAGGTAATTGGCATATTGCTTTAATAAAATGATATATTTAGAGGATCGAACCTTTGTTTTCCACTCACCACAGTTTTCCTTCTACTACATCATTTTTCCTGGTCAAACACCAACTGACAGTGGTGGGGTCAGGGAAAGCAGGGGGGCTATTTGCCCAGAAGTGTGCTGGGTGATTGGTGGCACCAGAAGGAAAAATGCATTGAGGAAAATGAAGTATTCATGATAGATAATCTCTTTCAAAGAAACCAGACTCACAATTATATTTTCTTTTTGTAAATTTTTTTATTTACACATCATGAATTGTGACCAGGTTATTAGGGACATAAAGATGTATGGTATAGTAACTGGGCAGGGAGGAGAGCTTGGTAGTTGTGAGATATAGCTAAACATAATGTAAGTCATTCATCCTAAATATTATATTTTTGTCATTTGCTGTAGCTAGTCTGGCCCTGCTCAGGGACACTTGGTGGTGCCTCGATCCCCACAAACCCAGGGCTAAGATCCTCTTCTGCCAATGGCTTCTGGCTCTCAGTTTCATCTGAAGCAATAAGAGAAACAGAGAATGATGTGACAATTCAGAATCAGACTTGGAAGAGAACTAAGGAGAGAGAATGTTAGAGTTAGGAGAGACCTGAGAACATAGAATGGTAGAACATAGAACACTGGCTATGTCAGAGCTGGAGATTATACAGTCTGGCATCTCATCTTATAAATGAAAAAACTCAAAACTAGAAAGGACAAGCTGTCACACAGCTAATAAATGGCAGATCCAGAATTCAACCCCAGGTCTTCTGATGCCTCATACTAGACCCTTTCCACTAGCTGGACTCCAAGCCAACGCTTTCTACGATCTGCTTCAACATCCAGCCAGGCAGAGCTGAGATCTGGCTCCTAGCCCCTTGAGTGGATTAGAAGCCACCCTGCCCCTTGGCAACAAAAGCAAAGGACCTCAGATGCAGCTGATGAGGCGGCCAGCATTTCTGGGGATGGAGCCAGTCAGGAAGGGAGTTAGCAGTGCTAACATAATAAGGGTACAATGTGTTTGGCTTAAATTAACAAGGTGTCATTAATCTTATCTACCCATCAAATACTCAGTGGAACTCACTTGTTTGGTGAAATATTTGGGGACTTCTCTGCCCTCTTCTCCACCTCCTCTTTCATAATCTCATAGGGAGATTTCTCAGGCTCAAACAAGGTCAAACAAGATAATATTTGTAAAGTGCTTAAAACTCTATATAAATGCAATTTATTATTATTATTATTATTATTATTATTATTATTATTATTATTATTATTATTATTATGTGTTGATTGGTCATACTGAGTTGGAAAGGTACCCATATGGACTTGATGTGAGTCAGCTGAGGACCAACCTCCTAAGTGTGGAGAAACAGATTGTGAGGTTGACTAAAGAGTCAGAGACCATTTACTAACTCATGGAGATGTTGCAGGGACGAGAGTTTTTTGGTTTTTGTTTTTGCCTTTGTTTGTATCCTTGGCACTTAGCACAGTGCCTGGCACATAGTAGGCACTTCATAAGTGCTTGTTGACTTGACTTGGTGACATATTAACTTAACACACGTTTGAAACTGATTCCTACACCCACTGCATTTACCTGTAGATGTTTTCAGTGTCTGGATGTACTTGGACCAGAAAGAACATTCAGCTTTTTTCAGTCCCTGGTGATTTGGAAGTCCAGGGCTAAATTCTTTATAGTTATCTCCATTAGCATGGGGAAGGAATTCTGGCCAGAAGGCTGTAGTCTCTGGTACTTTCCTTGAGAAGTCATAAGGATAATTGGGATTTCTGAAAAAAAAACAATGGGAGTCAACCACTAAGGATATTAGAGATCATCTGGTCCAACCTTCTCTTTTTACAGATAAGGAAACTAAGGCCCAGAAAACTGATTATGGCTTGGGTGTGGCCTGAGGCTGCTGGTTTGCTAGAGCTCAGGAGTTCTGAGCTTCAGTAAGACTAAAGTCAATCTGTGTCCACACTAAATCTAGTACCAATATGGTGAGTCCCCAAAAGTGGGGCACCACCTAGCTGCCTAAGGAAGGGTAGACTCGTCTGGAATGGAGATGGAACAGGATAAAGCTCCTGTGCTAAAAGAGATTGACAGTGGATTGGAACAAGAGTGGCCACTGTGCTTCCAACCTAGGTGAGATATAGTGATGAGTCTCTGAAAAAGAAAAAGAAAGGAGGGAAGAAAAGAAAGAAGGAAGGAAAGGAGGGAGGGAGAGAGGATGGAAAGAAAAAAGGAAGAGAGGGAGGGAAAGAGGAAGAAAATAAGGAAGAAGGAAGGAAGGAAGGAAAGACGGATGGCAGGTGAAAATGACTTGCTCTAGGCCAGATAGCAACAGTGGTCAGAGAAACAGGACAAGAGCTAAGGCTTTTATATTATACTATTTATCAATCATTACTTTCTGTAAGGGGGTGTTAGGTGGTACAGTGGATAGAGTGCTGGGCCTGGAGTCAGGAGGATATGACTTCAAATCTGAGCTCAGACACTTATTAGCTGTGTGACCCTGGGCAGGTCACTTCACCCTGTTTGCTTCAGTTTCTTCATCCATAAAACAAGCTGGAGAAGGAAGTGGCAAACCACTCTAGTATCTTTGCTAAGAAAACCTCCAAAAGGGGTCATGAAGAATTGGACACGACTAAAAAGAATAAACAACACAACAAACCCTCTGTAAACCTGTGGGAATTTTATTCTCATACTAGCTCATTCATAAAGCTGTTGCTGAGCTAAACAGGGGAATATTAACTTCATGATGTATCTAATTTTTCCTAATTTTTTGTTTGTTTGATCTTATATCTGGGTCACCATCTGTCAGCGAAAGAAAACCTCAGAATTGTCAGTTAGAGCATGAATGGGTGTGACATAGAGGATTTGAGACTTGTCTTTGTCCTCTGAAAACCAGCAGTTCCCATGATATGCCCAGGCTGAGAGGGGGCACTGAGGCAGGCATCGCAGAGACCATCCTGACTCTGACTGGCTACTGAGGACAGGGTTAGTCTGGGAGAACTGCAATGGGACAGAGGCATAGGGGTGCCCTTTGGCCACATGGGAGGGTTGCATGCTTACCCTGTCTTGATGAAGTTGGTGAAATACTGCATTATTTTCAGTGACAGGCTTTTTTCTTCCAGAGTAAACTGCTGTTCATACTGAGGATGGAAGGGTAGCCCAAAGGCATATTGGACATCAGCCAGCAACTCCAGGCTGAAACAACAGATTTTTTTAAAAGCATATTAAACAATTATGGTATATGATTATAATTGAATTCTATTGTACTGATCACATCAGATAATATTTGTAAAGTGCTTAACACAGTTCCTGGCATATTTGTTTTTGGTGTTCAGTTGTGTCTGACGTTTTGTGACCCTCAGGCCCTTCTGTCCTCCACAGTCTCCTGAAGTTTATCCAAGGTCTATGGAGTTTTCTTGGCAAAGATTCTGGAGTGGTTTGCCATTTCCTTCTCCAGTAGATCACCTTTTGTCAGAATTCTTCGCTATGACCTGTCCGTCTTGGGTAACCCTGCTTAGCATAGTTCATAGTTTCATTGAGCTATGCAGGCCCCTCTGCCACAACAAGACAGTGACTCATGTGGGGCCAGGCACATAGTCAGTGCTATACAAATTCTTCTCCCTTTCCCCTCATTGTGTCAGAAGAAACAATAAAGGGGAAGGTTTTACAAAAATCTCGGAATAAACTGACATAGTGAAGTAAGAAAAAACAGAATAATGTATACTATTGGAACTTTATTATAAAAAAATGAACAAACTTGAAAGATTTAATGACTTTGCTCAGTTCATTGGCAGTCATGATTCCAGAGGACCAATGACCAAACATTCTACCCATTTCCAGAGTGAAAAGTGATGAACTCAAGATGCAGAATGAGACATATTTTGAGACATGGTCAATATAGGAATTTGTTTTATTTGACTATGTATATTTGTTAAAAGTGTTCTGTTTTTTCTAGGTTTTTTTTTTTGGAGGGGAAAGATAGGATGGAGAAAATTCTTATTAGTGAAAAATATTTTTTTAAGAAGAAGCAAAAGTAGGATGAAAACGTTTCAGTGGAAACTCCAGTTGGTTAATGATTCTCATTTTGAAAATTGTTTCCAGTCATTTTTATTCAGTGATTGAATTTTATCAACAAATCAGTTGATTGATCAATCAATCAGCATTTTTTAATATATTCACAATGTGCCATGCACTATTCTAGGCGGTGAGGATGTAGAGATAAGAATGAAACAATTCTGATTTTCAAAAAAGCTTATATTTTAATGGGGGAGGTGACAAGTATGCATATAAGTAAATTTCAGTTCTGTTGTTTTTCAGTTGTGTCTGACTCTTTGTGATCCCACTGGGGTCACTGCTTCTAAATGCCAGGGCCAGAGCTAGGATTCATGTAGTCAGACCTCCAAAGTACTTTCTTCGTTTGTTTGTTTTTTCGTTTTTTGGGGGGGGGGAGGTAATTGGGATTAAGTGACTTGCCCAGGGTCACATAGCTGGTAGAGTGTCTGAAAGTTCTTTCTTTGTAAGGTTTGTGCTTAGCACAGTGCCTGGAAAAGCTAGTTGACTGACTCACAACAGGATAGGTTTACCTAGGGCTTGGAGTAAATGATCGCCAAGGTTACTTCCTACTCACTGCAACATTCTGTGGTTCTGGGAACCTGTTCTTCACTGAAATCCCCTAAAACTCTAGCTGTTGGCTGAGGACTTCAAGATGTGTCTCAACCTTTGTTACTGTAAGTACTCTTTTTTGTTGTTTTTACTCTTTTTAAAAAATAAACCACATTACCATTGTAGTCTGATCTAAGAGATCTTCTCTCTCAAGTAGAAAGAGCTCCGAAAAAGAAAAGAAAACAAAAGAAACAGCTCGCAAATACAGGCAGGTGGCCATCTGTACAGGCAGATAATATAAGAGTAATCTAATCTCATAATAACAACTCACATTTATAGGCTGTTTCCCTTACAACTATCCTTTGAGGAAGGTGGCACACACATTATTATTTCCATTTTTATAGATTAGGAAACTAAGAGTGAAAAGATAAATGACTTCCTCTGGTCACACAGGGGTCACACAAAAGTCAGGATTTGGCTAATCCCATGGTTGAATGAATGAATGAATGAATGGATGAATGAATGAATGAATGAAAAAACACATTTACTGAGCTTATACTCTAAGCCAAGCATTGTCCTACATGCTAGGGATACAAACAGGAGAACAAAAATATTCCCTGCCCTTGAGGTGGTTTTGTTCTAACACATCAGTAACAGAGCTCAGAACTGAACACAGGTACTAGGGCTGCCCAGGTAGGTAGTGTCATAGTCATTTAGTACAAGAATACAGACCTGACCTGTGAATTCATGAGTATAGGGAACTTCTAAGATGAAAAAACTCCCTCGTTTCTCATAGGTCGGCACCTTCTCTACACTTTTCAGCCTTAGAGAATTACCTAGACTGGTCCAAGGTCATACAGCCAGGGTATGCCAAACCTAGGTCTTTCTAGCTTCTAGATGATCGTGCTCTCTACCCACTATGCGACCATGCTTCTTTATGCAGTACATTTGTAAATTAATCGAGAGGGAATAATGAAGAGGAGGAATTATAGTTTAATGGAAAGAGCACTTGCCTGGTCCGAGTTCTACTTCTAGCTGGGTGTGTGAGCCTGAGCAGCCCCCATTATCTCCTGAGGCTTCACTTTCCTCATCTCTAAGATGAAATATTTGGAAGAGACCATCTCTATGAATCCTTTCAGTTCTAACACTCTACTTTTTCTATTCTAGGTCCCTTTCAGTGTGCTGAGTTCCACTTGAGCCCAGAAATTTTGTATTCTAAGGTCCCTTCCCATACTAACATTGTATAATATACAAAGGAGATCAGACAGGAAAGCATCATGGGGATCTTAGAAGAAACAATGGCAGGCAGGTTATAAGCATGTCTGAGCATGTCAACTCTCCCCTCAGTAAACTCTGGTGGCCCCCTATTCCTCCAAGATTCAATATAAAAGCCTCCATTGTTAAAGCCCTGCTCCTTCCTAGCTTTCTAGTCTTCTCACTACACTCAGCTCAACGAACTCTGCAGTCCAGTGACACTGACCTCCTTGACAGTCCTCCAATTTGATGCTCCCATCTCCCAATCCTGGGCCTTTTCACTGGCTGTCCTCCATTACCTGGGATTCTCTACCTCCCCACATCTGCCTCCTGGTTCCCCAGGCTTCCCTCAGGTCTCACCTCTTCTGATAACACTTAAGGCTACTGCCTTCCTGCTGTGGATGTTCCCCCATTTGTCCTGTGTGTAGCTTCTTGGTACATAGTTGCCTGCATGTTTTCTCCCCCCTTCAGTTATGAGATCCTTGAAGGAAGGGATGGTAATTTTGCCTTTCTTTGTTTCCCTAGTGCTTAGCACAGTGACTTGCACATGGCAGGAGCTTAATAATTGCTAGTTAACTCACAATCAGCAATATGATTAAAGGTCCATTTTTGTTAAAAAGAGGTAAACTATTTTGTGTCGGTAGAAAAAGAAGTGGGAAAGCAGTGAGACAAATGGCATACTGAATGTTTCTCTGCTAGTGTGTCAGGAAGGGGGCTATCTCCCTCTTAGGTCTTAACCACCTTGTAGTCATTTTATATATATACATATATCAATGTATAGCCATACATATATATGTATATATATAGTTATATTAAGATCTTTATATCTATATTTATGAAAATAAACATAGATTATATATATCTGTATCTATAAAAATATCTAGATCTATAGATCTATATGTATAGTTATCAAAATATCTATAGCTATTGATCTATATATACATCTAAAAATCTATATCTATACATCTACATGTATATCAAATATATAAATCTGTCTCTATGTATATCTATCAACTATCTGTATCTATATGTATCTATCAATATCTAGCAAAATATCTATATAGATCTATAGGTATATCTATAAGATTTAGATCTATAGATCTATATGTATATATCTATATAAAGTTGTTTCCCCCACTAGATCCCACCTGAGGGCAGGAACTGCTTCACTTCTGTCTTTGTTTCCCCAAAGACTTATCCCAGTGCCCAAGACAGCAAAGCTGTTCCTGGGACCAGAACCCAGGCTGTCTGAGGGCTCACGGCCCAGGCATATCAGGCTGCTTTGGCAAACATATTTGGTCAGAGACGAGTCTCAGTTTCATGATTCCTCAACCCTGTTATGAAGCAAAGTCCACAGAGCCATTGACTCTGAACGTCTTATACTTTCCAATCTTGGCTTCCACTTGTCAGGAAGTCTGTGGGAAGAACAATTTATTGGACTTTTATAAAAAGCTGAATCTGATATGTCATCACCAATAGAGAAGTACATTTCATTGACTGAATGCTGACCCTCTCTTCTTCCTGTGACCTGATTACATATCATCATTCTGAAGCAATTTCAAAATCACTCAAAAGGTAATTTAGAGGTTATCTAAGATCACCCCATCATTTTACTTACTTGGGAAATGAGACAGAGGATGTGAGATGTGAAAAGTCTTACAGATGGTGAGAGGGAGAGAGCAACAAGCAGAGTCTAATGGTGACCCCTTGCCCAGTGTTCTTTCCATTGAAATTTAGTTTTTTTGAGGGGCTAGGCCCAGAGGCATGGGACAGTCTTTGAAGGGAGGGAGCATTTCATTATCTTTTCCTCCTTTGACCTCACGTAAAATTTGATTCCAAATCTCAAACACTTATCACATTCTTATTGTTAAGAAATGATGATGGGTATTTGTGGGAGGGCCCTATTCCCTTTGCCACTAGATGGTAAGCTCAGTGAAGGATCAGGGACCATCAAGAGGGATATATGGCATAGTGGATAGCTTGCTTGACTTGAAATCATTTAGTCATGGGTTTAAATGCTGTCCCTTTCTTTTACTAGCTGTATGACCACGGGCATGTTACTTCATCTTGTTAGTTGCAGTTTTGTCATCTGTAAAATGGAGATGATACCTGTATTACTTACCTCACAGGATTGTTGTGAGGTTCAAGTGACAGAATGTACATAAAATGCTTTGCAAAGAGATTACGTGGCAGTTATTGTCACATATTGCTCACTTTTGCAGTCCAATCAGCCCTGGATATAAAACTTGACACCTAGTAGGTACTCAATAAATGTTTATTGAATTGTATTTTCAGTTGTGCCACAGACTGATGGGCAGAATGCCTCTGGAAGAGGCAACATGCCGCATACGAGGTAGTAGAGGAGAAGCACATGATGCAGAAATTAAGGGAGAAGGAACTTCAGCCTGGCTCTGTCATTATCTAGTTGTATGAGCTTGGATAAAGAACCATTTCTCTGCGTCTCAGTTTTCCAGCTATGAAATGGAAAGACTGTACTAGACGACCTTTAACATCCCTTCTGACTTTATATCTATGGTCCAATTCAGAAGGGGGAGATTCAAAATGGAGGAGATATTTGAGGAGAACCTGGAGAGGTTGTGAAAATGGGAGGAAAGGGTTAAGAGACTGGAGTGGCTGCAAAAATGTAAAAATAAAAACCGTATTTGTGAAATCTAGCCAGGCAGGGGGAAATAAGGTTTCTTTCCTCTGCCCCATTCACTCATCAGTTATTAGTCAAATTAAGCAGTCTCCTGCAGTTTCCTGTAAACCCTGATATCACACAATCCTCATATAACTCTGTTTAGCCAACGTCTACTCCGATTGTCCTACTCAGTCAATAAGTTTAAGAAACAGCATTAAGGAGAAGCAAATGCAGCTTTGGCAAGGTTGGAAAGACCAGAAACCAGGGCAGAAAATGCTAAAGGATTTGTGAGAGGCCTGAATGTTACATGAAGGTCAAACAGAAGACAGGCCCTGAGTTTAACTAAGCTGCCCACTCTAGACCAGGGCTTCTTAAAGTTTTTCCACTTGAGACTCATTTTCACCCAAGAAATTTTTATGTGACCCCAGGTATATAGGTATATAAAATAGGTGTGCATAAACTTTTACTGTTGCCAAATATTTTGTGATTCCCACATTCAGTTATACTACCCACAATTTAAGAAGTTAACTTCAAATGAAAGCCCTTCACTTAATAACATTTTCACTAATTATTGAATGTTAATTATTAACATAATCATAACTGAGAGGTCATATGGTATCCAGAGAGTTGGCTGAAGAGTCAGGAAGTCCTGGGTTGAGTTCACATTCCATCCCTGACACCTACTGACTGTGTGACACTGGGCAGATTACTCAACCTCTCAATGTCCCAATCAACAAGTTAATAAACACTTAGCCCAAACAATAATCTAAGTCAATAACTTACAAAGAAAATGTCAATCCCTACTGGTAAAATATATAATATTAATGCTATTTTACATGTGTCTCCTCATAAGCTGACTAGATCCAACAAGGACCTTATTTGGATCTCTCTTACATATTTCAAAACTTTTCTATCTGGCCATTTGAGCTAGTTTTTAAAAATTCACCACTTGGTCACCTATGCTATCACTTGCTTGATGTAGCTTTAAGTACTTGTATATAAAAGTTCCTCTAGAAGAGTCTAGGGCTGCTAATGTGGTAAAGCGGTATAGCACCAGGCCTGGAGTCAGGAGGACTCATTTTTGTGAATTCAGATCTGGCCTCAGATACTAGCTGCGTGACCCTGGGCAAGTCACTTAACCTTGCCTCTAATCTTCGTCTGTTAAATGATCTGGAGAGAGAAATGGCAAACAACTCCAGTACCCTTGCCAAGAACACCACAAATAATGTCATGAAGAGTTGGGTATGACTGAAAATGACTGAACAGCAATAAAAATCTAATTCAGGTTCTCATTGGGATATCAGGGTGATCCTGAGTTCTCTAAGGTAATACAGCAGAATGAAGCCTCTGTAGGTCTTCTGGAAAGACTTCACGTCCCAGCCCGCCAATGGACTATGTGTCTGTTATTCAAGGACCAACCAACTTAGTCTATGGGGAAGAATCTGCCCAGGAGTCTGGTGAGGCATTGGTGATTCTTGACATGGACAACAATACCACCTGGCCCTTAGTACTGTGAACACATTCTACTTCCACAATGAGGCTGGAATAATGACAGAAGAGGGGACTCAGGCTGGAATGCTAAGACTTCTTAGGCTACCTGAAAACACTGAAAATACTGGCTTGTTTATAGGAAAACATGGAAGGACCCAGAACAGGAAGGTTGAAATAGCATTAACATAAGGAGCCCTCAAACAGATGAACTCCACCTCAATACCTTTTTGTTATTGTTTAGACATTTTCAGTCATGTCCAATTCTCCATGACGCCATTTTGGGGTTTTCCTAACAAAGATACTAGAGTGGTTTGCCATTTCCTTCTCCAGTTCTTTTGATAGATAAGGAAACTGAAGCAAACAGGGTTAAGTGACTGCCCAGGGTCACACAGCTAGTAGGTGTCTGAGGCTGGATTTGAACTCAGGTCTTCTTGACTCCAGGCCTGGTGCTCTATCCACTGTATCACACAGTTGTTCTTACCTAAATACCTAAGTATCTAAATAGGCTATGGATGAAAAACCAAGGCAAGCCAGAGGCCAGAGTTTAAAGGATGCCAGTTGTCCAAATTTCTGAGATAAAATCAGATTCCATTAAGAGGGAATTCCAGGGGGCAGCTAGGTGGCGCAGTGGATAGAGCACCGGCCCTGGATTCAGGAGGAACTGAGTTCAAATCTGTCCTCAGACACTTGACACTTACTAGCTGTGTGACCCTGGGCAAGTCACTTAACCCTCAATGCCCCGCAAAAACAAAACAAAACAAAACAAAACAGAGGGAATTCCAATTGCCTGACCACACCAGACTGACTAACAACTGGTGCTAATGGGCTGATGAATATATATCTTTTAAGAAAAAAACCATGGATGGAGCCCAGTCTTCCTTTGAAGAAAGGGAGGAACAAAAATGGAATAAACAATTCAGGAACATCATGTCTAGCTAAATCTTCTCCAGGCACAGCATTTCAGAGTTAGGAGAGATCTCAGCCAAGTTGCCCCTCCCACCCATACCTGAGAAAGAATCCCTACCACCTATCCAAAAGATGTCATCCCAGCTTATCTTTAAGTTTTCCAGGGAAGGAGAACCGACCCTTTCCCCAGACAGCCTATTCTATCTTTGGGTAGCTCCAATCGTTAGGAAGGTTTCCTGGACATCAAGCCTCAATTTGGCTCTTTGCAGCTTCAGTCTGTAGGTAGGAGGCTCTCTAGGGCCAACTAAAACAAGTCTCATCCGTTGCCTACATATCAGCCTTTCAAAGACTTGAAAACAGCTATCACGTCTCCAGAGTCTTTTCTTCTCTTGGCCAAACATTCCCAGTTCTTTCATTGGATGCTTATATGCATGAGCTCATGGACCTTCACCATCTTGGTGACTCCTTTTGGGATGAAGGCTGAGTTTTTGCCTTTCTTTGCATCCTCAGGGCTTGGTGCCTGGCATATAGTGGTTAATAAATACATATTGACTGACTGACTTCCAAAAATGTGGTGTCTAGAACAGAACACAGTGTTTTAGATATGAGCTAATGAAGGCAGAGGACAGCCGGACTTTCACCTCCCTCTTTCTGGATCCTGTGCCTCTCAATGCAGCCCAAGAATCTTGTTCTTGCTGTCGTTAATTCCTTATGATTGATAAAGAATCGAAGAGCTGGGGGTGGGAGGAAGGCAACTCAGCTCCATGAAATGCATTTACTTCCTCACCAATAGCCATCAGCTCTCTACTGCTTCCTCTAACAGAAGGATGGAAACAGGAATGATTAGATCAGCTGGAAAGAGCAATTGAATGCCTGTTGGGCTCTTCAGGCTTATGCTAGGGGGCACTTCATAGGGATGTTGTAAAGAGAATTCCTTATCGGGTGGAGTTTGGAAAAGAAGGTCTTGAAGGTTTTGTTTTCCCTCAGTTTTAACATTCTATCATTCTATGAAACCTCTGAAACCCTTTCTATCCCTGAAATTCTGTGATTTGGTAAAGAATTTCAAGCCAATTTGCCATCATATCTGATGTCATTTCAGCTATTTTTTTAAAATAGATTTTTATTAATAATTTTTCTGAATATCACCAACATTTTCAACTATGTCCTTTTACTGTCTCCCTTCCCCCACTCACAGTGTCATCTCATAACCAATAATTTTTGAAAAGAGGAAGGAAAATAATGTTCAGCAAAACTAACAACCTAGCAAAAAAATCTAACACAATAGATTCATGGTCCTCCACCTCTGCAAACAATCAAAGGAAGATGTCAGCCTAGTTTTTTTTTTTTTTAAGGATTGGAGAAAAGTACTTAATAACAAAACTCATTTCTGTTTCCATCTCCTCTAGATAGCCTTCCTGGATGACTTGAGCCCACAATGATTTCCCTCCCTTTCTAACCAGCTACTTTTGCATATAAATACATTCCAATTTAGGAGGTAACTCAGTCTAGAGTCAGTAAGACCTAAGTTAAAATCGGTCTCAGACAGCAAGTCATTTAACCTCTGTTTGCCTTAATCCATTGAAGAAGGAAATGACAACCCCCTCCAGTATCTTTGCCAAGAAAACCCCATGGACAGTATCATCCATGGGGTCACAAAGAGTTCATGACTGAACAACTAAACAACATTGTAACTCATGTTATTTTCTAATTGTCTCGTGTATAAATCTTGTCTCCCCAACCAGATGGTAAGCTCCTTGTGGACAGGGACCATGTGGTATGTGTATTTCTTTGAATCAGAAAAATCTGGCTTCATATCCTAGTTCTACTACTCTTAAGGGTAGCTTCATAATAAAACAAATTTATAAAGCACCAAGCTTCAACTAAAGAAAAGGAGCTATAACTAGAGTTATATTACATTGAGAGTCAATTCATCAATTTATAGACTCGCAGAGTTAGAAGGGACCTCAGAGGCCTTCTACAGCCACCAAATCTGACCAAGAATCCCCTCTACAACACAGCTGAAAAGGAGTCACGGAGCTTCTACGCGAAGACTGCCAGCGATGTGGAGTTCACAATTGTTAGAAAGGTTGGTCCAAATTGAAATCTTCCTCTCCTTTCTTCAACTTCTACCCATTCTTCCTGTGAGAAGTATCATCTTTTAGTTCAAAAGACAATGACAGGGGCAGCTAGGTGGCACAGTAGATAGAGCACCGGGCCTGGATTCAGGAGGACCTGAGTTCAAATCTGGCTTCAGATACTTGACACTTACCAGCTGTGTGACCCTGGGCAAATCACTTAACCCCAATTGCCTCACACACACAAAAAAAGACAATGACAGACAATCAATAAAAATAAAGGGATAGGGAAGCTGGTCAATAAGATTATCCATAGGTATGCCTTGGACTAGACAGCAAATTCATGGAATTATAGACATGAGGGGTCTGACTGAGCCTCAGAGGTCATATCATCTAAACCATACTTGAAATAGTAATCCATTCTTCAATACAGCGTGCTTCAAAAATCTGAATGACTTTTTAGGCTGTCACAGCATGACGCTGTACTAAGACGTAAGGGATATCCTGTGTTTTCTGTGCTGGAAGGCCTAAAGTAACTTAAAGATCATAGATTTAGTGCTGGAAGAGAACGTTGAGGTCATCTAGTCCAACCTCTCATTTCGCAGTTGAGGAAACAGGGGCCCATAGAGGTCAGGTGACTTGTCTGATGTCACACAGGTTATAAAGTGGTGGAACAACTGAACCTAAGGTCCTCCCACTGCGCAGCCAACACTCTTTCCACCGTATCACATTCTCAAGGCAGTCCATCACGATCAGACAACTACTCCCAACCTTTCTTCTCAATTCTGTTTTGAATAAGTCTAATTTGCCTACCATACATCCTTTCAAATATTCAATTCAGCCACTGTATCTCTCCTAATTCTTTCTTTCTCTTAAATCCTCAAGACCTTCCATGGACAAAAGTTGAAATTCTCTTACCGTGTTGGCAGTGCTTCTCTGGTTGGGCTCCATTTTGTCCATTTCCTTTATAAAATGGGGTGCCTAGAACTGAATGCAGTATTCCAGATGGAGACTGAACAGTAGGACTATTGTGTGTTCATTCTGGATACTTGGCCTCTATTAATGTCACCCCAGATCACAGGAACACTTTTAGCTTCAGCGGTATTTCTCTGATTCATACCGAAATTGCCGTCTACTGTGTTCCTTATGTTTCCAATACTCGACATAACAATATTAGTTGATCAATAGGCATTTATTTCCTATGTGTCAACCATTTCAGTTGCAGCTGCCATTTATTTCCTTCCTGTTATTCACTGCTTTTCATATGAAGATGAACATTCTTTTTCATCATCTCCATGGTTGGTGATTTGAGTTATTTCCTAGCAGTGGGGAAGGTTTGCTCTGAACCATTCACACTCTTTGGCTTGGTTTCCTGAGAAACCAAAGATACTCCTCTTAAAGGCAGCTTGCTTGACTGCTGAACTATGTTGTTTTCTGAGACATAATAATGCCAGAAATAAATTATTGCAATCCATAGACATGGGAAGTTGTTTTCTTCTCCTTTACATGAAGACAATTGGCTTGTATTACTATTGAACTTGGCTTTTAGCCCCATGTTCTAATTAACTGTACTAGTTCATAGAGATAACATCAATAAGTTTTCTCAGATTCTTGGACACAGATACAATACACATTTCCTGCTCTGGATCGCTTTGGACCCCTTCGTTAGACTGTGGGACTTCTGGGAATAGTTGTATCATTAGGGCCAGATGAAATCCAACTAAACAAAAGAAGGCCTGATGTATGGTTTTATAACAAACATAATTAAACAATTGAACAAACATTTATTAAGCACCTAGTATATGTAACGCACAGCGTTGGGTACTACAGATCGAAGCCATAACAAAAATATTAGTCCTTGCCCTCCACGAGCAGAGAGACATGGTAGGGTACTTCATCGCTGCCTTGTAGAATACCTTGATTCTTTCACAAGGCTGGTCAAGCACCAACTCCTACATGAAGTCTCCTCAGCTAATATATTTATATCTCTAGCTCTGTCTCTGTCTCTATCTCTATCACTGTCTCTGTCTCTAACTTGGTTTCTGTCCCTGTCTCTATCTTTATCTCTAACTCTGTCTCTATCTCTGCCTCCCTCTTTCACTATCTCTATTTCTCTGTCTATCTCTATTTCTATCTATGCCTATATCTATATCCAAGGCAGCTAGTTAGCACAGTGGATAGACTGCTTGGCCTGGAGTCAGGAAGACATGAGTTCAAATCCTGTCTCAGGCACTTACTAGCTATGTGACATCAGGCAAGTCACTTTTCATCCTGTTGGCCTGTTTCCTCATCTGTAAAATGAGCTAAAGAAGGAAATGGCAAGTCACTCCAGTATCTTTGCCAAGAAAACCCCAAATGGGCTCATGAAGAGTCAGCCATGACTGATGAACAAGAACATATCTATATTTATTTATGTGAATGTTTTCCTCCCGCAACTGAGGGCAGGGACTGTTTCATTTTTGTCTTTGATCCTCAGTACCTATTAAGCACATAAGGGATGCTTAATAAACAACCAATGATTGATTGATTGGCTGAGGGCAGGCAAAGAGCTTGTCTTTCAGTCAGTAAGCCTGGGGTACACATCTTGCCTCTGCCACTCACCTGCTACGTGAGGCAACTTGGTATAACGGGAAAGAGCACTGGAGTTGGAATCAGAGGACCTGGATTTGAATCCTGATTCTGTCACTTGCTCTCTATGTGAACTTGGAAAAGTCATATGCTGAATCCTAATGCGTTAACAGAAGACTAATCCCTTATTCCTAACTTGCTCATCATCCTCCATAAATTGCTTTCTAATTTCTTCTATCTTGTATTTGTGGAAATTTACTTTTTGAACCAGAGATTCTACATTTAACCCAATCATATTTCCTTTTATTAGGTTCAGTCCCATGCTCCAGCCTGTCAAAATCGTTTTGGCTCCTGACTCTGTCATTTGGTGTGTTAGGTATCCTATAAGTTAGCATAGATCTAAATAAAGATATAGGGATAGGGATAGGGATAGAGAGAAGGGATAGATACAGAAAGAGACAGAGAAAGAGAGAGATAGAAGCAGAGACAGACAGAATTAGAGATAAAGACAGAGACAGAGACAGGGTTAGAGACAGAGATAGAGTTAGAGAGACAGGGACAGATAAAAATAGATAGCTATCTGCAAATTTAATAACCATACCATTTATGCCTAAATTTGAGTCACTGATAAAATGTTAGGCATCACAGCAAGAGCCAGCAACAGATTCCTGGAACATTCCACTAGAGACCTCCTCCTAAGGTGACATCGAATCATCCATGACTATTTTTTGAATCCAGCTATTCAATTAGTTCTGGAGCCATCTAACTGTGCTGTCCTCTAAGCTATTTTACTCTATCTTCCCCCTAAAGAATTGTTGAAAACATTTCAATCAAATGCTTTTCTAAGTCTAAGCAAACTGTATCTGTAGTGACTAGCCCAGTGTCAGGAGTTGAATCTGGAACTTCTAAGTCCCAAACCTCCAACACAGGGCTCTTTCCACTCATTACCCTCCTTCTTTTACCTTGAGTTTTTATTGGATGAGCTTATTGACCATACAAGGAATAGCTAGACTAGCCACTTCAGTGTTTGCTTTGGACACTTAATTTTTAAAAAATGGTCAAGGCAGTTAACCAGCAAGGATAATATTTGGGATGTGTAATTTTAAGACATCCGGAAAACATGAAGAAATATAGTAGTCTGTAACTTTTACAGCTTCATTCCAAAAAAGGGAGGATAATTTATATAAAAGATAAACATTACTGCTTTCTTAGTCATCTTAAATGTTTTCCTGTGTGCTTCTTAAAGGAATAGAACAAAAAAATCTTTCATATTTGTATAAGGCGTACAGTTTGGCAAGTTCTTTCCTACCCATTATCTCATTGGATACTCAAAGCACTTCTGTGTGAAAAGCTGAACGGGCCATTTTTCCAACTCTACTTAATGAGCAGAAATTATAATTCTAATTCACATTTCCATAATACTTCAAGGTTTAAAAACCACTTCCTGTCCTGCTCAACAAGCTTCAGTGATTCCCTATTACCTCTAGCATTAAATACAACTAATCCCTTCAGCATTGAAAGCCCTATACAACCTAGCCCTGTCTTAACTTTTTGGCCTTATATCACTCTACTCCATATACTCTTCAGTCTGACCAAACTGATCTTCTTACTGTCCTTTACATGCATTAGCTGATTCCCCATTGCTGTGATTTGTAATGCCCTGCTTTGAATGCATTCCCTCCTTACTTCTGCCTCTTAAAATTCCTGTTTTCCTTCGGTTCAGGTACCACCACCTACATGAGGCCCTTTCTGATTTCTCCAGTGGCCAGTGTCTCCACATCCCATCTCCCCTCTCCCCTGCCCAAACTGCCTTGAATTTATTGTGTATGCATTTGGTATTTATTTATACGTGTATGTGATGTGTCTCCCTTGTACCAAGTAGATGGAAAGTTCCATGTAGGTAGAGAGTGTTTGTTGTCTCTGGATTCACAGAGCCTGGCATGGTGCCTGGCACATAGTTATTTAATGGACACAAATTGATTGGATTATTGTGGTCACTAACAACAAATGGCATTTAAGAGCATATGGCATAGCATGCTTGGAATGGGAGACCTTGGTTGCAATCCTGTCTGCTACTTACTACCTATTTGACATTGGGCAATTCTCTTTACCTCTTGGTTTCCTCATTTGTAAAATGAGAGGACTGAAGCAGAGACTCTCTGTGGTGTTTTCTAGCCCATCCTTACAAAACTTTATGTTTATATTACCTATTAAGTCCTCACAACTATCTTTCTTTCATTCCCTCTATGCCTCTGTGTCATAAACTAGACTTTGGTCCTTTTTTCCCTAGGGTGGATCCTAGCAAAGCAATTATTATGTTGTTAGCATTGGTCAAAATGACACAACCTGCTTGAGCATGCAGCAATGTTAACTCTCTCCTCTGTAAAATGAAGGAATTGGACAATACAGCCTCTGAAGTTTCCTCTGGCTATGATGATCTCATCTGGTGCTCCCAACAACCTTGGGAAGTGGGTACCTCAGGCAGGCTGAGACCTGTGAAAGGCCTTAGCTTAAAAGGCCTAGGTCATCCACTGCATCCTGGGCCATCTCCAGTCATCCTGATGTATATTTTGTCACTGGACTCAGAGGACTCTGGAAGAGAGAATGAGGCTGGTGACTCTGCACATCCCTTCCTCTCTTAAAGTCAATTCATTGCAAGTGATGACATCACCTCCCTGATGTCATGGTCCTCTTTGAGAATGAAGGACAAACAACAACAACCATCTTCCTTTTAAAGATAAGTAAATTGAGGTTCAGAGAAGTCCAATGACTTTTCCACAGTAACACAGCTCATACAGGGAGCAGGTAGGAAACAAACCTATGCCTCTCTGGCTTCAAGTCCAGGAAGCTATCCACCATGCTGCGTCTCCTCTAAAATGGATCTATCTCCTTAAGAAGAACATCCAGTTCACCAGCTCACTGTGGCACAGAGGTGATGGTGGGTTTCTGAAGGCTTTGCCAGTGGAAAGAGCACAAGTTCTGCCGGGTCTTGTGCTAAGCTACAGAGGCTTCAAGTATGGGCCTACCAATAGACTGCATCTGTCACATGAAGTCCAGCCTGGCTAACTTTGAGAGGCTTCTCCCAGAGAGGGGTGAATTTTTAGGCCATGACAACTCAGGTAGACCATCTCTTGAGGTTTGAAGACTTTGAGTTCTGTGTTGGGTAGAGAGAAGTATAGATGAAGATGATGATGGTGATTCTGAAATTCAGCCTCTATTCTGACTCAGAGGACCAAGACCAGGCCTTCGCCTGTTCCCTCATGCTGTGACTGTCGATTCTGACTCACATGGGCTTGGATCGCACCTTTGACAACCTCCTATTGCTTAATGGTCGTCCCGGAATTCTGACACAGCCTGTTCTTGGACTTCATTTCTGGCTCTTCCCCAGGTGTCATTATTATGCCCACTTCAGACACTTTCCCCCTACCCCTGGCTTACAGGCTGAGGAGAGGACACTATGAAGGGCTATACAAAAAGACCTACTGTGCTCTGCTCTCTTCTGCTCCATTCCCAGAAGCTCTGCATTTTTGGAATCATCTTTTCCTCTGTTACCTACATTGTAGGACTTATGTTTTTAACTTTACAAAGTCTAAAAATTTAGATCTAGATCTGAAGCTCGAAGGGACCTTATTATCACCTCCATTTTCTAGAAAAGGAAACTGAGCCACAGAGAAGCAAAATGACTGCCAACTGTCAATAATCAATAAGCATTTATCAAGTACCTACTATGTGCCAGGAACTGTGCTCAGTGCTGGGGATATAAAAAGAAGCAAAAGAAAATAGTTTCTGATCTCAAGGAGTTTATAATTGAATTAATCTGGGGCAGCTAGGTGGCTCAGTGGATAGAGCACCAGCCCTGGAATCAGGAGTACCTGAGTTCAAATCCGGCCTTAGACACTTAACACTTACTAGCTGTGTGACCCTGGGCAAGTTACTTAACCCCAATTGCCTCCCTAAAAACAAAAACAAACAAACAAAATAATTGAATTAATCTAAAGTCATGTAAAGTGGTGTACAAATTACTTGGGGCAAGCAACACTTTTAAAAAATAATAATAGCTCACATTTATCTAGCACATTAAAGTTTACAAAAGGTGTTGCATGTGATTTCCTTACATCTGCACATTGTCCCTGTGTAGTAGATGCTATTATTATCTTTATTTCACAGATGAGGAAACTGAAGCTGACAGAGGACAAGAGACTTGATCATCCCCTCAATGCTGTTATCACTCAAAAGTATTCTATTTACAACTTCTTCTTCTCACCCTCTATACTATTATGCTTGGTGATTTCATTAGCTCCCATCGATTCAATTATCTCTCTATGCAGATGACTCTGAGATTTATCTAACCAACTTTCTCTTCTATCACCACCCTTACACTGTAGAATGCCTATTGAACATTTCAAACTGTATCTTGTATGTATCTTAAATTCAATTGGTTTAAAACCAAAACTCATTATCTTTCCCCTCCAAATCCTCCCTGCTTCCAAACTTGCCTGTGACTATCAAGGACATTACTATAGTCCTAGTCATTTGGGCCATCACACCTAGGTGTCATCTTCAGCACTTTATTCTTTCATGACCCATATCTTATCATTTGCCAAGTTGAGTTGACTTTGCAACATCTTTCATCTACACCCCCTTCTATCCTCTGACACATTTTGGTACAGGCCTTCATCACTTCACGCCTTGACTATTTACAATAGCCTCCTACAATAGTTGGTCTTCCTTCCTCAAATTTCTCCCCACTCCAATCTATCCTCCACTCAGTTGTCAAAATGATCTTCCAAAAGCATGGATCTGACTTCATCACTCCCTAATTCAATCAACTCCAGTGGCTCTCCATTGCCACCAAAATCAAATATAAAATCCTCTACTTGGAGTTCAAAGCCCTTAATAACCTGGCTCCTTCTTGGGTTTTCAGTCTTCTTACCTTTACTGTCTCCATGTTCTCTATGATCCAGGGACACTGACCTATTATTTCACACATGACACTCTAGCGCCCCATTCTGAATTTTCACTGGTTGTCCCCCAGGCCTGGAATGCTCTTATTTCTCCTCCCCGCTTGCTGGCTCCCTTTATGTCTGAGCTTGAAACTTTGTGCAAGAGGCTTTTCTTTCCCAGTCACTCTCAATGTGTGTGCCTTCACTCGGAGTTTGCCTCCAAGTTACCCTGTATATATTTTGTTGTAGATTGTTATTTTCATGCTTTCTCCCCAAATAGAATGTGAACTCCTGAAGGACAGGGACACCTCATGTCTTTCATGCTTATTGACTTGACTTGTCCAGGGTCACACATCTACAAATTGTCTGAGGCAGAACTTAAAATCAGGACTTAGTGACTCTCAAATTCAGCACTTTATTCTCTATGCAACCTAGCTGATATGGGTTCCTTTGCTGACCACCATGGCTGACCATGTCTGTGTGATTTTTTTTTTAAATTAATTAATTTATTTTTTTTAACGGGGCAATGGGGTTAAGTGACTTGCCCAGGGTCACACAGCTAGTAAGTGTCAAGTGTCTGAGGCCAGATTTGAACTCAGGAACTCCTGAATCCAGGGCCGGTGCTTTATCCACTGTGCCACCTAGCCGCCCCATGTCTGTGTGATTTTCATGTTACTAGGATCACTCTGACCTTGACCAAACAAAACTGCACTGAACCAGTTTCTCCACCTTGCTTCCTGTCATCTGTAGACTGCCTGGCCCATAGGACCCAACTGCTGGGTGCTTTAGCTGTAAGAACAAAGGCATTGGATATCCTTACTCTTCTATTTACAAAAGGGATTTGGGCCCCCAAATTAAAAAGTAGGCTCAGGGATCGTGCAACTATTCCCTACAGAATGACAAAAGACACCAGTAATTCCCACTTCTGGAAGGGAGATATTTCTGGACACATCTCCCTATCCTTGGTATTTGTGACCACATGTTCCACCCACCACAGGCTGAGGCAGGTTCCTTTCATCCTCTAGCCTAAAACAGATGTGTTTTTTTTTTTCTTTTTTGCTCTCCCCAATACAGTCTTTCTGGTTTTTTTTTCGCCTAGAGATTTTGCGTAAACTGCTTATATCTCTTCCCTTCCCTCGGTCAATTTGTAATCCCCAAGATGTGAGGCAGATCAAACATAGAAATACTTCAAAGAAAGCCTTGAGCATTTCATGGATGACAGATGGGGAGGGGCTTCGGGGAAATCAGGACCAGGGTAGTGTTTTTGTTTTTGTTTTTTTCAAGGAAAAAATAACTTGAGATTGTGAGGTTGAATTACTCTCTGCTTAAAGCCACTAAACTTTGGGTGTGTGTGTGTGTGGGGGGGTTGTCATGCCCAACCACACCATGTCCTTTGATATAAACATCAGAGACAGACTAGTGGGCTGAATCTGACCATCTGGCTAGTCTCCTATTCTTAGAATTCATGATTTGTATCACAAAGTTAGCTCTGCACTTAGTACGGGAAGACCTGGGTTTGGGTTCTTGTCCAGCTTCTCCTTGAGGAAATCTTAATCTTCCTTGGCCTCAGTTTCCTCGATTACAAGATATTCTTGTAACAACACTAATCACACCAACTCCTTCCTTAGTCTTTCCCTTTGAAATCTTTCTTTTCTTTCAATGCTTGGCTCAGGGACCTCTTCTTCTCTGAATCCTTTCCTGATGCCTTTGTTTAAAGAAGTTTTTCCTTTCTCATATTTGCCTAGAAGAGTACTATGTCTGAGATCTCTCCTTTACTCCTATTACTCTCTACCTTGGTGTTCAAACATTTATGAGAAACATGCTATTCTTTGCTGTGAGGAATGTTAGGAGATATTTGCATGAGATTATAAATTTAAGTCCCATACAAGCAGGGAAGACTCCCATCTGCACATATGATGACATGTATATTTCCACAGAATTACTGGGACACAATTTTGAAACACTAGTGTGTGGGACACATGTTTTGAGAATCACTGCTCTATCTTGTATTATAGATATGTGTGAATATGTTGTAGCTGTCCCCCCCCCTGATCCTTTGCTCCCCACCCCTGATTCCTCCTCTCTAATAGTTTAAAATTTTCTAGTCCTGGATCTGGAGTCAGAGACCCTGGGTTCAAAGGATCTCTGACACTTACTTGCAGATTCCTCATCATAGCATCGACTCTCAAAGGATATACCAAGGAAGTTCATGTAGCCTTTAGGTGTCACAGTGGATAGATAGCTGGATTGTAGAGTCAGGCAGACCTAAGTTCAAATCCAGCCTCAGATGCCTATTAGCTTTGGGAGCCTAAACAAGTCACTTAACCTCTATCTATCTCAGTTTCCTCATTTGTAAAACAGGGATAGTAGTTGTAGCACTTACCTCCTAGGGTTGTGACGATCAAATGAGATGATATTTATAAAGTGTTTCACAAACCTTAAAGTTCTTTATGAATGAGAATTAATATATGTCTGGCTGGCCCTATCAAATTTTTTGTTTTGTTTTGTTTTGCAGGGCAACAAGGGTTAAGTGACTTGCTCAGGGTCACACAGCTAGTAAGTGTCAAGTGTCTGAAGCTGGATTTGAACTCAGGTCCTCCTGAATCCAGGGCTGGTACTTTATCCACGGTACCACCTAGCTGCCCCAGCCCGACCAAGTTTGAAAGATGCACCAGTAGACTTAACATGGATCAGCTGAGAACAAACTTCCTAAGTTTAGAAAGATCATAAAGTTGACTGAAGGGCCAAAGACTACTTACCAAGTCAAGGAATGGTTATGCTCTCCAGCAGAGGAGAGAATATGCACATTTATAAAGTTATAGATTCCTGAAATCCTAAAGGGCTAATTTTATTAAAAGCAAAAAAGACCAGGATCGCCTATGAGACAAGAAATGCATTTTCCCATGAGACCAGCTATTTCTGGCCAAATGGTCACCTTACCCATTCTGAGAGTAGGTTTCAGGCACATAGTACATGTAGATGTTCCCTCGGGTTTCCATTGCCCATTGCTTAGCCATGTCAATAATGGGACAGCTGATAAAGTAGTCCCTGGAGTGGGAAGAGAGAAGAGAGAAGAGAAAGTTGACACTACAGATACAGTAGAGCTTTCTGAAATAATGGGTGTCTCTTCACCACCCAAACCTGTGCTTTACCTCATGTCCATTTAGCTCCATCCCAAGAGAACCACTCTGTTTCCCACTCCCCACTCCCTACCAACACTGCACTGCATCCATTCCCTCAAGGAGGGCCAGATGCTGAGGCCACAGTGGGACATTCCCCAAGGATAAACACCCCTGCTTCTATACAACATCTTTCTTGTTTCCTTTAGCTCCTAGTGTCCCCCACTTCCAAATGGTCTGTATTCATTTATCTGTGGATATACTACCACCCATGCTGTAGAATACAACCTCTGTGAGGGCTGGAGTTGTTATGTCTTTGAATCCAAATAGTTGTGGCTGGACTTAAATAACAATAGCGATGGTGATGATGATGATGACGATGATGACAGCTAGCATGTATACAGTGCCTTAAGTTTTAGAAAGCGCTTTATCTCCATGAACTCATACGATCCTTACAACAACAATCTCCTGAAGTCGGTACTATTATTATCCCTATTTTACAGATGAGGAAACTGAGGCACAGAAGAAATTAAGTGATTTGCCCAGTGTCACAAAGCTAGTTAAGTATCCAAGACAAGATTTGAATTAAGGCTTTTCCTGACTCCAAGCCCAACATGTGATTCACTGAGTCACTTAGCTGCTTAGTTGAGTGTTAGACTATTGGATAGATTTCTGGACTTGACTAAGAATACTAAATTCTACCTCACATCCTGATTACATGTGTAGAAAGTCACTTAACCATTTTGAGCCTCGGTTTCCTCGGACATAAAATGGGCTAATTATAGCAGTTTCTTCACAGGGTTGTCATGAGGATCATATTAGTTAATTTATTTAATATACTTTGGGAATCATAATGTGCTATATAAATGTAAGCCATTATTATTATTTTGAGTTGGGATAATTCCATTTATTATATTTATAACCCCAGCACCAAGAACAGTATGTGGCACATAGCAGGTGCTTAATAAATGTTGATTGATTGAATGATTAGGTAAAGGAAGCACTTAATAAATATTATTAAATTAATAACCAAATACAATAACCAGTTCAAAGATGGTTACACTGGTTCAGTACTCTTAGAAGATGGGATGTGCCCGGATGGATGCCAAAGTCCTATCATTCTATTTCCTTGGGTGCCTGCAACAAATACAGTGAGAGTAAATTTGTAATATAATAGAGAATGTCTCTGGGGAAGGAGAGAAGTTGAGAGTAACAGGAAGCAGGGAAAAAAGCAAAGCAATAATGAAATATTTATTGAGCATAGTGCTATATATCTTTGCCCTGGTCACATCATTTCTTGAGTATTACATTCTGTGCTGGGTACCACATTCTAAACAAAGCTTTCGTACGTTGGAAAAGATCCAGAGGAGGGAAATCAGGGTGGGGAAAGAAATTGAGATCATGCCATATGAGGGTTGGTTGACAGAAAAAGGGATGTTTAGCCTGAAGAAAACAACATTTAGGGGAGAGATCAAAGCATCTTTGAAGAGCTGTCACATGGGAAAGAGCTTATATTTGTTCTGCTAGGACTGAGAGCACAGAACAAGGGGAAAAAATAACAGAATTTTCAGAAAGGCAAATTTGGACCCAATATTAGGAAAAAACCATGAACAGCCGGGGCTGTGCAAAAGCAGAATGGGCTGCCTTAGGGAGATGGAGGGGTCCTCGTCACTGGAGATCTTCAAGTGAAGGCTGGAAGATTTATTGTCAAGATTGGACTTGTTTAGGTTGTACTAAATGTCTTCTAGGATTTGCTATTATAGGAAAAGTGGGATACTTAGAGCCAAAGGTTTGGGATTAATCACTGCCCCTGACACTTACCCAATTTAAGCATCCTTTAGTGATTCAAACTCTCTAAGCATGGGTTTCCTCATTTGTGAAAAGGGGGACAATAGTATTTGCACTTCCAATCTCACAAAACTATTATGAATAAAAGTGCCATGGTGCCAAAAAGAGCAGTATATAAACATAATGTGGTAGATATTGCTGTTGTTATTATTAGTAATAATATAAGACACACTTATATAATATATTAGGAGGAACAATGGACATGGACCTTGGTTAAAATCCCGGCTCTGCTACTTATTAGCCACATGACCTAAATCAAGCCACGTTAATCTCTTAGATTAAGAGACTAGGGTGGGGGTAACCAGGAAAGGCTTCATGTATGAGCTGAATTTTGAAGGAAATCAGAGATTCCAGGAGATGAATGTGTGGAGGAAAGGTTTCCCAGAGGAGGTAGAATCACCATCCTCCCAGTCACCCAGGTTCAAAACCTAGGCATCATCCTTGATTCCTCACTCTTCTCACCCTTCATCCAGATCCAATCCATTGGCAGGTCTTTTCAATTCTACCTCCATAACATTTCTCTGATACACCCCCTTCTCCCCTGACATAGCTACCACTCTAATGCAGGATCTTAGCACTTTCTGCTTGGACAATTACAGTAGTCTTCTGGTTGGTTTCTCCCTACTCCCCTCCATTCTCCACTCAGTTGACAAAGTCAATCTTGAAGAACAGGTCTGACTCTATCGTTCCCCTACTTAATAAATTCCAGCACCTTCTAGATGCTTTGTTATGCCTATCCAATGTAAAACCCTCCATTTGGCTTTTTAAGTCTCACAGCTTGGTCACTTTCTATCTTTCCAGTCTTCTCCACTTTGGTTCCCTCCATATACAGAGACAATGATCTTCTATCCGCCAACTCCATGGATTTTCACTCACCGTCTCCTAAGTTTCAAACATTCCCCCCTCCTCATCTCTGCCTGTTGGCCTTCCTGACTACCTTCAGGCCCATGCCCTGCAAGAGGCCTTTCCCAGGACTCCCTCATGCCTTCTGTCTCAGGGTGGTCCCCAAATGATTCTGCAAATCCCTTGTTGTTTGTGTGTTTTCTCCTCTATTAGATTGTGAGCCCCTTGAAAGCAAGGACTATCGTTGCTGTTCTTTGTATCTCTGGTGTTTAGTACAGTGTCCAGCACATAGAAAATGCTTTATGGCTAACTGAAATGGACCTTTCAGGATGGGTAGTGTATCTACAGGTACATAGATATGAGAAACTAGAGGAGTTTTCAGACGATCCAATGACTATATCCATCCCTGTGGCTTGCCACTCCCATCAGTTCATTTTCACGCCTGTCTGGATGCGTCAGATAGGTTGCTTGAGGGGTATATTGTTGTGTTCACCGATGTGAGCAGATGTCCATCAAATGGGGACTCGTACACTGTTTGGCTGTACTGGGGTCCTTAAAAGGTGTTTCTTCCCTTGGCACTTACAAGTGAGACAGAAGGAGAGAGGAGGGGAGGAAATGTGTGGGTCATGGTGAGAGCAAATGCAGCAAGGCTTGAGAAAGTGTAAGACAGAGTCAGAGGGGGTCAGGAATAGACATGTCTGGTTACAGCAGGGGGTTCCTTCAGAAAGTGTTCAGCCTTCCCACTTCTGATCACCTCCCGGTATCACAGAGAGTATTTGAAATTGCTAGATTTCCACCCCTCAGGCTTTCTGGATTCCTGCCAGTCTATAGCTGTGTTACCTATACCTTGGGAAGAACAAATCAATCCACATGATTTGGCCTGGTAAAATGAGCCAGATGGTGCATTTTCCATGGTGTGTGTATGTGTGTGTGTGTGTGTGTGTGTGTGTGTGTGTGTGTGTGTGTGTGTGTGTGTGTGTGTGTGTAACATAGTTTCTTATGGAAAGGATACTTGGAATAAGTGTACAATTTCCCTACAAGATAGACCTGGAAAGATCATATGTTCGATGTAAAGCTGGAAGGGACCTTAGGAATTATGTAGCCCAATCCCCCTCATTTTACAATTGAAGAAACTGAGGCATAAAGAAAGGACAGAAATTGTCCAGGGTCACCCAGGTAATAGGCAATGAAAGTGTGATTTGAACTGGGGACCTCTGATCCCAAAGCCACTACTCTTTCCACTGTCATTCTATTGTCTCTTTTCCAGATTCTTCTTTTTTCTCAAAAATGGAAGCTATGTCAATCACCAAGATTATTCCCAGTCATAATAGAATCTGGGCTCTGATGAACTGAGTAAACAATAATCAATAATACTTATCCTATATGTAATATTCTAAAGTTTGCAAAGAACTTACAAAGAACATACATAATAGTAGTACTTAAATAGTAGGTACTTAATAGATACATGATTGATTGATATATGTGATCCTATTATCTACAGGCTTTATTATTCCCATTTTCTAGATAAATGCTTCTAAGGCTTATTGAGATAAAATAAATTGCCCATTGTCATTCATTGCAATAGTAAGTGTCTGGATCAAAATTCAAATGAAGGACTTCCTTCCTCATCCAACAGATTTTTTTTTTTTTAGTGAGACAATTGGGGTTAAGTGACTTCCCCAGGGTCACACAGCTACAGTGTTAAGTGTCTGAGGCTGGATTTGAACTCAGGTACTCCTGACTCTAAGGCCGGTGCTCTATTCACTGCGCCATCTAGCTGCCCCTCAACAGACTTTTCATTGCACATCTTGGTGCAATGGAAAGAACCCTAAAGGAGGACCTCTGTTCAAATCTAAGCTCTGCTACTAATTTTATATTGGGGAAAAAAAAAATCACTTCACCCCTCTGTTCCTTGGTTTTCTTATCTCTAAAATGGGTTGGTTGGGCCAGATGATTTCTAAAATCCCTTCGAGTTTCTGACTGCAGTACCAGAGTGAGATGATTCCTCTAATACTGTACTTATGTATGTCATAGGTTTTGGAAAATAAAGTTCTATTTAAATTTTTTTAAAAGGCTATAAAACTGTACATACATTTTGACTGAACAACACCAGTACTAGATCTATCTCTTAAAGAGATTATAAAAAAGGGAAAAGGACCCACCTGTACAAAAATATTTATAGCTGCTCTTTGTATAGTGGCAAAGAATTGGAAATTGAAGGATGTCCATTAATTGGGGAAAGGCTAAACAAGTTGTTGTATATGCATATAATGGAATATTATTGTGCTGTAAGAAACAATAAGCAGCTGGATTTAAGAAAAACCTGGAAATACTTACATGACTTGGATGTTGAGTGAAATGAGTAGAACCAAGAGAATATTGTACACAGTATCAACAATATTGTGTGATGATCGGCTGTGAAAGACTTAGCTCTTTTCAGCAATACAATGATCCAAGACAATGCCAAAAGACACATGAAGGAAAAATGCTCTCCACATACAGAGAAAAGAACTATGAAGTATGAATGCAGATTGAAGCATACTATTTTCACTTTTGTTGTTGCTTTTTTGTTGTTGTTGTTTCTTCTTTCTTGTGTTTTTTTCCCCTTTTGTTCTGACTCTTCTCTTGTAACATGACTAATGTGGAAATATGTTTAACATGACTGTAATGTATAACCACTATCAGATTTCTAGCTGGCCTGGGAGAAAAATTTGGAACTCAGAATCTTACAAAAGTGAATGTTGAAACTATCTTTACATGTAATTTGAAAAAAAAATGAAAAACTGTTAAAATTGTTTTAAAATGTAATTAAGAAAAATAAATTATATATAAAAAAGTAAAAAGAAAAAAAGAAAAAAATATTGTACCTAACCCCTAGTTAACTCAATAGCTCTGATACATGTGAAGATGAAAATATTTTATGAGAATTGTACTCCAATCAATATTAACTTCTGGGACTCAGGAAGAAGGCAGTGGTAAAATCCCTTCCAGAACACAGGGAGACTTCCCAGAGAACCTAGTTTTCTCCCTGAGTTACAATCAATAGTCACAAGTGCCCATGGACTCATGGGATACACATACCTGCTATCATTTATCTACATAGCCCATGAAGAGTGTTTAAAACCAGGCTCAGATGGCTCTTGTCCTGGATCAGTAGTCAAATTGTGGTGGTCCTGGTGTGTGAACCAGGAGATAATGTTCCTAGTCTTTTTACTTATATGAATTTAATTCTCTCTTCCCTCATGTCTGGAACCCTATTTCTGCTATGCCCATCTGCTCCGTCTACATCCCTAAAACCTGCCTCTTGCCCAGATTATGTACATTGACTGCCTCCTTCCAGTTTGGCCTAAAGCTGCACCTCACCTTCAGCTTTGGATTCATGGAGATACCATTCTATAGTAATTGACTTATTACTTGTATCCATGTCAATTCCAAATCCCATGACTCAGTGCTAATGAATTCCATTTTACATCTAAGTCCTATAAAACTAGAAGAGGATGAATTGTCTAAGGTCAGTCATAAATAGTCCCAGGATTATAATCTCATAAACTTTCAGTGTGGCACATGGGAAAGAGTACCAGATTTGGAGTTAGAAGTACTGGGTTTGGGGGCAGCTAGGTGGCACAGTGGATAAAGCACTGGCCCTGGATTCAAGAGGACCTGAGTTTGAATCCAGCCTCAGACACTTGACACTTACTAGCTGTGTGACCCTGGGCAAGTCACTTAACCACCATTGCCCCGCAAAAAAAAAAAAAAAAGAAAAAAGAAAAAGAAAAGAAAAGTACTGGGTTTGAATTCTGACCCTGTCATTTACTACCTAAGAAACAGCTTAGCATAATAGTGTCCTGAACTTGCAGTCAGGAAGACCTGGGTGCAAATACTGATTCTAGCACTTATAAGCTGTGTGACCACAGGCAAGTCACTTAAATGTCTGTGCCTTAGTTTCTTTATCTGTCAGATTGGTATAATGATACCTGTTGCATCCACCTCCCAGGGTTGTTTCGAGGGTCAAATGAATTAGTGCCTGCAATGCACTTTGTAAACTTGAAAGCACTATATGTACACTAATTTATTATTGTTTGTTGTTGTTGTTATTGTTATTATTCTTCTTACCACTATCTTTGTGACCTGAAAAAAGTCATTTAACTTCCTTAAGCCTCAGTTTTCTCTGCAAAATGCAGAGGTTAGATAAAATGATCTCTAAGGTCCTCTTCAGCTCTGAATTCTATGATCCTACTTTTCAAGTGCCATGAGATCATTTTGATGAACTCCAAACTCCACTTTCTCTTCAGCAGAACATGTTGACCATTTGTATTTATGAGAATCATGTGCAACTTTGACATTGGAGATTCCCCATATTTCATTAGCTAGATTTTTCAGAAACTGACCATAAAGAATATTGTGGACTTCAGGGAAAGTACCTCTTTTTTCTTCTGTAAAATGCCCTGTGTGACTGTCAGCTCCATAAGGGAAGGACCATACTTAATCTAGGCTTAGGATCACTCCTATCAACCAGGGTCAAACAGATATTTTTTTGAATTTAAGGGAATTATATTTGTTTTTTGTTTTGTTTTGTTTTGTTTTTGCAGGGCTGTGAGGGTTAAGTGACTTGCCCAGGGTAACACAGCTAGTAAGTGTCAAGTGTCTGAGGCTGAATTTGAACTCAGGTCCTCCTGAATCCAGGGCTGGTGCTTTATCCACTGTGCCACCTAGTTGCCCCTTGGTTTTTTTTGTTGTTTGTTTTTAAAGATGCCCATCTCCAGCTCCCTCCATCTAGACAAATCCTACCCATACTTCAAGGATCTACTCTAGTTGTACCTCCTCTCTGAAGCCTTCTTTGATCCCCCAACATTCCCTGATCACCTTCTCTTCTTATGCAGCACTCACTGTCTTCCCCTACAAGTTATATGTGAACAAGTTTTCATTTTTACCTGTTGTTTCATAGAAAATGATAACTCCTGGACCAGAGGCTCCCAAAGGCTGTGTTGTGGCACATTGGCCTCAGTAAGTATACCACTCTGTCAATAGCATTCACATGTGTGAGTGTCCTGACTCTTGACATAACTCCAGCTTAGACAATCCATGTGCCATAACTACTTATGGGAAATAATAATACCATGACATGAATACAAAATATTTTAGAACTTGGGAGTAGATAACTTTTCATGCTATGGAGGAAAAAACTGAGGCTCACAAAAGAAAAAAGGCAATTCAGCCAATTCTGCCAATGTCAGAGTGGGTCTAGAACCTAGAGTGTACTGATTCTTGGGCCAGTGTTGCTATTACTTATTTACTAAACCAAACCAATCTAAGAAGCTCTTATTAAGCACCTATAATGGGCAACATACTATCCCAAATGTATGTGGGGGGCAGAGCATACAAAAAGAGCACAAAATAGTTCCTGCTCTCAAGGACTTTAGAATCAAGGGAAGCCATGTTATATGAAACCTCTTTCACAAGGAGATATTTTAAGACCTCTCAGTATGTTGGCAACCTTGGCGATCCCCAGTAGGCAGTGTGGTGTGTTGGAAAGAATGTTGGAGTTATCAAGAGAATTGGGGAAGCAGTCCCAGCTCTAATCCTTGCCAAAAATGTAACTTGAGTCGGTCATTCTCCCTTCTGAGCCTCATTTTACTTATTCTTTTTCTTTTCTTTTCTTTTCTTTTCTTTTTCTTTTTCTTTTTTTTTTTTTTTGGTGAGGCAATTGGGGTTAAGTGACTTGCCCAGGGTCATATAGCTAGTGTCAAGTGTCTGAGGCCAGATTTTAACTCAGGTCCTCCTGACTCCAGGTCCAGTGCTCTATCCAATGCACCACCTAGCTGCCCCTCATTTTACTTATTCTAAAATGAGAAAAAAAATTATAGTGTTACTTACCTTGACTATTTATAATGAGGAAAGTGGTTTGCAAAATTGTAAAATATAGAAATGTGAGTTATGAGAATTACCTTTGTTCAGGTGTGTTCAACTCTTCATGACCCCATTTGAGATTTTCTGGGTAATGATACTGAAGTGGTTTTCCATTTCCTTCTCCAGTTAATTTTACAGATGAGGAAACTGAGACAAACAGGATAGACTAACTTGCCTAGGGTCATATAGCTAGTAAGCATCTGAGGTGTATTTTTTTTTTAGTGAGGCAATTGCCTCACTGTTAAGTGACTTGCCCAGGGTCACACAGCTAGTAAGTGTTAAGTGTCTGAGGCTGGATTTGAACTCAGGTACTTCTGACTCCAGGGCCAGTGCTCTATCCACTGTGCCACCTAGCTGTCCCCCAATTTTTTTTTTTTTTTTGGTGAGCCAATTGGGATTAAGTGACTTGCCCAGGGTCATACAGCTAGTAAGTGTCAAGTGTCTGAGACCGATTTGAATTCAGGTCCTCCTGAATCCAGGGAAGGTGTTTTATCCATTGTGCCACCTAGCTGCCCCTGAGGTGTATTTGAATTCTGGTCTTCTTGACTTCAGGCCTAGTGTCCATTGTGTCATCTAGCTGTCCCAAAAGATGATTTCATATAATCATAGATATTGAGCTGGAAGGGCTATTAAAGGCATCAAATCCAACTCCCTCATTTTACAGATGAGAAAACTGATGAGATAGGTTAAGTGACCTTCCCAGGGTTACAAAGCTAATAAGAATCTTAGGTAGAATTTGAACCCAGCCTAACTTGAACTCTAGAGCTCTATCCACTTGTGTTGCCTGTGATAAAACTAATACTTGGAGGGGAAAAAAGTTTTAAGATTGAGCACTGCTTCTTTTGTGTGCGTGTGGAGGGGGGCAATGGGGGTTAAGTGACTTGCCCAGGGTCACACAGCTGGTAAGTGTTAAGTGTCTGAGGCCAGATTTGAACTCAGGGGTGGTGCTTTATCTACTGTGCCAAGCACTGATTCTTAGCAAAAATTGAAGTGTGTTATCTCCAACTCTTCTATATCAAGGAGTGGTACCACTCCTATACCTATATTCCTTTACTCCCATATTCATCCATGTAATCATTGATTGATTGATCTACTTTCAGAGTGGAGATTGTGACACCCCTGGGTGTCTCTGGAAGATTGTCAAAACCTGCCACCATCTAAAACCACTTCTTCCTCCATCAACTATTGTAGCAATTATAGCTTGGCCTTGGCCTGGCTGAGTAGAGGAGCAAAAGGGGAACCATGAGCTTCCTGAAAGTGGAAACAAATTTACTGGATGTTGAATCAATCATAACCGCATTCTTCCCATTTTGATCAGAGACCAGGGTGAACCATGGTAGGAGAGAAAATGACTGGGGGAGGAGAGGAAGAGGAAGAAGATGGAAGATGCAGAAGGAAATCCAAATCTTCTTACCCAGATACATCAGGAAAGGAAGGGTGGGTATCTTAGAAGAGGGAACTTTTGGGCAATCCCTCCCTGAAGGGCCTCTTAAGACAAGAGAATTTGCTCTTGTAAGGAGAGAGAAGGTACATCAATAGTTCCTAGTGGACAAACGCATTTTATTGGCATTTTATTTAAATGGAACTATAGGTACAAAGAGGGTTTAATTCTATGTATGTAGAAAGTTTCCAAAGAAATGAAATGATACTTTCAAATTTTAACTTTTGACCATAGAAGCTGTAACTATAGCCCATACTTCCCTTCTTCCAATAGAGAACATAGAGTGTAGCTTTTAACCTTCTGCTGAGAACTAGTGTACAGGGAAATGTATTGAATTTCAAGTAAGAGGACCTAAATGCAAATCCAGCCTCTGCTACTGACCACCTGTGCCAAGCTCCACAAGTCACTTAAACTCTTTGGGCCTCAGTTTCCTATTCTGTAAAAATAAAAGGTTGGACTCAAACAGGAGCTATTGACTTTTTTATGTCATGAACCCCTTTGGTAATTTGGCAAAATATATGGTCCTCTTCTCTGAATAATGTTTTTTACATAACTGAAGGAAATGCTAAGCAGAAGACCAGTTCATTGCCTTGTATAGATTATGCATCTGTTTCTATTTGTATATGTTTTCTCATCTGCTGAAATATAAGCTCCTTCAAGGCAGGCAATGTTTCTTTTTTTTTTTTTTGTCTTTGTATCCTCAGAAGTTGGCAAGGTGCCAGACATACAGTGCTGAATAAATACTTGATTTATTGATTATATAGCAATCTTTCAAATACTTTAAAATATCTTATCCCTGCCTTCCTCCCCTAATTCTCTTTTCCGGGCTGAATAACTCAGTTCCTTTAACCTAGCTCTTTTTTGGGGGGGGGCGGTGAGGCAATTAGGGTTAAGTGACTTGCCCAGGGTCACAAAACTAGTAAGTATCAAGTGTCTGAGGACAGATTTGAACTCAGATCCTCCTGAATCCAGGGCTGGTGCTTTATCCACTGTGCCACCTAGCTGCCCCTCTAGCTCTTTCTAATTAACCATGTGAACCTGGGCAAGTCAATTCCACTCTAGTCCTTCCCATCTCTTCTGTGAATAAAGGAGGTTGGGCTGAAAGATCACTCTATAAGGGCCCTTATAGCTTTGAAATTCTATGACTTTATCATTTCAGTTGTATCCCACTATATAACAGACTGTCTTGTTTCTAGTACAAGGGAGATTTGCCAAACAATAATCATAATTAAACCCAAAACTTGAGTTAAAAACCTAGCACCTTCATGTTTCATGATGATCACAGAAGTAATCTACTTGACAACAAACCATGGTCAATAAAAACTCACTTCCGATGATTTCTTACCGGGTAGCATTTTCCAGTGCTCTGGAGAATGTGGAATAATCTTCAGCTGAATGCTCGAGGGAATAATACCATGTCGCTGCAGCTTCAATCCTAGTGTCTGAGTTCTCTCCGCCCAGGGAATTCTGTAAAGCTTGGTAAAAGGCTGTTTTGCTACTGGTTCTGCCTTGACTCTCTTCAAATTTCTGAAAAAAAAAATTTTTTTTTTTTAAAAAGGGCAAAATGATGAAATACCTGAATTGAAATAGTCTAATTTAAAAGCTCCCATACCCTCTGTCAACTGACTACATTTAACAGACCCCTGGTCTGATTAGTTTTTCTAATCTTGGAATTTCCTTCAGCTAGAATTTAAATGGGATATAATCTTAGCTCAATCATTTTATTAAAAAAGTGGAGTGGGGCAGCTAGGTGGCACAGTGGATAAAGCACCGGCCCTGGATTCAGGAGGACCTGAGTTCAAATCCGGCATCAGACACTTGACACTAGCTGTGTGACCCTGGAAAAGTCACTTAACCCCAACTGCCTCACCAAAAAAAAAAAAAAAAGTGGAGGGAATGAGTAGCTGGGACAAGAGGGAGGTGACACTCCTACCAACCTTCGCATGTCACAGTGCGTCTAGATGGAGAATTTGGTTCATTTCAGGATACCTCATTTTAGGATGTTAATTGACAATCCAGAGCAATTAAAGAGTAGGGATATAGGATTATAGAATCACAGATTTAGACCTAGAAGGGATTTCAGAGGATATCTAGTCACTCACACACCCTCTTTCCTCCCTTATTTTCCACTTGGATAGCTAAGTGTTCTAGTGGATAGGGCGCTGAACCTGGAGTCAGGAAGACCTTAGTTCAAATACAGCCATGGACACTTACTAGTTGTGTGACCATAAGCAAGTCACTTAATATCTTTTGGTCTCAGTTTTCTTATCTGTAAAAAGAGGATAATAATAGCACCTACATCACAGGGTCATTGTGGAAATCAAACGAGATAAAGCGCTTAGAAAATCTTTTTTTCATTTTCATTCAGTCATTTTTAGTCATATCCAACTGTTTGTGACCCCATTTGGGGTTTTCTTGGCATAGATATTGGAGAGGCTTGGCATTTCCTTCTCCAGCTCAATTTATAGATGAGGAAACTGAAGCAAACAGAGTGAAGTGACTTGCCCAGGGTCACACAGCTAAGAAGTAGCTGAGGTTGAATTTAAACTCAAGAATATGAGTCTCCCTGACTCCAGACTCAACACTCTATACACTAAGCCATGTAGCTGCCACTTTGAAAATCTTTATAGCTACATAAATGCTTGCTATTATTATATAAAATAATATGTGTGTCTATATGTCCCTACATACAGGATGCATCTGTGGATATGTATATATAGAGATGCAGTTAGATACATAAAATGAATCCAATAAAACATATGCTTTAAGGAGATTGGGCACACATACATAACCTTGAAGATGCCATGGGTAGGTCAGCCTTGGTGAACCACTTTAGGTGACAGTCATTAATCATCAGGGACATAGTATTGTGAGATTCAAAATTGGATATATGGAGCATTAATCTCCCCCTTTTATACTTTCCTTTATATGTCCCAGGCCAATAAGAAAAGGAGCCTCTGAGCTTTAGTTCATAAAGGATCATAAAAGATTCAGCTAAATTTTTTATATTAATCTTTACCACAAGTAATTTTTACCACAGTATAGTGGAAAGAAAAACTAGACTAGGCATCAGGTAAAGGAAGGGAAGAGGGAAACAGACATTTATTAAGTGCTTGTTTTGTGCCAAGCATTATGATAAGTACTTTACAAATTATTATCTCATTTGATCCCCACAGCAACCCTGGGAGACAGGTGTTATTATTATCCTCATTTTTTTTTTTACACTTGAGAAAACTGAGGAAGGAAAAGATTTAGTGACTTGCCCAGGATCACACAGCTAGTAAGTGTTTGAAGCCAAATGGGAACTCAGGTCTTCTTAATTTCATGTCTAGTGCTCTAGACTTACTGACACCTAGTTACCTCAATCAAATCTCTGTTGCTGGTTAACAGTATGACTTTGGGCAATTCTCAAGGGTCTGAGACTTAGTTTCTTATTTTTAAAATGAGGAGAGTGGATACAATTCCAAAGTACTTCTACTTATAATGTTAAATATGATTTTTTTTTTTTGCAGGGTGATGAGGATTAAGTGACTTGCCCAGGGTCACACAGCTAGCAAGTGTTAAGTGTCTGAGGTTGGATTTGAACTCAGATCCTCCTGAATCCAGGGCTGGTACTTTATCCACTGCGCCACCTAGCTGCCCACCAATATGATCTTTTTTTTTCAATATGATCTTAAGCATACTTTCAGAAGGCTGTCTCATCAACATAGGACCAGCACAAGCTAGAATGTGTCTTTATCCCAAAGAATCAGTGATAACTCTTTGGGACAGAATTGACATACTAATCTCCAAGCTGGTGCCAGGAACAATCTCTCCTTTTACAGAGGAATTACCAGCCAGTGAATCTAATATTTCAGGATTCTAGATAGGAAAAGAAAAAAAACCTCTCAGTTGCTTAGGCCACCCCCCCTCCCTCAAGGTAACCTTCCATCTACTCTGTATGTATCATGTAGGTCCCTATCTATAGACATTGTGTCTCTCCCACTAGAATGTAAGCTCCTTGAGGGCAGGGACTGTTTTAGATTTTTTTTTTTCATTTGTATTCCCATTATTTAGTCCAGTGCCTAGCACTTAATAAATGCTTATCGACTGGGAAAATCATCTTAATCTGTTTGCC
The DNA here is from genome assembly GCF_019393635.1 of Dromiciops gliroides. Taxonomy (NCBI): domain Eukaryota; kingdom Metazoa; phylum Chordata; class Mammalia; order Microbiotheria; family Microbiotheriidae; genus Dromiciops; species Dromiciops gliroides. The sequence continues at coordinate 97,217,310 of NC_057861.1, forward strand.
TCTTATATCTGCCCATCTTTGCAAGGACACTCTCAAAGTTTCTCTGAAGAACTTTGGAACTTATTGTGAGACATGGGAGACACTGGCACAGGAATATCCAGCATTGCATACTGACATCTAAGAAGGTGCTGTGCTGTATGAGCACAGCAGAATTTCAGTAGCTCAAAAGACACATGAGATGAGCAGATTTAGAGATATTTTTGCCCCAGATGTTCACATGGACTATTTGTGCCCAACCTGTGGAAGAGCCTTTCCAGTTCATATTGCTCTGGTCAGTCACAGTGAGACATACTAATATCTTAACCGCAATAGAGGGATGTCATTTTGATTCTCTTCAAGAATGAAGAACAACAACCCTCTGTCTGTCTGTCTCTGTCTGCCTATCTAGACTAGTCTTGTATTTTCATTGCTTAAGGAGTCCTTGGTGAAGAACTCCTTCCACCAATTCAGATCAGGAAGATCTTTACAACTTATAGTCTCAGAGGTTAAGTGATGTGCCCAGAGTCACACAATTAGCCTCCATCAGAGACAGAACTTGAAACCTAATCTTACTGACTCTGAAGCCATCTCTCTATTCCCTCGGCCACCATGTCTTCTCATCTCTTGTATCTACTTCGTAATTTCTTGGTGACAACTCCTCAAGACTCCCGGATTGTGACAAGAGCAGGTTAGACCCAAGTAATCCATAACTCCCTGAGATGTCTGCTGTCACCAAATGCAATTAGCTTTATCAGGCACCACATCTGGAGCCTGGGCAAAAATTGTAATGCCCCTTTTTTCTTTATGCGTTTTAAAACAAAATGAACAGTACCCGGGTAATTCCAGATCTCCACTTCCAGCTCCTACTCTCAGGAGGTCCTAGAACTTCCCACAAGGGGTTCAGGGGCTTAAGAGTCATGTTGGCATGGTATTAAGAATAGGAGTCATGGGTTGTAGTCCTGACTTTACCACTAACTAGTTATGTGAATTTAGTCAGAGCCGCAACAAGGTGCCCCATCATTTGGATCAAATTCAGTTTGGCGAAAGAGCAAGAGGTGGGGAGTGGCAGCTGCACAGATGGGCCCTGGGAGATATTTTGACCATGAGAGCAGTCGTACTGGGAAGGGCAGCAGACCTTTCCCTCTCTCTCCTCCCTTAATGTTTACTAGCCCTCTTACGCTCTCCCAGAATCCACCTTCTTCCCTACACCTGAAAGAGGCAAGGGTAAAAAGAAGAATTCCAGACACAGTGATGAAATGCTACCTCTCCATATGGGTGCCTATGACAGAACCCAGCCACCATCAATCTTGTTATGATTCTGAATTTAGGCAACATTTTGTCCCTTTGATTGGAGAAAGCTTCACTGAGGAGATGAGACTTGGGCTAGGCCCTCCCTGCTTGTCTGCCAGCCTGTGATGGAGCCAAGGAAACCATCTGATCTCAGGTCTGGCCAACACCTGTTACTGCCTCCCTTGCTGTAGCCAAAGGAGGAAATCAGTCCTTGACCCCAATCTGTCATGAGAATCTCAGCAGGAAAATCCACATCTGAGCATCTTATCCCAGCTTGTCGAGAGCTCATCTGAAGAACAGGGATGCACTGGCCATGGGCCAGGGTCCGTGCTCCCATGCTTCCCATTGGCCCACATGGAACCAAAGCTTTTCAGCCAATGCTTGTTCTTTTCAGACTCATCTTACACTCTTCCATGGAATCGTACACATTTAAGCAATGCACCTAAAATGTGGGAATTTTCTATGCCATCTACATATGTACCAGGAAGCCTTACTTTATGCTTCTGTGAAAGAGAGGCTACATCAGTACAAAGTAACGGCACCCCCATCTGATACTCATCCTGTGGTTTAGAGTCCCAAAACCCATTCTAAGGGGAAAAAAATGATAGATTCCCTTTCTAACCCCAAAAACGACATATAAAGATTGCCAATCTCAGAGCAAGTATTTGTTAAAAGCAGAAGCTCTTAATCTCCAGTTAAGATAGATTTCAAGGGCTTGGACCATGGACTTAGATGGAAGAAAAAAATAATATTTTAATTTCAATATAATTAGTTTCTGGCGCAGTGGATAAGGCACCGGCCCTGGATTCAGGAGGATCTGAGTTCAAATCCGGCCTCAGACCCTTGACATTTACTAGCTGTGTGACCCTGGGCAAGTCACTTAACCCCAATTGCCTCACCAAAAAAAAAAAATCAATATAATTAGTTTCCTTTGCCATCCTATGTATTTTTTCTTTTTTTTTTCATCCTATGTATTTATAAAAAAATATTCTGAGAAGGGGTCCTTAGTGCTATGGAAAATAGGTAACTTTGGAGTCAAAGTATGTGATTTAAAATCCTTTATACTTGTGTGACCTTGGGCAAGTAATTTAAACTTTCTGGGCCTTACACTCCTCACCTGGGGCAGGGGTTGGACTAGTTGATAATGATATTAATAATAATAATAATCATAACCACATATAAAAGTGTCTTAACATTTGCAAAGTGCTTTACTGATATTATCTCATTTAATCCTCATCATAACTCAGGAAGATGGATGCTATTACTCTCTCCATTTTACAGAGGAGGAACCTAAGGCAATACAGAGGTTAAGTGACTTGTCTAGGGTCACTTAACTAGTAAAATTCTGAGACCACATTTGAACTCATTTCTTCCTGACTCCAGGTCCAGAACTCTATTCACTGAACCATCTCTTTGATATCTAAGGTCCCTTTCAGAAATAAATCTCTGATCCTATGAATGGTTAAACCATTTTTCCATATATGGTGCCTACGTTTTCCTCCTTGCAATGTCCACACATTGTTTCTTATTCTGCCCTCTGGGGCCAAGCAGAGTGAGTTTAATTCTTCATGACTTGATAGCTCTTCCCATACTTGAAGACAGTTGTAGGGGCCAAATTTTAATTGGGGAGTGTTAGTTAGGCGGCTCGCCGCAATATTGGGGAAAGGAAGGAGATTTATAGCCTCTTTCAAAAACTAAACAGGGTTTATTAACAAGAACAAACTTAAAAACACAAGTAAGATTAGTAGAATTAAGGAAAAGGGGAAAAGGGAGTGGGGAAAGGAAAATTATACGACCTGCTATCACACCTCAAATCACAATTCTTTACACAGTTCTCATACGTCCATACTTCCATACATAGCTCTTCCCATACTTGAAGACCCTTAAGTCTTCTCTTAAATTTAATAAACATATATATATATATGTACATATATAGACAGCTGTGCATATGAAATAAACAGTGGTTCTTTCAGAAAGCTTATGCACTATAAGAAAGCAAGGTGCCTTTTAAAGCTTGAAATTGCAAAACTAAAGCTTGGGGTAACATAAAAATGGCATAAAATGCTAGTCATGCACCAGCAATGCCCTTGGCAAAGAAAGCACCTGATTTCTTTTTTGCTTTCAGTTCAGTTAAATTCAAATGGCAGAACTCAGGTCAAAGGGTAGAAGTTACAGGAAGTCAGACAAATTTTGGCTCAATACAATTCCTAACAATTAGACATGACTCAAAGTGAAATGCACTACCTTAAAAGTTAATGAGATATTTGTCAATGAATAATCAATAGGCATTTATTAAGTACCTACTATATGCTGAGCACTGAAGAGACAAAGAATGAAACAGTCCCTAGAAGACAGATGATCATTTGTGAGAGGGGTTGTAGAGGACATTCCCAGATCAGATATTAGAAATGAATTGGATTCAGTTACTTTGAAGGTACCTCCCACCACTGAGATTCTATAATTTAACAAATATATATGATGGATTTCTTAGGAACCACAATAAATACACATCGCTTGGCATGCAGTAGGTGCTTAAAATACTTGTTAAATTGAAATGAAAACAATGACACTTTTTTACCCCCACTAAAATCTTACTTTGATGCATCATTGGGATGCATGAGGTGACCTTGTATTCTGGAAGGTTATGCCACTAGAGCATAAAGCTTGGCAGGTTCTATAATGCTGGAGAAACCTGATCAAGCCTAGTAGGAGACTCATCTGCCATCTGAGGACCAACCTAGCTAAGTTCAATGAGAATCATTACCAGAAGGGAAACTAAACAGGTGATGGAATTTTTTTTTTTTTTTTTTTTTGGCCACAGTAGCTCACAAAATTGTCTAGAATGGTGTGGAGGAATTGGCATTTAGGTTTATTGTAGGGCAATCAGTGAAATCACAGAAGCATAGATTTAGAGCTGAAAACCACCTAGAAGTCACTTTGTTCAACCCCTTCATTTTTAGAGACCTAGAGACAGGACATGACTTTCCTTGGGTCAAACAGATGCTTCAGTAATCTTTCCCATTGTACCATGCTGCCTCGAGGCACTGAAGCCTAAGTCTGATTATTATTCTAATGATTCTTGTTAAGAAGAACCTCCCCAGAGCCCTGCTTAGAGAACCCCAGTAGCTAAGGTTCATTCTAGGCCTAGGTTTCCATGCAGGGGGGCATTAGCTGTGCAAGTGAAGGGTCGGGAGGGAGCTAGCCCCAGCCTGTTGTCACAGAGGGGCATATGGGGAAGTTTTGGGGTGGCACAGATTCAGTAACAGGAGAAATCCAGATAGCCTGACTGACTGATGCCTGGCAACGAGATGGAGCACAGATGCCATTGCTGGCTTAATTAGGCAGTCAGCGGGCCCTTCCTCAGGATTCCCACGTGACTCAATGCTATGATTTTCTCAAGCTGTAATTATGAGGAGTATCTGCATTAGGCAGGAGTTTTGTTTTAGACTGTGGTTTATAAAAGGATCATTAAGACACTGGCACATCTTCTCTGTGAGCGTGTGAATGTTTAAGTCCTGCTATTAATAGAACCCTAAGAGAAATCAAAATCATTGGGAAACATCAAGAAAACACCAAGCGGCACACAGATGTCTGCCAATCAGCACCCCCTCCCAAATAATGAGACCTCAAGGAATAGCAACAGTCAGACCCCCAAGGAGAAATGAGGCTCCTGCTAACTCTGGACGAGAGCAAAGCTGCTTTGGGCTTTGTTCAAGGGGCTTGATTAGAAAGCTCTTTGCTCTACCCATGATTTTATCTTTAATTAATTCTGAGAACAATAATGTTCCCTTTGACAAGCTTTCCGGGTATGAACTCATTGGGACTGATTTTTCTGCTCCCACCAAGAGGGACTGAGCCATTAATTAGCAACACGATAAGCTGAAAGGGACCTTGGAGGTGTTCTAGACTAATTCTTTCATTTGAAAGAAGAAGAAACTGAGGCTCCAAGAGGGGCAGCAACATGTCCAAGGTCACACAGCTTCTTGGTTAATATCAGATGAGATAACATGGTAAAACACTTCACAAACCTTAAAGCTCTATATAAATGCTAGATGCTATTATTATTAATGTTCTTGTTGCAATTCTTATTATTGGCCGATCTAGAAGTAGGACCTGGATCTTCCTGATTTGGGGGCTAGACTGGCATAATGGATAGAGTTGGGCTTGAAGCCCGGAAGACCTGAGTTTAAATATGATTTCAAACATTTACTAGCTGTGTGACTTTAGCCAGTTAACTTTTCTAGGTAATAGTTTACTCAACTGTAAAATGGGGATACTATTAGCCCCCACTTCCCCAAGCTGTTGTGAAGATCAGATGCTTTACAAACCTTAAAACACTATAAAATTGCTAGTTTTGGTTCCCATACAAGACAGACCTTTCAAGTTGGAGATCAGAAGGATAAGGACAGAGGAATAGCTTCCCCTACCTCAACTCCCCTCACCCCTGTAACAACGCATAGACATTGCCAACCATGGAGCAGGTGCTTGCTAAAGGGTTCATGATCTCTTGAGGAAAAGGATGGTAATGGGAAGACCTGGCATGCTGCTGATGCCACTCCTCTAGGGTTCACTGGCCTTATGATTCATGTGCAGAGAAACTAAAAATGCTTTCTTGTCTATAAAATGTTTTAACAGATATCACAGCATTTGATCCTGGCAATAGTCCCAGAAAGAGATGCAGAGAAGGGGTTACTATTATCCTCATTTTACAAATAAGGAAACTGAGGTCCACAGAACTAACACAATTTTACCCTTATGTCCCAGTGGCAGATGGGGTAGTACCCTGGGTCTCAAATCCCAAGTCTTTCCAAAAGACCATGTTGTATACTTAGAGGGCTGGTGGATACCCTGTGTTGGCAGTATCCATCCAGACAGGCTGTCAGTAACCAACAGTGGAACAATTTTCTGCCTCAGCCAAGCAGAAATTTGGATGAAGTAGAGAAAATAGGAGTGGGGTGAAGGGAAAGTTTCTCCTATTTGAATCTATAGGACCCTGTTGCCAATACTTCCCTTACTCCATAAGGAAACCAGTAACTTTTACTTTTGTTAATAGAATGGAAAACAGGCACAAAGAGTGGTAGGCAAGATGTTAGGAGAGTCTAATGATGGGTATTAGGAACGAAGATCTCAAATACCTGACAATCTGACATCTTACAGGGTTACATCATTGGAAAACGGAAAACATTAATGAAATACAAAGACATTAGAAGAGACATAGATAAGAAGCCGAGCCATCAACACAGATGTAGAGTCAGAGGACATGGATCTGAATGTGGTCTTTACCATGAGCTGTGAGCCATTTCAACCCTCTCAGCCTTTGTTTCCTCATCTTTAAAATAGAAAGTAGATACCTTCCCAGCCAATTTCACGGGGATATTGGGAGGATCAAATATAGGAAAGTCCCTTCTTCAATCAGTGCCCTACATGGCATACCCACCCCTCCATTTGCAATATTCCGCTGGGAATTCTATTCTTCCCCATGTTCTATTTTTCTCAGAGTCCTGCTCTTTATCCTCCAATGGTGGTAGCTAGTAAACTAATCTATTGTGAAATGTTGTTGATGGATGATAATGAGTATTTGGATTCCAAGAGAAACAAAATCTTAACCCAAAGGAATGACTCTCTAATGGTGGAATCTTATGTACTCTGTCAGAGTCAGTAGGAGAGAGATTCAGGTATTGAAGGAGACTTACTGGCACCCTTCAAATCACAGTATATGGGGGCAGCTAGATGGCGCTGTGGATAAAGCACTGGCCCTGGATTCAGGAGTACCTGAGTTCAAATCCAGCCTCAGACACTTAACGCTTACTAGCTGTGTGACCCTGGGCAAGTCACTTAACCCCAATTGCCTCACCAAAAAAAAAAAAAAAAATTTAAATTAAAAAAACTCACAGTATATGGGTGGTCTCCTAGTCTGCCTACAATTAAGGGTGGGCTAGGAACACAAAGATATTCATACATACAGAGGCACATGAGCACAGCTCAGTTGCTCAATAAACATGCAGTGTTTGGGGTCCTCCATGTTTTAGGCCATACATTAGGAGATGATATTTGCACATATTTATGGTCCTCAAAAGTTACCCTGGTGGGTGGCTCTCTGGATATGAGCCACTTCATGCTTAACTAAGTGGGTTCTCAAACCACAGTCCATTTCTGGACCCAGAGCAGAAGTACTTCTAGTTTGGAATGACATATTAGAACCTATGTTCCCTTGACATAGCCACTAAGAACCTCCACAATATGTCAGAGCAACATAGGAAGACTTTTGTAGAAGAAAACCCATGACAGCAGTCCTCTCCCCACAAAAATCAAAGACAAAAATGATTTATGCCATAGGGGAGGCCCATCTCTGAGTAACCTGGTCCTATTGATGTCCCCACATATTAAGGGAGGCAGAAAAGAACAAATGATCAAAGAGATGGGCAATGAGGCTAGAAAGCAGGTCCTCTAACACAGCCCTGGGCACACAGCAAGTGATCACTAAATATTTATTAAATAGAATTGAAAGTTTAATGGTGTCAGAGACCTTGTGGTCTAGAGAGGCAAAAGCTAAGGGCTGATTTGTCACTACCTTCCAGTATCCTCAGTGTGATTTGGAGACGGGTGCTGACTGGCTCTTCTCCACCTCCACAGATGGCAGAAGAAGAGGAAATGGGCTTTAGATCAAATCAAAGGAGTTAATGTGTGTTAAGTGCTCTGTAAGCCTTAAAGTCCTATAGAAATGTCAGTTACTGTTATTATCATTATTTAGACGACACTGAAGGGGTCTGGTTAGACATAATGAAGGACCTGAGAGGGTGTGGAAATTGGAATTGCCTGCCAAGAGAGACTAGGAATCTCTTCCCCTAGAGGTCTATAAAAACAAGGTAACCCAGTCCTGCTCGAGGAAGGGAAGGGGAACAAGCGTGTGTGTGTGTGTGTGTGTGTGTGTGTGTGTGTGTGTGTGTGTGTGCGTGTGTGTGGTGGGGTGCTAGACCCAAGGACTAGAAGGTCCTTTCTAGCCTGCTATTTATTTCATTCTTAGGGAAGCACAGAGTGAAGGTGATGCCTTCTGCAGAAGGTGACCTGGATAAACTTTGGCATCGTACTAGGTAATGTTCAAACTCATTAGCCAGGCACTCAAGGTGCTTTGTAAGCTGCCTCCAGCCTACCTCTCCAATCTTACCTCTCTCTATACTAGGATGTTCTAACTGCTCTAGTTAGAATGGCTTCCTTGGTAGACCCCTTCTCCAACACTACCAGGAGTACCTTAGGCTTCATTGTGCCTACACCTTTGTCCACTCTTTGAGGTGATTTCAAAATGCCCCTTCTTCCTTGAGACCTTCTGCACATCCCAGCCTACATTGATTTCTCCCTTCTCTGAACACCTTCAATACTTAATACATGGGATAGGCTCATTCTATTTGGCCCCAGAAGGAAAAATGAGAGACAATAGGCATAAGTTACAGGGGGAAAAACAAACTTTCTAACTTTTACAATCATCTCAAAGTGTAAGGGAATGCCTTAGGAATTAGTGGGGGTTCCCTTACTTCAAACCGTCCTCTATGTTACAGGATATTTTTGCTCTGGTATGAGTTGGAATGGGTGCTTTTTGAGATTCCCCTCGCATCTCCACCCCCGCCAGAGTCTGTGCTCTATGAAAAGTGTCATTAGATGAGCTGGAAACTGTCACAAGGTGAGCCAAAAGGAGTCACTAGTTGAGCCAAAAGGTGTCAATAGGTGATATGAAGTGTTACTCGGTGGGCATTTACCATTTTGTATCACTAGTTATTTTTCTGGGAGCAGATGTCTCATTTCCCCCTGCTAGACTGTCAATTTTTCAAAGGCAGGAACTTTATCTTGAACATCTTGGTATTCCACCTGACTGCTCCCTCCCCCCACAACACTTAGCACGGGGCCTTATATCTAGGAAACATTTAAGTACTCATTGATTGATTGTCTTTCAGGATTGACATGTGAGGATGAATCTGATTCTGCAATGATAACAGAAAGGAAGGGAGCTTAAAAAGCAAAGCCTGTTCAACTTACCTCTTAAGGCTTGTGGAGTGCTTTTTTCACAGAGAATGAGAGGTAGAGAGTGCTAATTATCATTTCTCCCATTTTACATATAAGCAGATCGAGGATCTTAGAGATTAGTGCCCCTGATCCAAAACTTTGGAATCTTCTAACAGCTCTGTAAGTGTATGCAATACCCCCTCCCCCAAATTCCTGAGGTAGCCCCAGGAGTCCTGGTTCTGTCCCTGGGTCCAGGATGCCAAATGATAGTTTCCTGTCCCGGGTTTCTTTAAGAAGGGCCTTCACCTGTCAAAGTGGTAAGTTGCCAGTCCACCCTGGAGATATCTGGCAGGTAAGGCAGTTCTTGCATTAAACATACCTGCTTCCCCTCCACAGCCCCCCTCGAGGGCATCACCCCTGGCAGAGGATGCTGTTGGTGGAGTCGCTTGGGATCCATTGGGCACCAGGTAAGAGTAGGATGCATCCCTTCACTTGGCTTGCATTTCCTTCCTTCCAGGAATTGCCTTCACACTACACTAACTTTGTGAGCTTGCTCTCCTTGCCTCTGAGCAGGCGTCGGAGAGCTGCTCTCCAACAGCTTTTGCTGTGCTGAATCTGGAGAGCGAGCCCCACAGCTCCACATGCATGCCAGGAGCTGCTTCCCAAAGCCCAGCAGCTCTAGCTTGCTCCCCGAACTCCCTCCTCACCCCTGCGCCCCTTCTTGCCTGGGCTGGGATCAGGTCCACTCTCTGTCTCAGCCTGAGGGGGTGAGAGGGATCTGTTTCCCTTTCCCTCAGATCGATGCTCTTGGAGGGAAAAGGTAGCGCATTTTGGGAAGAAAGCCGCTTCCCATCATGTAAATGAATGTAGGCAGACTGTCAATTTCACAGGCAAGCAAGAGAGAGAAAGAGGGGAGCGAGAGAGAATGAAAGAGGAGGGGGGAGGCAGGGATAAGAGAGAGAGAGAGAGAGAGAGAGAGAGAGAGAGAGAGAGAGAGAGAGAGAGAGAGAGAGAGAGAGGAGATAGAAAGAGGAGAGAGCCCAACCACACAGACAACAGCTGATCAAGAATTCCAATAGGAAGCTGTTATTTCAGATAAAAAGACCCCTCCAAGGAAAGTGAGCTCTTTGAGGCAAATCAGGCAGCCCTGATGCTCAGCAGGTAGGTAATTAACTTTTCTCTGTGTCGCCAGGATTCATTAGGCACCAGCTCCCTGTGAAGTGATGCTCACTGGCCTGTGGGTCTTCACACAGGCTTTAACACCCCCCTCCAGCCCCAGTCTGGGTCTGGTAGAAAGCTGTTCAGTGCAGGCATGCACTCTGATGGGCTCTGCCTGTCTGTGCCGGAGTGGGATGACTGTGGGCCTTCTCCCTCTTTGAACAGGGCAAGGTGGCCAGAACTTGGGGACCGGGAGTCTTGGTTCTAGTTTTAGGCTAAAGGCATGGGTGGCACCTTCCCAAAGTTGGCAGAACAATGAAGTTGGCAGGGGGCAGAGGAGAGCAGAGGGGAAGGCAGAGGATGGGACTGCACTTTGGTTCAGAAACTGGTCTTGGGATGGTCACAGCGGCACTTTAACCAGCGCTTCTATGATTTGCTTTTCTTTGGATAATTTTATGCACCACAGCAGGGGAAGACTGCTTGCCTCTAGTATGGATTAAGTAAAGTCTACTTGGCCTTCTCCAGTCCTGAAGACCTGAAAGTCTCCCTGCTCTGAGCCAAGAACATCTGCTCCATCACTTTCTCTCCTTGGGGCTGTGAAATCCCCAGGTGGCTGTCTGGGGCCTGTGGGCAAAGTCCCTGACCAATGTGCTCTCCAGTCACTCACTGGCAATGTCACAGCAAGCACTAGCAGAGTCCTCCTGGCTGCCTGAGAATAGCTTCTCCTTGGTAAGTGTCTTATTCTGTTTTTCTGTAGCCACTTGAGTGGATTGTGGGGGTTGGGGGGATAGCAGAGGGGGTGGAGTGGTGATAGTGGAGGGAGGCCAGATCTCCCTACACATGTGCACCAAATTAGGGGGATGCTTGAACTAAAGGGAATCTCTTGAGACTGGAAGATGATTTTTTTTCTTTTGAGAAAAAGGAAAGAATAGATATACATATGATCTTGGGTAAGCCACATAGAAATCACATAATGTGTAGTGAAATGTACCTTAGGGGTTATTAATTTTGGCCCCCCAACCCTATTTTACAGACGAGGATAAAGTGATTTTCCTGAGTTCACACAATGAGCTAGTGGCACCATCAGCCTAGACTACTACTCTTGCTTTTCTTTCTTTTTTCTTTCTTTTTTTTTTTTGGTGGGGCAATGAGGGTTAAGTGACTTGCCCAGAGTCACACAGTCCTCTTGCTTTTCTGTTTACTTTCTATGATCCAATTAGATGGGCTAAAAGAGGCCACGCTGAATCTATAACTTCAGTTTTCTTACCTAAGGATATGGGGCCTGAACTGAATGATCTCTAGAGCCTCTCTAAGCCTGGGCTTTCAAGGATTCCAGGACTCAATGTATAATAGTTGCCCAAGTCCTGGTGACAAATTCTCAGCTAAAGCTTTGGCAGTATATATTCAAAGGGATGTTCGCTTTTAAGTTGATGGAGCGCCTCAGTGGGGTACTTAGGTGATACAGCAGATAGAGTACCAGTAAGACATCTTCATGAGTTCAAATCTAAATTCCAACTAGCCATGTGACCCTAGGCAAGTCACTTATCTCTGTTTGTCTCAGTCTTCTCATTTGTCAAATGATCTGGAGAAGAAAATGGCAAACCATTCCAGTATCTTTGCCCCCAAATGGGGTGGTGAAGAGTTGGACACAACTGGAACAACTGAACAATGAAAGTACTCCAACAGAGAAACAAATTCCTTGGTTGAAAACACAGCAGTAAGAGCAAAGTCAATGGCTTAGAGTGTGTTTGTAAATTAGTCACGATGGGTGGAAAGAGACCTTGACTTGGAGTCGATGGATTGGGTTCAAAACCCAGGTTTTCAGTTATGGAGTTCTATAGACTATAGAGTATGGATAGACCTCACCTGTCATCTAGTCTAACTTCCTGCAGGGTCCTGCAGGTTCAGGGAACTTAAAATTAGTCAAGTGACTTGCCTGGGGTCACATACATAGTTTCAGATGCAGATCTCAATCCAAATCTAGGGCACTGTAACACCTCCCCGTGCAACTGTGGACAAGCCACTTTCTGTCTCTGGGACTCAGTTTCTTCATCTGTAAAAGGTTTGCAGTCAGTGACCACTTCTAACTATAAGTCCTAATATTCTGTGATCAAGGATAGAAGAAAGTTAATAAACATTGATCTTCCCATTGGTATATTAGGAAAAACATGGTCTACTGCTCATCCAAAGAGTGGTTAATGTCTAAGTAGGAGTCTGGTGGGACACAGCCTGGACTGAATTGACAGCAAGAGAGGGGAGGGGACACATACAGGTGGTACTGCTTAGACTAAAGCCCTGGAGAAGGTACTAGGCTGGGTCCAGCTGTGCCTGTGGCCTGCCTGGGGTGATGATAGCCAGAGGAGGAGGAGGAGAAAGAAAATACTCTAAAAAAATCTTAAGCAACCAACCAAGCATTTACTAAAGTAATGATAATAGGTGGCCTAAGTGCTTTACAAATATCCTCTCATTTAATCCTCACAGCAACGCTGGGAGGCAGGTGCTGTTATTATCATCCCTATTTTTCCAAATGAGGAAACTGAGGCATAGAGAGGTTAAGTGACTTGCCCTAGGTCATACAATTAGTTAGCATCTAAGACAGGATCTGAACTCAGGACTTTCTGAGACCAACACTTTATCTACTGTGACTCTTGAGTGACTAAGTACTTAATGTACCAAGAACTGAGCTTGGTGCTGAGTGTACAAAGGCAAGAGCAAAACATTCTTTGTCCTTTAGAAGCATAGATCCTATCAGGAGAGATATCATGTTTATACACATATACATACTATACATGCAAACATGCACACACATTTACATACATACACATGTACATATACATACACACACAACAAAGAAGGTACAAGCTTCTTAACTTGGGGTTGATAGATTTTAAGAGGTTTGTAAACCCGAAAAGGGGAAAAATTTATATTTTTGTTTTAACATTGTTGGTTTCTTTTGGAATATTGGGTACCTTGTTTTATGCATTTAAAAACATTCTAAGGAGGGAAGCTTATTGCTGTGGAAAAATAGGGGGCTTTGGAGTCAAAGTAACTGAGTTTAGGGGCAGCTAGGTGGCACAGTGGATAAAGCACCAGCCCTGGATTCAGGAGGACCTGAGTTCAAATCTGACCTCAGACACTTGACACTTACTAGCTGTGTGACCCCAGGCAAGTCACTTAATCCCGTTGCCCTGGAAAAAAAAAGAGGAAAAAAAGCAACTGAGTTTAAATCTTTCTTACCTGTTGACTCTGGGCCCCACTTTATTCATCTGTAATATAAGGGGGTTAGACTAGAGGGCCCCTAAAGTCCCTTCAAGTTGGAAATCTCTGATTCTAATAATTGTTAGACCATTTTCCCATGTACTGAGCCTTGTGTCATTCCCCCATTATTCCTACTTCTGCCCTTTGAGTCCAGACAGAGCAAGTTAAATACCTCATCAATTGGACAGACTTTCCCATACTTGGAGACACTTCTCACAGCACCTGTTAGGTGTTTAATGAATGTTTATTGATTGGTTGATGTATCCTTAATTATGTTTTAAAATCCAACACACCTATTTAATGGGAAGAGTACTGTGCCCTGAGTGGGAGAAGGAATATGCAGATGAAATAAATCATGATTCCTGCCTCCAGGGAGCTTATGCACTGTAAGAAAGCATGAAGTCTTTTAAGGGCTGAAATTGCTAAACTAAAATTTGAGGCGCTGGTAAAAATGACCCAAAGGTCTGTGTGTCCATTTATCAAAACCTTTGGCAAGAATGCTACCTTGGAGGGAAGGTATGAGCTATTCTCTTGCCCAGCCTCCCTCAGCACTGTCATTCCACTGACCAAGCTGCTGCTAAGCCCTAAAAGGGGACCAGGATGGGTGTGATGCTAAAGGTGCTGCGTGAGCTGACTCTTAGAAGAAGCCAAGAATTATAAGAAGTGAAGGTGAGCAGGGGGAGAATACCAAGCAATGGGGCTGGGCACAGCCAAGGCAAAAGCACAGGTAAGGGGAAACCCAGAGGTAAGTTTGGCCAGACTATAGAGTCCGTGAAAGGAAGCAACTTCTAGAAGACTGAAAGTTAGGATGGGGTCCAGTTGTGAAGAAATTTAAATGACAAATAGAGGAGATTGTAATTGATGCTATAGGTAATAGGCAGCCATTAGAGTTTATTGAGTGTGTGTTTTGTGTGCGTGCTTATGCATTGACATGGTCATGTTTATATTTTAGGAAAATCACTTTGGCAACTATGTGGGGAAGAAATTGGAGTTGGAAGAGAGTAGAGGCAGTGAGATCAATTCGAGGGTTGTTGCAATAGTCTGGGGAGAGGTGATAGAAGCCTGCACTAGCATTGATTCTGGGTGAGTCTAGAGAAATGGCTAGTTATGGCACCTTTTGTGGAGGTAGAGATGACAAGGTGACTGGCTACATGGGGTAAGGAAGAGAGAGGAGTAGGGGATGATGTCAGGGTCACTTGGGTGATTGGAAGGATGGTGGTTTCCTTACTTGATAGAGCACTGGGTTTGGAATCAAGACTCATTTTTGAGTTCAAATCCAGCCTCAATCACTTACTAGCTGTGGGACTTTGGGAAAGTCACTTAACCCTGTTAACTTCTGTTTCTCATCTGTAAAATGAGCTGGAGAAGGAAATGGCAAACCATTCTCTCTAGTATTCTTGCCAAGAAAACCCCGAATGGGGTCATGAAGAGTCAGACACAATCGAAACAACTCAACAATAAATCTATATCTATATCTATATCTATATCTATATCTATATCTATATCTATATCTATATCTATATCTATATCTATATCTATATCTATATCTATCTGTACCTATATTCATATCCATATCCATATCTATATATATTATATAAATAATTGTTTTTTTAAGTGTTAAGTTCAAATTCTTTCCTTTCTTCCAGTCCTTTCCCTCTCCATTGAGAAGGTGAGCAATATGATTGGTAGGTGATATTATTATTCATATTTTACAGTTGTAGAAAGGTTAGGTGACTTGGTCACACAGTATCTAAGACCAGATTTGAATTCAGGTCTTCCTGATGGAGGACTAGAATTCTATCCACTGCAATAAATCTAACTGCCTCTAAATCATAGGCCCAGTAAAAGAATAAAACCAAAAAAATGATCCCTAGCACCTAGCACTGTACCCGACCCTGAGTAGGCACTTAAGAAATGCCTGTTGAATTGAATTAGACCAATAACCTGTGTGTTTGGTTAGTAGGATTGTCACAAATGAAAGAATAATCAACTTTCAGTGATGGAAGGGTGCTTAGAAGTCATTCAGCTCAACAGCTTCCCCATGGCATGAATCCCTTCTATTCTATCCTCAATAAGTCATAGAATGTCATGGAATTATAGAGTTGGAAGGGCTCTTCTATTCTAACCTTGAACTTGAAGGACAGCCTCTCTCTGCCACACACCCTAGGAGCAAACCTGCCCCATCTCAGCTTTGAGGCCTCCAGGGAGGGGTAATTCACTCCCTACCAAGGCCATTTGTTCCACTGATGTGCTGTTCTCATTGTTAGAGAGTTTATTCTCCTCTTGAACTGAAGTATTTCAGTGTGCGCAAAATGCAGGTTGGCCTTGATGCTAAAAAAAGGTCTGGTATAAAGGCCTCCCCACTCTGTGCAAGAATGACGGGTACTGCAAGGGACAAATCAATAAAGAAAAAGGATCTAAAGAAGCACCTTATCTGTGTCAAGAGGTTGAAAGGCAGATGATTGGGGCTGGGAAAAGAAAGGCAAAGAGGAATCAGTGACACTTTGGGGCTATGCCATAGATCTGAGGCTCTTCCCAGAGAAAGAGAGTTGGAATCTCTGGGAAAGAAGCAGCTTCTTATATTTCTCAATCTGGTGGTGGAGGAGCTGAGCAGGACGCCCCTGATCAATTGACTTTCTCCTAGAATGGTTGACTGCAAGGGAGCAGGTGAGGGGGGGGGGGGAAAGATGTTATTATCTTAAAGAATAATATATATTACATAATATACATTATGATATATAATGTATTGTACATGTTATATATAATATATTATGATATAGAATTATTATGTATAATTATATACATGGTGATATATTGTATAATTATATGATGATGATGATGATAATAATAATATACATTAAAATAAGCTCACCAGTCACTAGAGGAAGGCTTTATTAGCCCCTTAGGAATTCTTGATTTATTGTGTATCTTTGGCCCCTTGGTAGTCTGATAACTCATGGACCCCTTCCCAGAATAATGTTTTGTAAATGTATAAAGTATATAAGATTACCAAAAACCAAATTATATTGAAAAAAGTTAACAAAATATTTTTAAAAGTTCATGGACTCCAGGTTAAAAATCTCAGCTTTTAGCCTCTACCTACAGTCCTTTAAAGAATCAAGATGGGCTCTCTAAGCAGTCAGTGGATGTAGAGGAGCACTTGGTACCTTGACTTCTGGCAGCAGAGAAGAGAGCCATCTGTGGAGGAGGAACCCATCTTTTGAGAAGGGATTCCATTTTCCATTTCCCTCACATCTCTATCAAAAATTAGTAAGTGAGGGAAGAAGGAAGAGAAGTGAGAGGACTTCTCTTACCCAGTAAGAGATACCATAATTAGCAGGGAACAGGCCCTTCCCCAAAAGGGAGCCAAGGTAGGAGAGACCCTTGATGAACATGACCACTTCCTGATGGCAGAAAAGAAAGCCAACTAGATTCAGGAGAGAATTAGCTCTGGTAGTTGGTAGTTGTGCTGCCAACTCAACTTTATATGTTCACTCTCTCCACAAAGGGGGTATATATCTGCAGGAGAGTGTGTCAGAGGTTTACAGGCAAATGTTCTATAGCTACTGTTCAAATCTAGCCTCAGATATTTCCTATCTTTGTGACCCTGGATAAGTCACTTGACTTTTGTTTGCCTTCCTCAACAACAAAATGTGCATAATAATAGCATCTTCCTCCCAGGGTTGTTGTGTGGATCAAATGAGATAATGATTGTAAAGTACTTAGCACAGTTCCTGGCACATAGTAAGTGCTATATAAATATGAAACATTATTATTATTATTATTACTAAGCAATCTCAGAAAATGACAATGAAGTATATCTACTGTAAAGTGAAATATGTTAATGGGGGGCTCTTGAACTGTAGTTTTAGAACTGCATACTCACAAAGTACCTTGAGCCTAGGTTATTGATCACCCCTGAAGACCCATGTTAACTTGTATGAGTTAAGAGGATAAGTCCCATAGAAGTCATTATAAATCAATTCATAAGTAGTCATTAAGCATCATACTGGCAGGTGGCAGAGTGGATAGAGCACTGGGACTGGGGTCAGGGAGATCTGAGTTCAAATCTGGCATCAGGCACTTATTAGCTTTGTGACCCCGGGCTAGTCACTTAACCCTATTTACATCAGTTTCCTCATCTGTAAAGTAGGCTGGAAAAGTAAATGGCAAACAACTCTAGTATCTCTGCCAAGAAGATCCCATTTGGGGTCACAAAGAATCAGACATGACTGAAATGATTGAATAATAACAACAAAGCATCATACTCATGTGCCAGTCTGTGTGAGCTGTACATACAAAGGCAAAAATTATACAGTCTTTCCCCTCAAAAGAGCTTAAAATACATATGCAAAGTATATTCCAAGCAAATACAAGGCAAAGGAGGAAAGGAAACTGGGGTGACTCAGTAAAGGTCCTGTGTAGGAAATGGGGTTTAAGCTGAACTTTGAAGGAAGCTAGAGCTTTGAAGAGGTGAGATGAGGATGAAGTTCTTTCCAGTAATGGAGGAATGTCCTGTCCAAAGGTATAGAGGTGGGAGAATGACATGTGTGAGGTCCATCAAGAAGGCCAGTTTGTCTGGAACATAGACAGTGTGCAGAAGAGTCATATTAATAAACCTTTAAAGGGAGGCTAGAGCCAGAGTATCAGATGGTTTAAAGTGAGAAATAGAGGATCATGGATTGGAGAGAACTTTGGCACGTTGGGGAGTGTACTGAGTGGAGGGAGGAGGGGTAAGGACATCCGCCTGACAAGAACAATAGGAGGGGAGGTGGTGGTCCTATGTCCCACGTATCTGGGACATGATGGATTGCTTCCTGATGCTAGCCAAGTCCAATGTTGACTACTCACTCCTGTTGATTTCTGTGGGAGAAACAAATGATACCAGCAGAAGAAATAGAGAGTAATTCTGGGAATTACAAAGTTCTGGGCAAAGAAGCAGAGACTCAGGAGCACAGGTGGTGTTTTTATGGCTTTAAAAAAAAATAAAGTCTGGGTCTCTGTCTCACTGAGGCTAGAAGTAGAGTGGCCACTCACAGGTGTGATCTCATTGCTGATGGTTATAGACTTTGACCTGTTCCATTTCTGATTTGGGCTGGTTCACCCTTCTTAGAAAGTCAGACAGTCAGGAGGCTCATCCTACTGGTGATATGCTATATTGGTGTGGACATCTGATTGGCTCTAGTTATACTGAAACTCGGAACTCCCAAACTCAAGCTATCCACCAGCGTCAGCTTCCCTGCTAGCAGGGGTTACAAGTATGTGCTACTATGCTTGGATTGTTTTTATGACTTTTCCCCATTGAAGATATAAGTTTTAGATGATAAAGGCACATATGGGAAACAAACAGCTGGTCAAGAAGATAGTGTCTAAGAGCAGGATTTTGGTTTTCTGGATGACAGAAATCTGTGTAACAGATTATCCAATGAGGTCCATTGAAAATATATTTGCTGGGGGCAGCTAGGTGGCACATTGGATAGAGAACTGGCCCTGGAGTCAGGAGGACCTGAGTTCAAATCCAGCCTCAGACACTTGACATTAGCTTAGCTGTGTGACCCTGGGCAAGTCATTTAACCCCAATTGCCTCACCAAAAACTAACTAAACAAACAAACAAATAAATAAGTAACAAATGAATGAATGAATAAACAAACAAATAAATAGATGAATGAATAAATATATTTGCCTTGATTACTTTGTCTTCTGCTTTTAGAAAGTAAATTCCTTGAAGTCAGGGACTGTCTTTGTTTCCATTTGTATTCTCAGTACTTAAGACAATGCCTGACACATAGGAAATAATTCATAAATGCTTGTTGATGACTTTCTACAGATCTATTTGAGAAAACTTTATGCTGAAAAAGGGAGAAGAAAAGTTCCCCACATTCAGTATACCCATCTAACCAAAACAGAGATGATTAGCATATAATAGATGTAACAGAAGAATCAGAATTACAGAATAACAGCATCTCAGAGTTAGGACCTCAGTGGATATCTAATCCAACCAGACTTGGAGGAGAATACATTCTCCAATGTGCCCAATAAATGGTGACTGATCCTATGCTTAAAGTCTTCCGGCGTAAAGAGATCTACTATATCTCAAATTAGCCTGTTCTACTTTTTTTTTCCCCCTTGAGGCAATTGGTGTTAAGTGACTTGCCCAGGGTCACACAGCCAGTAAGTATTTGAGGCTTGATTTGAACTCAGGTCCTCCTTACTCCAGGGCTGGTGCTCCATCTACTGAGCAACCTAGCTGCCCAGCCTCTTCTACTTTGGAAGAACTTTAAAGAGTCTAAATTTGTCTCTTTGCAATTTTTATTCTGTCTCCTGGTTCTTCCCTCTGGGTCCAAGTAAAACAAGTTTAGTTCCTTTTCCTTGTAGGAATTCTCCAAATACTTAAAGACATCTGACCAGGTTCCCTCTGAACTTTCTCTTCCCTGGCTGAATATACTAGTTTCTTCAAATGAATCACATAGCATGAATAGGAGACCCTTCACCATCTCAATTGCCCTTCTCTGGGTGCTGCCAAGCTTTTATCAATGGCCTTCCTAAAATGTGGTACCCAGAGTACAACATAATATACTAGATGTGGGCTGACTGGCAGCTAGGTGGCTCAGTGGGTAGAAAGACCTGAGTTCAAATCTAACCTCCAATACATACTAGCTATGTGACATTTCCCTCAATTGTAAAACGGAGAATATCACAGCATCTACCTGGTAGGGAGGATCAAATGAGATAATATTTTTAAAGTCTTTGTTGTGAGGATTAAATAAGATATTTGTAAAGTGCCCAACAAAGTTCCTGGCACATAGTAGGAACCTCCTAAATGTGTATTTCCTCCCTGCCCTTCCCACTAGGACAGAGTATAGTGCAACTCCAGTCTCTTGAGACATAAACATGGAGTCATAACTAGGGTGGCCGGCCTGGCCTGGCCCTTTTTTCCAGGGCAAGGAATCACCTGAGGTTGGTAGCTAATGAAATGAGGAATAAATCAGGGAAGAGCCTGATGGTGAGGAGGGGGCAGAGCTGCGGAATCTTCAGCCAAGTCAAGCAAGAGCAAATGATAGTATAGTGAGAGTGGAACCCACGCTTGGAGAGCAGCTTGTTTCCTGACCTTTCTTGGGCACACAGTGTGGCTGGCAGACCTGACCCTGGGCAGGGGAGCAGGACCAGTGAGGATGGGACCATTAAGAGACCACCTCACAGCACATCTTGCTGTGGGGAGAGTAAGCGGCTCAGAAACTTGGGGAGGGTATACCCTCTCAATAGTAAGACTTCGACTTGAGGGGGACCATGGTACTTCAAACTAATGGGAAAGTCAGGCGTGGTACCTCCACCCCTGCTGGGGGGCCATTACTTTGTAGGGAGATTTTAGGCTCTTTGATTCCAGCTCCCTTTTCTTTCCCCTTAAGCCCTTCCCTTTCTGGCTTCTCAAACCTTTCTGAGGCCCTAAAGCCCCTTGTTTGGGCAGGTTTTAGAACTGAAAATATGGCAGGAGAAGTATACTAGCAGGGGCCAAGCTGTCTTGGGGAAGGGGCAATAGTTCTGCAAGACCCAGTACTTATCTGCTGTTTCTCAATGCCATCCGTCCCCAGGGCAAGGCAATGGACCCTGAAGCATATTAGAACATCCACCTATTCTGAGTAATGATTATTTCATTCTTCCTGCTTGTATCCTCAGTACCTAGCTCAGTGTTGGGGACATAGTAAAGTGCTTAATAAATGACTGTTGATTGAATGATTAATTGATTGATTCAAGGCAGGTGAGAGAGACAGCTCTTCAGGGTCTGCTGGAGGGCCTTGCTTCCAGGGAATTCCTCAGCCTTCTCCAGCTGCAAGGATTTTCTTTTTCTTGAAGCCCAACCTTCCCAAGCTGCCGTGTGTGTGTGTGTGTGTGTGTGTGTGTGTGTGTGTGTGTGTGTGTGTGTGTGTGTGTGTGTGTGTGTGTGTGTGTGTAAGAGAGAGAGAGAGAGAGAGAGAGAGAGAGAGAGAGAGAGAGAGAGAGAGAGAGAGAGAGAGAGATGGGGGGGAGGGGGAGATTTGGACTCCAGAGAATGCCTGGAAGACATGAGCCATCCCCTTTCTATGCTTAGCCAAGTCATGAAATCAGAAGTCACTTCTCCGGTGCCCCCAGGCTTCTGAGGGATGCCTCTCCTGCGATATAGCTGCAAGGTGTCCTGGGCTCTCTTCTCTGTCTCCTCCAACAGCTGCCCACTCCCTCACCTCAACATAGTGTGCCTTTTATGCTGGTTACTCCCCTGGGTATGTTTGTGGTTCCTGAATTAGGTGCAAAAAATTCCTAGTTATGGTTCTGAGGCTTGGCAAATTGGCTGAACTGACTGACCATTTCTGTCTCATCCTACTTGCTGAGTCATGAGAAGCCCAAGCAGCTCCTGGTTTAGCAGATCTCTCATAGATGCATATTTCTTCTTGGTCTTTTTTCTACAATCCCCAGGCCCTCAGCAAAGGGGCCCCAGGCAAGGAGGATCAGTTAGAGTGAGAGAGCTCCCCCTCCCCCCAAGCCCCAGCAGTTTTTACAGTTCTCTAATTAGTAAACATCTTAGTGTAACAACCTCTCCTGAGAGGGCAGGAAGGGTCTGTTAGGGCAGATAAAAGAATAAGCCATTTGCAAGGCTCCCAACTTTTCTTCTATTTCATTGCAGCCCAGGGACCATAGCAACAGTGATGACTATTTATTTTTATATAGGCTTTCCCACTTAACAGCGCACACTGCCCTTCTATTTCTGCCTTCATAATATCTTCCCCATCATTGTTGCTTTTCTTCCATCCACCCAGCCTTCACCTAGGTACACACCCCCATCACCGTTGGCTTGTATGATTGCAATTGTCTTCTAGAGTCAGTGGGGGTGGCACAGTGAATAGAGCTGGGCCTAGATTCAAGAAGACCTGAGCTCAAGTCCAGCTGTGTGACCCTAGAAAGCCTTAGAACCAGAATCTGAACCCAGGTTTCTGAGTTCCAAGTCTATACATACTAGACTTTCTTCTAAGGCCAGGCTGGGCACCATGTGCTCCCACTGGGACTGTGAGAATACTCTTGCCCCAGGAAGAATACCACTTCAGAGCATTGACAAAGGATGCTACTTCCAGGGTTTGAGACATGAGGAGAAATCTGACTTCCCCATGAAGGTATTCCTCTTCTAATTCATCCTACATATGATGCCAGCTTAATATTCCTGCTGTAAAAGCTCTCAATAATTTACTCTTTTACTCGAAATGCAGTGACCCCCATTGTCTCCTCAATAAAGTCGAATACATTTCAGTCTGGTAACTAAGGTTTTCCAATGCGTGGCTTCAGCCTACCTTTCTGGATTTAACTCCAACCAACTTGCATTAGTAACTATAACCAAAGACATCTTACATATATTCTTCCCTGGTTCTTCTCCCTTGCCCCCTCTTTCCCTACCCATGACCCGTCCCAGCCAGAAGTGATCTCTCCTTCATGTATTCACATAGACTTTCCTATTTCTTATATTCTAAATAGTCATTATCTGTATTCAGGTTTTATCATTAACAGCTGATCCCCAGTTGCTTGATGGGAAGGACTGTGTCTTATGGATCCATGATATTACCCACCCAAGATCCCTGCACACTCTGAATAAGTGGATGAATGAATGATCCGGTCTTCTGTTCTGGCTCACATGAGTGCTAAAGCTTCCCTAGTACCTGACTAACTGATATCTATAACATACTTACCTTAATAGCCTTTGCTCTGCTGATCAGCCCATCCCGTTGAGCGCTTCCAATGAGCAGATCCACTTTTGCCCTCGGAGATCGCTGCAATGCTCTGGTTGGATCCTCTTGGAGGTAGAAGCCATCAACCACAGGTCCCCAGTAATGAAATGGGCCACTGATTGCCAAGAGCTGGGTTTGGGGTTTAAAGAGATGTGACTGTTTATTATCATATAGCTATAGGGAGTTATCATGTTCACTAATAAGGATTCACCAGATTTTTTTACAGTAGAAGAGAAACTTAGAGTTGGAAGGAGCCAGCTAAAATTCAATCTTCTAAATGAAGCCTGTCCTAGTCCCTCTTAATTCCAGTGCTTTGTTGCTTAGTTCCAATTTATCTTGTATGTAGCTCCTTTGTACATAGTTGTTGTATGTTGTTTCCTTCCATAAACTATGAGTGCCTTGAGAGCAGGCACTGTCTTTTGCCTTTCTTTGTATCCCTAATACTTAGCACAATGCTTGGCACATAGTAGGTCCTCTCTCTCTCTCTCTCTCTCTCTCTCTCTCTCTCTCTCCACACACACACACACACACACACACACACACACACACACACACACACACACACACACACTCTGCCACCTGGAAGAACTTAGTTTCCTGAGGGCTGGAACTGGGTTTTATTGACCTTTTTATCTCTTAGGTTCTACCTTAAGGCATTGAGAATACGACCTGCTTAATCAATGTTTGTTAAATGAATGGATGAAGGTAGACCAGTTGTCTCGTCTTATAGGCCCAGAGAAGAATAGTACTTTACACAAGGTCACACAGATAGTTATTAAAGTGAGTTAGGACTAGAAGCCTGGTCTTCCCCTATAAGTCTGGGGCCATTTTTTTCATTATATCTCTATGTCATTAATATGGACACTATTAATAAAAAAGAGAGAATCATACATTGTTGGACTTTAGATATGTCTCATTCTGCTTTCTCCTATTATAGATGAGGAGAGATTGCTTAGGTGAAATGGTTGATTCAAAGCCATAAGGATATGAAGTGTAAAAAAGCTAAGGCAAAACCCTAGGTCTGTAGACCCTAATCCAGGGGTCTTTCCATTCCTTCCTTAGGGTATTATAAATGTCATTGAAACTCTCTGGGTTTCAGTTTCCTAACTGGCAAAATAAGAGGATTGTACTATGGCCTAAAATTAGTGTTATTTTTTCAAAATGAACCAGAATTATGATTTTATTAGTACAGGGAATACCCTGTGAGGACTCCTCCCTTACCAACACAGATTGGCACTGGCTCTAAGACTTAAAATCTTAGACAGTTTCCTGGGGACACTAAGAGGATGGGACACTTCCCCAGGTGTCACATAGACAATACATGAGTCAGAGGTTGGTCTTGAATTCAGGTATTCCTGACTCCAAGGACAGCTCTCCATCTACTAGGCCATGTTTTTTTTCTTTCAAAGAGAACTAATTTGGGGCATGCAACTTGTTTGCAGAACAAAGCAATATCCCGGGTGGTGTCCCAGGCCCTATCTTTAAAATCCTGCATGATCTTCCCTCCTCCCTCCTTCAGTGCACACCTTGGTTTGAGCATCATTGAGAATGTCAGCAGGTTTCTGGCGGAGGCAGGACATCATTTCACCATCAGGAGAGGTTGGACAACTGACTTCCTGGGCAAGAGCTGCTGCCTGTTCTTGAGCCCTTTTCTGGCTAATCACTGCTGCAGGAGAGAAGGCTGAGCCACCCTAGAAGAGAATTCAGACCCATAGCCAGTTATATTGGTGATCATAAACCTACTGCTGGGCCTATGATAGATGAAAGGGTAAATATTAGTGTTTTGTCAGCAACCATCCACACTCAAAACTCAATATCACACTGATTTGTAGATGGCTCTCTCCCAAATCTGATTTGAGTGCAATCTATAGTCAGTATTAATCTTCAGTGGATACCCATATATTTATTTCTTTTCAAAAAGATTTTATTTTAAGAGTGTAGTCTATATTCAGACCAATATAGTATGACAGACGGCCCCCTCAGACATCATGCACCAAAAAACGCTGGGCGATTATTGACAGGCTTCAGGGACTGAACAATACTACCCTCAGTGGGTCTTCTGTAGACATAAATTAATGAATAAATAAAACATTTATCAAGCGATTACTCCACACAAAGCACTGTGGATACAAATAAAACAACGAGACAGCCTTTGCTTTATAGGAGCTCACATTCCAATGGGGAAGACAATGCACATAGGAAGCTTTAGCTGCAAACCTGATAGAAAGGTCTCATGGTTCTTAGGATGCAGTAGCATCTTGACTGTTATCTCCACACACCATCAGATGTTTGTTGACTGACACTTGTTGAACCATTTGAAAGTGCCAAGGGCTTTGGTAACGAGCATCTCCCCAGGGTTTACTTCCCAGGATGATGTCTTGTGGATGCTAGGCTGGAACCATTGCTATCCCAGAGGCTCTTGGTTTCAGAGCCTTGGGCAAGCTCATTTTACATGGGTTAAGACACTCTTGCTTCCCCAAGAAGGTTAATATATTACCTGATCTACTGATGACCACACATTTTAGTGACCACTTCCCTCAAATCTCACATACCTCTTTATTTTCCATATCCGTAGTGCTCTTATCATGCAATGCTATCACATATGTTTTCCCTTGAAGGTGGGGATTATGTTTTTGTCTTTCTTTGTATTATTGTTATTCGATTATTTCAGTTGTGTTCAAATCTTTGTGACTCCATTTGGGGTTTTCTTGGGAAAGATACTAGAGTATTTTGTCATTTCCTGCTTCAACTCATTTTACAGATGAAGAAACTGAGGTAGACAGTTAGGTGACTTGCCCACAGTCACTCAGTGCTTAAGGCAATGCCTGGAATAAAGTAAGCCCTTAATAAATGCTTATTGACTGGTTATAATTAAGCCTACATAGGAGATAGAAGGACAAAAATCCTACCCTCAGTTAGCTTCCACTATACTAGGAGCAGTTGGGTGACACAGTAGATAGAATACTTGATCTAAAGTCAGGAAGATCTAAGGTCAAATCTGGCCTCAGACACTTATTAGCTGTGGGAGCCTGGGCAAGTCATTTAAACCCTGTTTGACTCAGTTTCCTCATCTGTAAAATGAGCTAGAGAAGGAAATAGCAAATTACTCCATATTTCCACCAAGAAAACCCCAAATGGAGTCACAAAAAGTAGTGCATTACTGAAACCACTGAACAATATACTAGCGGGACCCAACATGTGTATATATGTGTGCATATATATGTGTATATATACATGTATATAATTTACATACACACACAAACATAATACAGTATATACAGAGTAAGAAAAATTTTGAGAAAAGAATACTAGTAGAGAGGAGTGGGGAATAGGGAGGGGTCATGAAAGGTCTTGTATCAGAGGTGACATTCAAGATGGGCTTTGAAGGAAGCCTGGAATTCAACTAGCCAGAAATGAAGAAGTTCATTCCAGATATGGCTTCTCATTTCTACAAAGTCAGAAGATGGAAGGCGATGTATGGAGTGGAAATAGCAGTCAAGAGTGTATGAAAGGGGCAGCTAGGTGGCGCAGTGGATAGAGCACCAGCCCTGGAGTTAGGAGTACCTGAGTTGAAATCCGGCCTCAGACACTTAACACTTTCTAGCTGTGTGACTCTGGGAAAGTCACTTAACCCCAATTGCCTCACAAAAAAAGAGAGTGTATGAAAGGTACCAAAAATAAATAAGACTGAAAAGATAGTTGGGAGCCACATTGTGGAGAGATTTAAATGGGAAGCTGACTTCCATGACCTCGGTTTTCTCATCTATAATGTGAGGGTTCAGACTAGATGACCTTGAGATCTCTTCCTGTTCTAGATATATGATCTTATGATCCCATGATTTTTAAAATTTTATCCTGAAGGTAACAGGAAACTACTTGTCATTTTTGGGATATAGGAATATTAATTTGGCAGGTGTATGAAGGATGATGAATTAGGGACTGGAAGCATGAGAGACATAAGTCAGGAAATTCAATCAGGAACCTATTGAAATAGTTCAGGAAGAGGTAATGTCAACCTGAACCAAGGTAGTGATTGTGTGAGTAGGAATGAAGGAGATCGATGTTAAAGATGTTGTGGAAGTAGAAATAATGAGTCTGGGTAATAAGTCAGAGTACCCCAAAGCAGGTTGGTATGATAAGTATCAATAAAGTGGTATAGACAACACAACCTGTACATTCAGGTGCAGTTGTTAAAGACAAAGGGTTAAGGATCTATATGAGTGAACACCTTATGGGAAAAATGGGGTGGACAAAAGCAAAGAAGTGGGAATGGGTATTTTATATGCTATTGTGGTTGGAGCAAAGGGTTCATATAGGTAGTGAGGAGTATTGCTAGATCAGATTGGAATGGAGTAATAGAAAACCTTGAGTACTAGGCTAAGGATTCTGGCCTTGACTTTATAAACAATAAAGAACCATTGTAGATTTCTGAACAGAGAAGGGATGTGATTAGAAAGAATAAATCAATCAATCTGGGCATATCGGCTTTAATTAGTGAAAATTCTTGATGCATTTAAAATAGGATTGGATTTACACACAATTTGTTTAGGAGCACAGATGCCACAGAACAGGAGGTGTGCCTGCAAGATGTCATACCATTTAAATTGAATTTGGGTCCTTTTAAGATTATTCATTCTAAGGATATAATGTATTACAATTAGTCTCTGCTATAACATTCTTTTTTTTTTTTAATTCACTCTACTAGAAACCAAGGGAGTTTGTGTATCCTGGTGGTATAGGAGATAGAGTGCCAGTCAGGAGAACCTGAGTCAGGAGGACCCAGATTCAAATGTGACCTCAGACACTTACTAGTTGTATGACTGGGCAAGTCACTTAACCGTGTTTGCTTCTGTTTCCTCATCTATAAAATAAGCTGGAGAAGGAAATGGCAAACCACTCCAGTATCTCTGCCAAGAAAACTCTAAATGGGGTCATGAAGAGTTAGATGTGACTAATGGATTAAACAACAACAATGAAGAGCATAGGAAGAGACTGGAAGAACTGTTGTAGTTGTTTGTCTTTCATTCTCGAAGAGGACCATGACAGATGTCGTGACTTGCACTGAATTGGATTTAAGTGAGGAAGGGCTGTGCAAAGTCACCAGCCTCACTTTCTCCTCCACAGCCATGTGAGTCCAGTGGCAAGATATGTTATCAGGACAACTGGGGATGGCCCCGGATATTTAAGACAATTGGGATTAAATAACTTGCCCAGGGTCACATAGCTAGTAAGTATCTGAGGTCAAATTTGAACTCATATCCTCCCAACTTCAAGACTAGCGCTCTATCCACCACACCACTGATAATAGGATCATAGATTTAGAGCTGAAAGGGACCTTGGAAGTCATCTCTTCCAATTCTGTCCCTTTATTTTACAGATGAAAATACTGAGGCACAGAGTAGTGGTAGGGGAGACTTACCCAAGGTCACATAGGTAGCACACAGAAGAACTGGAATTTCAACCAGGTCCCTGTGACTATACATTTAGTGCTTTTCATTAGTCATTGCTCCAGATGCATTTCCTCAGCTGCCTCTGCTTACCCTCCTAGCTCAGATACTTCCCACAAAAGACCTGAGACAATGTATTATAGCAGGCAATGCAGTGGACTAGGAGCCAAGAGATCTGGGCACCCTCCTCTGCCCTTTATAGTTATACTTACTCTGGGTGAATCTCTTGGAAAAATGAGAGCTTCACCTTCTTAGGCCCTTGGATTTATGAGTCTATGAAATATATATATGTATATATGTGTGTGTGTGTGTGTGTGTGTGTGTGTATACACACACACACACACACACTAAGAGAGAGTTCCTGTGATAGATCATATATTTTCACACATTATCAAATACCTACAAAACTGCTGGAGGTTATTGTACACCTTGCAGTGAACATAGTTGTATTTTCAATTGGTGAGATGTCCTTGAGCTGATCGTACAATCTTTTGAATTCTTTTTTTTTGTTTTGTTTTGTTTTTTGTTTGTTTTGTTTGTGTTTGTTTTTGGTTTTTTGCGGGGCAATGGGGGTTAAGTGACTTGCCCAGGGTCACACAGCTAGTAAGTGTCAAGTGTCTGAGGCCAGATTTGAACTCAGGTACTCCTGAATCCAGGGCCGGTGCGTACAATCTTTTAAAAACAATTTTTTTGGGGGGGAGCAATTGTGGTTAAGTGACTTATCCAGGGTCACACAGCTAGTGTCAAGTGTCTGAGGCTGGGATTTGAACTCAGGTCCTTCTGAATCCAGAGCTGGTGCTTTATCCACTGTGCCACCCAGCTGCCCAGTTATTGTACATCTTGGCAAGGGCAAATATAACAGGTGACAGCTCTTGAGTTGCTGCTATATCTCTTAGTAAGAAACCATAAATTCTGATCCATCTTTTATGGGAAGGAAACACTTATCAAGCACCTTTTATGTGCCTGGCACTGTGCTGAATGACTTACAAATATTATCTCATTTGTTCTTCACAACAACTCTGGAAGGTAGGTGCTATTATTTCCCTCATCCCATAGATGAGGAAACTGAGGCAGAGAGCAGTTAAGTGACTTGCTTGGAAACACAAAACCAGTAAGAGTCTGAGGCCAGATTTGAACTTGATCTTCCTAACTCCCAGCCCAGTCTTTTGTTCTATCCCCTAGCTGGGAAGAATCAATGAAAAGAGTCGCAGAATTTTAAAGCTAGAAAAGATCTAGCCCCAACTCTATATTTATAAATGATAAAAGATTCCTCAAAAGGGAAGGCCACATGGCTAGAATCACATCATAGCATTTAGAACTGGAAGACAACTTTAAGTCTTTCTGGTTTGATCATCCCATTTTGCAGATAAGAAAACAGAAGCCCAGATGAGGTAGAGACACCTTCCTAATGAAGCTCCCTCTGTCACATATGGCAGTAGTTTTGTTGTGATGTCCCCTGCCTCTTCTCTCCTTCCCCTTAAGAAGAAATATCTCAGGTATGAGATAAATCTATTTCAGTTTTTCTAGATCAAGGGCTCTTCAGGTGAAGTGCCATGGACCCCTTTGGCAGCCTGGTGAAGCCCATAGCCTCCTGATCAGAATAATGTTATTATATGTCTGCAAGGTCACGGACTCCCAGGTTAAGAATTTCTGGTTTAGACAAAGATTCCAAAGATTCCTGCTTGGTTTTCAGAACTGTAAACATGACCGACTATAAAATGTTTTACGTCTTTAGTCCCATGCAAAAGAAAGTGTGAGGATTGCAAAACCACATTTCACTGTGATAAAGAGCCCATACTCATGGACAGTCTAGACAACAACTCCCCATCCAATGGAACATGGCAACCTGAGAATCTAATGTAAAGCCTCCAGAAGTGCCTGATGCACAAGACCCCCATGCCATGACTGGGAGCACCAGGAAGCATTTTCAGTGTCTGATCTTACTTGATAAAAGTTGGGACTCAAAGACCCTAGAATGTCAGAGCTGATCTTCTTACCCATTATTCTATGATCCAGCTGTGCTGTCCTTCTCGGTCCTTACATCTTGCCATTTCTGTGCTTTTACATTGGTTGCTTCCATGTCTGGAATGATCTCTTGCCTCACCTCTGCCTTTTACAATCCTTGGCTTCTTTCAAGACTCAACTCAAATGCAACCTTTTGCAAGAAACTTTTCCCAGCTCCCCTTCCCCTAGGACTTTCCTTCTGAGATTTCCTTCATTTGCTTTGTACGCATCTTGTTTGTACCTATATCTTTACCCATCTCACCCAGTGGAATGTAAACTCCTCAATGGCTAAGCCTGTTTGTATCTTTCCTTGTAACCCCAGTGCTTAGCATGGGGCTTGGGACCCACTAGGCACTTAATAAGATGTTTGTTGGCTTTATGACATATAAGTGTTTAGACCAAAGAATGTTAATGCTGTTCAACATCCTCTAACCCAACCTCTTCATGATACAGATAAGAAAACTGAGATCCAGAGAGAGAGAAATGACTCTCCTCCCCCAGTCATGATGCTAACTAGAACAAGAACTGGGGGCTTCTGACACCCAGGCCATGAAATCTTCCATTATGGCATGCTACTCTTCTGTCCCTTATTGCCAGCATAGCCCACGTTCCATTTTCTTTGCAAGCATGTAGCGACTTTTGAGAATGAAGGGATTTATATTTTGTTGTTTTTTTTTTTTCAAAGAAAAACACACAGGAAATTCAAGGTCAAAGGAAATTCACGATCTAAACAGCAGCCCCAACCAACCTCAAAACTTCTGAACTAATCAGGATATAGGGTGAACTAACCTACTTTTTGTTTGCTTGGGGTTTTTTTGCTTTGTTTTGTTTTGGGCAATGAGGGCTAAGTGACTTGCCCAG
The DNA here is from genome assembly GCF_019393635.1 of Dromiciops gliroides. Taxonomy (NCBI): domain Eukaryota; kingdom Metazoa; phylum Chordata; class Mammalia; order Microbiotheria; family Microbiotheriidae; genus Dromiciops; species Dromiciops gliroides. The sequence goes on from NC_057861.1 coordinate 97,249,049, forward strand.
GGTCACACAGCTAGTAAGTGTCAAGTGTCTGAGGCCAGATTTGAACTCAGGTCCTCCTGAATCCAGGGCCCATGCTTTATCCACTGCTCCACCTAGCTGTCCCAACTAACCTACTTTTTTTTTTTTTTTTGCAGGGCAGTGAGAGTTAAGTGATTTGCCCAAGGTCACACAGCTAGTAATTGTCAAGCATCTGAGGCTGGATTTGAACTCAGGTCCTCCTGAATCCAGGGCCCGTGCTTTATCCACTGCTCCACCTAGCTGTCCCCAACTAACCTACTTTTAAGAACCATCTGAGAAGATATAAATTTTAAAACAGGTTCTCCAAATCTTCATTTCACAAACTATACTGTGGAAAGTCAAGGTTCCTGATGAGGAAGTGGTTAAAGGCATTGGCTTGCCTCATTTCACTAAGCCACTGAAGAACTTTCCACTTTTACAGTTTCTTTGAAAAAAAAAATAGAGCTTCAGATGAGAAAAGTTTTGTAAAATACTAGAACAAACCCTGGGTTTAGGCCTGGGTTCATATTCCAGATACCACATTTACAAGTTAGGTGAATTTGGGCAAAGTCATCTTCTCTCCAATCTCAACTTCCTCATCTGTAAGATGGGGATAATATATTTGTACTATGGACCTCAGAGAATCCTAGATTTATAGCTAGAAGGAGCCTTCAAAGGCCATTGAGGGCAACCCCTTATTTTACAAATGAGGAGGTTAAAACATAGAATGGTTAAGTGATCTGCCCAGAGGGACACAGCTAATAAAGAGATGAGGCAGAATTGGAAACTAGGGCTTCTTGACTCCAAGTCCAGTTCCCCATCCACAATTCCATTTATAAAAGACAGCACTTTCCAAATTTTCAGACACTAGATAAATGTGTACTATTAGCCTGTTTTACAGATGAGGTAACTGTGACCCAGTCTTACTCAAGCCCACACAGATAATAAATGGTAGTGTCAGGACTCGAATCCTAGTCTTTTGATTTCAATCCAGTGTATTTTCCCTAACAATCTCTTACCCTGCAATTCTGTCACTTAAAGTGCATGTTGATTGAAAAATAAATTCCATTAGGGGAAGCTAGGTGGTGCAGTGGATAGAGTACCGGCCCTGGAATCAGGAGTACCTGAGTTCAAATTTGGCCTCAGACACTTGACACTTACTAGCTGTGTGACCCTGAGCAAGTCACTTAACCTCAATTGCCTCCAAAAAAAAAAAAAAGAAAAAGAAAAAAGAGAAATTCCATTTCTATAGTTTTGCACTTTGCTGTACCTAGCACATAGTAGGTATTTAACTAATCCATATTGATCCAGTTAAGCAACAGCTGCGAAGCTTACAAAGTACTTTCCTTCCAACAGCCAGCTGAGGTCTCTAGTTCCACTCTGCCATGTTTTACATGTGATATCAGACCTTTCAGTATCTGTTGGAAGAATGCCAACAGTTCTTCAGCCCCTGAAGCATCCATCATCTAAAGCTGACCTAGTTATCATTATGGAATTTGTGTTTCCTCTAGCTTCTGGGCCTTAAAAATAGACTAAGATGGAACCACATTTGCTGACCACGCTTTGTCTTTCTAGGGCTTCTGGGGCCTCAAAGATAAAAGTGTTCTCAGTTAACCACATGAGTAGCCACCATGGGCTTCCTGTTCATATACTCCATGATATCTTAGATAGAAGATGGTAAAAGTAGCAAAAAAGAAGCAAAAGACACTTGAACACTTGAACTATTACTGGAGAGCCTAGGATACTGTTACTTTTTCTAGGTAGCCCAAAAGGAAACAGGAATACCTCTTTCCCCCTAAAGAGTTATGCTTTTCAACTTTTTCTCTGAGGACAGGGACCAAGTCATTCATTCTTATCTCCTGAAGCATCAAGAAAAACACCTTATACAGATTAACAGCTCGGACACACAGAGGAGATTGATTTATGCTTAAGGGAGGGGTTGGTCTAAATGAACTCTAAGATTCTTTATACTTCAGAGATTGAACAAATCTATGTTTAAATTCTGATGTAATTAATTGAAGGCCTGGCTTAATGCCACCTCCTCAATGAAGCTTTATTTGATTCTTTCAGCCAGGAATTGGAGTGATCTTTCCTTCCTTGGTTCTTTCTTAGTGTTTAGATTATAAGCAACCTGAGGACAGGGACTGTCCTTTGCCTCTTTTTGTACCCCCAGTGCTTAGCACAGTACCTGACACATAGTAGGCACTTAATAACTGTTTATTGATTGATTATGTATGAACCTCTTCCCCTAGCACCTGTCCTGTGCTGTGTCTATAATTTGTCTCCCTTTCTCCAGTGTAGGATCCATGAGAGCAGGGGTCATATCTTTTTTTTTTTTTTTTACTTTGTATTCATCAATAGGATGCAAGTCAAATGGAGTTGCTCGAATATCTTAATCACAGATTTTCAGAGCTGGAAAGAATCTCAGCAGTCCTCACCTCCATTGGAAACCCAACAAAGAATTCTCACTAGAACACACTCAACAGAGGGCCATCCAGCTTTGCCTGAAGTTCTGGCCTGAGGGGGAGTCTATTACCTGCTTGGGTGGTACAGAGTAGACCTTTATAAGAGCTGTTCAGCTGAACCGAATTGGAATAGGGAAAAGAGTCATGGATTTGGGATCAGTGCAACCTGGCCCCAACACTTACCTCTATGACCGTGGGCCATCTATTTCACCTCCCTGAGACTCAGTTTCCTCCTCTGTCACATAGAAACATCCACATTCCCACTAAGTACCTCAAAAGATTATGAATTAAGCCCTTTGTAAACCTGAAGATAGCACATAAATTTAAGTGATGATTTCTACCAATTAGCTCCATGAGATCAGGGATCTTCCCACCTAAGATTCATATTTCCTTCCCAGAAAATAAGGGAATAAATCTGTGCTAGGAACTGTGCTAAGTGCTTTTTACAAATATTATCTCATTTGATTCTTACAATATATTTGTGTAGTAGGTGCTATTATTATGCCCACTTTACAGTTGAGGAAAGTGAGGCAAACAGGTTGCCCAGGGTCACACAGTTAGTAAGTGTCTGAGGCTAGATTTCTTTTCAGTTCTTCCTGATTCCAGGCCCAGTGCTCTATCCACTGCACAATCCATTGTCCTACAAAAAACATGTGCCTAATGCATTATTGTTGAATTGGTAATTAACTTGCTGGTGAAATGATATCACTGATGAATTAATTTCATAACTCTATAAACTAAAAAAAGTGGAATGTAGCACTAATTATTGTATTATTGTAGAGGCAAGAGAGATGACTTTGGACTGAGGTAATCAAGGAGGAATATGGGCATCCATCCTCCCGGAGCCATTAAAGTATCCCAGCATCCCAGAATCTCAGACTTAGGAGTGACCTCAGAGGCCCCTAAATCCAATCCACATCTGAACAAGAATGAACTCCTGATAAGTATTCAGTCAATCTCTACTGGAAGTACTCCAGTGGCATCCCATTCCTGTTTTGGACAGTTATGGTTATACTGGGTTTAGGTGGAGTGAAGCAGTGGGGATGGCTGGGAAGAGAAAGTATTCCAAGAATGGGAATAGTATCAGCCAAGACCCAGAAGCAAGAATGGGCAGAACTTATTTGTTCTGAGAGATTGAACAGACCAACCTGGTTGATAGAGAACTTTCTATCTATATTTTATTAGGTCATTTATAATCTGCCTTCCACTATATCCTCAGTTGTTGACCTGCCTTATCAGACTGCCTACATTGTGATAAACCTTCCCTGGCAGAGATTATACCTTTACAAGGTTTTTTTTTTTTCTTTTTTAAGACTGGATCTCTCCCTATCTGTCCCAGGCTGGATGTGCAGCAGCAGCAGCTCATAGACTTGATTATTCATACACTCCCTTTCACTGATCCTTAGGTTTCCTGATGTACCTTCACCCTCAAGCCCATCCCAGGGAGGGGTATGTTACAATATTGGTGCCAGACTTAGTGCGGGTACCCAATTACCTTTATCTCTACTGCAGGTCAAAACTCCGGAGTTCAAGTGATCTACTAGCTTTGGCCTCAATGGTAGCTACTATTATAGGCATGGATTACTACTCCTGATACAGAAATCATATCTTATTCACTATTATATCACTCTGTATTGCCCGGCATAGGACTATGCCAGAAAGGCAGTGTGGGGCAGGGTGTAGGGTGCTAGACTTGGAGTCAAGAGATATGGGTTGCAGCCTATATTTTTAACTTACTACCTGATTAGTCTGAGTATAGTCTTATTTCTTATTACTACCCTTTATGAACTCTCCATTCTAGTCAAACCAGTCTGCTGGCTGTTTCTTATGCAGAACATTCAATTTTTTTGCCTCAGTGTCTTTATATAACTGGTGCCACATATCTGGAATGCAGTCCCCTCTTCACCTCTGTCTGGTACGATCCCTGATTTCCTTCAGGTGTCACCCTCTAGACTTTCCTGTTCTCCCTTTCACTCAAGTTATTAGAACTCTTCCCTTTGAAATTATACTGATATGTGTGTATGTGTACATGTTATATTCTGCCTCTTTCTACTGCGCTACTAGTGAAATGTAAGCTTTTTTGAGGAACTATTCTTTTGTCTCTGTAGTCCTGGGTCCTAGCACAGTGCCTTGTATATAGTTGGTGTTTAATACATGTTTGTTGAACTGAATTGAATTGCACAAGTTCTTTTCAGCCTCAATTTTTCTCATCCATAAAATGAGTATAAAAATCTTTGCTTTTCCAACTTCAAAGGGTGTTTGTGAGAATCAAAGAGTGAATGTGTGTGAAAGCATTTAGCTATGGAAAACACTTTTTAAATTCAAGGTGTTATTGTTATATAGTAAACATTCAGCATGTATTTGTTGAATTTAAAGGAAGAGTTTTGGGTAGTGATGTGATCTAATGAAGATCTTACCCCACCCCACCCCAAAGATTAATCTAGCAAATATGCAGAAGGTGGATTGAGACTGGGGGCAACCAGAGTGAAGGAAAGCTTTCTTGTAGTTCAAGTAAAAAGTGATAAGGACCTTAACTGGAAATGAAAGAGAGAGACCTTGAGAAGGAAAAAAATCAGTGGAACCTGGTGTCCATGTACTAGAATTGCAGTTCTGAGATGGCTATCAGAGGTAAGGGGAAGATTTGTGTCCAGGGAAGTGAGCAAAGGCAATTCATTGACATACACGGGGATCAAAGCCATGGGAGGCCAATTGCTTCCAGGAAAAAATACAAAATCCTCAATTTGATATTTAAAGACCTTCATAATCTGACTTCTATCTCCCTTTGAAGTCTTACTTGATACGACTGCATCTTATGCATTCTTTTTTGGTCAACCTGGTCTGCTAGTTATTGGCCATATGCAACATTCTATCTCTAGCTTCCTTGACATCTTTGAACAGGTGGTTCTCCATTCCTAGAATACTACTCTTTCCACACTAGAATACTTAGATTCCTTCAAAGCCCAGCTCAATTGCCACCTAACTTCACAGAACCACTCCTGATCCTCCGCCCCCACCCCCAACCCTGTCTCTCTCCTTCTTAAAATTCCTTTGCATTCTATTACATTTACATGTTGCTGTGTCATTATATATGGTGGGTGCCTAAACCATTAGAATGTAAACTCTGCAATGGCAAGGACTGTTTTGTTTTTGTCCTTTAATCCCTAGTGACTAGCACATTGGCTAGAACTTAGTATTCACTTAATAAATATTTATTGAATTAAACTAAATTGAGCCTATCCAAATCTTCCCCAACCAATGCAAGTTCAAGCTCTACCACCATTATGAAGTCTTCCTCAATTACTTCTCTGATGCTAGTAGATCTCCCTGCCTTTGAAATCCAATTTTTTTTTTCATCTGAACCACACTTAATTATTGCTTGTCATTTACTGTTTATTGTGGTTTCCTTTGGATTAATCTTGTCATTCCAGCTCCTTAAAGGAAGAGGTCATGTTTTCTTCTCCATCTCCCCATAAAATCTAGCATAGTGCTGGATACATAGTAGGCCCTAAATATATGCATATACATATATACACACATATAATATATATTATATACATATATACATGTGTGTATGTGTGTATATGTGTGTGTATGTATATATGTGGGGCAATGAAGGTTAAGTGACTTGCCCAGAGTCACACAGCTAGTAAGTGTCAAGTGTCTGAGTACAGATTTGAACTCAGGTCCTCCTGAATCCAGGGCCGGTGCTTTATCCGCTGTGCCACCTAGCTGTCCCCTAAATACATATTTTTGATAAATAAATTTAATGATAAGGAACAGAATAATAGAAAGTCTTAGAATGTACTGCCCAGTAGCTCTATTCGTTAGTCATCTCACATCTCCCTCTTCTAAATAGAAACTCTCTCCCCTGAATACTATTCCCCTATATGTGTTGTATACCCTGTTTCCCTATTAGAACATAAGTTCCTTAAAGGCAGGTACTGCCTCATTTATGTTTTTGTGTCTCTAATACCTAGCACCTAACTTTTAATAGGTTATTAAAAATACTTTTCCATTTCATTCCAAGTGACTCAGTTAAATTAACTTCCTAAATCCATGGTATTATTATTGCTCTCTTTAATGTTCCCATAATTAAAATGTTTTGCCATCTTAATTCATAAGAGAAAGAGTTTTACTATAATTTTTAACTCTTACATCTTGGCAATACTTTAATGGGACAATGGTAATTGATAAAACATTAATCTTGGTGCATTAGCCTTAGAAAGTAAAGATATTTGCTTCCCTATATGTACTTGGTGAAAATTATTGGTTCCTGCACCAATTCTCCTGTTTCTTTGAATATAAAATTTCATGGGACTTGGGTGATACAGAAAAGGTATTGGGGTTTCTCTTCTCATTCTTTTTCATGGGAGTCAGGGAGTAGAAGCATCATGAGTAGATAGAGCAAAAGCCTGGAATCAAGAAGACCTGGGTTTAAATCTGGCCTCAGACTGGCTCAGTTGAGTGAGCCTGGGGAAGTCACTTAACTGCTACTATTAGTAGGAAAGAGAGGGATCAGAGTGGTAACAGACCAGAGAATGGCAAGTGTACTGAAGTATAGAGTATGTAATCAAGAAAAGTTTGAGAAGACTCTAATAAACTTCGAGGATTTGTGATTTCATCAGCCAGACACACCCTCCACTAGGACAGATGGTAAGCCTTGGACTCAGTCAGAAGATGTGGGTTGGAGTTCTTACTTTGCCACTAAATACCTGTTATTCACCTTGGCTGAGATTCTGGGCCTCAGTGTACTCATTTGCAAAATAGAATTGTGTTAGACCCACGGTTCTCAACCTTTTCTTGGGGGTGGGAGTGGGGGGCTGGTCCTTGGCTCCTTTGGCAGTCTAATGAAGCAGATGAGTCTCTTCTCAGAATGGGTTATTGCCTATTGTCAATTACACTTAGATGTTACTGAAAATAAAAATGTAGTTTCCCCATCCAAATTCACAGATCCCTTGAAATCTATTCATATACCCCAGATTGAAAACCCTGTCATTAAATGATCTCTAAATTCTTTTGAGCTTTAACATTTTGTGCTTCAGTCAAGATTGGCAGTGCGTACCACCATGGACAAAACAATTAACCACCAAACATAAGATAAGCTCCTTTCTCTTTGGCCCAATCCCAAACACTCCAGTGCTTAGCTCTGTGCCCTGAACATAATAGGTACTTAATAAGCTGGATTGGATCAGATCATTTGGTGGTCTCACAAATACACAGAATCTCAGTGATGTTAGGGATCTCAGAGGTCTCAGCCCAATTCACACCTGAACAAGAATGGCCCCTATAAGATCCCCGATGAATAGTGACCCTTTGTTCCTGGTGAGGCACCTCTCTGAACTTTACTGGGATGATGCTCAGCTAAGACCCAGAGTAGTTGCTGGTACAAGCTTTGAGAGCTCAGGTCTGCCTCTACTTCATGATGAGGCCACGGAAGAAGACTTCAGTAGAGGGAAGGATAAAGACACAAAACAGTGTTCAGTAAATATTTTGTGAACTGAATTGTTGAAAAGTTTGTTGGCTTGAGAATATGGAAGACTTGGAATGCCAAAATGGTCATCATTCTCTGAGAATTTTCACCGGCTCTCCTCTATGTATAGAATGCTCTTCTTCTTCTTCTCTGTCCTTCAAGTATCAGTTAAAAGTCCCACCTACTACAGGAAGCTTTTCCCAATCCCTTGAAATTCTAGTGCATTCCTTCTATTGATTATTTCCCATTTGTACTGGATATAGCTTGTTTGTACATATTTGTTTGTATGTTGCCTCTCCCATTCAATTGTGAGTTCTTCATAGGCAGGGACTGTCTCTGAACTTTCTTTGTTTGGCTCAGTACTTATCACAGTGCTTGGCACATAGTAGGTGCATATTAATGTTTATTGATTGACTGAAAGACACATGTCCACATTATAGGTATAGGCCCAGACAGAAAAAGGAATTTTCAATTTCCTATTCCTCGTCTCCTTGGAAATCCTTCCAAATAATTCTGTTCTTCAACTTGACAAGTGGAAAGTGTATTTGAGTTCAGTTTAGCTCTATGAAAAAAAAATGAGTCTGCTAACCCAGCAAGTCTGTCCTCCAAGTTCCTACAGACTTAACGGAAATGACTTTTTCCACCTGTCACAAATATTATGTCTAATTTTCCCAGTCTCTTACTTGTTTATGCATGGCAGTCAGAAATACCTCAAATCTCTTGCATTAAAAATGTCTAATTTTCCAGTCACATTGGAGTTTGTCACATGTGCCAAGTTAAAAAAAAGTCTCCAGTAACATCATGCATGTCTTCTAAGTAGGTGACAGTCCTTTTTTATACCAAAGGGTATTTAATCTATATATTCTTGATTTAATGTTCACCTCCTCCTCTTTCTCATTTATGTATCTAATATATGTACATTTCCTGGTAGAAATTATTTCATAAATGCAAAAGGGGAATCCCTTTGTAAATAATTTGGGGTGACTGCTAATACTGTCTTTCTAGGCAGGGTGATCCATGTCACTCTTCTCTTTTTGCTGTTGTTATATTGGGCAACACGTTTTGACCTATTGTGAGTAGCATCATTGGAAGGAGGACCACATTGTTGAAATCACAGTTTCATAGCAAATATAGCAAAGTTCAGTCCTATTCATTTATGGAGAAGCTATATGAACTGTACTAATCCCAAATCATGAAAGCTTGGAGCTTGAAGGACCTCAGAAGTAATCTAGGCCAATGCCTCCTTGAACAGAAATCCCTTCTACCACATTCTTGAGAAGTAAATAGAGGGGGAATCTTATTAAATCTTTATTTCAAGACTTCAAATTCTGGTTAACTCACTATTTCCCAAAGGAATTTTTGGATGGATATAATCATAGGACAAACTTATTTTTTCTTTCAAGTTTTGGCCCAACAAACATATGAAATAGCTATCTTAGGCTACCCAATTTCTCTTTGTCCAACTAAATATCTCTAGTTCTGTCATCTTGACTTTCTATATTAGTCTTCTTCCAAAGAATCTACAGAGGATCCTCATATAATTGTTTCCCCTAAATTCAGGATGGAGAAACTGCAGAGACAAGTTTACTAGGTTTCTTTAGCACTTTTGGGCGGGGGGGATATCTTCTTTGCCATCATCATACTTCAGTTTAAGCTAATTAATCCAATTTAACAAGCATTCATTAAGCTTCTACTAGGTACCAGGCCCTATGATAGATCCTGGAGATAGAAAGGCAAAATCTAAGTAACCCTTGTTCTCAAGAAGCTTACATTTCTTCTCAGAGAACATTATTATATTAATTCTGTAGGCATACTTAATGCTATAATTGTTTATTATGTACTAGAACTAGCTTTTTAATAATTGTTTAAAATTGGCAAAAAACTATATATATGTGTGTGTGTGTATATATATGTGTGTGTGTGTATATGTGTGTGTGTGTGTGTGTGTGTGTGTGTGTGTATTTAGTCATTTGAGCCTTGTAACCCTGAGTGGTAGGTGCTACTGTGTAGATCTCATCTCTCCAGTAACACTGTAAATCTCTGAGTACAGCAACTCTGTCATTGTTTTTGTGTATCTCAGTAAGTCTGAGTCTCAGACACTTGAATCCGAGCAAATCACTTCATCCTGTTTGCCTCAGTTTCCTCATCTGTAAAATAAGCTGGAGAAGGAAATGGCAAAACACTCCAGCATCTTTACAAAGAAGACCCCAAATGGGGCCATGGAGGGTCAGATTTGACTGAAAATGACTGAATAGTAGCAAATCTCAATAAATTGGAAAGCAGGTTAGAGAGCAGCTATTCCAACCCCCTCATTTGTAGATGAAGACTCCAAGGTTCAGAGAAATTTAAAAAAATTGTTTAAGACCAAACTGTTGGGTCAGATGGAGGACAATGTAAATGTTTCTTGAATGGAATTTGTTAAATCGTGCAACATCACACAAAAGATCCGGGAGACTGTCAGGTCTGAGGTCTGCTTTCTTGACTGCAAATCTAGAACCCCTAGTCCTCTAAGCTACAAAGATACAGGATGCAAACCAATGGCCAGGGAGAGAATGCACTTGGGTCCCCCCTGCCCTACCTACTATTTATTCATCCAGGCTGTTTTATCTCTCACCTCTGTTCATTTGCACCAACCATCTCTACTCCCTACCTCCCTATCAGCCCTCATTTCAGTTCCTGAAAGGAATTCCCTCCTCATCACCTCCTCTCAGAATCCTGATCTTTCTTCCAGGCTTGTCTTGATTTAAAGGTTGAACCCCAGTATTAATTCCTCCAGTAGGCTTTCCCTGACATTCTCCCTTTCCTCTCTTCCTTAGGGCATTTTTGGGCTTTGCACAGTACTTTGTACATAGTAGGCTTATAATAAATGTTTGTTGAATTGAATAAATAGCTCAGCCCAGCTGCTACCTCCTCCATAAAACCTTCCCTGATGCTCTTTGTTGTTAGTGAGGCTCTCCTTCCTTAAAATATCCTATATTTTAAAATTTGTGTTGATATGTTACAGTCTGCCCTGCCCCCAGTTGAATACTATTATTTCTACTAATGGCGCATTTGTAAGTTCATTTTTGTATATATAAATATATGTATATACACATATATGTAATCCAATTTCATCCCAATTCTGTGAGATAAGTATATGTACACATATATTTCCTTTATTACCCATCCTTTACATATGAGGTAACTGAACTATAGAGCATAATGTGTTCATGATGTACACACTTGTAGTGTCTGAAACAAGATTTCAACCCAGGTTGTCCTGCCTTCAAGTCTAGAACTCTATCAATCAATAAACATTCGTTACATGCTTACTATGTACCAGACACTGTGCTAAGCACCAGAAATACAAAAAAGGGGAAAAAGACAGTCCCTACCCTAAAGGTGCTTACAATATAAAGGTGGAGAGAGCATGCAAACAAATATATACAAAGTGAACTACATATAGGATACATAGGAAATAATTAACATCAGGAAGGCAGTAGAATTAAGAAGGGTTAAAGGAGGCTTCCTATAGAAGGTAGGATTTTGTTGTTGTTTGTCCTTCATTCTCAAAGAGGACCATGACATCAGGGTGATGTCATGAGTTGCAGTGAATTGGATTTAAGTGAGGGAGGGCTATGCAGGTTACCAATCTCACCCTCTCTTCCGGAGCTATCTGGGTTCAGCGGCAAGATATGAATCATGATGACTGAAGATGGCCTGGGATGTTTAAGGCAATTGGGGTTAAGTGTCACACAGCTAGTAAGGGTCTGAGTTGAGATTTGAACTCAGGTCCTCCTGACTCTGGAACCAGTGCTTTATCCACTAGTTAGTACTTAAAGGACATCAGGGAAGGGAATAATTGGATTTGAGGAGACAGAGCATTCCAGGTACAAGGGACAGAGAAAATGCTCAGAGCTGAGTTGTGGAGTGTCTAGTTCATAGGACAGCCAGGAGGCTAATGTTACTGGGTCAGAGGTCTGTTTTGAACATATTAAGTTTAAGATGTCTACTGGACATTCAATTTGAGATGTATGAATGTCAGTTGGAGATATGAGAGTGGAGGTCAGCAAAGAGATTGGAATAGAAAAGACAGATTTGAAAATCATCACTATAGACAGTCATTAAATCCATGGGAGCTGTCCACTACGGCCGGCTACCTTTCTGAATGTAAGCTTTTTGAGGACAGGAACTATTTTGCTTTTCTGTTTGTATTTCAGTGACTCACACATAGTATTCATCACTATTTGAATAGCACATTTAATGAGTTGAACTGAATCATAAAACAACCACAACCATGAGAACCAAGAGGGGAAATGGAGGAGGGGAGAACCAAGGCAATGTTTTTGGATAATTATTTTGCCAAACCTTTCTTGGAAATGAGTTAAAACTTAATCTCCACAAGAAGTATTCCCCAACCTTCCAAAGACAAAAGACCAAAGGACAACCACCACTACCACCACCAAAAACAAACAAACAAGAAACTTCTGTGAGCTGAAATGGAAGAATTCTTTGGTTCTGTTTTCGGATAAAAAGGTGAAGGTCAAGGGGAAAAAAACAGTCCACATTCCAAAAACACAATTCTACTGTGTAGTCATTGAGTTCAAGCTGTGACAATAACCTTGTTCCTGCTGCTATTTGGTCTGAATGTGCTGGACACTAAATCAGACTTCTCTGAACCAAGCCTGGACACTACCAACACCCCCTAATCCCCAACCCTCAGATTCTGGACAAGATTCCCTCCTCATTGTTTTTTATAGATGTGTTCACAATTCTTCCATGAAGCCATTTTCCGTGGGCATCACCACTCAATATAGTTTTTGCTCAGTATCACTTGTAATCAAAGCACATTTGAGGTTGAAACACTCACTATAAACAAGATTTTCAGCAATCGGCCTTCCTTTTTGGATCAGAATCTGTGAGGAGACCCAGGAGTGACCAAACCTTCTGTTTTCCTCCATGCAGAGCCACTCAGTGAACTTTCTCTTGGTTCTAGAAGCAACTTTCTAAATAAAACACTGGTTTGATTAAATCATGAGGACACTTTCTTTTTGTTTTGGGTAGGCATGTATAATTTCTCACACTAGCTCATTAACCTTGTCTGGAGGGAACATGCAAAGAATGAAGAAGAATCATCACACACACACACACACACACACACACACACACAGGAATGAGATTCTTTCCAGTCAGGGTAACATTTCATGATGAAATTGGATTTTGCTAAGAGGTGATTTTTACTGGAGCTTAAATAGTTCAGATCCGGAACAAGAAGAGGCTTTGGTCCCCTTCTGTGCATTGTCCAGGCTAATTAGCCGTGACTCAATGGGGAAGGAGAATGTGACAGTAGATTTCACACCTGCCCAGCATGGCGATTTGAGATGTCACTGTTGGAAATTAATTTCAGGATCTCCTTTGAGACTCTTCCCTATATCTTTGGATTTTATAACAACAGCAACAATAGCAACCACAACAATATCAACAACAACAGAACAAAGAGATCACAGGAGATGACCCTAGTGGTCTGCCACTGGTGTCCCTTGTGATTTCAGGAGAAATTGAGGAAGACCTCCAGCACATGAGGTGGACCCCTCTGTGATGAACTTCTGGGATGATATGGACAAATTCATCTAAGATGGACAGGGATGGATGGTTTGTTTTCTGTGTCATTGGAAGGAGCTTTCAAGTTGATGAGGCCACAGAGCCATTTGAGTATTTGAGAGAAATATGGTGGAGAAATCTTAATTCATTACAGACCTCTGGAGCTGGAAAAGCCTAATGACATGCTGGTTTTGTGTCATTCTTTATACTTTTAAATGTATTTTCCCAAACTAACATGTGGAAGGATCCTTGAATCTTCAAGTGTTTTGACACATTTCAGACTTGTATATAACATCCTGAACTAACTTCCCTTAGAGATACTATTGTCTCCCCCATTAGATTGTGGGCTCCTTGAAAGCAGGAATTGTCTTTTGCCTTTTTTTTTGTATCCCCAGAGCTTAGCAGAGTAGCTAATACAGAGCAGGCACTCAATACATGTTTATTGACTGATTGATAAAATAAGTCACAGACCAATGATTCCAGAAGAATATTATAACTGAATGGAAGAAAATAAAAAGAGAAACACAGGTTACTAAAATGCAAATGAAAATGTGATAAGTATAGAGAATTAGGTTCAGAATTAAACAGAAGCAGGAGAGGAAGCTGGATTGCCTTAAAGAATTTTTAAAACTCCTTTCATGTCCTGAAACTTATCCTGGAAAGAATTTTTTAAATAGTTTTTTAATTTTAAATTTAATTTTAAGTTTTTACCTTTTAAATAACAATACTTGTGTTATCCTTTGGTTTTGAGATGTGGAACACAAAAGTCTCCACAGGATTAAAAATTAATATCACAGTGTGAGCTGCAGAGTAGCCCATGAAGCTGTCTCTTGACTGGCCTACAAACATGCCCATGCTCCCTCATCCTCAAAAAACCTTTACTTGATTCCCCCCCACCATCACCCTATATCTCTTCTGTCCTCTGTGGTGTAACCCCTTGAAAAGACCATCTACAATAGGCATCTTCAATTTCCTCTTATTCTCTTCTTAACCCCTTGTGATCTTACTTCTGACCTTAGCATTCCACCGAAACTGCTCTCCAAAGTTACTAATGATTTCTTAGTTGCCAAATCCAATGGCTTTTTCTCAATTCTTATTCTCCTTGACCTCTCTGCAGTGTCCAACTCTGTTGACCACTCTCTTCTCTTTGAAATTCTTTTTGTCCTCTAGGTTTTTGGATCACTACTCTCTCCTAGGTCTTTTTCTACCTATAAGACTATGAGTCCCTATCGGACTCCTTTGCTCGATCCTCCTCTAGGTCACATCCTCTGACCATAAGTGTCTCACAGGATTTGGTTCTGGGTCCTCTTCTCTTTCTACTTCACTTGGTGATCCAGTCAGCTCCCATGCATTTAATTATCATTTCTATACTGATGATTCTCAAATCTACTTTTTCTACCTCAATCTCTCCACTCTCACATCTCCATTTGCCTTTCAGACATGTCAAACTGGATGCCCAGTAGACATCTCAAACTCAACATGTCCAAAATGGCTCATTATCTTTCCCCCAAACCTTCTTTTCCTCCTACTTTCCCTATTACTATGGAGGGCAACACCTTCCTCTCAGTTCCTTAGGCTCCCAACACAGGAGCCATTTTGGATTCCTCCCTGTCTCTAATCCCCACCCCGCATCCAAGCTGTAGCTTAGGCCTGTGAATTTTGCAACATCTCCTAACAGTGTAGCACTCTGATGCAGACTGTCATCACCTTACACCTGGATTATTGCAATAACATCCTGGTAGGTCAGCCTGCCTTAAGTCCCTTCCCTCTCACTATTCAGCCACTAAAGTGATTTTCCTAAAATGGGGGTCCAATCATATCCCCCCCTACTTCCAGTGGTTCCCTATAGCCTTCAGGTTCAAATACAACATTCTCTATTTTCATCAAAGCCCTTTGTAACCTAACTTCCTCTGACTTTTTCCATTTTCTTGCTCTTCCCCTCCCTCCCATGTACTCTTTGATCCAGTGACATTGGCCTCCTGGCTCTTCCATGAAAAAGACACTCCATCTCTTGGCCCTGGGGACTTTCTCTGCCTGTCCCCCATATGTGCAACGCTCTTCATCCTCACTCTTCACCTACTGGCTTCTCCGACTTCCTTCAAGTGCAGCTAAAATCTCATCTAAAGGAAGCTTTTCCCAACCCCTTTCTAATTCTAATTCTAGTTCTTTCCCTCTGTTAATTATTTTTTTTATTTATCCTATATGTAGCTTGATTTGTACATTTTTTTTTGGCTTGTCATCTCCCCCATTAGACTATGAGCTGCTTGAGGGCAGGAACTATCTTTTATGTCTTCTATAAGCCAAGCATTTAACACAGTACCTGGACAAATAAGAGGCACTTAATAAATGTTTATTGACTGACTGATTATTCCCTGAGAGAGGTATGATAGTAATACTAGCTAGTACTCATACAGCGCTTTAAGCTTGCAAAGTATATGACAAATATCTAATCTGATTCTCACAATAACCTCAGAAGGTAGGGGCTGTTATTATCTCTACCCTACAGATGAGGAAACTGATGCAGGCAATGGTTAAGTGACTTGTCCAGGATCACATAGCTAGTAAGTGACTAGGGCCAGATTTGAACTCAGTTCCTTCTGACTCCAGGTCCAGTTCTCTAACCATTCTGTCCCTTGGCTGTATGTTAGGAAAGGATGGACTGGCCACATGGTAAAGGGGAGGGATGGCAGATAGGTACCCTGAATGCTCCACTGGCATCCTCACAAAGTCTGGAAGAAAGCAAAGTTTCCAGTATATGGGACAGGGTGAAAGAGCACAGAGAAATATTGCTCAGGCTTGGCAATTATGAGTGGGTTGAGATCTACATGGTGGGAGAGAACATCCAGACTGATGCTATCCCAAATTCATTTGAGCAAAAGCAGGAAAGAGGCACCAATTAAAAAATGCTATGGACAAAAGTGAGGAGGTAGAGCTCAATTGCAGCTTCAAGGATCAGGCAGCTCCTCAGCTGGGCCTTAAAGAAAGAGGAGACTTTTAGTGCCTGTCATTTTGGTTTAGGCCAAGTTACCCAGATCCTATTGAGGGGCCATTGTGTGAACCTCACCCCAATCCTGTTAGGGAAAGAGGGCTAAGCTAGAGAATGGTAAAGGGAGGACCAGGTCGCCTTACTTGATGCTCTATGATCTTTCCACTAGACCAGGAGAAGCCAAAACGCTGAGGGCTAAAAATGTTTTTGTTAATATTTTTAAAATACAATACAATTTCATTTACAAATGTAAAAATCATTCTTAGCTCACTAGTGTACAAAAACCAGGCTGCTGTCTGGATTTGGCCCATGGGCAGTCATTTGCTGACCCCTACACTGGCTGTCTAGTACATTTCCTTGGGACCCAGAAGAAAGTGTACATTAATACAATGAACATTTATTAATTACCGAGTACCAGGCAATTTATGTGAAATATAGGGATAAAAGGACAAAATTTATAATAGTTTTTACTTCAAGAAGTTACATTCTATTGGGGAAGGGGGACAACAACATATATACAAATAAGCTAAGTGGCACAGTGGATAGAGTGCCAGGTTTGGGGACAGGAAGAGCTGAGTACAAATCTGGTCTCAGACGTTTATTAACTGTATGACCCTGGGCAAGTCACTTAACCCTATTTGCCTCAGTTTCCTTATCTGTAAAAGGATCTGGAGAAGGAAATGCTAATCTATTCCATTATCTTTTCCAAGAAAATCCTAAATGAGGTCACAAAGAGTTAGACATGACTGACTAAATAATATAAAATAAAATATATACAAAATAAAAATAAAGCAATATTTAGAAGAAGGTCCTAACAACTCATAGCTAGGTAGCACAGTAGATAGGGTGCTGCACTTGGAGTTTGAATTATGCTTCACACTTTATTATATATCTGACTCTGGGCAAGTTACTTAAACTCTATTAGCCTCAGTTTCTTCATCTGTACAATAAAATAATAATAGTGCCAACTTCCCAGGATCGTTGTAAGGGTCAAATGAGATACTATATATAAAGTGCTTCACAAACCTAAAAGTGCCATATAAGTGTTAGCTTTTATTATTAATAAGTAACAACTTTTTTTTTACAACCTACAATGGTGGAGGTACCTGGGATATGACTTTGTTCTCAATACTTTGGGCAACTTTGTCAGATTTTAAGGAGGACCCAGAAGACATATTGATGTGTATTGGAGATGGGGGAGGGAATCTAGGCAATGAAAAACAAAACATCTCCATAAAAATCTATTTTTTTTTAAAAAAAGATGTAGGTTGGGGCAGCTAGGTGGTACAGTGGATAAAGCACCGGCCCTGGATTCAGGAGTACCTGAGTTCAAATCCCGCCTCAGACATTTGACACTTACTAGCTGTGTGACCCTGGGCAAGTCACTTAACCCCCATTGCCCCATGAAAAAACAAAAATACAAAAAAAAGATGTAGGTAAAGGAATAGTTTGTCTGGTGGCTATTTCTGTCCAAAAGTAGAATGAACGGGCCATTTGGGAACCCAGTGAGTTCCCCATCATGGGAGGGCTTCAAGACAAGCTGGGTGATCACTGGTCAGAGCGGTCGTTGAGGAGATTCCTTCCCTTGAGGTCTTCCACAATTTTGAGATTCTATGATACAATTCAATGAATTTTCTTGTATGTGGTAATACATCAAGAGGAAATGAATAGGGAGAGTTCTGTTCTGAAAGACAGTGATCTCTGGGAAATCTAGCTGACCTCACTGTCAACTCTCATAACCTAGGGCACAGCTGAGATATAACCTTACTGACCCTGGGCCTGTGTCTTTCTTGGGGGCAAATGAATCAAGTAGAAAATGGATGACTATATGTCAGGGATGTTGTAAAGAGTTTCAGCTCAGATAGGAGTTGGAACAGGTAACCTCTGAGGTCTCTTTCACTTCTGCAATTGTCTAATATAAATGAATGCCTTTAATGTAATTATATGTAAAGGGAAAGCCATTATACAAAGTGAGATTTTGTAAAGGGCTGTGATTTCTCAGAAATGAGCTGACCTCTTTGTCAACTTATGTGTAAGCTGGACACAGTACAATCTAATCTGACTGACTCTGGGGCTCTGTAAGGCAGTTGAGCAATTCAGAAAGATGAAAGCAAAATGCAATTATGCAATACTGTACAAACTATAAGCACTAGGCAAATGAAACATATGTTTTCTTGACCTTCCTCTCCTTACTCCAAGAGCATGGTCTGTTGGTTGGTGCAGCACAAATTCTCTGTGATTTTGTCATCTTTGTCTCCGCCCTGTAAGTGAATTGAGTCCCTCCAGGGGATACCACAACAACAGAGGTATTACCATGCCCAGAGAGAAAAAAAAATCAGCAAAACCAACATTTATTAAGCACCTACTATGTGCCAGGAACTGTGTAAAATACTTAACAATATTATCTCATTTGATCCTCACAGGAACCCTGGGAGGTAGGTGCTTTATTATCACCATTTTTACAGTTGAGGAAACTGAGGTAAAGAAAGCTTAAGTGACTTGCCCAGGATCACATAGCTAGTGTGGATTTGAACTTGAGTCTTCCTGACTTCAGATCCAGTGCTCTATTCAGTGAGTTTTTTTCCAATCCTAAACATTGTTTCTTTAGAGAAGGCTTCAGTTTAACTCAACCCAAATCCATTTTAACTCAACCCAGACAAGTATTTATTTAGTGCTAGTCTGTCCAGTGAGGTCATGTGCCTGTGCCTAACGCTAAGCATGTTCAAAGAGGAGATGCAAAAATAAACAAGATGTGGTCACTGTCCTCATGTAGCTCAGTCTAGTGTGGGGTGTGAAATGGAACATGATAAAGATATAAAGGAAAGTAATATTTATGAGACTTATATAAATGCATGATGGCAGGGACTATTTTTTAAATGCATCAGTGTCTCCCCTATACCTCAAACAGAACCTTGCTGATAGTTTGAATTTCAATTGTATTATTGTTGTTGATGAATTGTTTTGGGTTTTCTTGAGAAAAATACTGGAGTGTTTTGCTATTTCCTTCTCCATATCTTTTTGTTTGTTTGGTTGGGTTTTTTTTTGTTTTTGTTTGGTTTTTTTTTTTGTGGGGCAATGGGGGTTAAGTGACTTGCCCAGGGTCACACAGCTAGTAAGTGTCAAGTGTCTGAGGCCGGATTTGAACTCAGGTACTCCTGAATCCAGGGCTGGTGCTTTATCCACTGCGCCACCTAGCCACCCCCTCCATCTCTTTTTACAGATGAGGAAAATAAGGCAAACAGGGTTAAATGACTTGCCCAGGGTCACACAGCTAAGAAGTATCTGAGGCCAAATTTGAACTCAGGTCCTTCTGACTCTAGGGTTAGTGCTCGACCACTATGCCACCTAGCTTCCCTTAAACCTGAATTTAAATGGAATTACCCATTTTCAATTAAAGGGATAAGGGAAGGATGCATAGAAAAGGTGGTAGTTGAAGTTTTAAGTTTTAAGGAATGGGTAGGATTTCAAAAGGCTTTATGGAAAAGGTAGAATTTAAGATGGGCCTCAGGGTTGATATTTTTGAGACATCAGTCTTCAGGGGAGAAAGCATTCCAGAGGGGAGGTTCTGAGTGAGCAAAGGCATAGATGTAGGAAGGTCCAAGATCTATGCATTGGAGTGGAAGATGAGGGAAAAAATTAAATAGCCTGACTTAAGTAGAAGATTTATGTAGGAGAACAGTCATAGGTGAAGCTGAAAAAGTAGAATGGGATGTCAGGACAGACTTTATCCTTATACACAATGGAGAGAATCATTGAGGGCATTTGAGTAGGGAGTGACATGATCAAAACTGTATTTAAGGAAAGTTTATCTACCTGCATGATCATGGGTAAGGCATTTAATATCTCTGGGCCCCAGTTTGCCCATCTGTCAAATCAGTATATCAAATTAGATAGCTTCTAGAGAAATAATTATATTTTATATATTATACTATATATTATATTATAATTATATATAATTTTCTTTGTATTCCTAGTATCTAGCTCAATGCTTGTGTATCGTAGGTGCTTAATAAAAATGTTCATTGAATTGAATCATATGACAAGATAAGCTCCCAGCTCGAGAATATCTGACACACATCTACCAATAAGTGTATAAATAAGTTGCCTATATAATACAGATTTTCCTAGTAGGCCCTGCTTTTTCTCTAAGACACCCATGTTCTAAGTAGGGTTAAGGTATTAAGCAGCAGATCTAGGATCCAAATCCAGGTTGTCTTACTCCAAACCCAGAACTCTTTCGGCTACACCATGCTGTGTTTATCAATCATTCACAATGTTCTAGGTGCTGTACTAAATTTTAGGGCTACATCATCAACAATATAGTTCCTATCCACTAGAGACTTTCAGTCTGATGGATATGGGAGTATGAGAATAGTTTGTGTTTGGGGCAAAGGAGGAATCCAGACAAAGTGCACCAGGAAAATGTGAGAAAAAGAGAAAGAACTCTGGGAGGGAAGAAGGTGACACTGAAGATGGGTCTTTTGAAAATAGAGAAGGCATTTAAATAACTAAGATGAGGAAGGAATGTGCTCCAGGCATGGGGGATTGCCCGTGTGAATGGGCAGAAATGGAAAAGGGCAGAGGAATGATAGAAACAGAGATTGAGAGCTAGAACAGGTCTGAGAGGTCATCTGGCCCAACCTCTTCATTTTGCAGAAGAGGAGTTGCGGACCAGAGAAACCAAGTGACTTGCTTGAAGTCACAGACATCCTACAGGTCATACCCTTTTAACTTCTCTTGCTTCTAATCCAATTGTCCATGCACTTCCTCTTGGCTAAGGCGCTCTCTTAGTTTCTCTTCATTGACCACATCTTTCAGCCTAAAACTTCCATCATCCACAAGTTTTCCCAGCCCCAGCCCCAGTCCCACATGCCTCAAGTCATTCTAATGTCATTGACTTTTCCCAGTCTTCTTTCTCAGAATCCACTGGAATCCCCATTTGTAAGACTGATTATGAGTAAGAGGAATAACCTTTACCAGATAAACTAATATTGCCCCATCAGTCCTTTTCTAGGTGTCTTGGGACCTCCTTACGTTTCCAATCCTCTTAAACTTTACTCCCCTCCATGAACTCTATGATCCAACCCGACTGGCCTATTTGTTGTACCTCCCACATGATACTCCATATCCTGCCCCCTCTCACTGGCTATTCCCCTAGAATGCTCTCCCTTCTGATCTCTTACTCAGGCTCCTTTAACACTCAGTTCAAGGGGCACTTCCTCTAACAGGCTCTTCCTGTTCGCCAGACTGGACTCCAGTGCCATTGTCCCCTCAACATTATCCTCCTTCTACTTTGTATTTATCTTGTGCGTTATGATTTTAAGATGCTATCTTCCCTCTACTCCTTCCATCCCCATTAAGATGTAAACTCCTTGGGGGTGGCTAGATGGCACAGTGGATAAAATACTGGCCCTGCATTCAGGAGGACCTGAGTTCAAATCCAAACTCAGACACTTGACTCTTACTAGCTATGTGACCCTGGGAAAGTCACTTAACTCTCATTGCCCTGGGGAAAAAAATGTAAACTCCTTGAGAGTAGGGACTATTTTTGCTCTTTCTTTGAATCCTCAGCATTTAGCATAGTGCCCAACACAAAGAAAGTGCTTAATGAATGCTTGTTGATTGATTGGGGTGCATAATTTGACCTGAGTTATATTTAAAATGGTAACTTGATAGTTTTTCTACTGTAATTACTAGTTATAATTTTTAAAAAATTTAGACCTGTGATTTCATCAATGATAGGAACTCTTAGTGTGGAATTTCCTTCAATCTATTCAAACTGGTAATTCATCTATAGTTTAGTCTTTTTTTTTGTTTGTTTTTGTTTTTGTTTCGGGGGAGGGGCAGGGCAATGAGGGTTAAGTGACTTGCCCAGGGTCACACAGCTGGTAAATGTCAAGTGTCTGAGGCTGGATTTGAACTCAGGTCCTTCTGAATTCAGGATCGGTGCTTTATCCACTGCGCCACCTAGCTGCCCTCTATAGTTTAGTCTTAAGGAAAGCTGCTTCAGGTCAGATGTGGGGAGGCACACCGTTGGTCTGGTGGATCATATGAGCTCAGGAGTTTTTATCTGCCATAGAATTAAAGCTAATCAGGTGTCTGGGCTAAATCTGGTACCAGGAGGTGATTACCCTGGAGCAGGGGACCACGAGACTGCCTAAGGAGGGGTGAACTGGTCTGGGTGGTAAACAGAGCAGGTCAAAGTTTCTGTGATGGTCAGGAGTAGGATAAGGCCCATATATGGTGGCTTAGAGAGAGATAGAGAGACCCAGTTAGGAAGGGAAGAGTGGGGAAGGGAAGGGAGGGGAAAGGAAAAGAAAGAAAGGTAGAGAAAAGGAAGGGAAGATTGGGGAAGAGAAAGGAAGGGGAGGGAAGGGAAGAAAGAGGAGTGGAGAATAGGAAAGGAAAGGAAAGGAAAGGAAAGGAAAGGAAAGGAAAGGAAAGGAAAGGAAAGGAAAGGAAAGGAAAGGAAAGGAAAGGAAAGGAAAGGAAAGGAAAGGAAAGGAAAGGAAAGGAAAGGAAAGGAAAGGAAAGGAAAGGAAAGGAAAGGAAAGGAAAGGAAAGGAAAGGAAAGGGAAGGAAAGGGAAGGAAAGGGAAGGAAAGGGAAGTGAAGGGAATGGAAGGGAAGGGAAGAAAAAGAGAGGGAAAGGAAGGCAAGGTAGAGAAGAGGAGAGGAGAGAAAAAAAGAAAGTTACTCAAAGCACTGAGAGATTAAATAATAATAGCTAACATTATATAGTATTTACTATGTGCCAGACACTATGCTAAGTGCTTTACAATTATTATCTCATTTAATTTTCATAAGAACCCTAAGAGGTAAGTGCTATTATTATCCTCATTTTACAGATGAGGAAACTGAAGCAAATAGAGGTTAAGTGACTTGCCCAGGGTCACACAGCTAGTCTGTGTCTGAGGCTGGATTTGAGCTCAGGTCTTCCTGACTCCAAACCCAATGCTCTATCCATTGCACCATCTAGCTGCCCAAATGACTTGCCTGTGGTCATTCTACTAGTATTTATCAGAGGAAGGACTTAAAATGGGATCTTTTTAAGGCCAGCCTTCTGCTACTAAGCCATCCTGTCTCTCTATAGATTCATTAATCCACAGAATATCAGAGCCAAATAGGGCTTTGGAGGTGATCTAGTCTTAACACTCATTTTACAAAGGACACAAGTCCAGAGAGATGGATCTGCCTCCTAGAACAACTCAGACAATCCCATGAATTGGCTGTTTTTTCTTCCCCGTCAAGCTACATACAGCTTCCTTCAGAACAGGAACCTAGTCTTTCACAAGTATTGTCTTCCTCCCATCCCACAATCCCTGGGACAGTGTTCTGTAAGTAAGGGGGAACTTAAAAATCAACATTGTTTGACAGCCTGAACAAAAGTTTCCACTTTTTAAGTATAGAAACAGTCTTCCTGCTTTTATTTTGACTTCAGAAATTGCAAGCAGGGTTTCAGAATGACTTGCATATGAAAAACCAATGTATACTTTGCCACTTCAGTCTGAGAGTAGCAGACTTAGATACCCAGAAATGAGAAAGATGTAATCCCTCCCCATCTGAACTAGTGAAGGTCAGCGTCTGCCCTTCTAATGAATGTTCCCTAGTCTAATTTGTGCGAGAGTTGCTTGTGTACATGCCTTATCTTTTCTGCCATACTATAAGCTATGAGCGAGCAGGAGTTGTTCTTGGTTATCTTCACACCCATGCCTACCCTGATCCCCTGTTACCATTGCCAGCCACCTCTTCCAAATTACTTATTTTACAAATGAGGAAACTAAGGTCCAGAAAGGCTAACTCAATTGCTTAAACTTATATAACTTACTATTGTGTTAAAGCCAGAATTTGAACTCACTTCTTCTAACGTCCCTGGCATCCTGGTTGCCTCCTGCCATGATATTTTGTTTTCTAGCATTCTATGGTCTAAAGTCATTCCCAGCTCTTATGTTCTATGATTTGGGGTTCTACAGACAGTTACTGGTTACAACTATCAGGATGATTGAGACATACTTAGCCTTTTTCTTAAAACAAAACCGATGGGGCAGCTAGATGGAGCAGTGGATAGAGCACTGGCCCTGGAGCCAGGAGTACCTGAGTTCAAATCTGGCCTCAGACACTTAACACTTACTAGCTGTGTGACCCTAGGCAAGTCACTTAACCCCAATTGCCTCACTAAAAAAAAAAAAAAAGAAACAAAACCCTCTAAGACAATTTAGCTTTAGTGAAATGATTATGGGAAAGAAGCCTGATGGGGCAGGGATAAAGTAAGTGAACTACTAATGGTCAATGAATGTTGAGTAAGCCAGGAGCTAGCAGGCCTGGGTGCTACCAGTAACTCACTCTTTCACTAGCCACCTGTGTGGCCTAAGGCGAGTTACTTCATATCTCTGAGCAGGTGGAACAAGATGGTCTCTAAAGGTCCTTTCAGTTCTAACATTCCACAACCCGATGGCCAAATCTGTCAGTCACAGTGCAGAGTCTGGAAGCTGCAAGCCCAGCTTCTGTCCCACTGACAAACCCTCTAGCTTTGAAAAAGAAAATCTGCCTCATCTCCCATCAGCCTCAGTTCACCTGTTCTTAAGATCCAGTGGCTGCTTTTCCCAATGGACTCGGGAAGGCAGCTCATGAATTCATTTCCATAAAGCATCCTGACAACACCAACATTCAAACAGCTTCAGAAGGACAAGGCGTGAGTCATCTGAGACAGCTGCACCGGCAGGCTCTGTCTTGGAGGTGAAGTTTCTGACCAGTGTTTTAAACCTTTTCTAACAGAAGTTTAAAGCAGGAGTGCAGAAGGGAGTCCAAGTGAAGGGGACATGTGGTCTTCACCTGGGTCGAGCTACTCCTTAGTAGGAGGACGGCAAGCGTATTGTTAAATAGGGAAACTGAGAAAACAGAATTGGCCACTGACAGCTGCTACCTCAATTCATTCTTCTCCTGGTTTGAGCTGTCTTGGGGGCCTTGCGACGGTGCCTCTTTATTTTTACTATTTCGGTATTTATTGCCACAAGTGAGGGCCCTTTTGATTATGCACATGGCATATTCCTGTCTGGAATCCAGCTGGCCATATGTTCTCCCAAAGAGTTTGCTGTAAACTCCTGTCTTTTCCTATGTCCTTTTAGAGAGAAGCGGACACACAAGTTTCTTGTGGTTGCTAAAAACAGGAACCCAGGCTTCTGCAAACACATCGAGCCTTCCTTATTTCTAACAGAGGAAGTATGTGGCCTGTTTGGCAACTGCCGTTCTACATGATAGCATGAGCTTCATAACACTCGCCAGGGCCCCCTCCCCACGGCCGTCATTCAGCTGGTGCGGCCGCAGCTGATGGAGACTGAATGACAACGCTCACTGGGTAGCTAGTTACTGCTTGGAGCTGATGCAAAGAGGGGAAGCATGCTCACCGTTTAAAGGTAACCATCCACTTCCTTGGGCACAGGGGATGGGGAGCGGCTTACACCTGTCTTTTCTGGACTGGCTGGGGTAGAGTAGCTATGTTTCTGTCTCCTGGAAAGCAGGGAGGAAAGGTTCTGACAGAGCAGGGCACTGAATGTGGACGTATACAGGAAACAGAAAGGCTGATTTAGGTTGTTGGGTCAGTGCAACCTATGAGATCTCGAAATGCCAGAGGACTTCAGAGACCAATTCAGAGATTGACAGAAGAGGAAACTGAGGCCCAAAGGGGTAAAGTGACTTAAGGTCACAGAATTGATGACTAGACTTGGAGTCAGGAAGTCCTAGGTTTATGTCCTGCCTTGGACATTTCCTGGCTGTGTGATCCTGGGCAAGTCATTTAACCTCTCTTGTCCCTCAGTTTACTCATCTATGAAATGAGGGAGATGGATGTGATGGCCTTTAGGGACTATTTTCGCTCTAAACTTTTGCCAGATTTGAACTCAGGCAAATGAATCTTCCTGACTCTAGATACAACATGTATCCACTGTGCCACCTAGCTGCCCCAGTCCACCTGTAGGGTGTCTCATTCATTAATTTATCAGAGCTGACTGTGGACTCCAGTCCCAGCTCTGCCACCAACTCATGGAATGACCCGGGGCAAATAATTTCCCATCTGTGGGCCTCAATTTCCTCGTTTATCAAAGGAGGGGATTGGATCATATGATCTTTAAGGTCCCTCCCTGCTTTAAAAACCTATATTTTAATATTTTATGTTCTAAACCCCCTCCCTGATTTGACATTTCACTTGCTCTAATGACCACCTACCTCCCCCCGACCCGCCCCATGTCTAGTGCCAAGGGACCCAGAAGTGGAGTCCAGGGTTGTTTATAGGAGGGCTAGGAAGAGTTGAGGATGATAACCAGAGCATAGGCAGCAGTGTGAAAAGATGTCTGGGAAGTTAAATTGTGGTTAACTGGAATTCTCAGGAAACAAAGCACAGAGCTTTTGGTTTCTTCATTTATTTCTGGTTATCTAAAGCTTTTTTGGATCTTACCTTTATTCATTCATTCATCCTACATAATAATGATAATAATAATAGTTTTAATAAAAATTTATATAGTACTTGCTAAGTTCCAAGCACTGTGCTAAGCACTTTATAAATATCATCTCATTTGATCTTCACAACAACCCCGGGAGGTAAGTGCTATTATTATTTTACAGTAAAGGAAACTGAAGGTTTGAGTTCTAGGGTCTCTGCTCTCTATGCTCCTACATGAGGGCAGCTAGGTGGTGCAGTGGAGAGAGTGCCAGGCATGGAGTCAGGAAGACTCATCTTCCTGAGTTTCATTCTGGCCTCAGAGGTTAAGTGACTTGCCCAGGGCCACATAAATAGTAAGTGTCTGAAGTCAGATTTGAATTCAGGTTTTCCTGAATCTAGGCCCAGCACTCTATGTATAGAGTACTATCAATCTATCTATTGATATATCTATCTATTGAGCTAGCTAGCTAGCTAGCTAACTGTTACCTATCTATTTTTATCAATCTGTTTTTATAATCTTTCTCTCTATGCATCTATTCCGCTGCTGCAGTAAGTAGAATTTAGTGACCCTCTCTGAGTAGCTGACTCAGGATAACTATACATAAAATCTTTTTTTTTTTTTTAAGTGAGGCAATTGGGGTTAAGTGACTTGCCCAGGGTCACACAGCTACACAGCTAGTAAGTGTTCAGTGTCTGAGGCCGGATTTGAACTCAGGTACTCCTGACTCCAGGGCCGGTGCTCTATCCACTGCGCCACCTAGCTGCCCCTATATATAAAATCTTAGTGCAAGAAGATAGCTGAGAAGTCAGCCAGCCTAGTCCTCTGCCTAGAATTCAGCATTAATGATGATTTTGTGATAATACAGATAGAAAAGTCATAAAACATGATTTTTAAAGTTACACTTTTCTCAATCTCTGAGTTGCCTTAGGGAGTGGGGTAGCAGGACAGCACAGGGGAAGGACAAAAGTGTGAATCCTTTTTCTTCAACTTGTAGGTGCATGATTCTGGGTCAATTAATTCACTCCTCTGAGTATCAGTTTCTTCAACTATAAAATGAGAGGATGAGACTAGTCAATAAAGTGCTTGGATTTGGTATCAGGAGGACTTGGGGTTAAATCCTGCTATTAACATGTTGTGTGATATTGGCCCAATCACTTAATATCTCTAAGCCTTTGTTTCCTCATCGGTACAAAGAAGGGGTTGAACTAAATGAGTTCTAGGGTCTCTGCTCTCTATGCTCCTACATGAGGGCAGCTAGGTGGTGCAGTGGAGAGAGTGCCAGGCATGGAGTCAGGAAGACTCATCTTCCTGAGTTTCATTCTGGCCTCAGAAACTTGCTAGCCGTGTGACCCTGGACAAGTCATTTAGTTCTGTTTGTCTCAGGTTCCTCATCTGTAAAATGAGATGGAGAAGGAAATGGCAAACCATTCCAGGATATTTGCCAAGAAAAACCCTGAATGGGGTCACAAAGAGTTGGACTTGACTGAAACAACTGAATAACAAATCAGTGACTTGATGACCTTAGAAATCTTTGTTCTCCCACCTCTAAATTGATTAAATCTGTCTTTCTATTTAAAATGGAATATATTTTTAAAAATTTGTTGATTTTAGTTCAGTTTAATTTGGATCCACTTAATTTAGACTTTCCATGACATTTCCCCCCTCCTAGACCTTTTTTAAAAGAGTAAGTAGAAAAAAACAAAACAAAACAAAACAAAAGGGCAGCTAGATGGCGCAGTGGATAGAGCACCGGCCCTGGATTCAGGAGTACCTGAGTTCAAATCCGGCCTCAGACACTTGACACTTACTAGCTGTGTGACCCCAGGCAAGTCATCTAACCCCAATTGCCTCACTAAAAAAACAAAAACAAAACAAAAAAAGAGTAAGTAGAATGCAATACAATGTTTAATGTTTGCATTAATAGCAAAAATGGTCACAAGATCAAACTCCAATGGAAGTATTCCTTTATAGAAGCAAATCTCCCATCTCTAGTTATGTTTCTGGAACATTATCATAGCATCATGAAATTTCTAGAGTTGGAAATGACTCCCAGAGATCACCAAGTCTATTTCATGACTGAACAAAACACTTCTATAATATACATGAAGAGTTCAGTTAGATGAATTCTGAACAATAAGAAAACACTTTTGAATAAGAAACATAAAGAAAAAAAATGTTGAAGACCATTCTGTCTCTTTGGTGTTATTAAACATGACAATAATTCAACATATTCTAAAAATAATGTAAGCAAAAAACAAACATATAAATATAAATAATACACATGTAAAAATATTAAGCATAGATAATAATTCAGTTAGATGGATTCTGAATTGGTTGAGTAGCCAGGCCTAGAGACTAGTCATTAAAGATTCTTTATTAACTTGGAATGACTCCAGTAGAGTGTGTATGTGTGTATATATCTATATGTGTGTATGTATATATATATATATATATATATGTTATGTATGTGTGTGTCTGTGTTTGTATATTTAAGTGTGTGTATACATACATCCACACACATACACAGAGCGTGTGCACAGGTCTATATGTGTGTGTGTATATATATATATGTCTGTATGTGTGTATATATCTATATGTGTGTATGTATATATATGTATGTATATATCTATATATACCAATATATACATATACACATTTTTATTAAGAATTTGGATACAGGTATAGACGGCATGCCTGGTAAATTTGTGAATGACCCAAAACTGGGAAGGGATAGCTAACATGTTGAATGACAAAATCAAGACCCATAAAGATCTCAGAAAGGAATATTAAGTCAAATCAAATCTAATCTCAAGGTTGAGTTTAATAGGAATAAGTGCTTAATCTTATAGTTGGGTTTAAAAATCAGTTTCACAACTATAAGAATGGGGAGAGGAAGGGGCAACTAGGTAGCACACCGGCCCTGGATTCAGGAGTACCTGAGTTCAAATCCGCCCTCAGACACTTAACACTTACTAGCTGTGTGACCCTGGGCAAGTCACTTAACCCCAATTGCCTCACTAAAAAAAAAAGAATGGGGAGAGGAGAGGGCTAGACCACAGTTTTTCTTAATGAGATTTGATAGTATTAGTGGATGGCAAACTCAACATAAGGCAACACAACAATAAGGAAGAGAACAAAGATAGTAAGCTCTTAGGCTTAAGGACTAGGACTGAGGGGGTTAATAGTTCCTCTACACTGTGCTCTTATCAAACCACTCCTGGAATACTTTGTTCAATTCAGAGTGCCACATTTTTGCAAAGATTTTGACGAGCTAGAAAATGTCCAGAGGAGGACAGTCAGGATGGTGGAGTCCAGGCTTTATGTGTTTTGGTTCAAGAAACTTAGGATATCTAGTCTGGAGAAGAGAACATTTCAGAGTTGGGGGACAAGAGCCATCTCCAGGTAACTATAGGACAGTTCAGGTTGGACTTGTGGTCAGTCAGCCTCAAAGGAAAAAACCTAAGAACAATGGGTGGAAGTTACCCAGAAGTGGAATAGGATGCTTTTAGGACTCCTGAGGTCTTTAAGCCAAAGTCCAGTGAGCCTTGGTGAGATATGTCACAATATGGTTCTTATCCTTGTGGAGACTGAACAAGTTGGTCTCTGAGGTTCTCTTGGACTCTGAGAATATGATTCCGATTGCCAACTGTAATAGGAAGTTCTAAACATGACCTGTTAGAATATAAAATCTGTGACATGGCCCCTCCTTGAGTTTTCCAGAAATCATGTCCATCAGGAGAAAGTACCAAAAGATCTGGATGAATAAAC
Source organism: Dromiciops gliroides (assembly GCF_019393635.1). Taxonomy (NCBI): domain Eukaryota; kingdom Metazoa; phylum Chordata; class Mammalia; order Microbiotheria; family Microbiotheriidae; genus Dromiciops; species Dromiciops gliroides. Next base: position 97,279,750 of record NC_057861.1, read on the forward strand.
CATCAAGTTTACTGAAGATATTGTTATATAATGAATGGAAACTATGCTGGATTTGGAGTCAAAGAACCATAAAACTCAGAGACCAGCTAGTCCAAAGCCTCATTATATTAATGAGGAAACCCTCCAGTGAGGGGAATTTGAACTGTCACACTATAGACAACTCTACAGACTCATGTGTATATTTGAGAATGTTAAAGGCTTCTATGAACGTTATTAAAGGTTCTTAGGTCTTGATTTTAGAATGTCAAAGGCATTTGTGTGTATATGTATTTGTGCATATAAGAATATCAGAGCTGGGAAGAACTTTAAAGGTCATTCAGTCTTCATCATACAGAAGAGGGAACCAAGACTGGGTGGGGTGGGGGAAGGTGATCCCAGTTACCCAGAGCTAGGAACAGAACCCACATCTCCTGATGTCCAGTTCAGAGCTGTTTCCACTATACCTCACCCTTCGAGATATGAGAAAATATGCTCTCAGGTACCCTACATAAGCATTTAATGGGAGAGAAATTAGAAAAAAGAGCAGAGAAAAAAATGGGTTTACAATAATATGATGATTTGTCCAAACTAAGAAGGGACCAAAAACACTGATGATTAGAGCTAGAAAAAAAATCTTACAAAATGGACTTCTAAAACACAGAACGTTTGAACATAGCATATATTATCTTAGAGGCAGAAGGGCCTTAGGATATAGACTGTCAGAGCACAGAATGCTCTTAATTAGAAATGTCCATCCTAAGCTGGATGGAACCTTAAGACACATAATGTGAGCACATCTATTAGTAAGGCTGATAAGAGTTTAGAAATCATCTATTCCAAAAACTCCCCATTTGATAGACGAATAAACTGAGCAACCTGGCCAAGGCCACAGAATTACCTAAGTGTCAAAGACAGGAATGAAAGCTGAACCTTTTACCTCCAATTCCAGTTTTCTTTCAAAAAGAGAGAGGTCATTGTGCTATGTGGAACATCACTAGGGGTCTTTGAAGAACATGCAGAGGAGTAGGGAGGCAGTGGGATTTGGTGTTTTTCTATGTCTCCATCCTATGCCATCTATCCTCATCCCATACTTCAGAAAGATTCTTAAATTTCTCCTAATGGAATTAACAGCAAAGCAACTGTTGATCAGGCTCCTCATGCTCTGTCACATCAATTCTTGGGCAATTTCCCTAACAGGGATGCCCTTATAGTCTTCCTGCTTGAATACTTCCAGTGATGGGAAACTCCTTACTTTGCAAGACAGTATATATGATCAAATTATTAGAAATGCTTTAATATCGAGCTAAAAATCCATTTCAGCACCTACATGGCACAATGACTGGAATGTTGGAGTAAAGAAGACCTGAATTCAAATCTAACCCCATATATTTACTGGCCGTGTCACTTAGCCTTTGTTTTCCTCAGTTTCCTCATCTGTAAAACAATAATAACACCTACCTCCGAGGGTTGTTGTGAAGATCAAATGAAATAATAATTGTAAAGCACATAGTAAGCTTAAGTAAACATATGAACATTAGATATTATTATTATTATTATTGTTATTGTTATTATTTTTCCTATACTTCTAGTCATTAATCAGAGTTGCCCTCTAAAATAACACAGATTATGTCAACTCCATCAGTAATCTCCAAATTTTTTTGATCACATACTACTATAAGTAAATTATCTTCAAGCACAGACATTGTATATACATATATAAACAATATGTATATTCAATTATTTATTCGTTAGATACATGCATTGTTTTACTAATAATAGTATATATTGTTAAACCCACCCAGAAATAGAAAACAAAAAGGATGAAATAAAGATTAAATAATATTTATTCCTAGAATTACTAGGGAGTCACTGGACTGACTTGGTCAGATTTGTACTTTAGGAAGATTGATTTGATAGCTGTGTGGAATATGGATTGGAGAGGGGTGAGAGATGGGACAGAGAGATCAGTTAGAAGACTACTGGGAAAGCCCAGGCTAGAGGTGATAAGGACCCGAATTTGGGTGGTAGATGTGTGAGCTATGGGAACCAATGGGAGACACACTGTGGGAGTAGAAATCACAAGATTTGGCAATTGGCTGGATATGTAAGGTGAAGGAGAGTAAAGAGCTGAAGATGATACTGAGGTGGTGAGCCTGGGTGACTATCAGGACAGTCAGTAATAGTGAAGTTTGGAAGAGGGTGGGTTGTTTTGGGAAAGATAATACCCTGAGATCACGACACAGATCACAACCCATTAATACCCTCAACCTGTGAGATGCTCTGGGGGACAGTTGAAAGGATGATAGTCCCAAAGGTACCTGTGCAGCTGCTGTAATGGGTGGTGCCTGGTTTGTTTTTAGATTATAAATGACCTAAAGGGGGAACTCTTGGAGATTACAAAGCAGAGAGAGGGGATGAAGTTGGGGAGTGTGGGAGGATAATGACAGGTGTTGTAGGGTTGGAAACAAGCACCACAATTGGTGGTATAGGACGTGATCCATCTTCCTACCCTTTGATGAGTTGAATACATACCTCTTAGAATCAGGTTCAAGGTCCCTGTTTGATTCAGGGTCAGAGGAGAATAGGGAAGGAACTGGTTCAGAAAATGTGGCTATAATGATGTGGTAGTCACTAAAAAGATAAAGCTCAGGCTGAGTGACAGGAGAGGGGAAAGGGAAGGATACCATTTTCAGTGCAGGCAGCAAAAGGTGTTTCATTGAAACATCACAGAACTGTCTTTCTCCTCCTCTTCTTTCTCCTAAGTTCATAGCCAGGGCAAATCAGGCCTTAACTAGACTTTTCCCTGGGATATGCCCAGTTACATCCCCTGACATGTTCATCCAAATACTGCTGCTATATCATTTAGGAATCTAATGTCTCTTTGGTATAAAGAAAAAAAAAGTTTATGATTCTGGGAACCCAGCTTTCATTGCTTTTAAAATTGATTTTTCCCTATAACTTTTACACGATATAGAGAGAATATGCTATAGTGCAGGGATATAGCACTGTCAGTTTGGAGTTATGTATATAAAATGATTCTTTTTTTCCTTTAGAAAAGAGATGAATGGGGCCCTGACATCTTGGATGCAACATTCTCAAGGAAGTTAGAATCAAGAGAGCACAGGGAAAGGACAGCCTACTTTTGTGGTTTACTTCAGCTGAGCCTCCTTCCATAAAGTCTTTACTAACCCCTGGGTCTCCCACACAAACGGGGATGTTCTCTCTCTCTCTCTCTCTTTCTCTCTCTCTCTTTCTCTCTCTCTCTCTCTCTCTCTCTTTCTCTGTCTCTCTCTCTCTCTCTCTCTCTCTCTCTCTCTCTCTCCTCTGTGAATATATTCTAACTTTTATTACAATAATTTTGTGTCCATTTCTCCTACTGGAGTCTAAACTACTTGAAGGAATGGCCTGTCTGTACTTCCGGCAATACAAAGTCAAATAAACAAATGAATGATGTCAGTAGGAAGACACTTTCCTATTCTATAACAACTGAAATTTCTGTAGTGTTTTAGAGGTATCTAATTGGAGCCTCATAATGACCCTATTGCTCTTTACTCCCATTTTACAGATGAAAAAACCAACTGGCCGAGGTTAAGTGACTTGCCCAGGATTACACAGTGAAAATCCAAGGCAGTATTTGAATTCAGGTCTTTCTGATTCCAAGTTCAGAACCCGACCCACTACACCCACCTCTTCTAAGTCCATTTAGATTTTTCCATCAATTCTAGCAGCCTCTTGGCTTCTCCACTAATGACAGTCACGTTGATGCCAGTTAGGTGCAAAACTGAGGTTGCATTCTCTTCAAAGAATCTCCATGTGCTCTCTCCTTTTAGTACATAAGTTCCAACTGCAGCATATTGCATATTCTATCAATCAACAAGAATTTACTAAGCACTAGTATGTCATGTGGTAGAGATTCAAAGACTGTAATTAACAATTGCTGCCCTGAAGGAACTTTCATTCTATCCAAAGAGATAAAATGTACACATGATGTATGTTCAAAATATATGCTAATCAATATTGCGTGTTCCCTAAAAGATGTTATTCAGTCTTCAGAGTAGCAAGGCATAGGCCTGATCCCAACTCATGGGAATTTATTTTCTAATCAGACTAAATAAGGAGAGAATAATCATTTCTGTGTCTTCTAACTATGTTTTTTTGAGTGTCCATTGAAGGTTATGATAGGCAGGTAGGTGGCAAAATGAATAGAGTGCTGGGCCTAGAATCAAGAAGACTCATTTTCCTGCATTCAAACATGGCCTCAGATACTTGCTAGCTCTATGACCCTGGGCAAGCCTTGGTTTCCTTATCTGTAAAATGAGCTGGAAAATAAATGACAAATCACTCCAATATCTGCTAAGAAAATCCCCAAACAGGGTCATGAATAGTCCTACCTGACTGAAATGACTGAAAAACAACATTGGAGGCTATAAAAAGACAGTCATTAAACCACTTCCATGTGAAGTTGGGAAACCTGAATTTGAGAATTCCAGCATGAAGTGCCGGGAGATCCCTGGGAAATCATTGAGAATGATATCTCATTTTATATATGTTTATAAATAGTTATACATAAATAACCCAAGTAGGGTTTGAAGTCAGGTCTCTTCACTGAAAATCCATTGCTCCTTCTATATTGCCCATCGATTAGAGAATCATGTCCAACAGAGCAAAAGAACTCCATTCTCCTCACCCCGCCTACTTTGTGGTGCTTGTTGATGGTGGCTGCAAGGAGAAGAGAGGGGATCTGGGTCTCTGATGTGATCAATATGGGGAACTTACAGCGTGAAAATTCCTTCTACTTATGAAGACTGACCAGTCTCCCTAACTTAAAGTCTTAGAGAGTTGTTTTGGGGGCTCTAAGATGTTGTTAGTTGCCTAAAGTCCTACAACCCTTATGGGTCAGAGCTAGGATTTAAAACCAGGTCTTCTTGAATCGCAGGCTAGCCCTCTCTTTACTATATCATGATTCCTCTTGTCATTCTTATGTAAGACAGAAATAATAGCTGACATTTACAGAGCTATATCTCCACATATAATGCTTTGCACATAACAGTCACTGGATAAATGTTTATTGATATTATTGAACATAGACTCTATACCAATTGGACCCTATGCTCCCTGAAGTCAGGAATCATGCCCAAGTCTTTAATCTAACTCCCCTAAGTACCCACCACAGTGCCATGTGTCTGGTAACTCTTGATAGATACTTATTGGCCAACTGAGTGAACACCCCAAGAAAGAATTTAATTCTTAACTTTTTTTTTTCTGAACCAAGCTGGTATGCTACAGAAGACTAAAGTCAGATTCTCCATGATGAGATTTTGGAGTTATTTGTGTTGACTGGCCTAAATGTCATGAAGGGCCTAAAGGTGGGAGAAAATGGGGCGAGAAGCCTACCTCAGAAAGAGGAATGAGCTCATTTGTGGGACATGCTTGCTCTTCTCTGTTGCTCACTATGCTGCTCTCAGGTTTCCAGGGTCAATGGTTCAGCATGTCTTTCCTCTTCATTTTTTGCTTTTTACTGTGTTGATATGTATGTCTTACAAGATATAGATTCACATCCTGATTGTGCCACATAGCAAAGTGAAATTAGGAAGTCTAATAAGGAGTCTCATTTTCAATATCCAACCCCAGAGGGCAATAATCTTTGTCCCACCTACCTGACAGGATTGGTGTGAGGTTAAAATGTTTCCCTCCTCCCTTCTGTCTCTGAAGCTCCTGGATCCTTCTAAGGCCACCTCCTATGGGAAATCTTTCCTAATCCCCCACCCCAATTATCAGTGTCCTCTACTCCCTGTTAATTACTTTGTATTTCCTTTGCATATATATATTACAATCTATAAAATGAGGAACTTAATAATAAAAACAGCTAGCATTTACGTAACTCAAATGCCTTAAAGTTTGCAAAAAAACAAAACAAAAACCACCCAACTTTACACATAATCCCATTTCATCCTCACAAGATCCCTGTGAGGTAAAGGCTACTATTGCCCCTATTTTACAGATAAGAAGACTGAGACTTAATGGTTATGCTACTTGCTCAGGGCCACACAGTTGATTAGTGTTAGAGGTAGGTTTCAAATTCAAGTCTTTTTGGAGGCATCTGACTATTGGAACAGGATATAAAATGTTGGAGCGAAAGTTGGGACACCTGAGTTCCAATCTGGACAAGTCATTTAACCTCTGTCTCAGTTTCTTTCAACTGTAAAACAACATGTACTCCAACAGGGTTGTTGTGAGGATCAAATAAGATTAAAATACACACACACACACATATGTGTGTATGTACTTGGCACATAGTAAACATGAAATAAATGCTTCTTCCCCTTGCCCCTTACCATCTCCCAGTTCAGCTCTATGTACCACACCATCTAGCTTCCTCTTCCCACTCATGACTTCTATTATTTCGTCCCATAGGAAGACTATGAGAGGTTGAGGAATGTGAGAAAGCTGGAGGAGGACTGTCCCAAGGCTGGACCCAGGTCTCAAGAGAGTGAAGCTTGGCTATAGTTACTCCTTTTCTCCCCCTTAGCTCATGAAAGACTTCCTCTGAATGCCAAAAAGAGCCTCCCTATATGCTTTTCATTTTGCTCATTAATTAATTGATGTTAAGAGGGCCCTTTTAGGACATTTTTCTTTGGGGGAACAGAAGGCACTTCACATAAGAGATGTTTGATAAGTTTAGAATTGAATTGAGTGGTTGGGGAAATTTCAATTTATGCAGTGGTTGGGGAAATTTCAATTTATGCCAGCTCACATGGGTAATGGAATGTGTTCATGAAATGGGTTGACTCTCCAGGGTATGTCAGCTCCATTAAATAAGATAAGATTCTTAAACTCCAATTCCATTCAACGGTGATTTATTATATATCTCCTAAATGTAAGTCATTGTGTTTAGTGCCAGGAGCATACACATATGAAAATTGACTCAGTCTCTATCCTCAAGGGGCTTACAATCCAATCTAATGGAGGTGGTAGTAGTGATGTATGTTGCAAAGAGGGGAGAGTATAGGAATAGGATATGAAGACTGTTGTTATATCCTTAGAATATAAGATCCTTGAGAATAGGGATAGTTTCGTTCTCTGTATCTGTATCCCCAGCACCTAGCACATTATCTAGCACAGTGATTCATAAATGCTTGTTCACTAGGTGATGCATTGATTGAATACAAATAGGTAAGATGTAAGGCAGAGTGTGATTGGGACAAAGGAAAGAAAAAAATTGTTCTGAGGGGGTAGGCAGGGGGCAGTTAGAGTAGGACTTTTTAAGAGGAGGTAGCACCTGAGTTGGATATTTAAGGAACAGAGGGGCTTCAATATATAGAGATAGGTGATAGACATGGAGTCCATTAGTATTATAGGGAAAGGAATGAGCAGAGGCATGAAGGTAGGAGAGGCCAGGATGAGAATGGGGGATGGAGAGTAGATTAGTTGGTCTAGAATGTAGAATATGAGGAGGCTAGTCTAAGCTAAGATTGGACAGGTAATTTGGAGCCAGTCAGTAGAAGGCCTTGAATGTCAGGCTCAGGTATTAAAAATTTCACTTTGTAGGCAATGGAAGACCTTTTGCTTTGACCAAACAGCACAGAGGCAGTAATATGCTTAAGTTATTAGAGTCTTTTGGCACTTGAGAAAGTTATTTTCCTGGGAAAAAAATTACCTTGGGTCCATCATTTGACAGTGATGGACAGGGTACCAATCACTTCCACTAAGATTCATATTTGATGCCTCACCATGCCACAGAAGGGACTCCAGGTTCGTGAAGGCTGTCCCAGTAGAGTTTGAAGTCTGATATTTCCCCTGACCTGGAGAGCTTCACATGCTGTCCCAGTAACAGTCTGGCTTAGATAAATTGGAAGGGTTTTATCACCAGGTTGATGACAGGATCATTATGACAGCAGTCTGAGCATTTTTTGCCTACAGCAATTCTCAAAGACTGTCTTAAGTCATGGAGTGGCTGTGGTCTCTCAGTAGATGGGTCACCGACTGAATCACAGATCTTTTAAATATTTTAGTCAACAAAGATATATTTCGTAGATGATGCAAATTACTGATGTCTCTCAAACTCCACCCCTTGTTCCCCAAAGCTGTCCTCAGGTTTTTCACTGTGTTCAGCTTGAGGCACAGGAGTAATGGAAACTTTTGCAACAAACAGCATTTGTTAGCGACTTCCCTCTGTGGTTTTTTTTTCCCCTTCTGTCGTTCCCCTGATAAAACAACTTGAGCTGCCTCAGTATAACCAGCTCACAAATCTCTTCTTCACATAAAAAAACATCAGCTTTCAAGATGCAAGCCGCTTTTTTCTAAAAAAAAAATGATGCACTATGCATTCTAAATTGGGTCATTCTCAATCCCGAGAGCTTGGTGCCAGCCCCTCATTTAGTGTGTGTTTCCTCTGTCTTAGTTTTGAAGTTGCTTCTTCTAACCCAAGAGTGAGAAATTGAATAGGAGAGATGGGCAACAGCATGAAGACATCTACTGCGCCACCTGAAAGACCTCTGCCTGGCCCAACGGGTAAGTCCAATTTCTTTGGAGTATTGTCTCTGCGTGTGGTCTCTCCAGCAGTTCATTGCACACAAGTGAGAGTTTCTTCAGAAGGAATAGGGTACCATGTATATGTCTGCACAACAATCATGGGGTTAGATCTTAAGTTAAGAGATCTGGGTTCTAGTTCCAGCTCTGTATTGACTGTTCACTCTTTTAGTTTTAATTTCCTCATTTGTTGTTGCTGTTGTTGTTTGTCCTTCATTCTCAAAGAGGACCGTGACATTGGAAGGTAATGTCATGACTTTCACTGAATTGGATTTTAGTGAGAGAGGTCTGTGCAAGGTCACCAACTTTACTCTCTCCTCTGGAACCATCTGGGTCCAGTGGCAAGATATATATAAGGATGACTGGAGATGGTCTTGGATGTTTACAGTGATTGGAGTTAAGTGACTTGCCCAGGCTAGGAAGTGTCTGAGGTGAGATTTGAACTCAGGTCTTCCCACCTTTCAGGGCCAGTGATCTATCCATTGTGCCATTTGGCTGCTGCTCCTCATTTATAAGATGATATCAGAGGTCTCTTGCAGCTCTAACATTCTGTGCTCCATTATTCTTTAAATTTTCTTAGTGATTATTGGGATTACTATTAAAGGCAAGTGAAGCAGGGTAGTACAGTACAAATATCACTGATTTTGGAGTTAGAAATCTTGGATCTTACACTTCTACTTGAAAGATCTTGGATGAATCACTTAATCTATATGGGCCTTAGCTCCCTGATCTAGAAAAAGAGAAGCTGTACTAGCTGACCTCTCAGGTTTCTTACAATTCTAAATTTATCACCCTCTGAATTTTCTGTCCAGTTCCTAAAGTAATAAAAAGGGATTAAAATATGTCCCTCAGGGCTCTGTGGCCATGGGAAAGAGAAACTAATATTGCTGTGCTAAGGCTGTTGATGGCAATGTAAGAGAGGAATACCCTATTGATAAGGAACAAGTGATAAAACTTCATTATCTGTGCTAGGTTGCTGGGTAAATGACTTCCTAGACCCCATAAATTAACTCAGGGTCCCACAGAGTTAGGCAGTACCTGGTTGATTAATTTATAAAGTAGTAAATTGATGCTGGGTAGAGGGAGGGTGAACAAACACTTCTTTAGCGCCTACTATATGGCAGGAACTGAGGATACAGAGATGGAAATTAAATACTCCCTGTCCTCAAGGAACTTATTAGAACAACTTCCAAACTCTTCTCCCAAAATTCCTTGGTTAAACTGCAAGAGACTGAATTCAGATAAATGGATTCTGGTTTATGCCCAGATAACATTTGCTGAGGTTCATGTGCTTTGGAATTCTTGAGGTAGATAAGGTGGTTGCCTTAAGAACACCTCATACAAGTGAAAAGTACAGGGACCTTGAATGAAGACATCTGGCTTCTAAGCCTGTGTCTGCCAAGAAATGGCTCTGTAACTTTTGGCACATCAATTCATCCCTCTGTGTCTCAGTTTCCTCTTCTTGAAATTGTGGTTATTGGAATAGCTAAGCTTTAAGATGACATCCAGATCTAATACTGGAGGTTTTTGTTATAGCCTTCTATGTTATAAGGATCATTCTAATTGGAGTGGTCTCTGTTCTAACACTGAATCTTCCAAGTTTTGTTCCAACTTTGACTCTATATTCTAGTATTCTATTTGCTAATTGAATCTCCCAGTTCTGACTATTTGTATTCCAACATTATGCCTTCTAGGGTTCATTCTAGGTCAAATATTCTATGCTTTATTCTCACATTTGATATTATGAGGCCCTTTCTAGCTCCTATATTTTATGAATCTATGAAAGTGAAGGAATTATACTGGTACTCAATTAAGTCACTGCTAGAACTAAAAGAGGTTAAAGCAAGCCTTCCCATCCCGTGCTGCCCCACCCCTTCCCCTTCCCTTGCAAAGAAAATCCATTTTCTACATGCTTTAGAACTTATCTTCTTCAGGCACTTTCAAGTGCATGAGTTCTCCTAGACTGAAGCATGATGTTTACAACTTAAAGAAAGCTGAGTTGCAGGATCACAAAATGTTAAAGCTAGAAGAGACTATTTAGTCTAATCCTCTTGTTTTTATAGATGAAGACAAGAAAGTTAAGTGACTTTCCCAAGGTCACATAGTCAGTTTGCGGCAGAGCTCTCAGCCACAAAATCTATTCTTTCAATATCTATTTTACCCTCTTGTTCTAGAATATCAGGGCTGTTTTCCTTGATAATTTCTTGAATGATGATGATGGATGATGATTAAGCTCTTTTTTTGATCATGGCTTTTAGGTAGTCCAATAATATTTAAATTATATCCCCTGGATCTATTTTCCAGGTCAGTTGTTTTTCCAAAGAGATATTTCACATTATCTTCTATGTTTTTCACTCTTTTGGTTTTGTTTTATTGTTTCTTGATTTCTCATAAAGTCATTAGCTTCCATTTACTCAATTCTAATTTTTAAGAAATTATTTTCTTCACTGAGCTTTTGTACCTCCTTTTTTATTTGTCCGATTCTACTTTTTAAGGAGTTTTTTTTTTCCTTCAGTGAATTTTGGGCTTCTTTTTCCATTTAACCAATTCTGCTTTTCAAGGCATTCTTCTCTTCATTGACTTTTTGTGCCTCTTTTACCCTTTAGCCTAGTCTGTTTTTAAGGTCTTTTATTTCTTCAATATTTCTCTGTGTGTGTGTGTGTGTGTGTGTGTGTGTGTGTCTTCTTTACCAAACTGTTGACTCTTTTTTCGTGATTTTCTTGCATCACTCTTATTTCTCTTTCCATTTTTTCTTCCATTTCCCCTACTTGATTTCAAAATCTTTTTTGAGTCCTTCCATGGCCTGAGCCCAATTCATATTTTTCTTGGAGGCTTTGGTTGTAGGAGTTTTTGACTTTGCTCTCTTCTCAGAGTGTGTTTTGATCTCCTTGTCACCATAGTTACTTTCTATGGTCAGAAATTTTATCTGTTGTTTGCTCATTTCCCCAGCCTATTTCTTGACTTTTAAGTCTTTGTTAAAGTAGGGCTCTGCTTCCAAGATGGAGGTTGTACTATCCCAAGCTTCAGGGGTTTATGCAGCTGTTTTCAGAGATATTTCTAGGGACCTGTAAGTTTTTAGGTTTTCCAAGGTGGTATGATCTAAGAAAAGATGTGTTTAATACTCTCTTGGCCTATGCTCTGGTCTTTGAGTGACCACAAGCACTCCTTTCTGCCCCAGAACTATAGGAAGTATCCCTGCTTCATTGTGGCTGCAAACTGTGGTATGCTAGTGCTCCTCTCTACCCTGGGACTGCCACCCAGGAATGTGACTTGGATCTGAGTATGGGCAAATAAACAGAATCCTGCTTTGGTGCTAGCAAATAGACCCCAGTAATCTCCTTCTAATATATTTTTTCAACCCCCTTATTGTCTATGGGCTGAGAGTTGCAAAAGCAGCTGCCACCACTGTTGATTCAGTGGCTCACAAGGCCTGTTCCTGGTTTGCTGGGTCCTGGTCTGTACTGGTGTGGCATGTACTGGACTGTGGCCTACTCTTACCCAGGTGCAACAGACCTTTCCTGCTGACTTTCTAAATTCTTTTTGTCTGGAAAATTATTTCACCCTGTCCTTTTGTCAGTTATGCCACTCTAAGAATTATTTTATGGCATTATTTAAAAGTGTTTGGGGGAGAGCTCAGGTGAGTCTCTGACTTTTCTCTACCATCTTGGCTCTGCTCATACCTCAGCCACAAAATCTAAGCCAGGTTTTCTGACTTCTACTCTATGCTTGAAACAAGCTACAGATGAATAATATCAAATTAGGCAAAATACAGAGTCAGAAACAGCATTGAATTACATTCAATGTAATTCAGTTGTCTTGAGTAACTTAGGTTGCACCAAGGGTAGGACGGTTATGGTTACCTATAGCAGTGAAACAGTTTTTGTGTGTGTATAACTGTAAAGTGAAGGCAGCATAATTTCCATGAATCCAACTGTACTTGCATTATTTCTACTACACATTATTAGAATTGAGGAAATTCTGAATAGTTCATGAGGTGAATAGATTAGAATTATTTGTGGAATGAGCTGTCTAATAGAGAGGCTATTTCTGAGGTCCATCCCAACTTTGAGATTCCATGAAGAAATAAGGATGATTATAATGTTTTAATCATTAAAAGCCAGAGAAATACAGAGACAGAAAGAAATCAAATCCAAGGCTTAAATAGAATTAGATAGGGACCTTAATGAAAACCAGGTTATATCTAAAAATCAGCCAAATATGTCCAGATTATTTCTATTCCCTCCTTTTTAAAATTGATCAGAATCTGAATCATGAAATCACAGTCCATCCAGGTTGGAAGGGACTTCAGACATCTATTCCTTCTACTATCGGGGCTAGAATTCTGTTGACTAGTAGTCATCCATCCTCTTCTTGGAGACCTCCAGTTAGGGGGAACCAATTACCTCCCAAGGTAGCCCATTATATAATGTAATAGAAAGAGTGCTAGCCTTGTAATGAACATGTCCTGGATTCAAATCCCACTTCTGACACATGGCGATGGGTAATTCACTTATCCTTATGGAATTTGTTTCTTACTCCCTGCCTTGTGGGGTTGTTGTGAAGCTCAAATACAACAACACATGTAAAGCATTTTGCAAACTTTAAAGTATTGCATAAATGACATTTGTCATTGGTGTTCTAGGACAGCTCTGATGATTAAAAAGTATTTTCTGAATCAAGTCCAAATGTAGAACATCCCTGCATTTTCCCCCATGTTGCTGCTAGTTCTGGCCTCTGAAGCCAAGCACAACTAATGTATCCCTCCTGCCATGTGACATCCCTTTAGATACTTGAGACCAGGCATTGTGTCACCCCCAAGTCTTCTCATCCCTAAGCCAAAGAGCCCTGGCTCTTTCATCCTCCAGCATCTTCTTGATGATGAGATTGAATGTATCTACTGCCAACAAATGACTGAGTTTCACCTTTCTATTGAGAGACCCAAGAAACTTTAGAGATTCTCTAATCTAAATCCCACACTTTTCCAGTTGAGGCCTGGAGAGAGGAAGCTATTTGGCCAACAATCACACAATGAGTTAGTATCAGTGAGGAGGGAGAACAGGTGTGTGGCACACAAAGAAGGATTGATTCCCAATGCTTCTAGGGAAAAAAATACCATTTTGTAATGTTGATTGGTACACAAATATGTTTTATAAGAAACATGTCAGAAATTCTTTATAAGGATTTTGTAACAAACACACCAAAACAGGAAAGTTGTCTCCTTTGAGGGTTACATGCTCATTATAATAAGGTTGCCCTTGCTTTGCCAGCTTCCTCAGTGGTAGCAAGATTTTGTTCTTTGACGATTGGATTTGATCACTAGAAATAGCCAAATGTTGTCAGGAGTCGAGGCAGATAAAAAAAAAGGTGGGGAAATAGTGTGGGGGTCAAAGAGACATGATGATATAATATCAAAATGAGATTGACTTTCACAGAATTGAAGAATTTGAGAGTTGGAAGGGACCTTAGTGACCCTCTAGTCTGGGCTACTCAGCCTGATTGTTAAATATTCAGTGTGAGCATGTACACCTTGGAAATCAGCTGACTACAATTTGAGGCTTGATTTTTTTGTTTTGTTGATTGCCTGGACTTAAGAAAGTGATAGAAAAAATGTTAAGAATTCAAATTAGGGGCAGCTGGGTGGCACAGTGGATAGAGCACAGCCTCGGACTCAGGAGGACCTGAGTTCAAATCCGACCTCAGACACTTGACACTTACTAGCTGTGTGACCCTGGGCAAGTCACTTAACCCCAATTGCCTCACCAAAAAAAAAATCAAATTAAAAGTGTGTAGAGCATACATTTCTTTCTTGGGGGAGCTGGTTGTTAAGAATCTACTGTAAAAAATATATATACTGTACATTGTTGCTCTAGTCAAACCCATACCCAAAAGAAACCCTTACTATAATATACCTAGAAAGTGCTTACTAAGCCTTTTGAAGACCTCAAAGGAGAGGCAGCTAGGTAGTATAGTGGATAGAGTGGTGGGCCTGGAAGCAGGAAGACTTATTTTCCTGAATTCAAATCCGGCTTCGGACACTTACTAGCTCTGTGACTCTGGGCAAGTCAGTTAACCTCTGTTTGTCTTAGTTTCCTCATTTGCAAAAAGGGGATAATAATAATAACAACCTCCTGATGTTGTTGGAAAGATCAAATAGATAATAATTATAAAGTATTTAGCACAGTGCCTAGCACATAGTAAGTACTTTATAAATATTGGTTTTTATTATAGTTAATAATTATTATACCTTCCCTCTAGGATGCCATTAATTTTAATAATTATTCTAGGTCTTCCTTTGTGATTGTAACATGGGGCAGTCTGACATGGTAGAAAGGGCTCTGAACTTGGCTTCAGGAGTCATGGATCCTAATAAAAAAACCACAGATCTAGAGCTAGAAGGAACCTCAGAAGCCTTCCTTGTCTGATCTCTTCATTTTATAGTTGAGGAAACTGAGGCCCAGGGAAGGCAAATAACTTGCTCGAAGCCAGGGGCAGGATTTGAACCCAGGTCCTCTGATTTCACAGACACAGTCTGTGGTGCACAGCATTTTTTTTTCCTACTAGACAATGCCAGAGCTGAGAAGGGAATTAAAGTTAGATGATGTCTACTTCATGGGCGAAGTCCCTTTCTATTTCCTTTGTCTTTAGATTTTGGGGGTAGGGTTAGTGATTTGAAAAACATCTTCTGCATAAGGCCCTTGAGGCCACCTGACTATCCCATGGGCATCCCAGCTATAATGGAATGAACTCCAGATTTGGGGTCACGGGCTCTGATCCCAGTTCCAATCCTATTGTATAGATATTTCACCTAACATTTGTGAGTCTTAGCTTCCTCCCCTATAAATATGAGATTAGATGAAATGTTCTCTACATACCTGTCCAGATTTAAATTTCCAGTTCTATGAATCCTGGTCCTGGTATTTATTAGCTGCATGTCTTTGGGCACTTGGTCTATATGAATTTCAGTTTTCTCATCATTTTCTTAAGGGTGGATATCGGTATTTGCACAAAGTTGTGATGAGAATGCCTCACATATTTTAAAGTGTTATTATAGGATAATAAGCTAATACTTGGAGTTCTTTGGCCAGCCAGTTCCAATCCAACAGCCTTTTATTAAGATTCTACTTTGGAGAGGCATTGTCAATGCAAAAACAAAATAAAAAATAGTCCCTACTTTATATTCTACTGGATGATGTGGGGTAGAGATGTAAGGGAGCAGGGACTATAATGAAAATTGACATTTATATAGAATGCTAAGGCTTGTAAACCACTTTTATATGTTCTATATAATTTGATCCTTATATCAACTCTAGGAGGCAGGGCCACATATGAGGAAACTGAGTTTCAGAGACCCTGACTTAAGGTCACATAGCTAGTAAATGTCTATTGCTAGATTTAAACTCAGATCTTCCTGACTTAAATCCAGTGCTTTATCCATTACACCACACTGCCTAAATTATAACAAGCTCATTCAGAATCGAAGAGTTTCTGTTTTCAGATGCTAAGCTAAGATAAACTGTGCATTGATTGCATACTAACAAATTAAAAGCAAAAATCATATATAGACCATCAGCAAGCAGATGGAAGATGCAAAATGCTCTCCAAATTATTGTTTAAAACACCTGTAAGTTGGTTTTCCCCCCAACTTCATTTGGTAGTGAGGGAGAAAAGTAACATTATCTTCACTTAGTAAAAAAGGAAGTTAATGTCCAGAGTAGTTAAATTGACTTATCAATGACCATACCACGTGGCAGCAGCAACGGAGAGTATTTTCCCCCTCATCGGTCACATTGTACCTTGTCTTAAAGTTATTTATATATTTGTCTTCTCCTAGACAATAAACTCCCTTAGGTCAGAGACACACTCTCTTTATCTTTCTATTTCCCTATTACATATAATATTGGACCTTAAAAATAGCAATTGATCAAAAACTGTTGATGGAATGAATCAATAAAGTTATCTAGATCTTCTGCTTCTCTTCCTTCAAGTGTTCTTTCCAGTAGATTTTGTAATCTATTCGCCCTCCACCCCAAACTCCATGTAATCTTGTCCATTCTGGAACTTTTACAAAACTAAGGCAAGCAGAATGATTCACAGGGCTAGAAAGGACATCAGAGAACATCCGATCCTTTTTAACCCCTCATTTTAGAGATAAGGAAGCCAAGATGCAGAAAGGAGACTTGATGTTCCAAAGGTTGCTTTACTGATTAGTGGCTTTGGCACTAAAGACACCAGTCTCTAGCCTCCCAGTCCATTTGGTTCCTTCACCTTGCTGCCTTGAAAATATTAATAATGAATCGGGGCAGCTAGGTGGTGCAGTGGATAAAGCACCATCCCTGGATTCAGGAGGACCTGAGTTCAAATCTGGCCTCAGACACTTGACACTATCTGTGTGACCTTGGGCAAGTCTCTTAACCCTCATTGCCCTGCAAAAAAAAAAAGAAAAAAAGAAAATATTCATCATGAGTCTGGTTGGCCCCTGTTGTTTTTAAATGTTACTAGATCCAGGTCTTATCTACCAGGAGTTCTTGGCTGTGTTAGCAAAGAAGGCCCCTAACCAGTAGGCTAATTTATTCCAGCCCAAAGGCAATAATGAATTCCTCCATGAACTTGGACTTGGACCATCCCAAGCAGCTATCTTCTCTGCATCAGAGAAAGAGGAAAGATATAATGCTCTCTTCTTCACCTCTTCCACCCTGATCACTGAAATCAGCTGGGTTCTCTTTTGAAAACTCAGTAAGTTTCAACGGAGTCAACAGCTGATATTACATTCGAGACCAATAGCTTTTTCTTTGTATACACAGAAGCATGCACCCTTTCGTTCAGAGAAATGTTCAGACAAAAACACAGGCAGATGCAAGTACCCTGGATCTAGGGCAGCTCTTAGAAACTCTCTTTACCGAGGCAGCAAAACCCCTTACAAAGCAGAGGAGGCTGGAGGGGGAAATCAAAGAACAAAGCCGATTCAATTGAGTGAATAGACATAGCCGAGTATGCACTTTGGACACTTATTGACTGTAACAGAGTAGTCTTCCATGGGGAATGGAGTGCCAGGTCCTTTTGTGGGATCAGCTTGCAGCTGTCTGTGGGGAGATACTTTGGTGAGATCAGAGTCTCAGTCCTACACCATCAAAAGAGTGCTTACAAAATGAGTCTTTACTTAACAACCTCTTCAATGGGCATAATCAGAAAATGCATTTTAGTCCCTTTCTTGGGGTTCTCATCCCCTTCTAAGGCCACTTTCCATCTGCTCTGTATTTTCCTGGTAGGTACCAATTTATGTATATCTTATCTTCATTAGAATGTAAGCTCCTTGAGGGCAGGAGATTCCCCCCCCCCTTTTTTTTTTCTTTGTATCCTCTGTGTACCACAATTCCTGGCACAAAGTAAGTACTTTATAATTACTTGTGGGTTGCATAACTGCAAACACAGTCCTTGTTTCTCCCATACCCAATGTACCCAATGGAAGAACTATTTCCTAGCCTACTCAGAAATAGACATACAACTTTTCCATCAGCAGGATGAGGTCAGGATGGTTTACTCTTATAATATAGTAACATAATGAGTATCATAGAAATAACTCACATTAATATAGACCACAATGGATAAAAAGCACGTTTCGTTGACCCCTCACAAAAACCCCATGAGGAAGGCAGTACAAATATTGCAGGTGAGATAACTGAGGCTCCTAGAACTAAGGTGACATATTCAAGGTCACACCGCTAGTTAATAGCAGAAGGACTCAAATATGGATCATAAACTTATAGGATTGCTAGGAAATGATAGAATATAGTAGATCTTAGCATAAGGGAATCAGAAAGGGTCTTAGATATCATCAAGTTCCACCCCCTCATTTTACAAATGAGGAAACTGTGGCCTAGAAGGGAAGTGACTTGAGCTAAGCAAACAGTAAGTATCAAAGCTAGGATTCAAACACAAGTCTTCAGTGATCTTTCCACTGCATTCTTAATTAAGGTGGTCTTTCTATACATATACTCCTCAGTTTTGAAAACTGTGATGTTGCCAAGTAGCAGAAAGGCCTCTTCTTAAAAGGAGATAAAGGAGCCTGCATGCATGAACACATCTCAGGAAAACACCAGTGTTGATTTGCCTTTGGGGTTGTTTTTTGAAGATGCAAATAGCCCCCAAGGTGGTTTCTTTTTTTCCATTGTCATGTCACCCCCTAAAGCCAGAGAAGGAGGCTCCCCCCAGATAAAAAGTGCTTCCCCCTTCCATCCAAACCTCATTTGCTACTCAGTTAACTGCAGCAGGCAGAAAGGTCATATCCAGTAGGTTACTTTGTAACTTTTATCATTAAAGTCTCCTAAATTTTTACTCAGAGTATTTATTTCCTCTTTTTTCTTAGGCATCCTTGAATAAAGACACAGTAAAAATTGCCCACAAGGAGTTTACATTCTCTTGAGGAGTAACTTCCATATCTGCATAATGCAAATATCTGGGCTGCAAAAGCTATCTTGGAGTGATCTGCTCTCACTCCTGCTGTCTAATATTGCCAATGCTTACTCATTTGTCTAGTTTCAACTAAGTCCCTGCCTGATACTTTACTTGATGCCAATTGCTTTTCATTTAAGTCATAATTATGTTTTCGTGTTTCTTATGGTAAGATTTCTTATTCTTGTTATTGTTTGGTTGTTTCAGTCATGTCTGACTCTTTATGATCCCACTGGGGGTTTTCTTGGCAAAGACACTGGAGCTCATTTTACAGATGAGGAACTAAGGCAAATAGGGCTAAGTGATTTGTCCAGGGTCACATAGTCACAAAGTATCTAAGGCAGCATTTGAACTTAGGAAGATGAGTCTTAAAGAGTCCAGGCCTGGCAAACCATCCACTTTGCCACCTAGGTTCCTTCTTGTTTCTTAAGGTAAGATCTCTTGGGATTTTTTATTTTTTAATTAGAAAAAACATGGTGAATGAGCAGTCGAGCGACCTGGGTTCAGATCCTGCTTCCGCTAGTGCCTGTCGCCCTTGTCAAGACACTTACTATTTCTGGTCCTCAGCCTTATCATTTCTAAAATGACGATAATTGTACGTCAACTATTTCTTTCATAGCATGGCTGTGAGAAAAGCACTCTGTAATCCTTTCAGTGGTTTCAAAATGTGAGCTATTGTTTAGATCTAGAACAGCGGAGTCCAACTTCCTCATCTTTCACATAAGGAGAGGAGAGGTCATTGGTCCACAGTCATACTACAGAACTTGGACCTAAATGTTCTCCTCTGCAAAATGAGGGTATTGAACTAGATACCCTCTAAGGTCCTTTGTGAGGTGAAGAAATGTTTGTTGATCAATGGGTTGATTCTGTGAGGTTTTTCTGCTGACTCTGGTGGTGGTTATTTCTTCATTCTGGGAGCTGAAGGGTTAAAAATGGATCTTTGGAGGATAATCAGCAGAGAAGCCATACATAAAGAATGTCAGATAAGAATGTTCTGCTACCACTGTGGCTGTGTATTTAGTCTGTATGAACTGAATAGCTCCCTAGCTAGGGGCTACCTTGCAGCTTATGGCTCTCAATGAACCGAGTGTTTGTGAGACTTCTTACTGCAGTCTTACATTCCAGGGGTGGCTGGGGTAGAACATTGCATCTGGTATCATAGAACTTGGCCTCTAATCCTGGCTCTGCTATTTGCTACCCAGGGTGTCCCAAAGAAAAGTTACAACTTCTCTATGTCTCAATGACTCAGACTCAGTGGAGGCTGAATTAGGTGATGTCCAAGATCTCTTCCTGTTCTAACTCCCATGATGCTAACTTTATCCAAATCCTGATGCCTCATTGAGGTGAGGAGGTGAGGAGGTGATGATCATAGGCTCTTGAACTCTACGCCAGCAGCATGTGAGTTCTGATAGTTCCCACCACCATAAACAAACAAACAAACAAAAAACATTGGAATACAGGCCATGTGGAATGTTATCCAAGGACAAGTCTAGCTTATTTCAATACAGTTGGTTCATAATCAGATGATTGGACACTGGTAGATAATTTTTTTCCAGCCACAGAAATTCACAAAGACCGTCTATTAGAGCATGGAGGGGTTGGGATCTATAAAATCACTCTTGCCTTCAAGATGTTTGTATTTTACAAGGTGGATACAAAATATAAACAGGTAAATATATACAATATCATTTGAGAAGGAGAGAGGAAGGCTCACTTTCCTTTGGCAGATAAAAACCTAAATCAAGCACAACATTGCTTAATGTCAGCTTTCTCCCTACCTACTAACTAAAAGTTCATCATAGCTAGCCTGGATTCATGAAAAGCATGGGAAAATGAAGACTTCTAACCAGATAGGTACCATACCAGTGCTTTCTACTATACAATGTCCCATTACCTTTCTAATGCTAGAATATCATATTCAACTAGTAGTTCATCAAACCACTCATGGGATGCCTTCAGTATGACTCATTATTGCAAATCTGCCCATCTTTCGATGTATCATGAGTATAATCTTAATGTGTCTAAAAATAGTGTTAAAGATAAGGACTGGCAGTAAATCCTTTAAACACCAATAACTCAACAGAAAATTTTGGACTTGGGGAAGTGTTAGGGAGGAGCAAAAATCGAAAGAGGAAATTATTAGTTGCCATCACTAATAGCCAGTTGCACTGACCACACCTTATGTCATTTCCTATACTTGCTTGGACTTGTTCAGCCAATTATCATTGTTTGCAATGTTTGAAAAGTAACTATTGCCATGGATTCAAGAGGGAGTTAAACACACACACACACACACACACACACACACACACACACCTGTGGGGCATTATGTTTTCATGTGTGACATTTGTGGCTGCCCTGGTCTCATTCCTCTTTTGATTCAGTCTTCCTCATTCCTAGACACAGATTTGCCACATTGGTCCCATTTCTGAGCTAAAAGTCTCAGCAGGAAAGAAATTTTGGTTTTCATTTTCAGTTGGAGGCACATGGCATTTGCTATTAGGTTAATAAGGAAGGGATGTTATAAAGGAAACCAGGTCTTTTCAAGTTTATGTCGCTAGGTGTTTGCAGATCCAGGAAGGCAGGAACTATTTCAGAGCCTACTGTTAATGGTTAGAAAATTTTTCTAGATATCAAGCCCAAAACTTATCTCTTTGTAACTTCTACCTAATGCTTTTAGTTCTTCCCTCGGGTCAGAAAGGAACAAGTCAATTCCTTTCATTTATGACACTTAGAGAACTTGAAGACAGCTATCCTGTCCACTTTGGTGTGTTGGGTTTTTTCCAGGTTTTCTCACTAGATCTTTCAATCAATCCTCATATGTTATGATTTCTAGGTCTCTTACCATCCTGGTTGCCTTCCATCACCCCATAATCCTGACTGCTATGCTTCTTAGGTTGCATTAGCTTTTTGTCAGCCATATTACCCTATTGACTCTTACTGAACTTACAGCAGAACAAATTTCCATATCTTTCTCTTCTCTCTTTTCTCCTGTCCTGTCTTCTGAGATTGGGTCTCACCATCTAGCTCAGACTGGAAGCGCAGTAGCCACTCATAGGTCCTATCCCAATACTGATCAGTATGGAAGCTTTAACCTGCTCCATTTTTCTGATCTTGGCCAATTCACCCCTCCTTGGGCAGCCTCTTTGCCCTCCACTTCGAAGGAGTCAGAAAATTGGTACTACACTTAGTGTGAACACCCGCTTGGCTTTAGCCCTAAGGCAACTCAGAACACCCCAACTTCAAACAATCTCCTAGACTCAGCCTCAGGAATCACAGGTGTGACCAATCATGCCCAATTCCACCCCTCCACTCATATCTTTTTTTAACAGGAACTTCTGTCTAGCCATACTTCCCCCATCTTAAAGTTATGAGGTTCAGTTTTTTTGAACCTATGCGAGACTTTACACAGGTGACACAGTGGATGGAGTGCCAGACCTAGAATCAGGAGGACTTGAGTTCAAATCTGACATCAGACATATGCTAACTATGTGACCCCTGGGCAAGTCACTTAATCCTGTTTGCTTCATTTCTTCAACTGTCAAATGAGCTGGAGAAGAAAATTGCAAAGCACTCCAGTATCTTTGCCAAGAAGATCCCAAATGGGGTCACGAAGACATAATATGACTTAAATACCTCAACAATAACTAGACTTTACATTTATCCCTGTTCAAATTCTTCTTATTATTAGAATAATAATCAATTCTTCTTATCAAAGTTAATACAGTCATCTAGCCTGTCAAGATCTTTTGGGCCACTGTCATCTAATTTGTTAATCACACTTCCACGTTTTGTATCAGATTTGATAAACATGACAGTTATTCTCTTATGCATGCCACTGATAAAATGCTAGAAGCAATAGGGCTTGCAAATCAGAGATCTGAACCTGAAGTTAGGAAAACCTTAGTTCAAATTCCACCTGAGACATTCATAAATTGTGTGACCATGATCGATTGTATCACTTAATCTCTCTGGACCTCAGTTTTCTCATTTGTAAAATGAGAGGCCAGGACCTAATGACCTCTAACATCCCTTCCACTTCTAAATCTATGAATGTATGATCTTCTCATGACCAAGATCTTCCATGGCCTAGAAAACTCCACTAAATACCTTTTTTTTCCAAGTTGACATTGTACCATTAAGGATTATTCTTTGGTTGGACCTATTCAATCAGTTTCAAATACACCTGACCTGATGGTTCTCTAATATTTCTGCATATTTTCTATAGAATAGCGTGAGAGAGATGGTCAAGTGTTTTGCTAATATCTAACTATACCTATAGAATGTCCTTGATATTTCAGTCTGATAACTGTCAGAAAAGGAAATGAGGTTAGCCATGTTGTCTTTTTCTGAACACTACTTCCTTTTCTAGATTTTCAGAAAGCATTATTATATATTTGAGAATTTTGCTAGGAATCAAAGTCAAGTTTACTGGTCTCTTCCTCCTCTCCCCTCTACTTTTTTTTTTTTTTTGCTTTTCTACAGTCCTATGGTCCCTCTCATTCTCTTTAGTCTTCCAAAGTCTACCACTAACACAGGGGTTGAGCAGTCTCATTAGTCAATTTTGTCAGAACTCTAGGGCATAGTTCATCAGGGTTGGGTGAATTGGATGCATCAAAGGCAGCATGCTTCCTTTTAATATCTACCTTCTTAATCTCTTGAGTATCCACTCTATATTAGGCATTTTGGTTCTGGAATTTCCAGTCCAAACACCATAAATTTAGAGGTGGAAGAGATCTTAGAATTCCTCCCATTTTAAAATGAGGAAATTGGTTATTCCTCTTGGCAAAAGAAACAAAAACAAAACTAAGGGAGGCAACTTTGCCTACTCTCTTTTGTCAGTTATCATCACCCACCTGAGGAAGTGGTCCTCTCCCTCTTTTGATCCATCTCTTTTCCCCAACATAGTTTTAACCTCCCTCCCTGAAATACCTTTTTTGATGCTGTAAGATTTCCTTGGCACCTTTGGTTCATCTTGAATTTTAGCACTCCTGTTTCAATCCTTTGTACTTCTCTGTTCCCTGTTCTGTGCATGTCTTTGAAAAATGTAATTTGGTCAATGAATTCCCTGTAATCTGCATTGATCTTTTAAGAAGATTTCCCCCTTTTCTCATTTGTAGGCTA
The DNA here is from genome assembly GCF_019393635.1 of Dromiciops gliroides. NCBI lineage: Eukaryota > Metazoa > Chordata > Mammalia > Microbiotheria > Microbiotheriidae > Dromiciops > Dromiciops gliroides. The sequence goes on from NC_057861.1 coordinate 97,303,831, forward strand.
GTTTCTCATATCTTCAGAATTCCATTTTTGACATTTCCTATCCCTTTTGAGCTGTCATCTCCTTTGGAAATCAGTTCTCTTAAACCATAGAGTATGTTTCAGATCATGCCAGATCATCTAGTTGAAGCCTCTTATTTCACAGGTGGAGAAAGTAAGGTTCAGAAAGGGACAATGAGTTGTTCAGGGTCACAATCGGTAAAGAGAAGAGCTGCAACTAGAATTTAAGTCTTTTGACTTCTAGTTGTTGTTGAGTTGTTTCAGTCATCTTCAACTCTTTGTGACTACATCTGGGGTTTTCTTGCCACAGATACTGGAGTGGTTTGCCATTTCCTTATCTAGCTCATTTTCCAGAGGAGGAAACTGAGGCAATCAAGGGTCACACAGCTGGTAAGTGTTTGAGGCCGGATTTGAACTCAGGTTCTCCTGACTCCCTGTCTGGCACTCTATTCAGTGTACCACCTAGCTTCTTTGACTTCTAGACTAGTATTCTTTCTGATAGACCAGTGTTTTTCAGAATTCTTTGCCTATAGAGAACATTTTTGTCTCTTGATCTGTGGCACCTAGCCTGACACAAAGTAGGCACTTAAATCCCTAATGGTTGATCTAGATCTTAAAATCTGTTGTTAAAACCCATACATGTTAGTGTGGATATTGGACAGTATCATGGAATGTTGGAATTAGCAAATTAATTAATTAAATTCCATTTTATACTGGTATTGCCCATTATCAGTTGAGCTTAGATACTTTACATTCAGCCAATGTAATGCCAGTGGGAAATGAAGGGCCTGAATTTCTACAAGTGTTTTAAAATTTTCTTTGCTAAATTTCCCAGCAGGGACCAAGGCTTTGTAATGATGATACCTGGTCTATTATTGGCTAACATGTGTAGTTGGAATTCTGATTCATGTATTTTTCTCATCTTTTCCTGTTGTTGGCATATTTGTCAGCTTTGACACCAAATTAGGCCATATGTACTTCTGTACACAGGAGTTAAATTTTTAGGAGTTAAATTATTTTTATTAAATATTACTATAAAATATTTGCTGAATTTAATTAAACTGAAATAAAAACTTCTTCATATACTATCAATGCCCTTGTTTCCAAGGTTTTTATTTGACTATATAATGAATTGGGAACATTTCTACAATTCCTTAACTTGGCACGAAATGTTTGGACAAGTTTTGTCATCCATCCAAGTTTATAGATACTTTGGATATACTGCAAGGGGTAGAACTGGGGGTGGGGACGTGGGGGTTCTTATATTAGAAAGTGAGGTTTAAGCATTTTTGAGCCTGAACTATTTGAATTTTTCAGTATAGTAATCTTAAATCTAGTATTTAACCCCAAGTGTGTGGGAACACATCCTATATAAAGTTTCTATTATTGTCACACATCAATTATCTGGCTTTTTAAAACACCTACCTCTCTCAAAGCTTCCTCTTCAAATCTATCGCTTCAAGTTTTTTCCAGTGAGTTCCACTATTTCATAGTGAGAGAACTGCTGATACAAAATATTTACTCATCCTGACATCTTAAAAATGCCACATAGTTATTTAACAATTTAAAAAGAGCCAAGTGGCCTCTTTGGGCCAGGCACAAACTGATTCCACAACACAGACTAAGCTCATTGAGTCTTTTCTTAATTGTGGTTTGTTGTTGTTCAGTCATTTCAGTTGTGTCCTATCTTGGTGAGACAGGAAAGCACTTTAGTATGGACTGGGGTGGGGAGAGACTTGTGGCAGGAAGACCAACCAATAGGCTACTGTAATAATCTATGTGTGATGTGATGAGGCCTGCACCAGGGTGGTGACAGTAGCAGAGGAGAGAAAGGGACATGTAGGAAAGATGTTACAAAGGTAAAATTAACAGGTCTTGGCAATGGATTGGACATGGAAGTAGCAGTAGGAAAATAAAGAGTTGAAAATGACACTTGGGTTTGAGTCTAGGTTTCTAGTAGGATGTTGGCATTCTAAACAGTAAAAGGAAAGTTAGGAAGAGGGAAGGGTTTGGGAGGAAAGATGATTCAGTTTTGTACATGCTGAGTTTAAGCAGTCTATGGGACATCCAGTTGGATATGTCCAGTAGGCATTTGGAGATGTGAGACTGGAGATGTTATTAGGTATTCATATTCAAAATAACACAATTTATTGTCTTAAATGAAAAATATGAATCTTTCTATATACTATTTTTAACTTATTCTAGAGACTTCAAGAATCAATAGTTACTCTGCAAAGTTCAGCAACTCGCCTCAAATTTAAAAAAAAAATCTGAGTGTATTGGAAAGAGCTAGGGATTTGAAGTCAAAGGACCTGAATTCAAATCCTGGATTTGCTCCCTATTGCCTGTGTGATGAAAAACAAGTCACTTCACCTTTCTAGGCCTCAGTTTATTTTTAAAATGGAGAGATAGGATTATGTAATCTCTAAAGTTCCTTCCAGTTTTAAATCCTATAAACCTACCTCATGAAACTTTTCCCTTGTGCCCTTAGAATACAGAATTATGGGATGTTTGAGTTGGAATGTGGCTTAGAGGTCACCTGAATCTACCCAACATCCTATCCCCACTTTGCCCGTAAGAGAACTAAACCCAGAAAGGAAAAATTATTTGCCCAGAGTTGCACAGCTAGATCTGACTCCTCAGCCCCCTTAATAACAGAATCCTTTTCTACCAGTTCCAAAACTATTTGCTTTTCCTGACTGGCTTGGCTTGCTGGAGCTGATGATTCTGAAGTGTGGACACCATGAAGGTTCTCTTTCATAAGAGGAAGGGAGAGGTCCTTGGGGGCATATCCCATAGTCCCTAGGTCCTGGGAAATTAATCTGAAAAGGCCAAGGAGAGCACCTTTCTAATATATTGGGGTTTCTCTGCCTTGACTTGCGTGTTTGAATCAAGGCAGCTCCAAAGTATAATACTTAATGCTTAATTTTGATATTCTGTTGAGAAGAGTGATTCCACACGAAACATGGAGTCATTACAAGGATAGTGCTATACAGCTTTCTCCATTTGGGAAGAACACTGGACAAAAAGAAATTACTGAATTTGTGGAATTCAGATGGAATTCAGGCTAGGCTTCGGGTTATGTTTCTAGAGAACTTATATGGTTAAACACATGTAGAATGCTAAAAATAGATCTGTACAATTTCCCTTCCTAGAATTCATAGAATGTCAGGTTCATAGAATTTCAGAGTAAGTTGTCTCTGGTGTTATATCTATCAAGAAATCTTATCTGATCTTGCTATGGGTAGGACACACCTTAAAGAAAAACCTTTCAGGTTCTGTCTTGCTTGTATTCTCTGTATCTTTTAAGCCATTCTGTGCCTGTAAAGACGTGGTTGGTTGTAAAATATAATTTACCAAGGCTATTTCATGCCATTTTCTTGATGGAAGTAAGCTTTTTAAGGTCAGGGGCTATGTCTCATACAGTGGCTCCATGCATGTAGGAATTTCTAAAAATTATTTATTTTGCTTCATTTTTTTTTTGGTTTTGTTTTTGCCTTTGGATCCCCAAGACCTTGCACAAAACCTCTAATATAGTAAGAAGCTAATAAATGATTATTGGATTAGACTGGTTTAGACTGGACTGTAACATCTCAATTTTGTATATCCCCTAATACCTAGGACACAGAAGACCATTAAGAAAGGTCTGTTGAATTGAATGAATGGATGAACAATCCTTTTAAAATAACCTTTGTTTTCCTCTAGGACTAGACAATGACTTCCTTGCTGTTCTGTGTGATTATCCATCTCCTGACATCAGCCCACCTATATTCCGCCGAGGAGAAAAACTACGTGTAATTTCAGAGTAAGTTTCCTTCCCAGGAACCACCATGTACTCGGAAAATACTAACTCCCATTCCTATAGCACTTTAAAACATACGAAGCTTCTCCCATCAGCCCCCTGAGCTTGCCAGTAAAATGCGCATAATCCCCATCACACAGCTAAAGAAACCAAGGCACGTAGGGGTGACCTGTTCATAGCCACATATGGAATAAGGTGCAGAACTGACTGAGGTATGAATCCAAGGTTCTTGAATCAAAACTGAGCAGTCTTTCTCCAACAACATGTTATTCCTCTTTAAGGTAAAATAAAATAAAGTTATCAATTTATGGGGAGAAAACAAAGCCAATGACTGAGCTTCTCACTGAACTAATGGGCTCCCTATTCCTGATGAGAAGAGACAAATGGCACTTTGGCAATATCACAGACTCACAGAATTTCTGAGTTGTAAAGAGCCTCAGCAGTCACTTAGTCTAACCTATGTCCCCCAAAGAATCTCCACTACTATGTACTGAGCAAGTGCCTGTTGATTGATTGACTAATGGGTTGCATTTAATCATCTTTGAGGTTTCTTTCAACTCTAGGAAGCTAAAATTCTATGGTAATGGAAGTGAGAAGCCGTGTTACACAGCGGAGAGAGTACTAGATTAGGAGTCAAGAAGACCTGAATCCAAATCCTGCTTCAGATACTCAATAGTGTGTAACTATTAGCAAGTCATTGAACTCTCTAAATCTATAAAATGTGAATAATAGTAATACCTGTAACACCTTCTTTACAGGGTTGTTGTGACACTCAAATGAGATCATATTTATGAAGCACTTGGCAAAATTTAAAGCACCTCATCAATAACTATTATCATTATTCCCTATCATTTTCTAGCAATGTTATCTTCCTTAGACTAAATCTGATTATTTGTGTTGCTATTTGTACAGTGAAGGAGGCTGGTGGAGAGCGATTTCTCTCAGTACTGGTCGAGAAAGTTATATTCCTGGAATGTGTGTGGCCAAGGTTTACCACGGGTAAGTAAACTGCCTAAACTGTACTGAACCAGCTCATAGTCATGGTGTAAGATTTTCTCTTGTTTTGTTTTCATTTAGCTTACAAAGGCTTTACAGGAAATGATGTGCTCTAAAATCAATCACATACCTAGAATCGAGAATTACACAGCAGCAAACACACCTAGAGGCTCCATGCCTGGGATTTGCTAGCTTCTGATCAGGCAAATGATAGCCTGGAAGAGGACAATAACATGGGATGGAAAATAAAACAAGGTAGAATCTGCAGCCTGTGCTAGGTGGTATAGTGGACAGAGTTCTGGATGTAGTGTCAGGAGGACCTGAATACAAATGTAGCCCTTGCTAGCTATGTGACCTTGGACAAATCACTTAACCTCTGTTTGCCTCAGTTTCTTCAATTATAAAACGGGGATGATAATAACATCTACCTCCCAGGGATGTTGTGAAGATCAAATGAGATAATATGTATATAAAGTAATTAGTACAGTGCCTGGCACATAGTAGATGCTATGGAAATGCAAGTCATTGTCATCATCGTCATTCCATTTTCATCTGTCTATAACTTGCTTCTGGTGGCAGCTTCCTAGACTCTGAGGAAGAATACAGAATACAGCAAGAACAATGTGAACTTATAGGAATTGCTAGCTAATGCTATCCAAGTTGAACGTTTTAACTGGACAAGATAAATATCATTATACTTACATGTCATCAAGTCTTCATAGAAAAGAAAAGTAAGGAGAAGGGAGAGGAAGAAGGAGAAAGGAAAGAGAATGAAAGGAAGGGAGGGAGGGAGGGAGAAAGGAAGGAAGGAAGGAAGGAGGGAGGGAAGGAAGGAAGGAAGGAAGGAAGGAAGGAAGGAAGGAAGGAAGGAAGGAAGGAAGGAAGGAAGGAAGGAAGGAAGAGAAAGAAAGAAAGAAAGAAAGAAGGAAGGAAGGAAGGAAGGAAGGAAGGAAGGAAGGAAGGAAGGAAGGAAGGAAGGAGGGAAGGAAAGAAAAGAAAGAAAGAAAGAAAGAAAGAAAGAAAGAAAGAAGTTAGGAAGGAAGGAAGGAAAGAAAGAAAGAAAGAAAGAAAGAAAGAAAGAAAGAAAGAAAGAAAGGGGGAAGGAAAGAAAGAGAGGAGGCAGAGAAAAAAGGAAGGGAGGGAGCGAGGGAGGGAGAGAGAGAGAGAGAGAGAGAGAGAGAGAGAGAGAGAGAGAGAGAGAAAGAGAGAGAGAGAATGAGAATGTTTGTTTTGCTGGTCTTGAAAAGTACTTCATGTATACTTAGAGAAGATCCTGGCAGCCTGAATTGCCTGCTACCATGGAGATCTCACAGGATGATGTCTAAAAAGGTCTTGTATTTCTCTGAAGAATATAGCTAGATAAATTTTTAGTAATGATTCTTCAGTTCAATTTAATTCAGTAGCTTTCTGTTTGAAATCTATTCATACCTGTATTTTTTTCTGCTAAGCTAAGTAATGAATAATGGTATTATATGTCCATCTGTATATATGTATGTATATATGAATATATGTATTATATGCTTACTAAAAGGTATAGCCTACCTTTTAAAATAATAAACATTTTTATTTAAAGTTTTGAATTTCAAATGTTATCCCTTCTTCCCCTCCCTGAGTTCATAAGCAATCAGATATAGGTTATACATGTGCGTTTATATAAAATATTACCATATTAGTCATTTTGTATAAGAAAAGTTTAATAAAAGAAAAAAATGAAAGAAAGCAAAAAATTACATGCTTAAGTCAGTGTCTAATCAATATCAGTTTTTTCTTTGGAGGTGGATAATATGATTCATCATTAATTCTTTGGGATTGTCTTGAATCATTGTATTGCTGAGACTAGTTGTCATTCTGTCACTGTGCATAACATTCTCCTGGTTCTGCTTACTTCACTATACATCAGTTAATACAAGTCTTTCCAGGTCTTTCTGAAATTATCCTGATTATCATTTCTTATAGAATAATAACATTCCATTACATATCATACACCACCATTTGTTTAGCCATTCCCCAACTGATAGGCATTCCTTTGATTTCCAATTCTTAGCCACCAAAAAAAGAACTACTGTAAATATTTTTGTACAAATAAATCATTTTTTCATTTTGGAGATGTCTTTGATAGCCCACCTTTTGGTGATGTTCTTCCCTAAATTTAACTAATCTGAACTTCAGATGACTAATTCTGTTCCTCAGCTTGTACTTGAAGCCTTCCCAGCTTGGTAGGATCCTCCATTGTTATGTTCTAGAGAACTGTCATGCCATTGTGAAGCATTAAAGAAGAATTTTAGCATAGGATAGACAAATAGAGTTATGTTCTTCATTGGCAAACTCCTCTGATGTCTCAGATGTGAAGTGAAGGCATGATTTACATGTCTATGAAATACTGTGTTGTAACTTTTTTGTTATTACACATTGTAACACAAGCCACTTGCTAACAACGTAGTGCAAAGTATAGGTCTGAGCCATTTCTGCCAAATAAAAAAGATCATTTGAATTTAGTGCATGAAATGTTGGTGCTAAAAGCATTTAAAGAGAGTTTGTCTTCTTAAACAAGTTAAAGCTTCTATCTACGATCTGGTTTATAGGAAAATAAAATTGCTAAATCAGAACTTTGTGGATCCATATATTTTATTATATTAGTTAGGAACAAGAAAGGAGATAGTGTGATTTATTGGGAAGATCTTTGGCTCTGGAGTCAAAGGATCTGGGTTCAAGTCCTACCAGTGTGACCTTGAGCAAGTCATGTATTCTCTATGAGCCTCGGTTTCCTCATCAGAAGATGAGGGGGGGATGGATCAGATGGCCTGTAAGGTCCTTTCTAGCTCTAGATTTATGATCAAGGGGAGAAGATCATAACAATTGTGATAACTTATGTTTGTATAATGCATTAAGGTTTACAAAGTGTTTTGGTCTTTGGGAATCAGGGAGCATCCCTTAACCTTTGCCATCTGTAAAACTGTAAAATTCACTCACTTAGAATCTGTGGATTCCAGCTTTTTGATGAATTTGACTCCTGGGTTCTAGGGATGAGAGACATGAGGGTTTTGTTGTTCAGTCACTTCAATCGTATACAACTTTCCATAACCCCATTTGAGGTTTTCTTGGCAAAAGTACTAAAATTCTTGCTATTTCCTTCCCCAGCTCATTTTACAAATGAGAAAACTGAGGCAAACAGGTCAGTTTTGAACTCAGGTCTTCCTGACTCCAGGTCTGGTGCTCTTTCCATTTGTGCTATATTGCTGCTCTGATACGAGGGTAGAGGGACCTTGAATGTACAGAGTTTAATGAGGAGTTTAATGGGACCTTTTTTTGCTTTCCAGTTGGCTCTTTGAAGGATTGGGAAGAGACAAAGCTGAAGAACTTTTATTGCTGCCTGACACAAAGATAGGCTCCTTCATGATCAGAGAAAGTGAAACTAAAAAAGGTAAGGAAGACCTAAGAGTGCTTTTGTTCCATTCTGTTATCAGATTTCTATATGTTCCTTTCCTGCTTGACTCATTATGGTCCTTTGCTGTCCCATCCTCCTACACCTCTGGCAACCATATCCAGAGATGGTAAGCTAATGAGCAACCTACACACTGCCTAAAGCAGCTGGCGCACATGAAAGTAACAAGAACTGGAAATACAGAGATCACAGAGGTAGGCAAGATGGTGGGAGGAAATGGAGCTATAGAAAACTTGTTCTGAAAGGAACTTTAAAACATAGAACATAAAATCCAGAAGTTACCTCAGAACGGAGAACGTCAATGTTGGAAGGACCTTAGAACATAGAAAGTGTGAACTGGATGGGATCTAATACCTTAGAGTATTAGAACATAGACGCCAAAATGTCAGAAGAGGAAGAGGTCACAGAATGGCATAACATAAAACATAGAAGGTAAGCATTGGAAGAAGCCTTAGAATGTAGACTGTTAGAACATGGGATGGGTTAGAAATAGGAAAGAGAACCTATTGTGATTAGCCTTAGGGAAATAAACCCAGAAAGCTTATCATTTCTGACTCTGCCCATCATGATTATTCTCACTTATGGCAATGACTAGTTGGTAAGGAGAAGATGGAGAGAGCAGGATCTTGAAAAACGAAGGATTACAATTCTAGTAGTCATTAAACAAGGCCTTACATTAATTATGCAAAATGAACAAACCAGGAAGCTCCATTTCAGAGTATTTTTTCTATGCAATTTTTTGCAGCTGGAGAAAAAAAAATAAAGAACTCCAAGATTTTAGAATTTAGAGAAAAGGACTTTAAGAGGTCAAGTACCCCAGGGCAGGCTGGTAAATGTTTAACAAATGGCTTTACAATATACTTTTCAGTTTAATCTGCATTATTAACATTATCTCCATCATTTACCTAAAGCTAGCCAATCACTGAAACAACAAATCCAGCCCAGATTTGTAGCATTTCTGGATTTCTGATGTGTAAATCACTCTGAATTTAATAATTGGTTCTTATGAGCAGTTATAGCTGGCTCTAGTACATCCCTGAAGTACCCTCTGACCTCTGATTTTATAGATGTGAAAAGTAAGGCACTGATAAATGAAATAACTTGCCTAAGGTCTAACAAGTGACAGAGCTTGTGTAAAGTTTCAGACTCCATATTCAGTGGTATTATACTATGGAGTCTTGCCATGGGACTTCCTTTTTGGATGCAGGTTGGACTAGATGGTTGCTGAAGTCACTTATAACTCTCAAATTCTGTGATTCTATAAGATGAGTCCTCAGTTCAAATTCTGCTTTAGATACATAAAACACATCTTAACAGCTCAATGCCTGCTTCCTCAACTGAATGGTAGAAAATCTAAAAAATGTTGCTTTTGAAGGGAAAGTGCTTTGTAAAGCTTTAAGTACTATTTAATGTGAGTTATTATTAGCAATCGTGGATGCTTAATAAATGTCTTAAATTGAATTCAATTATTCATTCTTTCACTAACAAAATATTGAGTGCCTATGATATTCAAGAAATATACTATACTAGATAGGCACTAATTAATCATACAGAAGATAAATTAGTAAGTCATTAAATCTAAAAGCCCAGAATGATATTGCTTTCAAGACCAGAATCTGCCTATTATGGAAATACAACCCCCACCCCACGCCCAAAATAAAACAAACAAACAAAAAAACCCACCTAAACTAAAACAAAAGTAAAACTGCTAATGGAAATCCCAAAGGAGTCATCAAACTCTGGTGTCCTAACTTTCATTAATTATTTCCACATTAGCGTGCTTGCCCCACCTAGGCTAAAAATAAAGCTTGTCAGTCCCACATGCAATAAAGCAGTCCCCAGAGAAGTAGGCCCGGGTCCTCTGGGTATGTATGCAAAGTTCTCATGTATTTTCCACTTGTCACCCCTGGCTGCTTACAGTATGTGAACTTTCAGGCGCTGTTAATGTTCCGGGAAAATACGTGCTAGGTTTTATAAAGTGGCACTTGGGCAAAAAGTGAGTGATAGGTGATATGACTAGGCTTGTATAGAATCTTCAATGTAAATACTTCTAGCCTGGAGGACCTTAGAGATTGAACCCTCTCATTTTACAGATGAGGAAGGTCTCAGTGTCAGAGAGGATCATGGAATTTAGAGATAGCAAGAATCATCTAGTCTAACCTTTCCCCTCGTTTTGTAGATTTGAAACAACTTCAAGATTCTACTGCCCCCAACTCTCTTATTAAAATTGACCCCCCCTCATATAACAAATAGAAGACATTATCACAGGGCATCTGACAATATCCACACAGCTAGTAAGTGTTAAGTGTCTGAGGCTGGATTTGAACTCAGGTACTCCTGACTCCAGGGCTGGTGCTTATCCACTGCGCCACCTAGCTGCCCCTGACTATCCATTTTCAACACCATTCTTAAAATTAAAACAATAATAAATAAATGATGGAAACCAAATCTGTGATTAACCTCAGTCAGTAACAACCTTCTCCTCTTGGACATGACAAAATATTTGTTTTTCCTCTCTCTGGCATATTCATCATATATTATAAATATTGGCACTTGGGTCTCAGCTTTGAACAAATCTGTAAATGTCATAATAGTCGGGACTGGACTTTATCAAACTTCTGCATTCTCCCTCACCCTTATTAAAGCCCTCTGCACAAAAGACATTTTTGCTGGAGTTAGGAGGTCACTGTTTTTAGAATATGGTGGTTATGGCTTCAAAAGAGACAAGCCTTTTTAAGGTTCTTTTTGTTTTTCTCATTTCACCAAAGTAAACAGCAAAATGGGGCCCAGATGGATCCTTGTTAGCATGAGCATCATAGTATTATCAATTTAGAACTCAAGTCAAGTACTAAAAACCAAGCCTGGCACATAGTAGGTGCTTGATAAATATTGATTGAATAACTGACTCTCACAGCGGCTTTACTTTTTTATTTTTTTTTACAGGGCAATAGGGGTTAAGTGACTTGCCTAAGGTCACACAGCTACTAAGTGTCAAGTGTCTGAGGCTGGATTTGAACTCAGGTCCTCCTGAATCCAGGGCCGGTGCTTTATCCACTACACCACCTAGCTGCCCCTCCCCCTGGCTTTACTTTTTAAAATTTTAAGTTAACTTAATTTTAAATTAATTTTAAATGTGTTAAAATAAAAATATAACAAATGAAAAAATAAGTCCAAACATCTTTTCATTAATATCTATCAACTTCTTAAAAGCAGAATATGTAGAAAATAAGATGATGAGGGGCAACTAGGTGCCACAGTGGATAAAGCACTGGTCCTGGATTCAGGAAGACCTAAGTTTAAATCTGTCCTCAGACACTTGACACTTACTAGCTATGTGACCCTGGGCAAGTCACTTAACCCTCATTGCCCTGCAAAACAAAACAAAAAACAAAAAACAAATAAGATGATGGCATGGTCAGTCATTTAGAAAAGAGGTCATGGAATCTGTTGGTTTGAGTGACAAATTTCAATTCAGCCTGACTGTTGAATCTCTTGGCCATTTGATGAGGTAGCTGTAATGTATTCATAGCTTGTTCGACTATCTGTTGCTAGATGTTGCCATGATGCTTGTTGCTATATTACATAAGTGGCCAGCAAAGAGTAAGACTAAACTAGGAACAGAAGCACAAGGTAAAACATTCCTTTTAGATGTGGCTGATGTGTTGATTTTGCTTTTAATTGCTTGATTGTACTTAATCTGCTATGGGGGAAAATTCTATTGGGTGTGTGGGTGCAGGGTTTGTAGTAGAGGAGAGAAATCATTTGGAAATGGTAGTGATGTGAAGAATATGAAAGAGCATCAACAAAATTTTCAAAAAAGAAAAAGTAAAGCTAAAATAAAAATATGGGAAGTCATTAATAAGAAATGGGAAGAAGTGGTGAGAGGCCCCACCAAAGTTAACTTAGAGAGGAAGCTGTGTAGTAATAGAATTGCACTTGAAGTCAACAATGTTGAGATCAAGTCTTGACTCTGACTTCTTTGAGTTCGGTTTTCTCATTTCTAAATTAGGAAGTTGGACCCGATGAGCTCCAATGGCTCTTTCTGCTCTAACGTTCTGGCGTATGTGATTTTGCAAAACTGAATTCTGAAGAAGTGGTGACATGTCCAAGGTCACATGGCTAGTTTGGCTAGAGCTCAGACTTGAATATAGGTCTCTTGGCTCCAAATCAATGGCTCTTTCCACATGTTAACCTTGTTAACACGTCAACATTAACTTAGTATTAACATTGACAATCTGGGTTTGAAAGAGAGGGTAGGAAGATGCAGTGGTTTCTATCACAGAGATATTCAATTGCAAGCTAGATAACTTGTTAGAGATATTATGAAGGGAGATTTCTGCTTAACAGAGGTATTGGACTAAAAAAGTGGTGACAAATTAAAATGGGACTACTAAACCATTCATAAGGATCTCTGCAAGTCATGTAATGACTTAAAAGAATCTATTAATACCACCTTTGTTTTGGTTTTGGAAATGGTATGTTTGATACCTCTGGAGTTAAAGACATCTGAGGCTCCTTTCAACTCTGAAATTGTGGGGTTCTTAATAGGACACAGGCTGCTATTACACTCCCCTCTCATTTGTGAATATTAATAAAACTTAGAGAGGAAAACATCATATGGGGCAAGGGAAATGTGGTGCTGGTAGAGTTGGAGATCTATCAGGGTAAGGCATCAAGATAGACTGTTAGATAGCAATCTAATGGCTGGGACCCTTCCAAAGTAAGTCAAATCTGCATGAAAACAAAAAGAAAGAAAAAAAAGAAGGAAGAAAGGAAGGAAGGAAGGAAGGAAGGAAGGAAGGAAGGAAGGAAGGAAGGAAGGAAGGAAGGAAGGAAGGAAGGAAGGAAGGAAGGAAGGAAGGAAGGAAAGGCAAGAGAAAAGAAGAAAAGAAAGTAAGAGGGAATATTGCATGTGCTGCTTTCAAACCCCAAAGATAAATTAGTTCTTTCTCCTACATGTATTTTCCCCTATTTAATATTACAAAGAGTCATTTCTTTCAGTGGAGGAATTTAGGATCTCCTTATAGTCTTAGATTACTGCCAGATATACTGAAATGGTCAGCAGTAACCATCTTTGAGTACCAACTGTTAGGATGTTTCAGGTTGCACTAATGAGAACTCACCATGATCTAGAAATATATCTTTTAATAGTTCAGAAAAAATCTAAGCCATCAATCTAAAGTGAAAAAAATTACTTGCCCTTTCTCTTGAATGGCAACAAGGTAAAACCAAATTATTTTTTTTGTCCCATCCCTCCAGGGTTTTACTCACTATCAGTGAGGCACAGACAAGTGAAGCATTATCGCATCTTCCGTCTACCCAACAACTGGTATTATATTTCTCCAAGACTCACTTTTCAGTGCCTGGAAGACCTTGTGAATCACTATTCTGGTAAGACAATCCATTAAGTACTTGATGGCAAGTTTCACATCTCTAACCTGAACGCATTTGTTAGGAGCAGAATTCACTGAGGTTACTGATCATTCCAGTGTATTCCTCTCAATATATTCCAGTTCATTTACCTTCCTTTCAATATCCCATTCTTCACCTCCTACTCTATCACTGAAAGCTCTGAGACCCAAAGTTCTCACTCCCTATCACACACCTTCTTTGAAATAACAATGACTAATTCTACTCACATTTACAACAGTTTACAAGAAGCCTATCCTAAAAGCCATACTGTGAGATACAAAGGATGAATATGATTAAACCCATTTTACAGATGAGAAAAGAGACACAGAAAAGGAAAATTATTTGGACAAAGTCATAAATAGGCATTGCAAAGGTCTGGAATAGAACCCTACTCTCCCAACTTCATAAGCCTGACATTCTTTTAATTCTTAGTTACAGGATCTTTTACACATTTTTGAGCATGTTCTTCCAAGCAACTCTGAGTTAAATAATACAATATGGTTGTTTACATTTTACAGCTGAGGAAACTGAGGCTCAGGGAGATGAAGAGATTTTCTCACAGTTATTAAATTAATAAATGTCAAGGCCAAGACTCCAATCTAGGTTTCCTGAATCTGAATTCAATGCTCTTACCATCACCCATTTTAGGATCTAGTGAAAGACCAAACCAACTAATCTGTAAAAGCCATTCATTTATTTGCTCATTCATTCAACATTAATTCAGCACTGACTATATGTAGAGAACTGTGATAGGCAGAGATATAAAGTTCAGGAGAGATATAAAGGCTAAATCTCTCTAAGGGAGGTATAAAGTTTAGATAAAACCAGAACCTTCCCACTTAGAGACTATAATTTGGTATGGGGTGGTACACATACACATGTGTTTAATACAAAGTAATAAAAAGCTAAGTTATGAAAGAGCAAAGAGTCATCAGATAGCTGATACCAGCCAGGAGCATCAGGCAAGGCTTCCAAGAGGAGGTGGCTTTTGAGATAGACTTGAAAGGATGCTAGAGTTGAAAATGTGCTATTTGATTAATGTTTTGGTACTCACCTAAGCCCTTCATTTTAGGTCTATATATACAATATCACAGTAAGGAGGCAGTGTGGGATAGTAGAAATCACCCTGTATATGGACTAAGAATCATAACCCAAGTTTTGGCTCTACCATTTTCCTATCTGTGTGACCTTGACTCAGTTCCCTCATTTGTAAGATAAACGAATTTGCTCAGGAATTTATTTCGAGATTTCTCAAAGAGGAAAATAATTTATAATATTACAGCTGGAAAGATCTTTTCAGATCACACAGAGCAATGGAAAAGAGAACAGCTACTTCTTTAACCAAAAAGATTTGAAAAAACAAAAGCCACTACGGACCTATATAGCTGGTTCCTCATCACTGTAAAATATTTATGAGAATGGTCTATATCCATGAAAAGGATGCACTTGATGAAAACATGAGAAGTGAGACCAGGAAGGATTTTACGGATGATTCCCTATATCAGTCTTCCTTTAAGTGGTTAAATAACTGCCTGCAAAGTGTATTAAAGGAGACATAAGGATGTCCAGAAAAATGGATAGTAGTCTTGTTATCTTATGCCCTGGTCAAATCATACCTGAAGTACTGAATTCACTTCAGGGAACCCCTTTTTTAAGAAGAAAATTGATAAGCTTGAGTATGTTAATCAAATGAGATAACAAATAAAGTGTTTTGCAAACCTTAAAAATCTATACAAATGTTAGTTCTTTTTATGGCAAGGGGGACATCACTAGAATGGTGAGGGAATTGGAAACCATTTCATTTAAAGAGTCATTCATTATCTTTGGGGAGGGTCATGATAGGTAATTTTCTGGTATTTGAAAGGTTGTCATGTGGAAGAGTGAGGAGGCTTCATTTTCTTTTCTTTTCTTTTTTTGGTGAGGCAATTGGGGTTAAGTGACTTGCCCAGGGTCACACAGCTAGTAAGTGTCAAGTGTCTGAGGCTGGACCTGAAAGCAGGTCCTCCTGACTCCAGGGCCAGTGCTCTATCCACTGTGCCACCTAGCTGTCCCCGCTTCCTTTTCTTGGTGTCCAATAAGTAAATATAAATAAGCAATTTCAGGAAAGAGAGGAGAGAGCCCTAATAACGGGAAAGATAATTAGGTAGGACCTGAGTGAAGTCAGAAATAAAAGCAGACCTGGGAACCAGGGCTGAAGTTTGTTAGAGGTGGTTTTCAGATGGATAATGAAGAAAAACAGAGTAATAATCACAGTTATCAGGAATGGGCTGCCTCAAGAGGTAATGAGCTCCACTTCATCAAAGATCTTTCCATTGGCAGCTGGTTGACCCCCTTCTAAGGAATGTTGTAGAATGGATTTCTGTGTATTTTCTGGGCTAGATCTTTCAAGCCCCCCCTTTTTTTAAGTGAGGCAATTGGGGTTAAGTGACTTGCCCAGGGTCACACAGCTAGTAAGTGTTAAGTGTCTGAGGCCGGATTTGAACTCAGGTATTCCTGACTCCAGGGCCGGTGCTCTATCCACTGCACCACCTAGCTGCCCCTCAAGCCCTTTTCAACTCTAGGATTCTGTAATTCCCTGAAGATGGTACTTTAGCCTAACCAACCCTTGCTTGAAGACCTTCCTTTGGCAGTGCCTCCACAGTCTACATTGGAAAGTTGAAATGCTTTAGGTCAGCTGACAAAGCTTCCCCAATTCCCACTTTGTTCATAATATCAATTCTCAAAGGCCATCTACTAAATCACAGAGGGGCTGTGATCATTGTCAGGGTGAGGAATCACTACCCTGATGAGATCACAGGGGGAAAGGTTGGATTTTACTTCATTGTCTCCTTTTTTCTTGATTGCAATGTCCTTATTAATTCTTTAAGACTCCCAAGGATCAGGGCAGCTAGGTGGCACAATGGATAAAGCACCAGCCCTGGATTCAGGAGGCCCTGAGTTCAAATCCAGATTCAGACACTTGATACTTAATAGCTGTGTGACCCTGGGCAAGTCACTTAACCCCCATTGCCCTGCAAAAAAAAAAAAAGACTCACAAAGATCTATAATTTCATTGCTATGTATACCCTGCCTAATGATACTATCATAATCTCTCTAATTTGGCAGTTGGTCCTTGGGAGTTATTGTAGCAGAAAAAATATTACCCTGTGAAAATGCTGGTAATGAACTTCTTGGAACATAGTGAGGCTGATCTTCCAACTTCCAACAACTGACACCCAATCTGTCACTGTGGGGCTGCTATATGGTGCAGAGTAGTATAGGATTTGAAGTCAGGAAGACCTGCATTTGGATCTTTCCTCAGGCATTTAATAATACAATAATATAGATATGTTATCTATTGTATTGCATTATTTGTACTATTATATACATGCATATATAAGATTTAATATATAAGAGATTTTAGAGGTCTGTCTCTGTCAGTCTATCTTTCTTTTTATCTATCTATCATTGATATAAGAAACATCTATATATTATATATATACATACATATATACACATACCCATGTATTACCAGCTTGTATTACATACATATACATATATATATATACATATATATCTATATATCTCTATCTATCTATCTATCTATCTATCTATATCTATCTATATATAATTACCTATGTGTATATGTGGTTGTTGTTGCTGTTCAGTTGTTTAGCTGTGTCCAAATCTTTGCCAAGAAACTCCATTGACTGTTGGTCCATGTGGTCACAAAGATACTAGAATGGTTTGCCATTTCCTTCTCCAGTATTATACAGGCAGGGGTTAAGTGACTTGCCCAGGATCACACACTTACTGTGTCTGAAGTCACATTTAAATTCTGGTCTTTCTGACCCCAGGCTGTATCTATTGTGCCACCCAGCTGCTATAATGTATGTATATATATAGATATATATGTAATATATGTAAATGTATATGTATACACACATTCATGCATATATGTATGTGTGTCTATGATTTAAGGTTAGAAGAAATCAACTTTTGCATTTTAAGGTCACGTGTATAATCAATGCCAAGGCCAGGATTTGAATCTAGTTTCCCTGAATCCAGTGACAGTTTTCTTTCTGCTATATCATGTGGTCCTGTTTCCAGAGTTATACTAGCAACACTGATTGTCAAGAAAAATTTTCGTTTGGAGCTCAAAGTGACAAAATTGAATGGGGAAAGCTGCTATATAGAAAAGTTTAATGTACCTATTCTACTTTCAATCACACAATTGTATGAGATGGTATATAACCCTGAGCAAATCACTTAACCTTTTAGTTTCTAGGCAAATCTTTAAAACTAAGTTGCAGAGAAAGAGCCAATCTGTATTGGTGGAGGGAATTTCCTCACCTAAGAGTTCTTTTACTAATGAAAGCCCATATCTTGTCGCTATCCTCCATCCCACCTTCTCACACCCCATGTATGCTCCAAATGAGTCTGCCAGCTATTCTCCTAACTTGAGATGCCATTGCCTAGTCCCTTGCCTTTGCCAGACTATCCCCTGTGTCTGGGATTTGTATACTCCTCCTGTCCACCTCTTGGGTCTCTCTTAAAAGTACTCACAATATTGCCTTATCCTCCTTGTGTTTCATTTTCTCTCAAGAGAAACTGCTTTGTATTTACTTATTCAGATACATGTTGGATCCACCCTCATTAGAATGGAAATTCTCTGAGAGCAAGTACTGTTACATTATCTTCTTTGGATTTCTAGCACAGACCAGTACACTTCCAGGGGAAATCAGAGGCTTGATTGGATGGAACTGAATTGTTTTGCTGAAGCTGTTTTAATGTATGAGATCTCCTCTCCCCAGTCTTTCTCCACCTTTCCCCACTCCACATCATCAGGTCTCTAGAGAGAAGTTGCTCAGAGTAGGGGAGGCAGAGAGGGGTAGTTAAAAATGAACATTTTGCCTGTCACTGGAGGTCTTCATTCAGACACTGGGTGGTGTCTTCATGGCAATGCTCTACAGGGTCTCATCCATTGGACAGGCATCGAATTGAATGGCCTCTAAGGTCTCAACCAACTCTTGGATTCTTTGATGCTGTAAAGAACTCCAGGGGGTTCCCTGGGATTTCTGGCTTTCTGTGGTGACCCCCCTGCCCTCCCCATGACAGTTGGAAATCTAGAAGTGAGCAAGAAGTGACAGAAGAAAGTGACCACAAGTGAAAGAGGAAGGCAATCCTGGAACAAGTGACTTTGCCCAGTGTTTGGAACTGAAAGTGGGTTCTGGTGTTTGGTTTTTAAATGACAATCATTAAAGATGTGTTTGAACCACGAGATTTACATAGTCAAAAGCAAACACAAATACATGTTGGCCTAATAGTGTTCTTGTACATAAGCAGGCTATGGGACCCCAGAGAGGAGTGAGGTGTCCCTCTTCCTTTAGCCACTCTTTGCTTATACAACCTCACATTTGGTTCTGTTCCATTCAGCAGACATTTATTAAGCACCTACTATATACAGAGCATTTTATTATTCCGGGAGAAATAGGAAGTTTAGATGAGACATGGCCCCTGTCCTCAAAGACCTCATTATATAGGAAGGGGATAAGAAACAAATACAAATAAACTACAGTACTTGATACATGATAAACCCTTGTTTTTTTGTTTTTGGTTTTTTTTTGCAGGGCAATTAGGGTAAAGTGACTTGCCCAGGGTCACACAGCTAGTAAGTGTCAAGTGTCTGAGGCCAGATTTGAACTCAGGTACTCCTGAATCCAGGGCCGGTGCTTTACCACTGCGCCATCTAGCTGCCCCATGATAAACTCTTTAGAGACATGCATAACAAAGTGATCCAGGGAATGTTTGTTCCTCTATTATCTTATTGCTTTTAATGGAATGTTTATATCAATTATTTCATTAGCCTGTTAGCCATTATCAATGAATCTGTGTCATGGAAAGAATGCTGTATTTGG
The DNA here is from genome assembly GCF_019393635.1 of Dromiciops gliroides. NCBI lineage: Eukaryota > Metazoa > Chordata > Mammalia > Microbiotheria > Microbiotheriidae > Dromiciops > Dromiciops gliroides. Next base: position 97,323,377 of record NC_057861.1, read on the forward strand.
GGTCAGGAAGACCTGAGTTCAAATCCTTCTTTAGACACTGACTAGCTATGTGACCACAAATAAAGCACTTAACTCCTTAAGCTCAGTTTCTTCATCCGTAGTAATTGATCAATCAATAAACATTTATTAAGTACTTACTATGTTCTAGGCATTGTACTAACACAGGGATAATAGCACCTACGCCTTAAGATCATTGGGAGGATAAATGGGATAACACATGTAGAAAAAGCACTATGGAAGTCCTAATGAGTTATAGAAATGCTATCATTATTATTGTTGTTGTTATTAGTCAAGCAATAGGGTATTCATTAATCACCTACTATGTGCTAAGATCTGGTGATATGAAGACAAAAAGTGAAACATTCCTTGCCCTCAAGGAGATTATAGTCTATTTTTTTTAAATAGTATTTTATTCCTTCTCCCACCCCCAATTATATGTAAGGAGCTTATATTCAAAAGAAAGAGACTGCAAGAACATGCAGTGGGGTAGGGTCTTGTATAGTGAATTTCCAGATAAGGAAACTCCCTGTACCAATTTAACTTGGCATCTTTGAGCATAGAAATTAACTTGTTATCAGTCACATGATATGTGTCAGAGCCACACACTTGAACCCGGATCTTGGCTTCAAGGGCAGCTCCCTTCTGTGCCAGGCTATCTCAAGTATATACATAATGCATACAGGATGAATACAAGGCCATTGTGTATGCATAATAGGTGCTAGTAGCTGGGGGGAGGGGATCAGGTAATACTTCATATAGAAGGCAGAATTTGAGCTGAATCTTGAAGGTAAGGAGAGATTCCAAGAAGTTGCAGCAAGGAGGAAATGGATGCAAGGGCGTGGAGGTGGGAAATGGATCATCCCATGTACAGAACTGTGAGAAGGGTAGTATGGATGCATCACAGAGTTCATGGAGGAGAATAATGGGCAATAATGTAGTAATGGCCCACATGATAAGAGGCATAGCATAGACAAATGGTTCTCAAACTTCTTGGTCTCAGTACCACTTCATCCTTTTGAGGACTCCAAAGAACATTTGTTTATGTGAGTTATATCTATCAACATTTACCATATTAGAAGTTCAAACTGAAAATTTTTAAAAAATAAATATGGATAATAAATCTATTACATGTTAACATAAATTATATATTTTATGAAAAATAACTCTATTTTCCAAAACAAAAAATAATTAGTGAGAAGAATGGCATTGTTTTACATTGGTTTTTTAAAAAAATCTCTTTAATGTCTGGTTTAATAGAAGACAGATTCTTATATTGGCTTCTGCATTCAATTTGTTGCAATATGTTGTTTTGCTTGAAGTATATGAAGAAAATCTGGCCTTATAAAGAAATGTATTTGGAAGAGAGATGAGTATTTTAATAGGTAAATAATACCTTAGTCTGATTACAAAAATTATTTTGACCCCCAAGGACCCCCCCTATAAGGGTCTTGAGACCCCCCAGTGGTCCTCGGACCAAGCTCTAAGAATTGTTCATACAGAATATGTCAAAGACATCTTGTAGTTATTCCTTTATCTTTGAAACAATAATGAAAAAGTGTGAACTTCAGAAAAATTCAGAATCCACTAAAGGGTTCAGGGACAAGAGAACAAGAGTGGAATTCAGGGTCTAACCCTAGGTCTCTCTAATTAGCTGTGTGACCTCGGGCCAGCCACTTGCCATCGTGAACCAGAAATTAAATTAAAAATGAAATAGAGATGTTTCCTAAGGTCTCTTGAAGGTCATTTGCTATTACACATGTAAAGTCTTGCTTTGCAACTCTGCATTATACTTATGTAACATTTTTTGTATGGTTTTTTTTTGTGTTTATCATTTATTCCTTACTGGACCAAGAAATGGGGAGCCAATCTAAACTATTTCAACTTCCAACATCTAACGCAGTATTTGACATAAAGTAAGAAGGCATTCTATTATCCTAAGGTACAAAACTGCCTTCATAATCTTTTTTCTTTCTGTCTGTCTTTCTTTTTTCTGATTCCTGTATTGCCTTTCATTATCTTGAATATTGAGTTTCTCCCTCATGCTTAACAACCCTGGTCACTTCAATTTTCAACCCATGACAGATTTAATGAATGAATAAGTGAATACTCTGTGTTCTAACATTTTATATTATAAGGTCCCTTCTGGTACTAACCTTCTATATTCTACAATCTAAAATTCTATGTTGTTCCAGTTCTAACATTTTATGACAGGTGATATGAAATTGGCATAAAGATTATAAGCTTTTGCCAACATTATGTTTTTCTTAAAGGAACTCAGAAATTTGTTTCCAAAAGAAACCCCACTTATGAGCCAGTGTACTTGAGGTTAAGTGAGATCATGGGTGAGAACTATGCTTTCATGGTCTTTCTAACTCCAGGTGTCACTCTCAAAGCCAGGATATATTTTGGATCTGTCACCTAACTTCTTATTTTTTTGCAACTCTCTAAGACTGTAACTTGCAAGGAAGGTACCACCCCTCACTGGTAAGAGGGAGTTTCACCCACCTGGGAGTTCTTTAAGCCAACAAAAATCACAGGTACAGTTCTATGCCCCAATGCTACATAGACCTTCTTTCAGAAGTACTATTCTAAGTATTATCCTCTGTAAGAAAAAGCGCTCATCTCACAATCATTTTTCTCCTTAATATTGATCCAATTTCTGCAAATAATTTCTCTGGTTTGAATGTCAAGACTTTCTATCCCTCACTTAATAACCAGAAGGTCATTTCAATTTTCAACCCATGACAGTGCATTATTAAAGAATCAAATCCAATTCAGCTTCACTGGAACCTCATGGCCCAAGCTTATATTTCTTGGCTAGAAATATAGGCCATTAATAATAGAATTATATGAGAAGCTAAACTTAGAGTTGTTCACCCCTCTTAAAATCTAGATATCCATCAGTTACATTCTATATTGGAAGCTCATGTTTCTATAGCACATTATGGCTTATAAAGCATTTTCCTCATGACAGTCTTATGTCATGAGGTACAGAGGGGAAGTATTATTTTCCCACATATGACAGAGGAGGAAACTGAGGCTGAGAGTAGTTAAATATCTTAGACATGGTCATATGGCTAGTAAGTTTCAGAGTCAGAATCTGAATCCAGGCTGTCCATTATTTCCAAGTCTAGCCCTCTTTGTATGTCACTTGGTTACCTCCATAACATGATCACTGACAGAACTTGGTAAATATTAAGAAAAACATGTCACATCAGATTGGGAATGTGTTTGCTTACTAAAGAGCAGTGATAGATTAGCTTCAAAGGCCAGGCAGAGTTTAGAGATGTATGTGGACAGCAATAACTCAGACACCCCAGTATTTGGCTTCCAAGTGTTTACATTAAGCCTATGTTGGTCTTTTGCCTGGAAAAAAAGACATGTGCTATTTCCTGGAATCCATACATACTTAATAAGATGTAGCCAGACTCCTTTCCTTCAAATAATGGAACAGACTAATCCAGGCTTTTGGAATGACAGAATATTATTTTTAAATGTTCCTGGAATGATGAAGGTCCTAGTAAGTCCAGATGTTTAAATGATATAAGAATTTAGGCCCTGCCCAGTACTGGTAATGGAAAAAAAAAGTAAATGACTCAATTTAATGATTGTTCTATTTGAAAATGGTTGGGATAGAAATGAAGATATTTCTTTTCCTTCCTTCCTTCCTTCCTTCCTTCCTTCCTTCCTTCCTTCCTTCCTTCCTTCCTTCCTTCCTTCCTTTTTTCCTTCCTCCCTTCCTTTTTTCCTTCCTTCCTTTTTTCCTTCCTCCCTTCCTTTTTTCCTTCCTTCCTTTTTCCTTCCTTCCTTCTTCCCTCCCTCCTTCCCTTCCTCCCTTCTTCTCTTCCTTCCTTCTCCCTTCCCTTCCTCCTTCCCTCCCTCCCTTTCTTTCTTTTTACCTTCCTCCCTAACTACTTTTTTGCCTTCCTTCTATTCTTTCATCTTCCATTTACCCATTCACTCATTAATTACAAAAATATTTCTTGCTCACCTTCTACACATACATCACTGTGACAAAATTGTCCAAAAGTAGAATAAGTGGCTTTGAACAGTAGTTAGTTCCTCATCGCTGTAAGTCTTCAAAAGAAAGCTGAATGGCCACTATTCAGGATATTGGAGAGCAGGTTCCTGCTCACATATTCTTTAAACAAAATTTTAGCCCGGATATCATTACCCTTCCAATTCTAGTCATCTAAATATGACAATATAGCAATCTCTAAGATCAATCACTTGAATAATCACCCCCTAAAATTGAGGTGAACAGTTCTTTTTTTACATCCCTATTCCTCCACCCAAGAATAACTAGGATTAATACATCAATAATAATAGAAATATGGGGGCAGCTAGGTGGCGCAGTGGATAGAGCACCAGCCCTGGAGTCAGGAGTACCTGAGTTCAAATCTGGCCTCAGACACTTAACACTTACTAGCTGTGTGACCCTGGGCAAGTCACTTAAACCCAATTGCCTCACTAAAAACAACAACAACAACAACAACAAAACAAACAAAAAAAAATAATAATTGGAATTTCTTGACTATAGAGCCTCTTTTCCTGTATCCTTATGGAGTGAGGTGGACCCTGGATTCTCAAAGACTTTTCAAGTATAAGCTCTAAAAGGTCCTACTAATCTGGAAGGCCTCGGAGTTTGGGCTTGGCAACAAACTGTATGATTATTGTCAAAGGACCAAACATTTCTATATTCAGACAGGTTCATCTCCAGAAAGCTAGCTTCTAGGAGATGATCTGGTTTAGTCCATCACAGCTCATGTAAGACACAGCCTGTAGTAGGAGAGGAAAAACCCCTTATTGGTGGAATATCGTTGTTCTCTTGACATGAGATAACAATTAAAGTTTCATATCTGCATCTTATCTATGAGGTATCTAATGCCGAGTTAGGAACATGCAATAGATAGGAGGATTTTAGTATTTTTCCAACATTAGCCATAAAAAATGCTTTTCTACCTTTTTCATAGCACAATGTCTGGGTCTGTTCCTTCTGATCTCCTAAGTGTAGCGAATTCATGGGCATCACCAATTAAAAAGTCAGAGATTTGGACTAGATAATCTCTAAGAGCACTTCTAGCTTGAACATTCTATGGGTCCCCTAGTTCAGTGAATGGTACCAGATCTGCTTCATTGGCATCATTTAGTTGGCCAGTAGCATAGGGTACAAAATTCTGGAGGTGGAGTCAGAATCCTGAGTTAAATTTCTTGGTTCTGCTATTGTTCACTGTGATATCCTAGGCAAATCATTTCTCTTCTCTGGCCTTAATTTTCCTATCTGTAAAATGGAGCCAATGTCCACCACCGCTTACTTCACTAGGACCGGCATAATCATTCAAAGACTTGATGAGCATTGCATACTTGGGTGCCCACAAAGTGCCCTTCCTCTATTGCTTTGCAATTGTGATCCACGCTAACCCTTGGAATGTTGTATCTCTTTTCTCAGAGGTGGCCGATGGGCTCTGCTGTGTGCTTACAACGCCCTGCTTAACACAGTGCACAAGTGGCCAATTCGGAGAGGGCCTCGGGATCACCAGTCATGATGCGCCAGAAAAATTTCAGCTGGACAAATGTCGCAGGTAGCGATTCTTTCCATAAAAGAATGATGAGGTCATGGGCAAGAGTTTATAGTGGAGAGCATTAAAGGCCACCTGAGGTTACAATGGGAGGCAGCATGGGATGATAGGATAGGAGGGCTAAGCCTGGAAGGCGTGACCTGGAGCTGAGGCTCCAGGCACCTGGAGTCTTTTTACTTTCCTTCTGGACCTCAATCCAACCTCTCTTTGTCAAATAAGGAAATATGATGTAAGGAATGGAGCCTTGCTCTTAAAGGGAAAGGGTTCTTGATGATCAATAACAGTGGTTATAGCACATACTGTGTGTTAGGCACTGTGCGAAGTGCAGAGCTAAGTGTTAAGAATTCCAGCTCTGCATTTAATTAGCTATGTGGCTGTGGACAAGGAATTTCCTTTTTATGGATCTGAGTTTCTTCACAGAAAGATAAATAAATTAGATGATATATATTGTTGACATGTAAATAGATACACAGATATAAAAATAGATGGTAGGTAGATGGATAGATAGATGTGTTTGTTTCTCATTTTGTTCTGACCCTTTCGTGACCCAATTTTGGGATTCTTGGCAAAGATAGTGGAGTGGTTTGATACTTCCTTCTTTAGCTCATTTTCCAGATGAGGAACTGAGGCAAACAGGGGTGAAGTATCTTGCCCAGGGTCTCACAGTTAGTAAGTCTCCCAGGCCAGATTTGAACTCAGGAAGATGAGTCTTCCTGACTCCAGGCCTGGAGTTCTATCCACTAAGTCACCTAGCTGCCCTGGGTGTATGTGTGTGTGTGTGTGTGTGTGTGTGTGTGTGTGTGAGAGAGAGAGAGAGAGAGAGAAATACATGATAGATAGGTAGAAAGAAAGCTAATAGAGAGGTGATAGACAAATAGGTGATAGAGAGGTAGAGGAGAGGTAGACAGACAAATGACAGAGAGCTAATAGAGACAGATCAATGATAGAGAGATACAGACAGACAGACAGAATAGGTAGAGCACTTGTTAAGGCGCGGTGCTAAATGCTAAGGGGACAAGTAGAAGCAAGCATGATAATCTGTACCCTCAAGGAACTTGCCTTCCATTGGGAGAAGAAAACATCTAAATAGATACAGGATCTCATAGAGAATGATGATGACACCTTGAGAAGTTTGGTGGAGTTCAGAGCCCCAGGAAGAAGTTGATCTATTAGAGAGAGGGGAACCAGAGGTGCAGTCCAGATTTCTGGTGTGGTGGAGATGGTGAGAGAGTAGAATTATGGTATAGGGATTGTAGGAAGTAGGGTGGAGGCCTTGGCCCTGGAATGTGCCCGCAAATGTTTAACAACTGGCTCTCCAGAAAAAAAAAAATAACCGTGCACAGGATGAACTTTTAAATTAACGTATATCATTCACATTTTCTCCATCACTTTCTGAGTCTAGACAATCCACAAAACAATAAATCAAGCCCCGATTTGTAGAATTGACCAGTTGCCAGGGTATACATGCTCACACTGAAAATTTAACAATTGCTTCCTGAGCGGTATGAGTCGCCTCTGCCATGCCACTGCCTGGACCCTATTGAGATAAGGCAAGAAGCTTAAGAGAAAGTTAGATGAGATGATGTCTAAGGTCTCCTCTATCACTTTTGTTCCTATGGCTTGTGCTTCTATGCTAGTAAGAGGAAGTGTAGTACAGTGGGAAGAGTGATGCACTTGAAATCAGAGCACCTAGGTTTGAATTCAGCTTCTGTTATTACACTTGTGAGTTCTTGGGCAAGTCATTTAACTTCCCTGGATCTCGGTTTCTTCATCTGTCACTAGATAGATGGATTTTATGGTCCCCTTTACAACTCTAAGTCTATGTTCCTATGAGGCCTAGGGAAGTGAGATTCCTTGTTCAGATAAACATGGCTAATTATCAGCCAAATTAGTCCTTTACTAAAATTAGGATTGCGCTGTTAATAAGTCAATTGAAAAACTCACCAAGTCTGTCTTTCCTCCTTTCTCTCTTCCTTTTCACTCTTACCCCTTCTACCTCTCCATGCATATACAGAATGCAGTCTGGTCATGATGGAGAAGTAAACCACCTGGAGATGGATGAGTCACTGTTCAGCTATGGACTCCGGGAAAGTATCGCCTCTTACCTCTCCCTGGCAGGGAGAAGATGGTTCTTCCGTTATCTAATGACCGAAAGAAGAAAAGCCATTCTCTGATATATACTGGGAACAAGCGCAAGAGTACCCTGTTTTCTGCTCCTCAGTATTTCGAAGATTAGACTATGACCCACAAGGGATCACAGGACTGAACTCTCACCTCAAGTCAGCCATGTAGCTGTGAGGCCTTGGCCTGCTGGTGAGAAGCAGAGAAAGAATAGACGCACGGATGACTAAACTCTCAATCTGCACTCTACTCCCCATCAGCCCCGCAACTTTTCTCATGTCAACAATAGAGAAATCTCTCCTGGTGGCTAGATAGTACTGTAGATATTACTGTATGTTAAATTATAACTTGATCATACACTGGATCACAAGGAGTGAGTAAGTGAAAGTGAGTGAGTGTGTGTGTGTGTGTGTGTGTGTATGTATGTATGAAAGAGAGAGAGAGAGAGAAACACATAAGAGAGAAAGATGAGAGAATATATGAACAAAGAAACTCTCTCAATAGAAATGTTTCGAACTTTGTGATCCAGACTAAAATGATCCAGGAGTAACAGGAGGTCTGAGTTTGCTACTTTTTCCACTGAGTTCATCGTTTTAAAATTACCATAAGAAGACATCCTGGCTTCAATCTTACGTTAAAAGTCAGCGAGAGATAACTCAGCACACTAACATGCCCTTTGTCGCAAAGCCTTCTTCAGAGTCAGATAATGGACATGACAAGGTCATGACATGGCTCAGCTTTGATTGGGAATGAACTGAGGATGCCCTGATTCTGCTCACTGAGTGATTCTAAAGAAGTCACTTCAATTTTCTGAGCCTCCATTTTCTCATGTATTGTGTGTGTGTGTGTGTGTGTGTGTGTGTGTGTATAACTGGGCCAGTCTCTTTCTGGCTTTGGAACTCAAAGCCTGGTCAGACCCAGATTTAGTGTTATCTCTGAATGCTTAGGGAGGGTGAGCTTAGTGGAGCTGCTGAGATCATCCCCCTCAACACAGAACCTGCAAAGGGCCCGTGGGACCAAGAGAACTAAGTACGAGACAATCAAGGGGAGAATCGCCTTGGCCAAATGAAGGTCTCAAGAGATCGGTATTGTGTAAAGAGTACTGGATTAAGAATCTAAAAACCTGGGTTTGAATCCCAGCTCTGTCACGGACTGCCCATGTGACCCAGGCGATGTGGGCCTCAGCTTCCTTGTCGGTAAAATGAAGATTGGACTAGTTGATTGGAAAGGTTCCCTTCTAGCTATAAACTTTATGAAGCTAGTATTCTGGGACACACAAAGACCCTTCCTCTTTTCCTGCAAATCTGCCCTGAATGGACATGAAGCAATAGCTTAAGAATGAATTTATCAAATCTGTTTACTCCTTCAAATGGTTTGGGAGCCTCTTAAACTCAAAAGCAGAGCCTTGGGAAAGGTTAAGGGTCCAAGTGGTTCCTTATGGCACACCCAACCGGAGTCAGAGGAGCAGAGATACTCTTCTCCAGGGGCTGCTAAGCCTGTGGGTTAAATGCATTACTCATTTTCCCCAGTTTCAAAGGGCCAGAAAGAATTTGTGAACGTTGTCTCTAGCCTGATAACACAAATCTGTAGTGATTACCCTAGGAATGTTTGAAATCTTAGATCATCACAGCAATGGCATAGAGATGTATGCATTTTCAGAGCAGAGCACAGTATCTGTTTGAAATAATCAACCATGTTAAAGAGTCCTGAATAAGACATTGTGGACATTGCATTGCTTGCCAAGCAAGGAGACCTCCCTCCAGAGCTCCAGATGTTTGTATAGAGTCTAATGTATTGTTTCAATTTGTGATTCATGCATTTGGAATGCTTGGGGGCGTGTGTGTGTGTGTGTGTGTGTGTGTGTGTGTGTGTGTGAGGGGGATTCTAATGTAGCATTACACATTGCCTAAATCATGTATTATCTTGATTTAAATTGTTGTAATAAATATTTCATGCTTGAAATACACAGCACAATACTTGGGTGGTGAGTGGGTTGTAAATCTGATTCCAGGCTCTTTGGGGAGCTGATTTTTTTTTTAAATGTGGAGAACAATATACTTTGTCTTCCAGAGATGTGGAACCAAGGGCAATGTAACCTGAATGGGCATCCAAACATTAGTACTGGGCTGAGTGTCAGGGGGCTCCAGTACAATTCCAACCCTGCCATAAAATATTAGTGTGGTGGACTCTGGTAGGCTATCCTAACTTCACTTGTCTTAAGTTTCCAATGCTAGAAAAGGAAAGAGTTAGACCTGAGGACAACCCAAGTCCCTTATAACTGTATCGTTTTGAGTCTTACACTTCCTTCTAGCTCAAATGATCTAGAGATGTGTCTATGAGGTTATAATTGATTTATCTAAGAATGATAAGTACAGTAGTATAGCATGGGACATAAAAAGTCTATCTCTATGTTGTTAGCCAGATGGTTTAATGCAGGACTTCTTAAAATTTTTACACTCATGATTCTTTTTTGCCTGAGAAGTTTTCACATGACCCCAGGTATATAGGTATATAAAATAGGTATACATAACCTTTTACTGTCGCCAAATTTTTCATGACCCCCATAGGGGGTCACGACCCACAATTTAAAAAGCTAGGGTTTCAGGGACAGAATGGCACCATCAGATGGAGGTCTAGGCTTGACACTGAACTAAAGACTTCTGGTGATCTCAAAGTTCAGAAGTTTTCAATGAAGGTGAATCTAAGAGTAAGAATAGCTAACAGATCTGTTTTGGTGATAAGAGTATAAAGCAAGATGAATAAATAATAACATCAGTGATCTTGAGAGCAAGACCATTCTCCTGTTCATAAAACAAGACTTAACTTTGGCAAAATTATGACATTAGTCAAAGCTGGCCCTTTGGACCTACCTTCCCACCTCCTTTTTGTGTACCAGTCTTTCTTTTTCCTAACATTTTTTGTAAAGTGGAAGGAGTTCTGGGAGGGGGGGAATCAGGACATCTGGGGGTTCCAGTGCCAATTGTTCCTAATTCAATGGGTGTTTTTGGTGTCATTGTAACTTGTTGAACCTCAGTTTCTTGGGGGAGTGGTGGGAGTGGTGGTGACAGAGGGTGAGGGATTAAGATGATTCCTCTCAGCTCTAAAATCTATAATTGTATGAACTCCATTTACCCTGCCCCCAAAGCTCAGTGTCCTTGTGATGTCCACGATAGTGTTATTGAAAGCAGGGATAAAGAATGAAAGGAAGTCTGTGCTTGGCTATTTGAGCCTACAGTGGTCACAGCTACTTCTCACTTCTTGCTATTATTGTTCCTGGGGCTTGTTCCTGTGAGATTATCCATCAGTTGCTCACCAAATATTAAGTATGTCATATGTGCCAGGTAATGTGCTAAGTGCTAGGGATAGAAAGAAATACAAGAGATAATTCTTGATCTCAAGGAGCTCACATTCTAATAGGAATACACACCAACAAAAATAAATCATTGTATATGCAGGATTTGTACAATGTACAGATGCCAAAGTGATTTTCCTTAAGTATAGGTCCAACCATGGCACCCTCTTACTAAATAAGCTCCAATGATCCCCTACTGACACCAAGATCCAATAAAAAATCTTCCCTTCCTTTTCTAGTGTTATTATCCCTACCCTCAACCCAAATCCAATGTACAACCCGAACCAGTGACACTGGTCTCTTTTGCTGATGCTCCATCTCTGGATTCTGGGAATTTCACTAGCTAGCTGTCCCTCTTGTTTGGAATGCTCTCCCTCTTCCTCTCTGCCTACTGGCTTTCTTTAAGTCCCAGCTAAAAGCCCACTTTGTGCAGGAAGCTTTTTCTAATCCTTCTTAATTCTATTACCTTCCCTCTGTTGGTTATTTTCTATTCATTCTGTAGAGAGCTGGCTTGTACTTGTTTGCATGTTGTGTCCCCTATCAGGTTGTGTCTCCACCTCAAGGACAGGTGCTTAGCACCAGGCCTGACACATAGTAGGACTTTAATAAATGCTTGTTTCCTGTTATAGGGAGCTCCTAGATGAAACTCCTTCTGCTAACACACATCTGTGTCTTCTCTGTAACTGAAAAGAGAGTTGACTAGAGTAAGGAGAGGTTAAGCGACTTGCCCTGGGTCACACAGATAGTATGTATCACAGGTGGAGACTTTGTACTCTTAGTATCAGCATCATCTTTAGAAACTCAGCAGCAAAAATGGTCCAATCTGAAAATAGACATTTATTAAGGGTTTACTATGTGCCAGGGATTGTGCTAAATAGAGGTATTCCTATCTTGAGGCTAGCTCCCTATCCACTAGACCATTTGCCTCTCTAGATGATAGCTATATAGTTTTCGAGGTTCACACAATTCTTTAATTACATAATCTCCCTTGAGACCCCTGTGCAAAAGGCCTTATTAACTTATGGGGATGAATGTGGCTTTCTGGATTCTGCCAGATCACACCACTAAAGATAAGACTGCTTCCACCTGCACATCAAGGCAGCTGAAGGGAGGTAAACGTTGAGGGAGCAAGGCATCATAGGATTATAGAGCATCAGAATTGGGAGGGATCTCAAAGTCCAACCTGTACTTGAATAAGAATTCTCTTTACCAATCCAACAACAAGCAGTCAGCCAACCCTCACCTGAAGAGCTGTAGTGATGCGAAGCACATTACTCTCTTCCAAAGGAGACCATTTCATTTCTTGAGCTCTCTCAGAGTTGGGACATTTTTTACTATTAATACAGGTTGGCAATATGGGTAGGCTGAAGTCCACCCTCTTCCTTGTGTCTCAAATTTTAGGATATGAGGGAAGTCTCATACATCTTAACTTTCCTATCAGTTATCTCATGAGTAGCTAACATCAATGATAAGTCCCTAGTTCAGTGCTTCAGCAGTTTACACCCAACATTTCTCATGAAGAGTTGAGAGTCATAGAAATTTACTACCAATTCCCATCTTTTTTTTTCTAAAAATCTGTTGCCTGGAAAAAGGCTTCTAAGAACTATTAATATGTGCAATAATTTTCATCCTCTTCACTATAAATGATTTCATGTCTGTCCTAACAACTGCTTGCATTGATCTATTAATAGCTGTTGTTAAATGGCTAAAACAGATGAGTGGATTTCTTTTTAAGCAGCACTGTCATTGGGTTTTTAAGCACCACTGTCATTAGACTATTAAATGAAATTCCCCAACCACCTACAGACTCAACAAGAAAATCCTCCCTTCTGGATCCATCAGATGGTACTTTAGAAAGAAAGGCCTCTGTGTCCTGGTGAATGCCTGATTTATAAGGGGTGGAGATGAATGGGGGCTGGAAAAACAGCGAAAAGTGTTCAAATTGTCCCAGCCAATTTGTCAGTTCCAGTACAGAGCTGAGGGTATAACAAGGCACTGGTGTTTATAAAATTGAAGGTCTTTATCTCAAGACTTGGTGTGCAGCATTAAAAAAGGCCTCTTCTCAGCCAAGAATGAGATTGCCAAAAGGGATGGGGGGAATCTATGCCAATGCTTTCGACATGGTTCTGAAACCTCTGCATTGCTGATCACAGGATTTAGAGCTAGACAGATCTTTGAGGAAATTGAATCCAACCCTACTTTCAATTCAATTCAATCACCATTTACAGATGGAGTGAAATGCTTCATTCAGTCGTACCAATAATAAGTAATAGAACTGAGGGCTGAAGTCCAGCTCCTCTGAACTTTAATCCAGTCTCCCTCTTATTCTACCACCATGTCTCCTCAAGATGTTGCTGACTGACTCTCCATTACTTAAGACATGTTTGAAGTGCTTCTGGGGGATGTGAGGATGAAATTGTGCTCAAGTCACCCAAACCCTCTCACAACCAAGGGCATGGGCTACAAAAAGGCTGGTTAGAACTTGGAATATGGGCTGTGGTGATGTAACAGAGTAGCCTCAACCAAGTTGCAGTAGTTTGATTAAACTCACAATGTTGGACTCATTAGGGTCAAACTCTAGCCAACCAGGACATAAGCCACAGATATGTATGATGTAGGAAGCATTTCATATTTTTAGCAGGCTACTCAGCTGTGAGGGCAGCTAGGTTGCTCAATGAATAGTGACAGGCCTGGAGTCAGGAACACCTGAGTTCAAATTTGGCCTCAGACACTTACTAGCTATGTGACCCTGGGCAAGTCATTCAACTCTATTGACCTCAGTTTCTTCATCTGTAAAATGAGTTGGAGAAGGAAACAGTAAACCATTCCATCATCTTTGCCAAGAAAACCCCAAATGGGATCATAGAATCAGACATGACTGAAAGAACTTAATGCCAACAACAACAAAACTCAACTGGGATGTCTTACAACTCCATATTAGCTGACATTTATATGGTGCTTTACACTAGGTTCACAAAGTACAGACACACACACACACACACACACACCTCATTACAGCAACCCTGTGAGGTAGGGGATATTATGAACCCCATTTTGCAGATAAGAAAACTAAGATTGTTAAGTGAATGGCCCAGGGACATGCAGTTAGTAAGTAGCTAAAGCAGAATTTGAAACCCAAGTTCTTTCTGATTTCAATTCTAGTACTTCTACTCTGTTTTTCTACACATTCCCTGAACAAGTGGGTTAATGCAGGAGCAACCTGATTTCTCTTAGAAGTAAATCCCCCATGAAAGAGCTTTTATCTTTCACAATGGAACTTTCCATTTTAGAGACATTTAAATGACTAAGAATGTCTGCAGAAGAGAAAGTCTATTATCATGGACACTTCTCCAAGCCATCCTTTTGGCACATACCAACCTCCTTCCCTATTCCCCCTCCTCCTCCTCACCCCCTCCCCAACCTTTCCAACTCCCAACTTGGTAATGCTATGGGGCTCTGGGGCTCCATTCCAGGGAGAAAGAGGACGTTAGCCTTTCTCCACTCCTCCTGCCAACTCATCCCATTCCTATGTACAGAAGAAGAAGAAATGTAATGGTGTTATTAAAGATTTGTTAAATCTTCCCATAGTTCAGAATTAAATCCCATTCAAAGCAGAATTAAACAAACAAAAACCAGACCATTTTGGAGCCAGGCATCCTGAATGAGGATTAAAGATATAAAGCACAAGATCAAGGCTGGTGCTAAGGAGAAGCATGAAATAGACCATGTTTGGTTCCTGTGTCTCTTCAGCCTTTTTTTCCAATGAATATGAAAACCTGGGCACTTAATCCCTTCGTGTGTATCTCCCTGATAGCCCAAGTGTATCTTCTACCTCCATAGAGCATCTCATAGCTAGAAAGTACCCTGCTGTGTTCATGACCTTTCCCCCAACACATCCCTTTTAAACCTCATTGTATTACTGTCATGGAAGCAATGAGTTACATTAGATTGACCACTAAACTAATCCTTTGGGGCAGGGGTTCTTAAACCTTTTTCTGTCATACCCTTTTGGAAGTCTGATGAAGCCCATACATACATACATATATGTGTGTGTGTGTGTGTGTGTATGTATATATATATATTTTTAAATGCATGCAAAAGAATACATAAGATTACATAGGAAACTAATTATATCGAAATTCAGTTGTCAAAATATATAATTTTTTCAAAGTTCACAGGCCTCAGGTCACTTCTTCCTTAAGTCATCTTAGTTTTTTAGTATGTGACCTCCTCCCAGATAATATTATAACTTCAACTATTAAAAGATAAGATTCCTTAAGAGTTTTGTTAAGGGTAGGAATTTCAAGCAGGCCAGTGAGGAGCCCTGAAGCATCCTTTGAATCATGGGATTTAGGCAGCCATTTCACTTCCATCCCTTAACAGACTTCCTACCCTTCTTTCCCTCTTACCTCCCATCTCCTTCCCTCCCCCAAGTAATCATCAATTTCAGTCAAACTTTGTTTAAACAGATAAGGGATCTGAGAAACCAAGGAGCAGACTTTAAGGTTGAGGTCAAAGATGAAAAATAGCACTGACCATCAGGACTGCTCTTTTGAAGAGTCTGGAGTTAGCAGTGGTCGTCAGAAGGTGGATGCTGGTGATGTCAGCACCGCCTCGATCTGCTGCCACAGTCACCTGGCGGGGATCTCCACCAAAGCTGGTGATGTGAGCCTGTACCCATTTCAGAGCTGTTACCTGATCCAACAGACCCCAGTTTCCACTGGCCTCACTAGATCCTGGAAGAAAGACAAAATTCATCATGACGTAAGTTTATAATTGTAGTCAAGTGATACCAGTAGAGCCCTACCCTCAAAATTTAAAAGATCAACTGTACAAGGGCAGGGAATATAAGAGACAGGCAGCATGTTATAGTGGAAGAATCACTGGATTTGGTATCTGGGGATACCTGGGTTCAAATCCCAGTTTGATAATTTAATAACTAAATCTCCGTCAGCAAATCATTTAACCTATCTGAGCCTCAGTTTCAATATTTGTAAAATGGAGATAATAATAATAATGTAGAAAATGTAGTATCTACCTTAGAAGTCCGTTGCAAGAATCAATTGAGATAATGAATGTAAAGGGCTTTGTAAACCTTAAAGGGCTATCTAAATGTTAGCTGTTGCTACTATTACGAAATAATGTATATAAAATATTTTGCAAATTTAAAAGTATATCATAAATGTCAGTTAACTCTATCATTATTATCATTAGTAGTAGAAAAGCATCTGGAGGTCTTGGTGGACTAATAATTCATTATGAGTAAATAGTATGGCATGTTATCAAAAAAAAAAACCCAAATAAACAAACTTAATACAATCTTTGTTGTCATTCAGTGATGTACAACTCTTCATAGTATCCATGGGGTTTTCTTGGAAAAGCCATTTCCTTTTCCAGTGGATTAAGGCAAACAGAGGTTAATTGATTTGCCCAGGGTCACACAGCTAATAAGTGTGTAAGACTGGATTTGGACTCAGGTCTTCCTGACTCCAGACCCCACACCCTATCTACTGAATCATCTAACTGATCCTAATGCAATTATAGGCTGCATTAATAGAAGTCCTTTACTGAAGTCTTATTCTGGTGTCTTGTCATAGGGCAGAGATAACTTAAACCCTTCTATGCCATGCCAATAGAGTATCAGGTCTGATAGGATTTGCCAAGCTGGAAAGATGTTGAGAACAGGGCCAAACACCAGGATGTATGACTGTTATCTGAGGTAAATCTAGAGAGATGCATCACTGGGTTGTCTATAGGGTGATGAAGTCTTTGGCCAAGCAACTCACAGAGTCTATTGGATCTGTTGGGATCTGTATTGGAGAAAAGGAAGGCAGTATTCACACCAACAAAGTCATGGATCAGTAAAATATTGAATCTAAAGTGAGGAAGGTAATAGTTCCATTGTACTAGCCTGATGAATTCAAGCTAGAGTAAGTCCAAAAGA
Organism: Dromiciops gliroides; assembly: GCF_019393635.1. Taxonomy (NCBI): domain Eukaryota; kingdom Metazoa; phylum Chordata; class Mammalia; order Microbiotheria; family Microbiotheriidae; genus Dromiciops; species Dromiciops gliroides. The sequence continues at coordinate 97,340,373 of NC_057861.1, forward strand.
CAGTAACCAGGATTATGTAGGAAATGAAGAACATGTCAAGCAAGGACCAGTTGGATAATAATCATTATAACAATAATGATGACAACAGTAACAAAAATGGCCCCAGGACAATTTCTTTCTGATTTCCATTGGACATAAGAATGAGAAGAACGAAATGACAATAACAATGACGCATTCATATAGTGCATAGTGTTTCACATATATTAACTCATTTGATCCTTGAAACAAACCTTTGCAATTGGTACTTCCTTATATTACAGAAGGAACAAGGGTGTTTCATCTAGTGAAGAGAAAATTGGGTGTGAGGTATAATAGAAGTCTTCAAATAATTGAAGTCATGTATGGGAGGGATCCAAGTATCTTGCTTTTCTATTTGAATCCCTGGCACTTAGCACATAATTTGCACTTAATAAATGCCTTTTTTTCATTCATTCATTCATTCATTCATTCATTCATTCATTCATTCATTCATTCCTTTGCTTGGTCCCAGGTGGTAAGGTTAGGATAATTGGTTATAAATTATTAGAAGGGAGATTTTTATTTGATATAGGGAAAAGCATCCTAATTATTAAGATGGTCTAAAGGTGTAAGAGAATGCTTTTGTGAAGTAATAAACATGCTGCAATGAGAAGACTTTAAGAAGACACTGGATGATGGTGTATTGGGTTTTTTTTTTTTGGTTATTGTTCTGTCATTTCAGTTGTGCCTTTCTCTTCATCATCCCATTTAGGGTTTTCTTGGCAAAGATTACTGGAGTTATTTGCCATTTCCTTCTCCAGCTCATTTTACCAATTTAGGAAACTGAGGTAAACAAAGTTAAGCCCAGGGTCACACAGCCAAATTTGTGAGGCCATATTTGAACTCAAGAAGATGAATCCTCCTGACTCCAGGTCCAGCACTCTATCCACTTCACCACTCAGCTGCACTGCTGTTGGGGGTATTCTATTATAAAGCATTTTATACTAAATGTAAGTTGTTTGTATGTTTGTTTGCTAGCATGATGATTATTCATTTTTTCATACAGAAGAGATGGAGCTCAGGGAAGAAATAGCTGGTGGGATAATTATTATTGAAACATTAGAGATGAAACCAAACACCCCTGGCTTTGCAGAATGGTTGAGACAGGAGGCTAGGATGATGAGGAAGGAGCATGTGAGGATATGCGGGCATGACGCCCGGGTAGAATGAGAACATAGGATGATTCGATGCTACTTTTGAGATGGATGAATGAATGAGTAAAAAACCAGACAAGTAAATCTGGAATAATTTTTAAATGGCCCTATTCAGCAATGTAGGAAACCAGGTAGGAGGAAGATGGTCCTAGAATCATTAGATTTCGAGCTGGAATGGATTGTAGAGATAGACTCATCCAGCCTCTTCATTTTGTTCCAGGTCCCACACCTCCAGGCTCTAAATTCTGCCCCATCCTCTAAACGTTTTTCTCTGTATAACACTCCCTCCCAAACATCACCTATTCTTCTTCTTAAGTCCACGTGTCCATGTCCTATCTTCTGAGCTAGGTTGTAAACAACTTAAGTCTCCTATTTATTTGTGTTTCTTCAGGGGTACAAATGTAGCATTCAGCACTCACTCAGCCAAAAGAACACCCATGGAGAGACTGACTGAAAACCTCCCTGAATTTCTAAAACCTCAAAAGGTTGGGACAGCTCTAGGGGAGTTCTAAGTTCAGATATCTTGGCTCAGGGTTTCACAAGAGGCAGGGGCAAGGTAAGAAAATGTTCCAGGAATGAGTGTGAGGTATAAGATAAGCACAGTAGGCATCCTGGTTCCCATTCCTACTTTCATGAAAACAATGAGCTGCTCAAGAGGAAGCTACTGCCTGCTGAAATCAGAGTCCCCAAATGACATTTCCCACTGTTCACTTAAAGAAGCATTAAGAAAGTGAATAACTTGTCTGTTGGGAGAGAATTTCAGAATTTCTTCAAGTGCATTTTACTTGCTATGACTGGAGAAGCCATCAGTGAGCCTATCTGTGAGCCTCCCTGCACCCCATGCTGTTGGATTTGTTAAGGTGGAAGAGATTTAGAGGTTAAATGGAGAACAGAATAGTAGAAAAATCAGTGGAGTGGGAGAGAAGCGATCCAATTTCTTCACTACATGGGGGTAACCCTGTGGCCCACTCCCATTTATCATGAGCCCTTTAAGGAAGAAGACAAAAGCAATACATGCCCAGCATCTTCTATAGATTTTGTCTGTCCTTAACTGCTCAAGAATTTAAAATCGTTCTCTGTTGCCTACAGCATTAACTCTGAATTCTTCAGCCTGACTTTCTTTTTTCTTTTCTTTTCTCTTCTTTTCTTTTCTTTTCTTTTCTTTTCTTTTCTTTTCTTTTCTTTTCTTTTCTTTTCTTTTCTTTTCTTTTCTTTTCTTTTCTTTTCTTTTCTTTTCTTTTCTTTTTTTTTGTGGGGCAATGAGGGTTAAGTGACTTGCCTAGGGTCACATAGCTAGTAAGTATCAAGTATCTAAGATTGGATTTGAACTCAGGTCTTCCTGAATCCAGGGCTGGTACTTTATCCACTGCACCACCTAGCTGCCCCCACCGGACTTTCAAGGTCCCTTACACCACCCCAATATCCAGAAATAGAGATATCTTAGAGATCATCTATCCCAGCCCCTCTCCTCAATTTACAGAAAAGGAAATTGAGACCAAGAAAAATTGAATAATTTCCCCAAGGTCACAAAGCTTGGCAGAGCTGGGCCTCAATTCCAAGACTTCTGTATAGTTCTCATTTCACTACTAGACCACACTGCTTCCTGGGTTTAATTTCTCATTCCGTTCTAGCACATAAACCTGTGCTCTAGCCAGTCTCTTCTGTTCACAGTTCCCTAGATGTGCCATTCTCTTCCCTGACTCCTGGGAGCCATGGTTCATCCTCTTCTCTTGCTCCTTTCCTAATGATAACAATGATAAGGTCCAAATTGGACCTGTGATATCACAGGCTCTCCTGGGTGAGGAAACTCCCTTAACTTGTAGTCTTAGAATATTGCCTGTGGCATAGCTACAATAAGTGACTGGCCAAGGGTCACAAGACAAGGCAGGCTCGAACCTACTTCTCTGTCCAGGGCTTAAACCTCCCCCTCACCCTAGCGGGCCCTAGCCTCTCAGAAACAATAAATATCAACTGCTGCTATTGCTACTGCTACTCAGAGCTCAACGCAGCATCTGGCTTATAATAAATCCTTAGTAAATGTTATTGGTTGACCGAGTGACGAGTACAATTTTCATGTCTATCTCAAACGAACCACTTTCTAAACAACAATCCTGTGAAGTAGACAGTATAGGTATTGTAATCTTGCTTCTACAGATGTGAAAACCAAGGTTCTGAGAATTTCACAAACTTTCTGATGACCTAATGCCAGCTACAGGTTCTTTTCTTCTACATCATTTTTCTTTTGCATTTTTCCAAATCCTACCTATTCTTGAAGGCCTCCTCCTCCAGAAAGCCTCCCCTGGCTACTGGAGTGCCCTGTAGCTTTCCCTTTTAGGGAGTCCTATCACTCTTGGACCTGTTGTGGACCCCATTGGCAGTCTAATGAAACATATGGACCTTTCCTTTTTGAATAACACTTTTTTTTTTTGGTGAGGGAATTGGGGTTAAGTGACTTGCCCAGGGTCATACAGCTAGTAAGTGTTCAGTGTCTGAGGCTGGATTTGAACTCAGGTCCTCCTGAATCCAGGGTTGGTGCTCTATCCACTGTGCCACCTAGCTGCCCCTGAATAACACTTTTAAACAAAAAAAATATATACACAAACATACACACATATAACTATAACCATAATTATCTCTATATATTTATCTATCTATATCTATCTGTCTGTCTCTGTATCTATCCATCCATCCATCCATCCATCCATCCATCCATCCATCCATCCATCCATCCATCCATCCATCCATCCATCTATCCATCTATCTACCTATCTCTCTATACCAGGGTATAGAGGCTAGATGAATCCCTATCAGGGATACCATAGAAAGGTGGTTGGGCTAGACCAGGAGTTCTTAAACTTTCTTGATCCATGGACCCCTTTGGCAGTCTGATGAAGTCTATGCACCCCTTCTCAGAATAAGGTTTTTAAATGCATAAAATAAAACATATATGCATATTATCATTGTTCAGTCATTCAATCATTTCTGACATTTTGTGACCCCATGGACCACAACATGACAATGCTGTCCGTGAGGTTTTCTTGGCAAAGATACTGGAGTGCTTTGCCATTTCCTTCTCCAGTGGATTAAGGCAAACAGAGGCTAAGTGTCTCGCCCAGGGTCAAACTGTTAGTAAGTATCTAAGGCTGAATTTAAACTCAAGCCTTCCTGACTCCAGGCTCAGGACTATATCCACTGAACTACCTAATGTATATAAAATGATAACCATAATCATGAGCATATATCTATATGACTGTATGTATGTATGCATGTATGTAATGTATCCATTCATCCATTCATCCATCCATCCATCCATCCATCCATCCATCCATCCATCCATCCATCCATCCATCCATCTGCTGGATGATTCCCTGTCAGAGATACCATAGTATATATAACAATTTATATGTATATATACATAATATATACATGCATGTGTGTGTATATGTACAATATACACATACATATAGATATATAATATATATGTATAAAACTATATATAGTGTGTATAGATGTGTGTGGGTCTCTGAGTATATATGTGTGCATATGCATAGACACACATATGTGAATATATATGTAAAATATATATAAACTATATATAGTATGTGTGAATATATATTTTAATATACACATATATACAACTATATCTAGATACTCTGTGTGTGTGTGTGTGTGTGTGTGTGTGTGTGTGTGTGTAACTAGGGAACAGAGGCGGGATGAGTCCCTGCTCTCAGGGATGCTATAAAGAGTATTGGAAGATTGGACTAGACTGGTGCTCTTAACCTTTTTGAGGTCATAATCCCCTTTGACAACCTGATGAAGCCCATGGACCCTTTCTCAGAAGAATATTTTTAAATGTATAAAATACATAGGATCATAACATAAACTAATTATATGGAAATATAGATATAAAATATTTTTAAAAGCCCTCAGACCTAAGGGCAAGACTCTGTGTTCTAGTCAGTTTCCCACATTGGCACATGCAGTTCTTTCCAGTGTGCTGGTTCTCTTTCTCTATGGAGGTTATAAGCTCCTCAGGAGCAGAGATCATCTCTCAATTCTTCTCTGTCCTCCACACTTTCCTCAGTCTTATCACAGTGTTGAATATCACCATGATTGTTCAGCACATAATGGAGTCAATTGATATTCATTTACTATACACCAGGGTGAGTCTACTGTGCTAGGCTAGGAGTGATATAGAGAAGTAGGCGACATGGTCTCTGAGTTGTCTCTGATTTCACAGAGCTGTGTTTTATTCAATAATAGACTCTCAGAGTTGGAAGGGTTCACCCCTTCTATTCTACAAATGAGGAAACTGAGGTAGATTAATAGAAAAACAATATGATATTATAAACTGCTGATCTTGAAGTCAGGATATCCAGATTAAAAGATAATTTTTTTTCACCCAAGAATCATGTGACTTTAAGCAAATTATTCCATGCCTCTAAACCTCAGTTTCCTCTTTTCTAAAGAGGAGGTTAGATGGCTTATAACATCCTTTCCACCATAATAGTCCACAAATGTATGAAAACATTTTATAAAAACAAAAGGCTGAACACATATAAAAGATTAAAGATTGGAACTGAACTGGTGGTGATTTCATTAGTATAGTCAAGTGAATAAGCATTTTTAAGCACCTAATATATGCTAGTCACTATGTTAAATATTGAGGATACAAAGAAAAGCAAAAACAGCCCTTGCCCTCAGGGACCTTACAATCTAATGGAGGAAAACAACTGTATACAAACAATTTATATACAGTATTAATTGGATGCAATATCAAAGGGGAAAGACCAGCATTATGGAGGACTAAGAAAGACTTTTTATAGAGGATAGGACTTTAACTGAGACTTGAGGCTAACCAAGAAAGCCAGTAGGAAGAGACAAACAAAGAGAACATTCTAGGTATGAGGGAAAGCTAGAGATAATGCATGGACTTGGGAAATGGAGTTTGAGATGGGGAAATTCCATTTTCCAATGCATATTGGACATTTCTCTTCAACTTGTAGTCTTAGAGAATAAAAACATATACAGTTGATTATTGTTATTAGTAAATAACTCAAAATTTATGTCATGGTCATGTCAAGAAGATTCATGATACCATTTTTAATATCTGAAGACCAGAGTTCATATTCTGAACCTAGATCAATAGACATGGAAATGTGTTGGCCTCATCTTAGCCTCTTTGTTAGTGTTATGTCCTCCAAGCAAAATCAACGTACTTTCTTAAATCCAGATGACCGTAGCTAAGCTGTTACTAGGCAGGAATGAAATGTATAAGCAGGTCAGGGAAGGCTATCTTCTGGAATGCTCCCCCTCTCCATCTCTACCTCCTGGCTTGCCTGACTTCCTTCAAGTTTCAGCTAAAATTCCACATTCTACAGAAATCCTTTCCTAAACCCTCTTAATTCTAGTGTCTTCTCTCTGTTGATTTCCTACTTAGACTGCTGCATATAGACAGTAAACACATAGTAGTTTGCATGTGTCTCTCCCATTAGATTGTGAGCTTCTTGAGGGCAGAGACTGTCTTTTGTCTTTCTTTGTATCCCCAGAATTTAATGCAGGGCCTAGCACATGAGCATTTAATAAATATTTTTTAACTGACTAGCTAATTATATTGACTACTCACAGCATATTTATTTCCAGTTAGAATTAAGCTAGACTATTTAGAGACAGAGATTTTCAGTTAAAAAAAAGTGAAAAAAGATTTTCTCCCCTCACTGAAGTCTCTAAATAGGTCCCCACTGTCCCTATGTGACCAAAGGTACATAGGAAGTAAATGACAGCAGCAAATTTAATCTATGGTTCTTTTTTTTCAAAGTCAGCAGACTTATCTGATCCCACTAACCCGCCAATTTCCCTACCTACAGAATAGGAGAAATGAATATTTACAATTACTGTGTCAATTTACAACTACTGTGATTTGCTGTTGTCCCAAGCACTGTGCTAGGTTCTGGAAACACAAAGACAGAAGTGAAAAAGTCTCTGTCCCTACCTCAGAGAACTTACATTCTCTTTGGGGAGACAACACGTGTATGTATACATATACATATATATGCGCATATATATGCACATTTATATGTGTATGCAAAATAGATACAAAGTGTTGGGACAGAGAGACCACAGCCGTTTGGGGGATCAGTATAGTAGAAGACAAAGGCCTTGGAGGCAACAAGGGATTGTGAGGCACGAATGAGATCCTCTATGTAAAAGAGCTTTGTGAAATTCAAAATGTTATACCATGTGGAAACATTAGATCTCAGAGTAAAAGCTACTGTGTTTAAAAGAACAGGGGAGATTCAATTCAATTCAATTCAATGAACTTTACTATGCAATTCAATCCAACCAATATTTATTACATGCAAGGTATTGTGCTAGTTGATGGGAAAACAAATATAAGATGATGTAGAGAAGGAATTTGTGTATATGTCTGTATGTGGGTCCATTTTCCTGGGACTTATGTATTTAATATTATGTACATATATATATGGAGACAGCTAGTTAGCTCAATGGATAGAGAGCTAGGCCTGGAATCAAGAAGACCTGAGTTCAAATGTGACCCTGGACAAATCACTGAACTTCTGTTTGTCTAATCTACTGTAAAAGGAACTGACAAACCACTCCAGTATCTTTGTTAAGGAAATCCAATATGAAGAGTCAGACACAACTGAATGACTCAAAACCAGCAACAATATATGTATATATGTGTGTGTGTGTGTGTATATATTATAACATACATACACATGTTGTTGTATATTATATTGTATATATACACATATGTATACATAAATGTAAATATACATGCATGTGTATTAGAGAAAAGAAAAATGAACAAAGGGATAACCAATTTTAATGAGATTAAGGAGGGCTGCAGGTGGTAGTGATTATGGTATTGGACAAAGGAATGACTAGACATTAAATATCTCCTCTCAGGCATCCCAGTAGGTCCATAGATGTGTAAGGGACTGAAATATGTCCAGGAAACACAATTCTGGGCCATCCCCCTTATTCTAAAGAGAATTAAACCAGTGTAGTCATGTGCTGATTTATAATGATAGACATCTTTATAGGCATTTAAGATTTGCAAAGTACTTTCAGTGAGAAGAATGCTGGATTCCGAGTTAGAGGAAGGGGTGTGGGTAGAATCCTTGCTCTGGCCATGGACAAAAAACATGACCTTTCTGGGCCTCAGTTTTTTCATCTATAAAATGAGGAGAGTGGATTAGATGATCTCTAAGTCCCTCACAGAACACAGAGGTGTGTACATGTGTGTATGGTGGGGGGGAGAGTGTGTGTGTGTGTATGTGTGTGTGTGTAGAAATAGTACAATTACTATGATTCCCCTTTGATAAAGAAGACTATAGAAGCAGAAGGAGACAATGACTTGCCCCATTCACAAAACAGAGCAGGGTTTACAAATGCAGGTTTCTTGATTCCATTACACCAGGGTCTCTCCACTTGAAGGCCTCTACAGAAGGCAAACAGTGGAATTATTTTTGCTGGAAACCCATGACAATTACATCACTGGGGATTTTCAAAAGTAGGCTAAACAATTTGGGTCTGTCCCAAGTTGGTATGTAAGGAGACAGGACTGTTTCCCCAGACAGTTAAGAGAACAGCGTTGGTTGAAAGGTGCTAAATACACACAAGGAAATCTCTTTTGCCAACAAAGATCATCTTTCCCTCCTCCAAACGGCTGAACTATTTTCTCTCTTGTGTCATTTAATATTTTGTCTTATGTTATTTTTCTTTGTGCCTACATTCCATTTCTTTTTATAACCTCTGGGCAGGGATTATGTTTTTATATATTTTACCTGTCACAGTCTCTAGTAGAGAAAGGGTACTTGTTGAGTTATTATGAAGTTTCAACCAATTGTCATCCTCTAATGCTTAGGAATCGGAATGCATACAACTACATGCAGTAGGCACCTAATAAATGTTTGTTGAATGATGATTAAATGAATGAATGCAACTCACCAGTGCTCAGGAAGCCAAAGATGCCAACTCGGTAGCTTGCAGTGACCACAATGACATCTCCAACTGCAGCAAGAAACGATCCTTCCAGGTCTAGCTGCTCCCTTCTCCCACCATTTTCACCAGTGTTGTGAAAGAACACTAGCACTGATGCATTCCGACCCTGAAAAAATGAGAAACAGCCTTTATAGACTGAGGGAGAAAGAATATTAGATACCTGGCTCAGTTTTAAGTGTGCAAATTGGGTGCATATGGTTTTCACCCCTTATCTAAAAAAGACTTTTTCTATGTGGGGTGGCCTTGAGATATGACTTGTTTGTTTTGTTTTGTTTTGTTTTGTTTGCAGGGCAATGGAGGTTAAGTGACTTGCCCAGGGTCACATAGCTAGTGTAACGATTAGAATGACACCACCTGCTGGAGAGTTACTATAGGAAAGCTTTGCCATAAGAAGAAGGTATCTGAGGACAAGCCATGTGGTTTCCCTTGGCATCAGGAAGTGACGTTTGTTCATGGATACTGTCTATAAAAGAGGTGAGGCTTGCTCTCTTGCGCTTTTTCTGGAGGACCTCAGTAGGGAGAGGAGCTGGAGACATTGGCTCCCTAAGATAGACAGCTGAATCTAGGCCTCTTTCTCTCTTTTCACCAAATTCTTATTCTCTTTAATAAATGCTTAAAAGTCTAAACTCTTGCTAAAGCTGATAATTTATTGGCGACCACTCATATTTTAGACAGACTAGCTAGAATTTTAGCCCTTACACTAGTAAGTGTCAAGTGTCTGAGGCCGGATTTGAACTTGAGTCCTCCTCAATCCAGGGCCAGTGCTTTATCCACTGCACTACCTAGCTGCCCCTGAAATATGACTTGCTTTTTTTTTTTTTTTTGGTGAGGCAATTGGGGTTAAGTGACTTGCCTAAGGTCACACAGCTAGTAAATGTAAAGTGTCTGAGGTCAGATTTGAACTCAGTTCCTCCTGAATCCAGGGCCGGTGCTCTATCCACTGAGCCACCTAGCTTCTCTGCTATGACTTGCTTTTTACCCCCCCCTTCCCCCTTCTTATTTCAGGAGCCCTAACCCTTGATGTGATATAAATTTCTTTCTAGCAGATATCCTGCAAATAATGATTAATCAAAGGGACAGAAAAGTCCTTAAGAAATCATCTTGTCCAATGCCTAACCAGTGCAAGAGAACTATAATGTAGAGTAGAATGAAAGCCAGTCCTCAAGTCGTAATACCTGGGTTCAAATTCCAGCTCTTCTACTTGCAACTAAAATGGCAAATCCCTTCACATGTCTGGATCTTAGTTTCGTCACATGCAAAAAGTTCCCTAAGGTCCCTTCCAGTTTTGAATCCTATGGTCCCCTGAAATGGGAGCAAGGACAGAAGAGGGATGACTTGTCCAAATCAGTGGCAGAGACTAAACAAGAATCCAGGTTTCCTGGCTTTAATTTGGTGTCTTTCTACTACTTTCTTGTGGCTATATGTACATACACATACAGGGAAATTGGAAGAACTGATCTTTCAACACAAGCAAGTAACACATATATGTATGTATATATATATATAGAGAGAGAGAGAGAGAGAGAGAGAGAGAGAGATGTATATATTTTGTTGTTGTATTGATTAGTCATTTCTGACTCTGTGATGCCATTTGCCGTTTCCTTGGCAAAACTACTGGAGTGATTTGTCATTTCTTTCTCCAGCTTATTTTTACAGATGAGGAAACTAAGGCAAATGGGGTTAAGTGACTTGCCCAGGGTCACACATCTTGTAAGTGTCTGAGGCCAGATTTGAACTTGGGTCTCCTGTCTTCAGAGGTGGCACTCTCTCCACTGCAGCACCTAACCATCCCACACATATGTGTATGTGATTTATTTAATGCCAAGCTCCCCCCCAAAACATCAAACTAGAGGCTGTGTTAGATTAAATTTCACATGGGATAACATGAAGATCTGGAATGTTTTAAACTGTAGAAAACCATCAATGTGCATGAATCACTCTTTTCCTGAATCTCCTTTTTTTTCTTCTTAATCAGCAAAGAGAAAAAATTTGCCTTATTACCAGTGAATAGGAATGGAGCAGGTGGGAATGGGGAATGAGGAAGGAAAACGCAGTAAGTCACAGTCACCTCTCAGCTGCATGCAAACACAGGTCTGAAGCCTAGGACTTTGGAGACTCAAATGACATTGCTCTCACTCTCAGATTCACCCTCTCCACTTATCTGAGTTGACTGAGGTCAGTAAGCCACCCAAGATGGATGCCATAAAGGCTTCTTTGCTCCAGGTCTTTGGCGGGGCTTCACTGGGAAGAATAGGAGGGCCTTTCACTCAAGACAGATTATACCAACTGAAGTAGACAAAATCAGGAAATGGCAATTTTGTTACAAGCATCTAGTCACCACTTCCTAGTCCATCATTTTCAGTTAAGTGATACATTTTGCCTAACTTATTTTTTCAAACAGAATCTCAGAAGCAAGAGTATGCTTCTTCTTGTTGTTTGTTGTTTGTTGTTGTTGTTGTTGTTGTTGTTGTTTGTCCTTCATTCTTGAGGGGGACCACAACATCTGGGTGATGTCATGACTTGCACTAAATTGGATTTAAGTGAGGGATGGCTGTACGAGGTCACCAACCTCATCTTCTCCTCCAAAGCCATCTGGGTTCAGTGACAAGACATATATTAGGCGCCTGGGGAAGACCCCAGGTATTTAAGGCAGTTGGGGTTAAACAACTCGCCCAGGGTCACACAACTAGAAAGTACCTGAGATGAGATTTGAACTCAGGTCCTTTTGACTCCAGGGCCAGCCCTCTATCCACTGTGCCACCTAGCGAGCCAGCTAAATTTTCATGGTGTCTAATGCTATTTCTGCTACCTCAGACTCCCCCCCCCCCTTTTTGCTGGCGTAAGGCATCTACAATATATTGTTGGAGACTGTACTCAGTGCATAGAGGACTGCATCCCACTTCCACCCACCCCCAGAATAGGAGGTTATAGCTAGGGAATATCACTTGCTGAAATTGATGAATCAACCCACAATAGATGGAACTAGCTCTCTATAGGAATTTTCCCAAAGGTAGAAATCCTAATAGATTAGCAAATGGGAGGCAGACGCCACCTAAATCTTACCAATATGACTAGCAGCTGCTCTCCCATATAATAGGGAGCCATCAATATAAAATGTAAACCATTTTCATAAGAGCACTCATTTTGGAAATTGTAGCATCATAATATATGAATCAGTGATGATCAAATGGAAACATTTTCTAGCTTGCTTAATCTGGGGAGAATCTCTTTTGACTGGGTGATCTATCAGCTATTCTTCCAATAAAAAGAAAGCAAGATAAAGCACACAACATACTTTACAAACCCCATGTCACTTCTCTGAACCTCAGTTTCTCTAGAAGTAAATTGAGGGGTTTGAGACTGATTTCTAAGGCTTTTTTTCCAGCTCCGGCATTCTATGCTCTCTGCTCTGACATTATGCATTCTAAGGCCTGTTCCAATCCTACCCTAAGTATACCCACCCCATATGGCTCAGCCTGAAGCAGGCTGTCAACTGCCTCTCTAGTACTATAGCAGGAACATTATACGTGTGATAAGGATGGTCGGGGAGCTTACTTGGTCTGCTGGGACCTCCTGTGCAACTGAGAATATAAGCTGTGGCTCAGGGAGGGAGAGAGGATCAAGTCCTCTGGCTCAGTGCCAAGTAATGATGGCGCAATTCTTTGTTGGTCCCAATGACTTGTGTTTTGCTATGACACAGTGATCCCTTACTGGATCCTTGTGATTGTGGGACTATGTCAAAGGTGACTGACAACTAGATTAAAGAGACCTATCCACTCAGTAAATTTCTAAAAGGGAGATCAAAGCCTTCCCCTTTGTCTCTGCACTCTGACACCTCTCTCTTGGCCCTCCAGCACAGGGGAAGGCAGTAAGAGGGAGGGGATTTCTCTACTTCCCTTCCCCCAAGGCAGGAACTATGATCATCACTAGCACAAAGCAGGGAGAACATGTGCTTGCCTGGATGAATTGGAGTTTGAGACTTGCCTTCCCAGCTGCCTCCCCTGCTTTGTGTTTCTTTCCTTGATCACATTAGCCAAATAGAGGTCATGAGAGAGAGATGCTTCCAGCCTCTATCATGGTTACTTCATGAGCTAGAGAGGTCCAGTCATTAAACTGAGCGTTGGTTGTGAGTAGGAGTTGCTACTGGGGGAGATGACCAGCCATCCCTGCATGAGTGACTGCTCAGAAAAATGCAGACTGAGGTAAAAGTGAAATCTGCTCAGCAGTCCCGTAGTCTCCCAGTGTAACACAATAGCAGCGAGGGATTACGGTTTCATGTTTCAGGTATTTTTCAGCGTATGTTTCTGAGTTTTCTGTGTGTTAAGTATGTTTCGTGGCTGAGAAAGTAAATAGCAGTCCTTCACCTGATATCCACAGTTGGATAGCTTTTCGATAGAAGGGACCCTGTTAATCCCTTTTGGGGAGACCCAGGATATAATCCATCCCTGACTTTTAGTTCAGATTTTATCTTGCACAGCAGGGTGGGGAGAGAGGAGGGCATGATATGCAGAGAATGCCAGAAAAAGCCTGCTCTCTCTTTGGAGAATGAATGCAGTTCCTATGAGGTCAGCTGCAGCTGACGTACAGAATATACTACCCCTCCTATGCGAAGATGAAACAATGGAGGTGCCACAGGACACTGTGACCAGTGTTTATATGGGGGGGGTGACTTAGCACTATGCAATCCACACTCTCACCCAGATGTGCAGTGACCAAGGGTTAGGTGGAGTTATGACCATGGGGACAAAGGGAAACATATCAGACTACTTGGAGAATGAGCCTGGAATCTTGACCTTGTTGGCCCACCAGGGGAAAGCAATTTTTTAACAGTGACTCATTTACATGTCAAATATCCTCGTCATTTAATACTCACAAGGTTTTGAGGGACAAACACATTCAGGTACAAACAGTCTTCACTGACAGTGGAAGATGAGGCCTTTCCAAATCCAGGCTGCCAACAGTTGGCCCTAAAGAGACAGGTTGAGTTACCACATACAGAATTCAATCCAAGCTAATTTTCATGACCTTCATTGCCCCCCTAGCTCTCTTTCCTCCTCTCCTGCTGTCTCCTCCCTCCCAAACCTCCCTTTCTTATCACTAATGAATAAAGGAGAGAGACATATTGTCTTGTCAATATTTCATGGAGTTCTTTGTTTGTAAAAGTCACTTTTAAACATTTGTAAAAACACATTCCAAATTGCAGAGTCTAGACAGAGATCAGTACTGCACAGCAAACTGCCTCTCTCTGTGTACTAATGTCTAATGGGCATATCTATGCACAAAGCCCCTGGTTGATCATCTAGGATGCAAATGAACTGATGTGAAACAGCAAGCAAAGTAGGTGAAAGAGGCAGCTCCAGGCTTCAGCGGGGTAATTTGGCCATTCTTACAGAGGCAGCTTGTTCTGAAAAGATCAGAAGGTCTTAGCTCGAGTCCTGGTTTGGGCCCTTTCCTTTCTAAGCCTGCATTGCCTTATTTGTAAAGTGGATATGACAGTCATCATTAGCATAGGGTTATAAGGATCAAGTGAGATAAGTTACGCAATAGACTTTATAAACTTTATATCACTTAATACATTAAAAACATTTATTTACTATCTACTATGTGCCATCTATGGACAGCTAGGTGGTGTAGTGGATAGAATGCCAGGCCTAGGGTCGGGAAGACCTGAGTTCAAATGTGATCTTGTTCACTTACTACCTGGGCAAGTCACTTAACCTTGTTCACCTCAGTTTCCTCATTTATAAAAGGAATTGGAGAAGGAAATGGCAAACTACCCCAGTATCTTTGCTAAGGACACCCCAAATGGGGTTGGACATGACTAATCAACAAAACAATAAGTGGGAATGAATTTGTCCTGACCATCCATACCATCTCATTCAACCCTGCCTCTCAGTAACTGTCCACATTTGAAAGAAAGCTGAGTTAAGGACACATATCCTAACCGTGGAACAAAGCAAAGTCTGGTATGCAATCAGTCACTTATTATGAAGTAACTTCTATGGACGAGGTACAACGTCGGGAACTGAAGACACAAAGAAAAACAGATGAAACCTCTGAAGAGTTCAATCTATCCTCTCCTCAAGGAATTTATATTCTATTGGGGGAGACAATTTATGAGAATATGCAGAATAAATACAAACAGTTCTAAGGTAGTGAAACAGGGTATAGTTAAGGACAGAGGCCATTAATAGTAGAGAGGATGAGGAAGGACTATACTGAAGGTAGTGCTTGAGCTGCCCCTTAAAGGGATCGAGAAAAAGCATTACAGGCATTGTTGTTGTCCAGTCATTTCAGTCATGTCTAACTCTTTGTCTTGGCAAAGATACAGGAGTGCCATTTCCTTCTCCAGTTCATTTTACAGATGAAGAGACTAAGGCAAGCAAGGTTAAGTGAGTTACCCAGGGTCACACAGCATGTAAAGTCTAAGGCTGGATTTGAACTCAGGTTTTCCTGACTATTGGCCTAGCGCTCTATCTAGCACACCACCCATCTGTCCTTTCCAGGCATGGGGATGGTCAAAGAGGTTAATAATTACATATCAGTCATCATTACAAAATGCTTTCCCTTCATTGTCTCATTAGATCCAAGCTCAGTGTTCTTTCTACTGTGCTACAATTCCCTTCCCTACATAGGGTGTGGCTGGAGTGTGGCTGGATGGCCTAAAGGCCAGGCAGAGAAATGTAACCTCTACTATGAAGGCCAAGGGAGCTATTGATAGTTCATGGGAAGAGCAATGACATGATTAGATTTATGATGTAGAGCAGACCCACAAAACTACCCCTCAATGGCACTCTTACCGTGGCACCATGGCCTCCCAAGACCCAGTCCAGTTAAATGATTCTGGTGCACTGAATCGCTTCTGTGCCAGTGGTGGTGCCGCATATGGAACTCCAAAGAACTGTATGACTCGTTTCCACTCGGTACCCACTTGAATTGCCTCAGATCTGCCCTTCAGAGTCCCTTGGGTGGCAATGAATACCGTGGCTGGGTCTGTGGTATAGTTCAGCGTGGAGATACCTGTAGGAAAATGGCAAAAATAAACACTTTGCCCATGTTGTTGTTGTTTTACTAATATTTAATGATAAAAATGCCATGCTTTTGAGCGACAGAATCTTAGGGTTGGAAGGCACTTTAGAAAACAGCTGGTTCAACTCCAATTTTTTTTTTTTTTACAAATCAAGGCTGGATTTATTGTTTTGTTGATTGTCTAGAATTTAGAAAGTGATAGACAAAATTATAATTATGCAGATTAAACTTGAAAAGTGTTTTGTGTATGCATTTTTGCCCCAGAGAGCCAGTTATTTAACATCTACCAGCATCCCTGCTTAAAGCTGAAATATAACTTTCAGTTATGCCCACCCAAGATATTAGGAAATTTTGACTTTTCCCCTTTAGTTCTCTCTGCAGATAAGTAGCAAAGAGGGGAAATGGTGAGTGGCTCTATTTAGGCAATTCCAATTTTGACAACATCCCAACACCTGGACAGGTGGAAGGATGGTTCTGCTTGGCCACAGTGGGGGCGGGGATTTCAGAGAATTACTTTCAGGTCAAAAGGGGAAAAAAAGGAATACTGTTCAACAATTAATTAGAATGATTCCAAAGTGAAGATTCTGTGTTTAAAGGACACACAATGCAATGCTGCAGTAATCCTCTTATTGGTTCTAATGTACATTTTCTCTGCTGAACTAATCCGACCTCTAAGTTTCCTTCCAGTCTGAAATTATCCTGTGAAATGTTATGAGTCTGGGCCTCCTTTGAGGGCCCAGACCAATACTTCTGCTCCCCCAAGGGTTTTCCAGGGCTATGTCTACAGTAGGCACTTGAATGAATGAACCACAGCAAACTTAGCCTGTTTCTTTTATGGACATTTACTTAATGTCATTTATGACTATCTACACCTCAAAATCTTCCTCGAGTAGAATTTAGTCTCATTTGCCAAGTTAACCCTTGACATAATAGAAAGAGCTTTGGATTTGGAATAGGAAGACCACAGAATCATAGATTAGGGCTGGAAGGGACAGAAACTCCTTTCCTTTTCACAAATGAGTAAACAGAGGCCAAGAGAGCTTAAGTGACTTTCCAAAGGTCCCAGGGGTAGTAAATGGTAGGGTTGGGATTCAAAATCAGGTCCCCTGATTAGAATCTAGTTTTCTTTTCCTTATAGTTCATGGCCACAATACAATAGTGTTTACTATTTAGCACTAAGTACCTTACTGGGTATTGTGAGGAAAGTATTTCACAGACTGTAAAACACTACAGAAACCTGAGTTTTTAATGTAATTGGCCTGTGCTTTCCAAAGTTCCAATGACTTAGTGAATACCACCCATTCTTCTGCCACAGGAGTTATTAACCTGAACTGAGACCAGAAGCAGAAACTCAAGAATTGGAAAGATCCAGTGGGCACTCTATAACCTGAACATTTCTTGAAGTTACCAACTACTCCTCTCTCCTTCACAAGATTTCCTGTTTGGCTTGAAAATTGAAGAGACTGCTAAACATTCAGCATTTGAGAGGCCTGCCTGACTCCGGCCACCCCTGGAGACCTGGTCGGTTCCAGGGGAAGTTGGTTCATTTTGGAATCTGACAGAGAAAGAATATGTCAGAGTAACTTTTAATTTTTTTTTCTTTTTTTAATTAAGAATTTTAAGAGGATGCAAATCTGATTTCCCACAGACAGCATTAATTATCACTTCCTTCAGAGCTGTCAAAGTGAATCTGAATCTGGTGCATATCAAACAAATAGACATGGGAAAATATTAGCTGAGCATTTCTGTCCTCTGACAACTTTGATAGGTATTATAAGGATCTATGTGGGATGAAGGTGTTCTCAGGCCACTGGGAGCACTGGATTTAAAAACAAGTTAATTGAATAAATTATTATTATTTTATTATTTAATTTATTATTTAATTTAATTATTTAATAATAACTATGTGGCACAGTGGTGAGAGTGCTAGACCTTGAGTCAGGAAGACATGAATTTAACCTCAACCAATGGTGTGTGTCACTGTGGGACCCTGGGCAAGTCACTTAACCTCTATCTTGGTTTCCTTATCTCTAAAATGGGAATAATAATAGCACCTACCTACTTGGGTTGTTATAATGATCAAATGAGATAGTATTTGTAAAAATGCTTTGCAAACACTAAATAATATGTAAATGTTAACTATTATTATTATTGTGTGACCTAGTGGATAGAATGCTGCACTTGGAGCTGGGAAGACTTGAGTTTGAATCCTGCCAGACACTTACTAGGTGTGTGACCCTGGGCAAGTTATTTCAAGTTCAGTTTCTTCATCTGCAAAATGAGGATAATAATATCACCTCCGTCACAGGGTTAATGATGAGGATCAAATGAGATAATGGATATAAGGTACTTTGCAAACCTTCTAGCACTATGTAAATACTAGCTATAATAAGCCTATATGTATTATATAAATGCTAGCTATTATAAGCATATATATAGGACAGCTAGGTAGCACAGTGCATAGAACACTAGGCCTAGAGTCAGGAAGACCTGAGTTCAAATCCAACCTCAGATACTTAATAGCTGTGTGACTCTGGACAAGTCACTTAACCCTGCTTGCCTCAGTTTCTTCATCTGGGAAAGGAAATGGCAAAGCACTACAGTATCTCTGCCAAGAAAATCTCAAATGGGGGCAGCTAGGTGTAAAAGTGGATAAAGCACCAGCCCTGGATTCAGGAAGACCTGACTCAGACACTTGACACTTCCTAGCTGTGTGACCCTGGGCAAGTCACTTAACCCTCATTGCCTGCAAAAAAAAAGATCAAACAAACAAATAAATAAACAAACTAATGAATGAATAAATAAATAAATGGATAGACAGATAGATAGATTGATATGTAGATTGATAGATAGATAAATAAATAAATAAAGTCCCAGATGGGGTCACAAAGAGGTGGATATGACTGAAACAACTCAACAACAATAACAACAAAAACCCGCATCCCAAAAATTCTGTAAATTTCCTGTGTTGCGTTTGAAACCCATTCTTACCCAACCCATGGATCAGAGATCTCCATTTGGGTAGTCCCTCCTTGGGACAGACTCCAGTGATTTGTGCCTTCTTACTCATCCTGTGTGATTCTTATCCATACATTAGTACTCTGCCTAGCACACAGTAAGTCTGCATCTTCTGTATAGTTCATTAAGAATATGCAATAACAAAAAAAAAAAAAAAAAAAAGGGAGCAGCTAGGTGGCACAGTGGATAGAGCACCGGCCCTGGAGTCAGGAGTACCTGAGTTCAAATCCGGCCTCAGACACTTAACACTTACTAGCTGTGTGACTCTGGGCAAGTCACTTAACCCCAATTGCCTCACTTAAAAAAAAAAAAAGAATATGCAATAAGATTTTTAAATGGTATTGCTTCATTTTACAGAACACTGAAGTCCACAACTCAAGAAATTTCCAAGCTTGGCTATAAGAGGCAGTATCTATTGGGAAAATGTATTCTAGTGAAGGTTAATATATACTTCACTAAAAGGGATAAATGGCACCTGAATTCCAGAGCTGGGAGCATAGTATCAGCATGGTGCTTCCCCCCAGTTCCATATTTAATCTCCCCCACCCTGTAAAGGCCAACTCAAAGACCAACCTCCTCCAATAAAGCCTTCTTGATCCTCCCAGTCTCATAGTACATTATGAGGCTCTTACCATATTATATGAGGCACTTATCTGTTAACTATAGTTGGATTTTATTGGTGACACCATGGGCAGAGGTCTCTGGGCATGGAATCAGGATCTGTGTTCAAATTCGACTAAATCATTGCATAAATAATCAAATACTTTATATACCTCACAGGTATCACTTTTTTCATAAGTCTGGCCCTGGCTACAGTTGCTTAGGGAAAAAAATCACAACAAAACTCTTCCAGGCTTGTCAGGTTTTCCATCCAACAATAAAACACCATCCCACCCCGCTGTTTCCAACCACAGTCTTCATCCAGTGGGTTTTCAGTTCAAGGCTCTGAATCCACAGGTCTCAATTTACCTCGCTTCCTATAAATGTAGGCGGCCTCCTCCCTGAGCAAGAGCCGGCAGCTGTGGCCCTGGAGGCTGTGTGTGCAGCTCTGGGTATCTGGATAGAACATGCACCGGATGGAAGAAGGCCGGACCTCCAGGGTTGTGATGTGGCAGGCTGGCTTCTGGGAACATTCTGGGAAAGAAGCAGAGAAAGAATAGTGAGGGGAGGTACAGCTTCCAGTAGCTAAATGTTAAGGAACAAGAATCAAACAAAGTCCCAAAATCCTTGGGTGCTGCTACAAAATAATAGGAATGGCAGTAATGATAGTATCAATAATATTAATAATGAGCATTAATAGTATTAATAATAATACACATTTGTATGTTATTATTAAAACTTTGCTATATAATACTATATGATATATAGTCTCTGTAATACTATACAGTGATATATATATAAATGTGTATATAAATATATGATAATATAAACTATTTTATAAATGAAAAATTATCATATTCTAATATTTGTTCATTTACATTCTTATAAATACAATGGAAATATAATTAAATTATTGTAAATAATAAAAATATATGTATATATACACATGCATAAACACTTTAAGATTTGGAAAGCATCTCCACCATAAAATCATCTCTGTCATGTAAGTACTACAGGTGTCATTGCCTCCTGTGATGAAATTATTTATTCATACCGTTAGTAAGAAGATTAGAGCCGTGATTCAAACTCAGGCTTCATGATTCTATCTCTGGTACTATTTCTATTACCATGAAACAATTGTTACTCTCTCTCTCCCACTGTTAGCTTCATTGCCTATAAAATGGAAATAATGTTACTCTCGTTCCCTATCTCACAGTGCTGGTGAGAGAAAAGCTCTTGGCAAACTAAGAAATAATACAGATATAACCTATTACTTTTTGTAACCAGTATAACGTGCAACAAAGATGTGATGTTAGAACATTGATGACAACCTCAGAACCATGAAATGGTTAAGTGTTAGGCATTCTGTTTCTCATTCCTCACTGTGATGTTCTCTGTAAAGTACTGCATGTCTTATATGCAGTAGGATTGCTAAATCTCACTATTTGTTGTATTGAATTTGAATTTACTCTGTTCGAATGTCACACAGGATATGTATGTGTGTGTTTATATGTGTATGTGTACACATGTGTGTATATGTATACATATACATATATACACACACATTATTATCACATTACATATACACGACAATCAATGTTGGAGTCCACCATAAGATGCATCCCCCATGCCATTTTAAATCATTGCCTAAATAATCAAATACTTTCTATTTTGGCCAAATCTTAAAATAAGCCAAGAATACATAGATAGAGAAGAAAACTGGACAGGATATTCTATTGTGACTCAGGAGCTAGTAGAGTTAGAAGAGATCTACTGCAAATCTTTTATTTTATAGAGAGAAATCGAGGCTCAGAGAATGGGAGTGACTTACTCAAGGCCATTGCAAATAGTAGGACTTAGAGCAAAGAACAGAAATCAGGTCTTCTGGAGGGGATGTTAGAATCCGCAATTTTAGGACAAGAAGAAGGTAATCAAGTCCTCAATTTACAGATGAGGAAAGTGAGACCCAAACAAGAGGACTTTACAAGAGAGTAACCTACTGGGGTTTTCAATTTAAATCAATTCAATAAATATTATTAAACACCTTCTAGGAAGCTTGGCATTATGCATACAGTAGATAGAGAATCAATCTCAGAGTCAGAAAAACCTGGGTACAATCCCGTCTTCTGATGCAAACTGGCTATGTAAACCCAGGCAGATCATTCTACCTTTAAGTGCCTTCAGGCAACTTTTCCCACTCTAAGGTACAGAGTCTAAGTAGTAGCCTAGAGTCTAAGATTCTAAGGTACAGAAAAAGGGCCAACTCACATTGGTAGGAAGGGTTTCCTCATTGGGAGCTCCCTATACCATGGAAATAATAGGTCCAATACCCTCTCTTTTCCCCCTCTCCCAAATGTGCTTTTGTCTTAATCCACAAGTCTCAACTTCCTGTAAAGTCTATCGTCATCATCATTGCCATTATCATCATCAATTTGCTATTGTGGTTTTTCAGCCATCCAGTAATGTCTAACTCTTCATGCTCCATGGATCATAGCACACCACACCCTTCTGTCTTCCACTATCCCCCCAAATCTGTGCAAGCTCATGTTCATTACTTCCATGACACTATATATCCATCTCTTCCTCTGCTGCTTCTTTCTCCCTTTTCCTTAAATCTTTCCCAATATCGAGTCCTATCTTCTCATTATAAGGCCAAAGGATTTAAGCTTCACTATTTGGCCTTCCAGTGAATAGACAGTATTAATTTCTTTAAATATTGACTGATTTGATCTTCTTGCTGTCCAAGGGCCTCTTAAAAGTCTTTATTAGCACTCAGCAATTAGCATTTATATAATGCTTTAAGGTTTTCATTACAGCTATTATCTCAGTGTTCACAAAAATCTTCTAAGGTGGTCAAGAACATTTGAGTTCAAATTTAGCCTCAGCTGGTTACTAGCTTTGTGGCCTGGGCCAAGTCATTTACTCTCTCATCCTCACTTTCTCTATCCACAAAGCTAGTAGCCAGCTGAGGCTGAATTTAAACTCAAATCTTCCTGATTACAAGTCCAACAATGTATCCATTATTCCAATTGTTTAATTTATTTTGGGGGGGGGAGGGCAACAAGGGTTAAGTGACTTGCCCAGGATCACACAGCTAGTAAGTGTCAAGTGAGGTCAGATTTAAACTCAGGTCCTCCTGAATCCAGGGTTGTTGCTTTATCCACGGCTCCACCTAGCTGCCCTATTATGCTAATTGTTGCCCAAATGTCAGTGAACATCCTCGGTGGGTCTTATTTCATTTTGGGAGCTCAGTTAATTCTAGCACCCTAAATATCATTATGTCAGATTCAGAATCCCAAATGATCCCTGCATGAGATCATAACCCAAGATCTTTTGAGTCAATGTTCTGAAAAGCCTGAAAGCAGATTTCCTTACCTGACAGGCAGAGGTCTCTGGCAGCAGAGAAGTTGCTGGAAGCATCTGTGTTGACATGGGCTATATCAAAGTTCATGATAGATGAATCAATGAGAGCTGATGAGATTGCTATGGATTGCCATGAGTCCAAAGAGACTATGAAAGAGAGCAGATGGAATGAAAATGAAAAATTGGATTCAGAATCAATAAAATGAGCAGGTTGACAAAAATGTTCCTAAAACCACCAAATCAAGCACACACCATGTTAACTCATGGTATTTAATTGCGCTGTGAACAGAACACTGGACCCAACACCAGAAGATCTGAGTTTGAAATCTGATTCTACCAAATTATTAGTTTGGTGATCTTAGGAAGGCCACTTAAGCTTTATGAGTCTTAGTTAACTCATTGATAAATTGGGAATAATAATAAAGGCTAAAAAAGTTATTGTGATCTCCATCCAACTTGAGCGGCACAACCTCCAAGAATTAGGAGGGGATAGTGCCACTGTCTTCTGCCATGGTCAGACCACATCTAGAGTCTTGTGTTCAACTCTCAGGGCTACAGTTGGGGAGTGGTATTGATCAACTGGGGTGCATCCTGAGAACAACCAGAATGATGAAGATCCCTGAGTCAATGCTATATAAGAACTGGTTGAAGGAACTTGGGATACATGGAGAAGAGAAGAATCTTGGGGGACACAATAATGGTATTCTACTATTTATTCTCTTTAGCTCCAGAAAGAAGATCCAAGAGTGATGGGTAGAAAGTGCAAAGAGGCAGCTTTAGGTGTGATACATGGAAATATTTCCTAACAGAGACATCTACAACTCTCCTCCTAATTGAATGTCTTCATGTAGAGGTATCAGGTGTGCTTTAGTGGGATCTCTTTCAAGTAAAAGCTGGAAGTAAGAGCTGGATTAGATAGATTCTAAAATCCCTTTCAATTCTAAACTTCAATGATTTTGTGAAATGCACTTCCTATCTCACAAGGCTGTGGTGAGGATCAACTAAGGTAATATATGTTTAGTACTTTGAAAATGTAAAGTGTTATATAAATCTAAATTACTAAATTACTAAATTACTACTACTACTACTACTACTACTACTACTACTACTACTACTACTTTTATGAAAAACATGTTCCCTGAAAGATTAATAGTATATTCTGGTTCCCTTTCTTAACCTCATTTTTTATCACCCACTATGACTTTTTGGTGAATCAGGGCATACTGTCCATAAATGTCACAAAAGATAAAAAATCACTCAACTTTGCTTCAGTTATCAAAGTAAAAAGAACACAAAAGACTCATAAGCATGCATTAACACATACAGAAAGTTCTCATCAAACTATCCCTCTCATTATAATCTCTTGGGACATAAAAATAACTTAGTGGGAAGACAGAACACATATTTCACTTTCATATTCATCTGTTAGATTTTGAGCTCCTTAAGAGTAGGGACTAGTTGGCTTTGTTTTGTTTGGGGGTTTTGTGGGGTTTTTTGGTCTTTCTTTGTATCCTTGGGACTTATAAGGCAAAGTGCTTGGTACATAGTAAGTATTTAACAAATGTTAGTTGACTTGACTTGTCCCTAGAGAACAAAGGATTAATTAGTGTGTTCCAACTGGAGACATATGCAAACTCCAGAGTGATAAGGTAGAAAAGTGTATTGATCTAGTTTTAAGACCCAGATCTCTTACTTTCTAGTGGGCAAGCAATTCTAGGAAAGCCCCATAATCCCCTTGAGTCTTAGTTTCTTTATCCTTAAAATGGGGCTAATAATACCTTTAGGCAGCTAGGTGGCACAGTGGATAGAAGGCCAGACCTGGAGTCAGGAAGATTCATCTTCTTGGGTTCAAATCCAGCCTCAGACACTTGCTAGCTATGTGACCCTGGGGAGGTCATTTAACTTTGTTTGCCTCAGTTTCCTCATCTGTAAAATGAGCTGGAGAAGGAAATGGCAAACCACTCTAGTATCTTGGTCAAGAAAACCCCAAATGGAACCATGAAGAATTGGATATGACTGAAACAACTCAACACAAGCACAATAATACTTCAACTCGTACTGTCTACCTCATAGCATTAAAGTGCTTGTAAAGTGTAAGGAGTTATGTACATGTGCTGAGCTATTAGTATGCTTGGTTATGTTGTCCTCATCTACTTGCTATCATAAAAACCCATCCTCTTAACACCATTCCTGATGAGGAGAATGTCATCAAGGATACTAACAGCATGCATTGAATTAACTCTTTGCAAGATACTCTCAGTCATATGATACTGCTACAGACCTGGGAATGCCTAGTCTCCTAAAGAGGGAACATATTCATGTGCAGGGTGTTCAGGTGTGTGAGATGGCACCAGACATTAGGTGCTCATCTTCAACATAGGAAATTTAGAAGTGCTAGGGAAGGCTTTTGATGAGAAAGTGAGTTCTTAACTGGGGACCATGAACTTGTAAGCCTATATATTTTTACTTTATGCTTTTTAAAAACATTTTTCTGAGAAGGGGTCTATCCATAAGCTTCACCAGACTGCCAAAGGGGTCCATGACTAAAAAGTTAAAGAATCCCTGAATTAGCAGAAAACTGTTGTTGTGTCTGACTCTTCATGACCCTATTTGGGGTTTTCTTGGCAAAGATACTGGAGTGGTTCGCCATTTCCTTCTCCACCTCCTTTTACAGATGAGGAAACAGAGGGAAACAGGGTTAAATGACTTGATCATGATCACAAAACCAGGAAGTGTCTGAGGTCAGATTGGAACTCATGAAAATAAGTCTTCCTGATCCCAAGCCCAGTACTCTATCCATTGTGATATATAGCTGCCCAAGAAGAAAACTAGATAAAAACAAATCCCAGAGAGAGATTATGGCCTGCTGGTTGAGGAATAACACAGAGGATAAATGATGGAGAGAGATGCCAGGAGACATATTCTTACACCCTAAGTCTCTAGCCCTAAAGGTACTGCCCTCCTGAAAGAGTCCCTGTGATCCAGGGGTGAGCTAATTTAACAGCCAGCTTTCCTTTAAATATAAAATACAATTACAACACAATTTTAAATATAATCTGCATTACTAACATTTTCTTTGTTACTTTAATAAGTTTAGACAAAAATTTAAAAACTAATTAATCCCTGATTATCAGGATCTAAATAATGATAATGAGAATTTAATAATAGGTTTTCTCAAGCTGGTAGGAGTGGGCTCCAGTACATTTAGGCATGTGATCCCATTGATGTTAGAGCTCTGTACAGGGTTTCTGTGATCATTCGTGTTCTCTGAAGACTCCTGAGACATCCAGAGTAGCCAATCTTGAGGGATATTATCCTATCATCATGCCTACCAGATTTCCATCTCATGTTACAGATTTACATCCCATGACCTATCTTTTTTTCTTTGTTTTCTTAAACATCCCCTGCAATTCTTCATTCCTATTGTAAATTTCTGAAGCAGTACCAAACCAAGCTACCTATTTTGAGATGATGACCACACTGCAATTTGGCTCAGGATGGAGAGCCAATGGTGTTTCAATTTCATCATGTAGGATGTCAAATTGCCAATTGTGGCCTTAAAATAAAGAATTTGGCCTGGGACTGTCTGTAACTTGATGTCTAGGGAAGATGATTGTTAGTTAAGAGTAATTAGAGAATGTCTAGTGGAAAGAACCCTACATGAGAAATGAGAAGATGTGAGTTTCACCATAAGCTCTATTACTCATGAATTTTCTGACCTTATGGATGTTCTGACCTTGTACAAATTCCTTCATCTCTCTTACTTGTCGTTGCCTTTGAGGGTTTCCATTTCCTCATTTGAGAAAGGAGGAAATTGGGCTATAAGTAAGGTTCCTTACAGCTCTAATATAGCAAATGGTGAGTTTCTAACGGACATTCAAATCTAGACACCCCCACATCAGTCACAAGGCCAGAAAGAAGGACCAAGTCTTTGACCTTATTCCTCTGCCTGTATCCTATGAAGAGTGATATACTTGTAGAATAAAGATCTGAATTTGAGTTCTGGCACTGCCATTTATTAGCTTTGTGGAAACAGATAGTTTTAGGTTGGAATCCTCTCCAGTCAATTCCCTCTACCAGTGTAGGCACCAGGGGACAAAGATGCAGGAGAAAGCTAGAATCAGGATGACACCAGCAGTAAGAAGAAGTAGGATGCTTAGAAGGCAAATTTTCCTTAGGCCAGCCAAGCCTATGTGAATGACCTGGGCAGCAAATAGTTGTTTCTTCAGTCATTTTTTGGTCGTGTCCTATTCTTTTGTGACCCCATTGGGGGTTTTCTTAACAAAAATACTAGAGTGGTTTATCATTTGCTTCTCCAGCTCATTTTACAGATGAGGAAACTAAGGCAAACAAGGTGAAGTGACAAGGTGGCACAGCTAGTAAGTGTCTGAGGCCAAATTTGGACTCAAGAAGATGAGCCTTCCTGACTCCAGGTCAGGCACTCTATGTACTGCACTACCTAGCTGCCCATAGATAGAAAACACAAATGCTTTATTTTTAGTGAGACTCCATATATAGGCCCCCAGTTCAGTACCAGAGGAAATCCATCTCTTTCTACTGCCCTATGACTGCCTATCACTGTCACCCCATCTTAACTGCATAGAGATCACACCATACTCCCTTAACTTTTCTTGTTTTATTTTCAGGAAATGAAGAAACATATGGCATGGAGGGGCAACTGATGAAAAAGTCTCAAGAACTACTAAATAAGGTGTGTATAAAATCAAACATAGGAGAGTATTTCCCCAACGTGTCTCTCCTTTCTCAAACATGAGTCAGCTTTATTGTTATTCCAGAAGTCCTAAAAGCAGTGATACTGCTTGGATATCTTAATCAGCATGAGACAATAAACTTAGAGTCAGAGAACCCTCATTAGAATCCCAGTTCTGCTTTTCATTTCTTTGTAACCTTTGGGAAATTATTTATCCTCACTGGGCCTCCCAAGGTAAAATTGGGTAAGAAGGTGATGCAATGGATGGAGTGCCAGGGCTGGGGTCAAGAAGACTCATCTTCCTAAGTTCAAATCCAGCCTCAGATACTTACTAGCTGTGAGACCATGGGCAAGTCACTTAACCTTGTTTGCCTCAGTTTCCTTGAGTGTAAAATAAGCTGGAGAAGGAACTATCAAACTACTTCAGTATCTTTGCCAAGAAAACTCCAAATGGGGTCACAAAGAGTTGGACAGAACTGAAACAACTGAACAACAACAAAAGTGGAAAAAAAGACTTGACCCCAAGTCTTCCTGCCTCTGAGGTAAGGTCTCTATTGACCACTACCTCTAACCTATAGATAGCACTAATAATAACAACAATAATGATGACAAAAATAAGAGATAGGAAACTATCATATTAGGGGCTAGAGCTATAGTGAACTTTTCTCTCACTTTAGCCTCCTACCAATGCACAAAAAATAAAATAAAAATGTAACAGTGACTCAGTCTATGGGTTTAAGTACCATCTTTGTCACTTACTGCTAATTAGTGACTGAGGTGGGACCAAAACTCATTTTTGTGTTCCTTCATTTGATTCTCAGCTTTTATCATAAAGAATAGTGCTACCTCTGAAGGGCAGCAGAATAGGGTGATAGTGTAACTTACTACAATGAAACCATGCCTAGTTTTCTTGAGCAAACTACATGTAAACAGAATTTGGGTCAGCAGAATAACATACATAACATATATTTGGGGGACTACTACATAATCAAAGAACCCAGTAGTGAACCTCCTTATAAAGGAAAGGATCCTTTTTGTAAAGTAAGCAGTCTCTCCATAATTCATCTATTTAGGGAATTGGGATTTTTTTTTACTTGAGGACACACTTTCTCTGAAGGGCCCTAGGAGGGCAGCTGGGTTGTAACAGTGGAGATTCTATCTTTGGTGCCTGGTCACATCCTAGAAATCAGCTGTCACGTAATTACAGTCCTTTGAAGGCAGCCAATTCTTGAACATTTATTTTGAGATTACAGGCATCCCACAGAGACAGCTCCTGCTTTGTTCAGGTGTGGGCTCAGGCTGTTTCTGGGGGAGGTGGAAGCCACAGCCTTATTATAGGACCAAGCCCAAAGGCAGTTCTAAGAACTCTACCCAAAGGCAGTTCCAAGAACTTCAAGCACTCTTTCAAGTTTCCTTCCTAGTTTAATGGTCAGATGTTCCATTTTAATTCTCTGAGTGAAAGGCATGTGTGTGGCCTTTGGGAAGCAGCGGGGCAGAAGACCATGCTAATAACGTAATGAGGGGTCTTGTGTTCAAGACTACTGGGGGGCAGCTAGTAGGAAGAAGAAATAGTCGGGTAAGATCTGTGTAGACTAGACGAAAGTCCTGGACTGAAGTAAACATTCTTTCATTCCATGTACAGCCAGAGATGGCCTGATCCACTGGGGCTGTATATGCAGTATGATTAATATAAGAAATTTACCTTCCCACCTCCCTTCATTGGCCTCCAAGGCACCCCTAACCTGAAATGGTCACATTAAATATTTAAAATAAATAATACTCTATCTTTCTCATCTGTGTGTTGTTATTCAGCCCATTTTTAGTCATGACTGACTCTTCATGACCCCATTGTGGGGTTTTCTTGGCAAAAATACTGGAGTGGTTTGCCATTTCCTTCTCCAGCTCATTTTACAGATGAGGAAAATGAAGCAAACAGGGTAAAGTGACTTACCCATGGTCACACAACTAGTAAGTGTCTGAGGCTAGATTTGAACTCAAGATGAGTCTTCCTGACTCCAGGCCTGGCACTCAATCCAATGAACCTCCTACCACAACACATTAAGTACTGATCTCTTAGGGTGAAATGTGTTCATCATAGAACTTACGCTGCTAAAGTAAAAAAGGACCTAAAATATAGAATATTAGAATATAGAACACAGAATGAGCTAGAAGGAACCAGCATTAGATTTCAAACATCACATTTGCATTTTCCAAATTTAATTTATTTGCTGTTCATGATTCCTTAGAGTCGGCCTTTTCCCCAGACTAATTTTTTAAAAACTTGGCGTCATTTAAGGGAAATGTTCAGAAATGAAAGAAGCAATAGTCTGTAGAAAGAATCACCAAAGAGTACAACCTTTTCCTACTTCTACCTCATATCACACCACACTATTCTCCAGAGTGATAGCCCTTCATTTCCAATACTTCCCCCCCCAAAAAAGCATAATTACAGAACATTAT
Source organism: Dromiciops gliroides (assembly GCF_019393635.1). Lineage (NCBI taxonomy): Eukaryota > Metazoa > Chordata > Mammalia > Microbiotheria > Microbiotheriidae > Dromiciops > Dromiciops gliroides. The sequence goes on from NC_057861.1 coordinate 97,370,754, forward strand.
TAGTGATGAAAATGATCTGAAAGTCCCTATTTTCTAGAATAGGGATATGTGGTTCTTTTTTTAGCAATTTATCTGAAAAAGATCTGGGCATTTTAGTAGACTCAGTATGAGTTCACGTGGACTAAATTATATCATAATGAAGAAGCTAATGTAGATAGACTACTCTGAGGGAGGTATAGTGTCAGAGCTAGAGTTGACACTCTTTGATCTACTTTGCCCTGGAGAGACAACAATTGGGGTATAGTGGACTGTTCTAGGTACCATATTTTACAAAGAAGATAAGTTGGAGGTCTCTACCAGGCATAACAAATGGCCTTTTCTTAGTCCTCAAGCCTTTCTTGATCTCTCTGCAGTATTTGCCCCTGTTAACCACTTTTTCCTCCCATATACTCTACTTGGTTTTCCCAATTCTGTTCTCTTTCTCTTTTTTTCTTTTCCTTCCTATCCAACAGCTCCATCTTAATCTCTTTTTCTGGATCATGATCCAGACCACATTTCCTAACTGTAGCAGCCCAAGATATTGACCCAAGATATTTTCTTTTATTATTCTATACTTTTTAAATTATTCTATACTTTTTCACTTGGTGTTCTTCTTGGGTTCCTACAGGTTCAATAATTGTATCTACAGAGAAAACTCCAGTATCTATCTACCTCCCTATCCAACCCTGGTCTCTCTCTTGAGCTCCAGTCCTGTTTTGCCACCTGCTCAATGAACATTTCAAAGTGCATATTCTGTAGGCATTTCCCTTAATATATATATGAAACAGAACTTATTATCTTTTGACCCAAGCCAACTCTCATCCTAATTTCCCTATTTCTGTTACAGGATACTATCTATGGTTCCTCCAGTAACAAAGATTTGCAATCTCAGAATCATCCTCAACTCTTCGCTCACCCTTTCAAAAACATATCTAATTAATGGCCAAGACCTGTCAATTTGACCTCTTCAATATGTTTCATATTCATTTCCTTCTTTGTAGTCATATACACCAAGGCCCTCATCACCTCTTACTATTTCAATAGACTCAAAATTAGACTGACTGCACTCATCCCTCTCTTTTCCAATTCATCCTTTATAGTGTGTTAAAATAATGGGATTTGGCAGATGCCCAGGGGCCCCACCTGAAGAATTGTTTTGGAATTGATTTAATAGGGTGAGACTGAGAAACTGAGAACCTACTTAAGACTGATAAAATCGAGACCATGCCTGGCCGGCCCTGAGTGGGGTGTCGTTCTCAGAAGCTACGGACTATGACATCAACAAGAGACCACCCTCAACCAATCAGCTTGAAGGACCTCCCCTTTTGGGGAGGGAAGCAGGAAGTAGGAAGGTGAGGCTCACTCCCTGGATCTCCCTCTTTATCCGGGACTTAGGGTGGTGTTAGGTAAAGAGAGGTTTTCTCTCTGGCTATCCCACATAGATCCAAGCTGGGTTTTCTATTCTCTCTCTTCACTAACTTCTAATACACTTTAATAAATACTTAAAAGCCTAAACTCTTGCTGAATTTATTGATAATCTTAGCCAGTTTTCCCCAAAAAACTGGGGGGGGGGACAGGTAAGGACCAGCATTAGATTTTAAACATCACATTTAGATTTTAAACATCAAAACAGGGATGCTAATGCAATTACTCCTAAAACATCACTTTCTTGCTCCAAAGTTTCCAGTGGGTCCCTATCAAAAGTGTGTTGGAGGCAGCTCTAACTGGCTAGCTGATTGGTAAATTGTTAATATGAGCATTTATACCTTGGAAATTGCTGCAGAATTCACTGTTTGGTTGATTTTCCTAACTTAAGGAAGCCATATAGAAAATGCTAATAATGTAGATTAAACTTAAAAGTGTATCTAGTTTAGAGAAAATTTTTAAACATCTACTAGCACAGCCCTGCTTCCTATTACCTCTCAGCATAAACTACAAGTGTCTCTGGTATTTAAAATCCTTTGCAAGCTCTCACTAGCCTATCTTAAAAGCGTTATTATAAATTATGCCCTTTCACACCCTCTATCATCCAAGGAAACCATCCTTCTTGCTATTTCCCCAGACATGACATTCTATCTTCCATCTTTTTGTCTTTTCATACACTGTCTCTTATAAGTGGAATGAACCTCCCCTTCATCTCTCACTTGTAGAACTCTTAACTTTCTTAAACTTGTAGAACTCTTAACTTTCTTAAACGTTCTGCTCAAATACTACCTCCTACATCAGGCCATTCCTGAGCCCCCAAGCTGCTTCTACTTCTCCCCATATTGCCTTATAATTTACATATAGGACTAAATTTTTCCACTAATAGAACATAAGCTACTTGAAGGAGCGAAGTGTTTTGATTGTTGTTTTTTTGTTTTTGTTTTTGCTTTTATATCTACATTTCCTTGCAAAGACCTAGTACAAAATAGACATTTAATAAATGTTTGTTGACTGATTGTTAATGTCATAAATAAATGAAAAAATACATTTATTATGCTCTTATTATGCTCTTATTATGCTCTTATTATGTTCTAGGTCCTGGCAGATAAATATGCGTATGCAAGATAGTCCCCACTCTAGAACAATTTACATTTTAGTGTAAAGGGGACCTAAAAAGTGAGGAGGCACAGGAGTATATGCATGGCAGCATGGTTTGGAAATGAATTAGAAGTGTTTTTGCTTTCTTTGTATTCCCAACACTTAGCACAATGCCTACGACATAATAGGTACTTAATAAATGCTAGTTGAATGAGTGACTGAATGATCAATGGCCTGGTTCCAGGCAAGATGGCATAGAGAAGACTCAGAGATAGATGCACTGAAGAACAAAGCTTCCAAAACATTAACCAGTGATCAACTTGTGAACTTATGGATTGGAGACACAGAGTTCAAATGTTACCTCTGGCTGTGAGATCATGGGCTAATCACTTAATCACTAGGTTTAATTTTTATTATCTGCAAAATGTGCAAAATCATACCTGTAGTGTCAGCCTCACAATGTTAATAAGAGGATCAAATAAGATAATATATGTAAATGCCTTACAAACCTTAAAGCCCTGTATACATAGGTTGTCCCAACAGTCCTGTTTCCATTTTAAGCTATTAAAGCTACAAAATGAATGAGTTGTACTAAACTATTCCTATCCTTCTTCCATGTCATTCTTCCTCACACTCCACGTTCCTGCCCACCTAGTTTTTTCAGCCAATTCCCTCATCATCTCTGCTGGTTGAAAGGTTTCTCTTCCCTCGAGCTATTTAAGCTTAAAATTGCTCCAAGATTTTTTTTAATTTTAATTTTTTATTTGCTCCAAGATTTTTGAGACAACAAACCCACACTATTTATGTAAATGTTTTTTTTCAACTTTGCAAGGTATTTCTCATATACTATAAGAGCCTTCTTCCAGAGAAGCAAGGGCATGCTGAGAATGGAGAAGGGCAATCTGCAATTGTCTCTGACACTGTTGAGATTCAAAAGAGGCTGTAAGGTTACAGAACAGTGGATTTAGATTCAGAGGTCCTGGGTTTGAATTATGACTTTGCTCTAAAGTCATCAGTTTGCCCATCACAGTAGAAAGATCATCAGTCTAGAAATCAGAAGGCTCAAATTCTAATCCAGGCATTGTCTAAATGCCACTAAACTAGATATGGACCATGGACCAGTTGCTTCCTCAATCTGGGCCTCAGTTTTCTCATTTCTAAAAAGAAGGGATTGGATGATCTCTAAAGTCCTTTCCAGCATTATCATTCTATGATCCTTTGTATTCCTGATTCATTCCCATGGTGATGGTCTCCCTACCCAGAGAAGGAGGCAACCTAAAGTCATTGAAAGACAAAATGTTAGAACTGTTGTTGTACAGTTATATCTGACTCTTTGTGACCTCATTTTGGATTGTCTTGGCAAAGATACTGGAGTATTTGCCTTTTCCTTTTCCTGCTCATTTTTACAGATTAGGAAACTGAGGCAAACAGGGTTAAGTGACTTGCCCAGGGTCACAAAAACTGTAAGTATAAGAGGTCATATTTGAACTCAAGTCTTCTTGACTCTAGGCCTGGAACTGAGGGACAAATAAATCATATGGTCTAGCCCCCTTATTTTTACAGAGAAGGAAGCTCAGGCCCAGAGAGTTGCAATGTCTTGTCACTAGTTATATTATGTTATGTGGATATATGTGGGTATGTTTAATTCAACAGGGGAAAGTAATATTTGATTCTAAAAAATAACATGCAGAGATCACTCCTGTCATATCAACTAGTAAATGACTAGATGAATGACAAAACATTTACTAGCACCTGGACTGCTGGTCTAGCAAAAATCTTCCCAAGTCAAGAAGCTAAGTTAGAACTTATTTTGTAATAGAGAAGATTCAATTGCATGAGAACCTAGAATCAGAAATAAGAGAGAACAGGAAGCTTTGGGTATGGTTGATTCTATGGAAAGGAACAAAGAAAAAAACAGTCAATGAAAGGTGGGATGGGGTGGGGGAACTGAGAATGTTCAAAGCCTTGTTTCATTGAGATCTGAATCGAGGTTCAGGATTTAAATTCTATTCATTTTTAAAATGGTAACTTCTGTATATTCCCCTCCCACACTTTTTAAAAACTTAAATACATTTTATCAATGTTTCTTACTTTTATATGGGTCATTTCTGGGGGGAAATGGTTGGTTATTTTAAATACTTGTTAATTCCTTTGGTTGTACTAATAGAAAACCAGATAGGGCCTAGAAGAGAAGTTGGGGGTAGTAAAAACCACTAATGAACCCTGGGAGTCAAGCTTTGGAAAAAAGAGATGGGGGGGGGGACCTCAGAATGTTTCACTATTATATTGTTGTTCATTTATTTCAGTTATATCCAACCATTCGTAATTCCATTTGAAATTTTCTTGGCAAAGATACTGGAGTGGTTGGCCTTTTCTTCTCCAGATCATTTTACAGATGAGGAAACTGATGCAAACAGGGTGAAGTGACTTGCCCAGGGTCCCACAGCTAGTAAGTGTCTGAGGTTGGATTTGAATAAGATGAGTGTTGACTTCATACCATGCATTCTATCCAGTGCACCACTTAGCTGTTGCACTATAATACTCAGTTTCTTCCATTGAGAGTCAGAATATCATAGTGACAAGAACACTAAATTTAGGGTCAGCAGTTCTTGTGATTCAATCTAGTTATGTACCTACTAGGTGCTGGTATTACAAAAATAAAGATGAAGTCGTCTCTGACAGCAGGGTTCCAGGACTAAATCTGCCACTCACTAATTATGTGACCTCAGGAAAGTCATTTAATCTCTCTCTGTCCTGTTTCCCATTATTTCATCTCATCCTGATATTTCCTGCTCTCTATCATTCATTCAGACCAGCACAATCCCTACACAATTCCTGTTGAAATCTTTCTCTTCTTTCAAGACCAAACTCAGGTTGGTTTCCTCAACTAAAAATATTCTTTCCCTTCTCAATTTTTTTTAAAAAAAGAACATTGTCTGGATTTCTTCTTTGCCTTTATTCCAAGTCACTTCATACCCTATCTATGCACATGTCTTATTCCTCCATTAGACTTTAAGGTCCTTGAGGTCAGAGACTATGTCACTTTTCATCTGAATATCCTCTGTACTTAATGAATGGCTTTACACCTTTTTATCTGACTTTTGGTTAAAACTTTTTGTATGTGTTATCTTCTTCATTAGAATGTGAGCTTCTTAAGAATAGGGACTGTTGAATTCTCTATTTGTATACCTATTGTTTAATGAACTGCTTTGCACAATCAGCACTTCATAAATACTTTTTCATTCAATGATAAATGTTTCTTGAACTGAATTTCATCTAAGGTCACTTTCTGTTCTCATAGTCTGTGATTCTATTTGATCTCCCTGAGCCTCAGTTTCCACATTTATAAATTGGATACAATAACTTATACAGGCTATCTTGAGAATATCGAATAAAATAATGGATTTAAAGGTTTTTTTAATTATGAAGTTATGTTCCAAGATTGAAGTAAAACAAATCAAGAGGGTGAACTCATCCCCTGGAGAGATATAGAAATGAATTTCCTTTATGATTCATATTTGTGTTTTCCCTACTATTCTATTTAGAATTAAAAAAAAAAAGAACCTGAATATAATGGGAAAAGAACATTGATGTGTATGTGTCTAAGGGACAGGGTGTGGGGGGAGCAGTTAGAAGACCTTCAAATGAGTCCCTGCTAAACCACTATATGACTTTGGTCAAGTTATTACATCTATTTGAGTTTGAACTTTTCATCCATGCTTTAACTTCTTCATCTGTCAAAATGGGAATCATAATAACTCCAGTGTGAGGGGACAAGTGAAATAGCCAAACCACTTGGCAACTAAACTGGGGCTGAAACACAAAATATAATTATCTCTAAGAAGGAAGCATAAATGAAGCCAACCTTTACAATGTAGGGAAGTGCTAGATAAAAGAAAAGGATATTCAAATATCAATCTCACCAAAGGAAAAAAGAAATTTATTATAAAAACCCACCCATCTGCTCCTTGAGGCAGCAAGGTGGTACAGTGGCCATGGCACTGCTGTTGGAGAAGTAAAGAAGCCCTGAGTTCAGACTTGGTCTTAGATACTAACTTCTGATCCTGGGTAGGCACTAAATCTCTGTTTGCCTTAGTTTCCTCAACTGTGAAATGGAGATAATAGCAGCTACCTGGAAGGTTTTGTTGTGAGGATCAAATGAGATAATTTTTCAAAGTGACTAGCATAGATCTTGTCCCATAGCAAGTGCTATGTAAATGTTTCTTTTCTTCTTCCCTCCTGTCCAAAAAATCTCTAGACTGAAAGTAGAGACATGCCGAATAAACTTATCATTATATGACCTTGGGCACAGAACATAATGCTCTTCAAACAAAGCAGGCCCTTGATACATGTTTTGTTGAATGGATAAGCCTGATTCAATAATCAATTGTATTAATGTTTCAAAAATCTGATATAATCTCCTTTAATGTTCTCATATATTAGAAAAGCAACCTTTATATATCATTTGTTAGAATTAAATCTCCCAGAGCACAAGCCCCAGGGTTAGGAGGAGCTGAGTTCAAATCTGGCCTGACACTTGACACTTACTGTCTGACCCTGGGCAAGTCACTGATTAACCCCTGATTGCTTTGCCAGAAAAAAAAAAAAGGAAAAAAAAAGAAAAAAAATTAATATCCATTTCCCCTGTTAATTTGAATGTTCCCATACCTATTCACATGATTTAATGTAAGTTCTCCTAATTACCTTCAAAAGGGCATAAATGATATATATAAATTATATCTTAAGATATAATCCAGAAATTCAGTGATACTGACCAAAGGAACCCAGAAAGCATTGCTGAGGTTTTAGACATCTTGGGAAAGAAATTAAAGACATGATAAACATACATAACATTTTCATCCTAGCTGCCTATGGAAGGCAAAGGATTCAGAAGTTTAAGGAAGACGTGTGAAGTGACTGATTGATTAAGGGGAGATTCTGAGGATGTGATTGGTATTTCTGGAAAATGCTTTAAAATATGGTAATGCCAGGTTCCTGACCAGGAACAGAGCTTGCAAACATGTATGTGTTTGAACTCTTTCAAATCTAACCAAGAAGGCTTTAAACAGAAAAGAAAGTGGGTAATGAAAACTCTATATGTATATCCACCAAACTAGATATCATAGACCAGAAGTTCTTAACTTGGAGTCTTTCTGTGGATAGATTTCAGGGGGGTCTATGAACTTGGATCAGAAAAAAATACATCCTAATTTTCACTAACCTCTAACTGGAATTTAGAATTTTCTTCAATTATAAAAAAGGCAACCAGACATTATTAAGAAGGGTCCCATAGGCTTTCATCAGACTGAAAAAAAGGTCCATAACATTTTTTAATGGTTAAAAACTTTTTCCATACACAGAAGATGAAGTGTGGGAAGGATAATAATTGAGAAGCCAAGAGGTTTACAGGAGGCAAAATCAAAAGGAGCCAGCAATAAAGTCTATGTCCTCAAAATTATATGTATAGATGTTCAAAGTCAAGAAAAGTGGACTATAGAGCTTAGTAGGAAGCCAATTTGACCTTGTAAATATCACTGAAACTGGGTAGGATGACAGCCCCATGACTGGAATATAGCTCTACATGGTTATATGCTATGCAAAATAACAGGGCAGATTGAGGCGGGTGGTGTCAGAGTAATTATTTTTAGTAGGAAGATAGACTCATGAGGAAACACAGGGATCAGAGGAAGGAGCTGTTTTGGAAATCATTTAGGTAAGGAACAACAGAGGTACAACCATAAACAATATGACCTTGGAATGTGCTACTGTATACATGCATCAACAGATGAAATTGATGAGGAGTTTGGGAAACAGATTACAGATCACACACCTGTCATAGAGGTATGACACAGTTGTATAGTAGTGGAGGAGAGGGGGCTTCATTTATCCAGAATCTACTAGAGTTCTCATGCTCTTAAATCAGAACAGCCAAAAATTGTGTTACTTCCTTAATAATAATTATTCTTTGAATAGTGGAGGAACTGACAAGAGGAACATCTGCTCTGGATCTTATTATTATCAACAAGAAGGAACCGGTTTTTGATAGAAGGGTAGGAGCTGATTGAGTCAACCAAATGATCACCCCAACATACTTAAAGTCACTAACAAGATACTCCATCCACCTATGAGGTATCAAAATCTTTACTGAATCAAAACATTGAATCATGATGTGGAATTATTTCATTTAAAAATTGTGATTTTAAAAATAAAAATCATTAAACATTTAATGTACACTTCATCATGCCCCATGAATCTTCTATAAAATAGCAAGTCAATTTGGAACTTGGAATTCAGATATATGGCTGGCTTAGTGGTGGAAGTCATTCCTCCCCAGCTCCTGAAAAGGAAATGCAGGGAAGGGAAGAACTAGGAAAGAAGAACCTTGCTTTCTTCCCTCTCCCATTTTGGTCAGAGGAGTAGAAATTTTGCTCAGCATCCTAGCAGCATCCCTAGAACAGCAGTGGCTAGTGGCAGTGTCTGCACTGGGAGTTGAAGACAACTAAATACACTGAGGAAAGAGAGCTCCAGGACTTGACAAAGAGCCCAGTAGAACTAAAGGGAACTTCATGAAGAACCTCCAAAGGAGAGAAAAAGGGATTCCAGCAAAATGAGTTCAAATTATGAGTTACCCTTTTGTTACATCCACTCTAAGTTATAGTCCTCCTTCCTCTTCACTCTGACTGTACTTGTAAGAGTTTTGTATCAACTGTTCTCCACATGTCATCTTAGTAAATATGTTTTTAAAAATAACTAAGGTTGACTGGCTACCTTATAAGTGAATATGGGGAAAGCACATTACTTCATGACATATAGAATTAGAGAAAAACACCATTTTAATCCCTCAGCATCCCCTCTACAGACCCAGAATACCAGCCTGAGTGGGGGGATAAAAGACTGAGGCTAGAAAACATGCTAAAAATAGGGTGGAAATGTAGGAACATTGGAGAGGAGTGACCACTCCATCTCCAGTTATATGTTAGAGACATCTAGAAAAGTTAGATGCAGTCTGATACATTCCCTGGATTGTGAAAGGTCCTTATTTATAAAATAAGAGGCCTGAGCTAGATGATTCCTATGATCCTAATTAAATGTGAGCAAGTGTTATGTAACAGTGACCACCACCATGGAGCATGTGTGAGGGCAAACCTTGATTCTGGTAGACCTCTTGATAAAGGGCATGTACAGTAGAACCTTCTGGTTGACACTCATGTATTTATCTATGCCCACCCCATTCCCCTCCCCAATCCCCAATCTCTGAAAATATGGGATACCTCCAAGAAGATTGGCCTCTAAACCAGGAGGTGTGACTTATTCAGTCAACTTTAAGGGGAGTGACTGTGGAAGATGATGGGTTTATTAGAACCACTCCTTTGGACTTCCTATAAGAGGGAGGGGATCCCCACCAATTAGTCACCTAAGGTTTCTGCGCATACATGTCAGCAAAAACATGCGTTCTGTAAATGAGGGTGAGTTTGGGTCTCGAGTCCCTGCTTTTCCTTACTTCTGCTGAGCGTGGTTGACTAAATGGCAATCATGAGATGGACTTTTTGAGTCTGATGCTACCTCTGGAGCTCCTGGGTTCCTCGGGATGTGACCCTCGAAACAGCTTCTCGAAAGAGAAGATGACCATTGGCAGGAGAATGGGTTACAAATGCCAAGCTGGTCAGAAGATACATACCCAAGTGAATATTTTGGATAGGAAATACAAACTAAAAATGAAGAGCCTGGTATTTCTATCATGGTTTAAGTATTTCTCCATGTGCACTAGTGAATCACTGATGTTTAAGCACTGTTTTGCAGTAGAAGATATGATTGCTGTACTGTAACTTCATCTATTTGTACATTGAGTATCTTTCTAGAAGGGACCCTTTAATCCTTTTTGAGGAGACCCTAAACATAAGACAAACCTAAATTCTGTTTGAGAGATTGTTCCCAGAGTTTGATTATGGGGTGGTAAGGAGATTAATGAACAAGAAATAGAAAAGAGCTTAACTCCCCTATTTGGGGCCACAATCCTTCTGAAACGAATTCTAGGAATGAGCACTAGAATTTAAGTGCTTTACTGTAAGAGGGCATCTCCACCCCCTGGGTTGTGGGTCCTTACATTATTATCATAGCTCACTAATGAAAGCTTATTTCTGATGACTCCTTCTAAAAGGTCAAAGCACGTTGAACTATGCCTAAGCTGACCAGCAATAAGCAATGCACACACACACACATATACACAATCCATGCTGGAATGAGACTTTCCAATTCTGACAGCTCTGTGGAACCTACACCAAGCCAGAAACTTTTCCCCCTTCATGTCTATGGAACATATCCAAACTCTGAATTCCTTTTTGGTAACTGAAAGCACAGATGGTCTTGTCTGAGACATATTCCTATTTTGCAACTCTTGTGGTTTCAAATCATAGTGGTGAATGCAGATCTAAAAACATCACGGCTCTAATTCTATGTTCAGAATATCTAATGGAGTCAGAAGACGCTTGATGTGTTTGTGTATGAGCCTGCCTGCACGTGCAGGAGCACAGGCTTAAACAAAAGGAGTGGGATTTCATTTTGTCTTTGAGTAATTCAGACTCTAGTTAGTGCAGTGCTTAGCTTGGTCAGAATGGGAACACTCTCAAACTCTGAAAGATATTCATAACTTTTCTCAAAAATAGGAGAAGCGGTATTTACATCATTTAATAAGCACTAGCTTGGGAGTCACTGAATCTCAGAATCTTGGAATTAATGGGAAGTGACTCCAGCGCCTATATCATCCAACCCATACCCAGATAGAAATCCCCTTTATTATCTACCTCAGAAGGTCATAAATAATATATCTGATAAAGGCATCTATAACATGCATGACAAGCTATGTTAACTGACAAGGTTATCCAGCCTTGCTTAAAGATTTCCAATGAGGGGGGTCCCTCTATTGTCGGTTTTTTTTTTTTGAGACTGGGTCTCCCTGTGTAGTCCGGCAACCCTTCAAGGATCTGACCACAATACTAACCAACACAAAAGCTTCACCTGCTCTGTTTTTCTAACCTGGACTGGTTTACCTCTCTGTAGGTAGCCTTGTGGCCCTCCATCCTTGAGAGTTCACCATAATCACACCAGACTTGGTGCCTATACCCTGACAGTTTTAGGGCTAATACAGAACTTCTAAACTCAAAGGATCTATCAGCCTCTGCCTCCTCCAATAAACAGGGATTAAAGGAATGGGCCACTATGTCTGACTAGGAACAACTGCTTCTTGAAGCACTCTCTTCTGCTTTTGAACAACTCTAATTATTAAGAGTCCAAGAACCAGGGTTTGAATCCTGCCTCTGTTATTTACTATTTATGTGACCTTGGGCAAATCACTTATCTTTGAGTCTCCTACCCTCTTCTGTTTAATTGGATCATGGGAGTATAGATTTCTTAGAGGATAGCAACTCCAAACTTCTCATTTTACACATGGGGAAACTGAGGCTGAGAAAGCTGAAGTGACTTTACCTCAAATCTCAAAATAATAAGTGCCAAAGCTAGGATTTGAACCCAGATCTTCTGACTTCAAATTTAGCGCATTTTCTATTGTACTGCTTCCAGATAGACCCACCTAGGCCTAAATATTATGATCATTCCCAGAGGCTCTGCTTGGGAGTGATGTTATTCAATTTGTAGTTCCATTGCTGAACTTCCCACCACCCTAACATCATAAATCTAGAATTTTATCCCCTTATTTTGTATATGAGGGACCTAGGGCCCACAGAGGTTAAGTGACTTGACTATAGTTATACAGTTATTGAGTTTCCCAGGCAGAATGAAAACCCAGGTCTTCTTGACTCCAAGGCCAGCACTCCATCTACTGTGGCACGTTGCCTCTCAACTTAACTGTTTTTAGTGATCCAAAGGAATTGGCTTTGACAAAAACAAGAGTGCTAAAACCCAGTCAAGAAAAATAAGACTTTTAGTGACAGCACGGAGTTAAAAATAATGTCCTCTTACACTTTGGCCATAGTCTGGCTCTGTAATTACAAGTTTTGGAAGATAGCCTAGCACAATTTCCTGAGTTGGTAATTAAAACTTTCTTTGCAATTTCTGAAACCCTGACACAGACAACATCTTCACCACAGGCAAAGTAAGATGCAGATAACTGTCCTTCCCATCCCCAACTTGACCTGAAGTAGATTTTGTACCAATGCCCTAGATTTTCTTGCTTCCAAGACAAGGGTCATTCTCCTATACCTACAGTGCTGATTTCCACTAAATGTTTGCTACTGCGTAGAGACAGCATTTGGTCACATATGTAGGACTCATAGACCTTTCTATACATCTATACATGTGGAATAAATGTGATACTTTTTGAGGGCCATGGCTTACCACAATGACCCTACAAAGCAACTATCTTACAAATGGTAACTAGACTGGTCTTTTCTGCAAAAATGAAGGAGAACACAGAATTATAGGATCACACATTTAAAGCTGGAAGAGACCTTAGAAGTCACCTAGTCCAACCCCCTCCCTCCCTGTCTCAGTCTCTGCCTCTCTGTGTCTCCCTGTCTCTCTGTCTCTGGTTCTGTCTCTGTCTCTCTGTCTCTGTGTGTGTCTCTCTCTATGTCAAATTGGAAATTATTCCAAGCTTCATTCCATATATAGAAACAGGCAAACAATGACACAAAACTTTAACTCTGTGAGTTTGCATTCAGGTGAGGTTCACATTCAGCACTCCCTTCTTTGTCTTCCTCTCTCTTTAATTTACCTATGTCTCAGGGATGTTGTGGCGAAGAATAATCTCCAAATGTTAGAAGAAAAAGGCATTAGTAGTATTAGTGACAGATAATAGCTTGCTATTACTCCCTCCTGAATAAAATTGACATTTTAATAAGGGCTTTCAATGCTCAGGCCCAAAGGTGCTCATTTGTGTAGGAATTTTGAAAAGGTTAATGAATCAGATAGGTTTAAATAAAGTGCCTTCTCTAGTTCTCCTAAAGTAAGGAAGGGGCCATCTCCAGGTGTCCTGCTGTATAACTTTCCACTGGACCCAGATGGCTCTGGAGGAGAGAGTGAGGTTGGTGACTTTGCACAGCCCTCCCTCTTTTAAATCCAATTCACTGCAAGTCATAACATCACCCCCAATGTCATGGTTCTCTTTGAGAATGGAAAATGAACAACAACAAAGTAGGGATATGCTGGAGCCGTCTCTAACCAGATGATGAAAGTCAATCGTTAAATTTTCAGTGTGATGGCAAAATATTAATAATGCAAATTAAGTTTGAAAGTAGATCTGATATACTTTTACCTTGCACAGAAACCTAGTTGTTGTTAAGTATTTGTTAGGATACATCTCTGCATAGCAGAGATTTGAACCCAGGTCTATCTCACTCCAAAACCAGTAGTCTTTCTACCATTCTACATTGCCTTCCTAGAGACTGAATTTGAGGTGGCCAGATTCCCTTAACTCTCCTTGTTTAGGCATAGAAGAAACAATTTCTTCCCTTATTCTATTTAAAATATGTTGAAGTTAAAAACACAGCATTATTAGGTAAACAAGAGGGAATATATGATAAAAGATAAAGGACAAAGCTTTATGGAGGTATAGAATTCTGTATCCATTTACACCCTATCCAATCTTGCCTGGCAACCCTGTTTCCTCACCTGGAACAGAGGGTATTATCACAATGCATCTGAGATGTTTGAAGTACTGCATGTCAGGGGGTAAGGAAATTCTTACAAAATTCATAGATGCAGAGATCAAAAGAACCTCATAAGTCATATAATAAACAGAGACCCAGAAAGGTTAAGTGATATGCCCAGAGTCACACAGGTAGTAGGCACCAGAGGCAAAATCTGAAGCCAAGTCCTATGACTCTTGGGCCAATGATCTTATCACTGTACCACACAGGAGGCTAGGTTTGTTGTCCCTCTTCCCACATTACAGATATTCATAATTGGTGTCAGGTGGTTAAAAAAAAACATCCCAGTTCAATAAAACAGTAGAACAAAGAAAATCCCAGGTGGGACTAGTTTGACCCATCTTCTAAGATTATTTGGGTATTTCAGCAACTAAACCCTCTGGGATGCGGCCTGAGATAGATCTGTCTTACACTGAATTAAACTTGAGAGAACAGTATTCCTGTTGTCATCATGGCCTGGAGGGGATTCTGGAGTCTGGAAGGCTATACCAATAGGGCATAAGATCTTGTACATCCCATCAAGCTGGAACCCCCCCACACACACACCACCCTGGAGGATGAGCCTAGTGATATTTATCTGTTGTCTAAGGACCAACCTAGAGACCTTCGAAGGGGCACATCATCATACTGGCTATTAGGGGAAATGTGCAAGTGTACATAGATACATACATATATATATTAATTTATATATGAAATGTATATATATAGACATACACAATGCATGTATACATGTGTATTTGTGTACATGTGTACACACATATGTGTGTATATGTATGTGTGTATGTATGTATTGACCATAACAATCTCAAAATTAGATTCTGTTACAGCACAGAGGAATGACAACCCACTCATCAGTGAAGGGAGGATCCACACTACTGAACTCATGTTGTCTTCTGAAATACTGAAGTAAATGAACAGTAAAAACATATGAAAACATAGTTCAAGTACATTCTTATTTGTCATTATCCAGTGTGGGTCTTGTGAGAAAATAATTAGTAATAATCGATTTCTTAGGGACCTAGGGATCAGTCCTTTCTCTCCCTCCCACCCCCCCCCACTCCAGAAAGCCCATTTCTCCTTGAGAAACTTCATCAAATCTTATCTGGAACAAGCCCAAGGGAACAAAAGGAATGAAGATGAGATTGAACCACATCTAGGTCGTGAAGGGTCTTTTGCATTATTTTCTTTAATATCATCTCTAGAGTTCATTTTAATGTACACCACCTTCAAGTCATATCAACCAATAGAGTTGAATGATGCTAACCCATTAGGTTTGTTTGATGTATAATGACCCAATTAGCTTTGATCAATGGATAATAACCTGCCTCTATCAAAAGAAGATAAAAAAAAACCTTGGAAGACACCATGAGAGGTTTTCTGGGTATACTGTGGCTTCTCTTCTCACCCTGGGACCACATGGTCTATCTCTCCTACCACCTCTCTTGGGTCTCCTTGAGATCACATGCTGTCTCTGAGAGAAAGCATGGGTCTTTGGGGGCTTTTCTCCTGCTCGCGCTAACTGGCATGCTGAAGCTCTTTCCCTGCTTTCTCTACCACACCACCTGAGACTATGAGAAATTAGGGAGACATGTGGTCAATTCTTTTCTTGTATAATATTGATAAATTAATAATATGCTTATCCCAAATTGGTGTCTATAGTAATTATTTTTAAAAACACAGTTTCATGATGTTGATTGACAGAAAGCCATAGGTAAAGAGATAGTGTTTGGAGATCATTCAGGATTAAAAAGAACACGGTGTCTTTTCTGACCAGAGTAATTTTGGAGGCTTTGATATTTACCTTTCTCTAGTTGAGGAGGCAGAAGGGCAGATGGGCACACAGTGGGAGCAATCCCCTGGAACACTGAAAGGAAGAAAAGAGCAAGCATTTTAGTGGAATAGCTGTTCCATTTCACTGTTCCTCTTCTATTATTAAGGAATATTTCAGGGCTGAGTAAACATTTTTGGCCATAAAAGCTGAATGACTTGTTTATACTAAGGTACAGGTGAGTTGACTAGATGTCAGTTTAGGTCTTTAAGATGTAAGAAGGATATCCCAAGCCTGAAACCCCAATTAATGTAACTAGCAAGATACTCTACATCTTGATGGCTTTGCCAATTGGGAATGCCTCTTTGAATGTTATAGATTCATTCATTAAATCATAAGTATAAACTGGATGCAAACAATTCCTAAACACCTCCATTGAACCAACCAATGAAAGGTGTAAACTAGTTGCGAATAATTCCTAGGTACCTTCATTGAATCAATCAATCAAAGGGATAAACAATTCCTGTACTTTTGTTGACTTAATCAATCAACGGTAATAACTAGAAAGGAACTGATTGAAGTCAGATTAAACCACATAGGACATATGTTGCAGCTGGTTGAAGAAAATCTCTCAAGTTCAGCACACATGAGCACACGAGCATTATTCTTCTGACTTGAAGATGGTCATGTACTATCATTAGAATGTTTTGGTTTTCTTAGTAGGGCTTTCTTGTGCTGAGTGAGCCATTGTCTTCCCCATCTCCCTTTGTGTTTTTAAGCTGGATGAGCAGGCACAGGATGTATCTAAGTTGACAACTGCCTCAATTCTTTCCCCATTAGATTGATAGGATCTTGTGTATCTCTCCATAAGACCCAGTTCTCTCCTTTACTGTGAGAAAAGACAGAGTAGATGGGCTTAATTTGCTCAGGAATTATTTTGATTAGCCCCTAGAGTGAATTTTCAGTTTGTGGATTCTGAGGCCATGTGTGTTCAAGAAGGGGAAGTTGAAACACTAACTTTGTAGATTAAGAAAAACTTGACTGAGTGCATACATACTGTGTGGGACATCCAGGTGGCACAGTGGATAGAGCACCAGGCCTGGAGTGAGGAATAACCAAATTCAAATCTGGCTTCAGACACTTACTAGCTAGTGTGAGCCTGACAAGTCACTTACCTCTGTTTACCTCAATTTCCTTATCTAATAAAAATGAGCTGGAGAAGGAAATGGCAAACTACTCCAGTATCTTTGCCAAGAAAAGCCCAAATGAGGTTACAAAGAGTCAGACTTGACTGAAATAAGTGAACAACAACTTACTTACTATATCCAAAGTAATATGGTAAATAGTGTAGTGTATACAAATATCAATAAGACAGTTCCCTTCAACAATGTCAAATGTCATAGAAAAGTCAAGAAGGAAAAGGACTGATAAACGGTTATTAGATTGGGCAATTAAGAGATCATTGGTGACTTTGGAGAGAGTAGAGAGAGCCATGGAGTGAAAAGTGGAGATACTACTTTCAGTTGAGTGGTAAACCTATTTTCAATGGATTGAGGAGTGAGAGGAAAGTAACTGTGATTAGTATAAACTAACGTTGAACTGGTAGCTTGAGACAGTTGGCAATTCATTAGATAGAGCACTGGGCCTGCAGTCAGGAAGACTTCAGTTCAAATCTGACCTCAAAAACTTGCTAGCTGTGCGACCCTGAGCAAGTCATTTAAATATCTCTGTCTGCCTTAATCCCCTGGAGGAGGAAATGGCAAATCACTCCAGTATCTTTGCCAAGAAAGCCCCATGGACAGTATGGTCCATGGGGTCATGAAGAGTCAGACACAACCAAACAACAGGCAAAGTTATAGGACAGGCTCAGCACCTACCAATTATGAATGTTTGTTGAATGTATGAATAAGTGTACCTAGCAAAAGGAAGTTGAGAGACTATTGGCCTTTTCTAGAAACCAACATTTTACATTTCCTACTTAAAAACAAATTCAGTGCCTCAGTTCCAACCAACACACAGCTGCCGGTAGAATGAGTCGAGTTCCAGCCTTCAAAGGGCAGACAATCCCTGACCCATTGAAGTCAGAAGAATTTCAGCATTTTCCCACCACAAAAGCCACTCTTCGCATGTCTATTGTGCCTTCTCTATAGTGCCCTGAACTTTGAGAACATTTCCCTTCCTAGTTCTCACAGTTTGGGGGCACACCTGCAGAGTGACTGCCTCGGTGGGAGAGGGTTCTGAAAATACCTTCATTTGCATGAATTTTTGTTTGGCTTTACCCTCTGTCTTTGGTAAAGTTCCAGGGCCATCTGAGGCTTCCTGTGGTCCTTCAGCAAGCAAAAAAACAGACTGCCTCTAGAAAGGCATGCTGCCTTTCTATGCTGGTGGAATAGAAAGAACTTTGGATTCTGAGTCAGTATCTGCAATCGAATTTTGAATTTTCCTATCTGTCTGAACCTGAATAATCACTTTACTTCTTAGGGTCTCAGTTTCCTTATCTAAAAAAAATGACAAGCATTGACCCTCCCTAAAGTCTCTTGTAGATTTAATCTTATTATTTAGACTCTCTTGGACTAAGATCCAAATGTTGTCTATTTCTTTATTCTTCCTTGCCTTCTTTCTCTCTCATTTTTTCTTCATTTCCAAAGTAGTTTCTATGTGCAAGGCAGAGGGGGGTATAAAACCAAAACTGTCCCTGCCCTCAAAGAGCTTATATTCTGTGGAGGTACTTACATTCTTTTCTTTGCTCATTCTCTTTGACCTGCCTCACCTTCCTTCTTCCTCCCCACATCCTCCTACTTGTCCTCAAGCCTCAGCTCAAATCTTACTCCCCCCCCAAAGGAAACAATAATATCAAAAGCAGACATGAGCCCCAGACAAAATCTAGTTCAAGTTCCTTATTTTATAGATGAAAAGACCAAGGCAAAAAGAATTTTAATAATGTGTCTAATGTCATACAGGTAGAAAAGACAGAATTCAAAACCAGTTTCTCTCATTTTAATCTGGTGATTCCTCCATTATACCACATTGTCTTTGACTGGAGTTAGAATCAGAAGGAAGAAAAGAAGGAGATAAGTATTTATTAAGTGCTTACTATGAGTTAAACATTGTGTTAAGCCCCTTATAACAATCTCATTTGATTCTCACCTCAACCCTGGGAGGTAGGTGCTATTATTATCTCCATTTCACAGTTGAGGAAACTGAGGCAGACAGAGGTTAAGTAACTTGCCCTGCTAGGAAGTATCTGACTCTGGATTTGAACTAGGTCTTGCTTACTTCAATACTAGCTCTCTATTCACTGTATCCCTTAGGGCAAAGGACCTGGGTTTGAAACCTGGCTCTGCTATATACTACACAGCTGTGTGACTGTGGGCAAGCTATTTGACCTCTATGGGCCTCCGTTTTCTTGTCTGTTACACAAGCACTCTTTCATTTTGCATTTGAAAAAACTGAGGCCCAAAGAGATGAAATTACTTTTCTAAGATCATACAGCTAATACCCATTCCATACGGTTATATATGCCACATTTGAAAGCTTTTCACAATGGGAGGACTAGTATCTCATAGAGTTCAAAGCTGAGTTTGGTGAAGGTGGAAATCCCAAAGTACTCATCTGAGTGGTTCCATCTGGAACTTTCCAATCCCTGCCCACGCTGTTCCCATCCATGGCCTTACTGCCCCAGCCTGACCCAACAGAGAACATTCTGTTAAAGTAGCCATTATATAGAACAGGATGAAAGAGCACACTACTGCATTCTGAATGACGGTGGGTACAATGAGAACCTCAGGCTGACTTTTGGCAAGTCTTGCTGGGCTGATGTAATGTCTTGGTCTGATTCCTCCTTCCTATCATAGCTCCTTCTCCCTCCTGTCCACCCACACATCCCACCAAGCACCCCTGAACTAAGGCATTCTTTTTGCAGATAGGATTTCACCTGGCTCTTTCCTATGCAAACTCAAGACAAAAAAAAAAAAATGAAAGCTTTGAGATACAGCATAAAGAAATGTCGAGTCCAGGTTAGAAAAGAAATACTAATAAGAACATACTAAGTAATGAGAACTAGAAGTGACCTTAAAAATAATTTGGTTTGGGTTCTTACTTTTATAGATTAGGGAACAGAGGCCTAAAGTTACATAGAGGACATATGCAAAAGAGCTAGAATTTGGATGTTGGTCATCAGACTTGCTCTCTCTGGGCAAGTAGAGGTCCAATGAGCAGCGGTCTAGTCTAATCTTCCAAAGAAATTAATCCCCCCCCCTCATTTCAATGAGTGAAGGAGAGAGAGGGGGTGGAAAGCTATAAATGGAACATTCTTCCTCCCACCTCCAGCCTCCCACTAAGATCATCTAATTACACAGGCCGAGTCTTCTTTTCCCAAAATAATTTGAGACTCTGCAAGAAAAGAAATCTAGCTCAGACTGAAGGGCTATGTGCAAAGGATGACCACCTGCAGGCCAAGCCCCCTGAGCCTGACAAACTGTAACTGAAATACACATGCGCACACAGCTGCTAGTGCCTTCCTCTCCACGATTGTCTTCCACCGAGTCTGTATATATTGTACATGTAACTAGTTATTTATATGTTGTCTCCTTCACCTGAATGTAAGCTCCTTGAGGGCAGGGGCTATTTTGTCTTTCTTTGTAGTCTCAGCTCCTAGAACAGTGTCTAACATGAAGTAAGGACTTAATAAATGTTTGTTGATGGACTGATTCAATTATATATAAGGTAGGAGGGAGAGAAGCAGAGGGGAAACAAAAGCCAGGTCTCCAGGCACTGACACACGCACACGTGGTAAACCATTTTTGTGATGTCCAAACAAGGACACTTAGAAAGATCACACCATGTGCTAGGTATGGAGGGATACAAAAATCAATAAGAGACAGTCTATGTTTAAATCTGTTATGATAACACACACACACACACACTATAGGGTTAACAATAATTCCTGCAGTGTCTAACACAATGGACTATAGTGATAATCAAATCAGTTAATATACATGGGATTCTGTCCACTTCTGACATAGTAAAAAGGCATTGGATTTAGAATTAGAAATACCAAAGCTGGCTCTGACATTTTTTACTTGCTTGACCTTGGCAAGTCACTTCTTTCTAAGCCTCAGTTTCCTCATCTGTAAAATGAAGAGGCTGGATGAGGTAGCCTCTAAAGCAGGGGTTCTTAACCTGGAGTTGATAGATGCCAATGGCCACATGGGTAGACTTTGCCGGGGCGGGGGGAAGTCAAATGAAATATGTGTAAAGCATTTTGCAAATGTTAAAATGCTATATCATTAATATTGGGTATTTTCAATTTGGGGACAGCTAGGTATCATTGTAGATAGAATGCTGAACCTGGAGTCAGAAAGACATAAGTTCAAATCCATTCCCAGAAACTTACTCGTTGTGGAATCCCATACAAGTCACTTAACCCTGTTTGCTTCAGTTTTCTCATCTCTAAAATGGGGATTTTAATAGCACCTACCTTCCCATGGTTGCAGTGAGGATCAAATGAGATAATAATTGCAAAGTGCTTGGCACAGTGCCTGGCACATAGTAGGTACTGTATAAATGTTAGCTGTTGCTGTTGTTGTTGGTATTGTTGTGTCTGCGACAATAAAATATGTGTTCGATGAGGGCAGTGAGGGTTTTGGTTTTTGTATTTCTATATCCTGAACCCAGCACATTGGCTGGTATATAGTAGGCACCAAATGCTTGTGGACTGATAGAATGACTGGTTGATATACTTCCTAGGGTAGAAGACACTGCCTTTGTGGGGGTATCAGAAGAGACAGTTTTCAGGAAATCTGAAATAATGAGTGCTTGGGAATGATATAGACAAGGCAGATGAAGTTGACAGGGGAATCAAGGTGCCAAGGAGAATGGAATGAGCAAGGAAAGGAGAATCCAAGTCAAACAATCCCCAACAGAGATAGCTCCTGGTGCATTTGAGACAGAAACTTTGTATTTATCTTACTGGCCACAGATCAGTTGGCACTTTTATAAGGGCAGAGCAGAGAGGGATGGGCAATCAGGGCTTTCACCTAGGACACCAAAATTCAGAGGATACTGGCAACATTTGCAATCAATCTCTCAACAACTAAGAGGAAAAAATGCTGTTTAGCACCTAGCTAGTAAGTTACTCAATTCAAATAAAAAGACAGTCCCACCCTGCTGTAATACCTCAGGGGAGCTCCTTTCCCTTTGACTCTCTCTACCCATCTCACATTTCATTCTGCTTTTCCTGGTGCAAAATTGTCTATAATTAGGCCTTTGCTCAAAGCTGCGGGTGTTCATCTGAGCCACCTGATACACAGTAAACTGAAAGTGAGGAGCAAGTTACACAGACTATAACTGTGCCTCTCCCTGCATGCCACAGACAAGTTGAGACCCACACCTCTCTTACTACTTCTCCAAAGAAGTCCCAGGACAGTAGTGGCCAGTTGTGTAGATTAATGATGACAATTTTCCTTCGCCTTTCATAAATACCTTACCTGAATGCTTCTATCATACATTAGAAGTGTGCCAAATCATAGGGGCATGGAATCACAGAAGGGTCAAGGATGCCCAAATCCATGCTTTTGTGTCAGGGCATTTCCATTGCCTGGCCTTTAGCACCTCCAACAGCTCATACAGTAGTCTAAAAAAAGACCTTTCCCCCCATGAGGTCCCCATAAACCAAGGGAATAAAGAGAATACAAACACAGATGTGAAAGGAAAGCCACAAAGACATCATACTCCAAAGTTATACATTCTCCACAAAAAGGTACCAAATATTTGGCTTGTTGGTTCTCCCTCTTTAGAACACAGTCAATTCTACATCCTAAGGGTCAGGCTAGGAACACCGTCCAAGAATCCTAGTCTAGTTCTGCTTTATTTGTTGCCTACAAGTAACCACAGCTGGCTAGGTGGTGCCATAGATAGAGAGCAGGCCTGAAGTCAGGAAGACCTGAATTCAAATTTGGCCTCAAATATGTACTAGCAGTGTGACCCTAAGCAAGTCACTTTTTACTGTTTGCTTCAGTTTCCTCATCTGTAAAATTTTCTGAAGAAGGAAATGGCAAACCATTCCAGTAGTTTGCCAAGAAAACTTCAAACGGGGCCACAAAGGGTCTGAAATGACTGAAACACAACAAACAACTGCAGAGGGGAAGAAGGGTTGTTGCTTTTGTCAGGATAAATGACAATGTTTGCTGCCTTCCAGCCCCACAGATCAATTTTCCCACCTCCTAGACTGTGTTAACATATTCATTCATTCAGAGGTACAGTGAATAAAGTGCTGAGAATAGAGTCAGGAAGACCTTAGTTCAAATCTGACCTCAGATTTGTTGGCTGTGTGACCCCAGACAAAGTCCTTAATTCCTGTCTGCCTCAGTTTCCTTACCTACAAAATGGGAATTATAACAACATATGCCCCAGGGTTGTTATGAGAATCAAATGAGAGATATTTATAAAGTGCTTCACATAGTGCCTGACTTATAGTTAAGCACTAGCTATTGTTATTATATTAAGTGCTTATTGAGAGGAAAGCCTGGGCTAGGTATTGCATCAGGACACAAAAATAAATAACAAATCCCTACCCTCTTCTAGTCATGGACGCTGCCACCTTCCTTGTTCAGAGCAAACATTAGCAATGTGGTGTGAAACCCCAAGAATGTTTTCATGATAGAGAGACGCATGATACAGTTGGAAAATGTCCTAGTTTGGAAACAATGAGTGAGATATCAGTGTTAACAGATGCTTTATTCAGCTTCCATGATGGTTGAATTAATTACTCACCAGGTTTCTGGTACCAGCCAAAGGGATACGTTCTGATTTCAGTATCAGGCAAGCTACAGTCCAAGATACGCCATGGGCCTGTTTCTTCACTGCATGTCTGGAATCCTAGATTGCTCAGAGTCAGGCACATCACCTCTCCTCCTGGCAATACAATGACCATCATAAAGGAAAAGGGTCATTGTGATGACCATTTTCACTGGAAAAGAGAGAGAGCTCACAGACCTCTAGAAAAGAAAAAAGGGTGTACAGGCAGTGTTTTGTGCTAGAAAGACAAGCATTAGGATTGGATCAGAAGACCTGGCTTCTATCTTCTTGGATATAACCTTGTGTACTTTATCCCTCTGAGACTCGGTTTCTTCATCTACGAAATGGGGAAAAAATACTTGAACTCTTGACCACATAAGTTTGTTTTGAAGGAAGTATTTTGTTCCTGAAGTACAAAAGAAATGCAAGTTGTCATTATTTTACTTGCCTATTCATGATCTACCATCAAGTTTCCATTAAGTCCAAGGAGGTCAAATTGGCTGGATATTTAAGGGGACTCCCTAGGTGAAGAAACTGGGCCTAAACTGAAGTCTTGGAGTTTAAGTTAGATTTGCTATATAATTACATGGGATCTCACAATGTTGCTTGTCACTTGAAATGAAAATGATTGGCTTAAACAGTTTACATAAGAATACATTTTAGAGAAAAACAACTTTGAAAGACTGTAGAAATCTGATTAATGCAATGATAAAGCACAAGTCCAGAGGAATGATGAGGAATCATGCCACCCACCTTCTGCCAGAGAAGTGATGGACTGAAAAACCAGAATGAGAGATATGTATTAAGACAGGGTCAATGGGAGAATTTGTTAATGCTGGGCTTATTGTGAGAGTTTTCTATCTTTATTTTATTTTTAACTTTCTATTGGGGGAAGGGATAACAAACACTTATAAGCAAGCTAAAGAAAAGGAAATGACCATCATATTACTAAGTTGTTCCCTCACTCCATGGTGGTTGTTTAAACCCTCCACTGCCTTTGCTCTTAGTATTTGAGGGTACTTCAATGAGGTCTTAGTGGATCTTTTACTGAATCAAAAAATGAGGCCAGGTCAGGGGCTTGGTGTCTCTTTTCACTGTCTCACCATGTGAGAGGAAAAACAAAACTTTGGAAGGCTCAGTGAAGCCTACCTTGTGTCTGGGAAACATTGAGGAAACCAAAGCCTTTGCAGCAGGCATCAGCATCACATCTCCGCTCACATTCAAAGAACCTGGAAAGGCAAGAAAAACAATCAGGTTTTTCTAATTTTGTGTTATTATTGTTGTTTTTATTCAGGGCTCAGTGAGGAAACTTTCTATTAAGACAGTATGCAACTGGTCCACTGTAATACATCAGGAGACTTTTTAGGTTTTCCTCCAAGACCTAGAAATTGTGGAACTTGAACAATCAACAAGCATTTATTAAGCAACTACTATGTTCCAGACAGGCACTGGGGACACAGGCAACAATGAAAAGTTCCTGTCCTCAAGCAGTTTATATTGGAGCTGAGCCAAACCTTTTGTTCATTCCTTTGAGCCTCATTGAACCCATGTGGAGTTTTCTTGGCAAAGATACTGGAGTGGTTTGCCATTTCCTTCTCCACCTCATTTTACAGAGGAGGAAACTGAGGCAAACAGGGTAAAGGGACTTGCCTAGGGTCATACAGCCAGAAAGTGGCTGAGGTTGGATTCAAACTCAAGAAGATGAGTGTTCCTGACTCTAGGCTCAGCACATTACTCACCAAGTAGCTGCCTAAGTCATAACTAAGACAGGTTAAGTAAGGCTATGCAGGTATTGACAAGGGTACTTTCTCCCCAGGATCACTCATTACATAGTAGTCACTTTCCCTATATCTTCACTACCCTATGGTCCTCTGCCAGCCTGCCTTGTAGACCCTTATCAGGATCTCATTTTTAAAATGTAATTCCACCCCACCCTAGGGAAAGGTTTTTCTGGGAAAATTGGATCCCGTCTCCCAGTAGCTGAATTTATGATCAGATTGCATCAGATCTAGTCTGTATTGCCTACACTATCACTGATGCTGTACCTTATCTTCGCCATCTTGACATTTTTCCCCTTAGATGAAAGAATTCCTAGTTATGCCATTCTGAACTTGATGTCCCTGGATGAACTGAATTTAAGTTGGCCAGAGACCCAATCTAATTCCTTGGTGGCTTGCCCTAATTCTCATGGAATGATCTGAGGATTCCAAGGTCCTTTAGTGTCCTAGAATTCCACCAAGCCCCTGAGAGCAGAGCGCTGCCTTCAGTTTATTTCAGCAAAGCTAGGTGCCTTCTGCAGAGATGGTGTTTTAAAAAAACAACTTTATTGCATTAAATTAAGCAAAAGGATAAATGGTCAAAGGATATGAACAGGCAGTTTTCAGACAAAGAAATTGAAGCTATCTATAGCCATATGAAAAAAATGCTCTAAATCACTATTGATTAGAGCAAGGCTTCTTAAACTTTTTTCCACTTGCAATTCATTTTTGCCTGAGAAATTTTTGTGCAACCCCAGGTATTGAGGTATATAAAAATGTATACATAACCTTTTACTGTTGCCAATTTTTGTTACCCCCCCACACATTTAGTTACCCACAGTTTAATAAACCTGGGATTAGAGAAATGAAAATTAAAAGAACTCTGAGAAATGATACCTCTTAGAAATGACAAAGGCTAGAGGAGATGAAGGGAAAATAGGTTCACTAAGGAACTGCTGGTTGAGTAGTGAACTGGTCCAACCATTTTGGAGAACAATTTGAAACTAGGCCCAAAGGGCTATAAAACTGCGCATGTCATTTTTGACCCAGCAATACCACTAGTAGGTCTGTATCCCAAAGAGATCAAAGAAAAGGGAAGAGGACCTATTTGTGTGGTTGTGTTTTTTTGTGTGTGGGGCAATGGGGGTTAAGTGACTTGCCCAGGGTCACACAGCTAGTAAGTGTCAAGTGTCTGAGGCTGGATTTGAACTCAGTTACTCCTGAATCCAGGGCCAGTGCTCTATCCACTGCGCCACCTAGCTGCCCCAAGAGGACCTATTTGTACAAAAATATTTGTAACAGCTCTTTTTTTTGTGGGGGCAAAGAATTGGAAATTATGGGAATTCCCATAAATTGGAAAATGGCTAAACAAGCTGTAGTAATGTGAACATGATGGAATTCTATCATGCTATAAAAAATGACAAGGAGAGCGGTTTCAGAAAAAAATATATAACAAGACCTATGTGAACTAATACAAAGTGAAGCAAGAAGGACCCAGAGATCATTGTGCACAGTAACAGCAATGCTGTAATGATGGTCCACTGTGAATAAGATAAAATACAACATGAACAATTAAGCAAAAGGATGGGGATAGGAAAGTGAGGAGTATATTCACAGATTAATTTGGCTGGAATGTAGGATGCATGTGGGGGAGGAAAGTAACATGCATTTATTAAGAAAGGGAAGGTAATCAGCATTTATTAAGCACCTACTATATGTCAGGCACTGTGCTAAGCATTTTACAACGATGCCATTTGTTCCTCATAACAACCGTGGAATAGATGCTATTATTATCTCCATTTTACAGGTGAGGAAACTGAGTCAGACATCAGTCAAGTGACTTGCCCAAGGTCACACAACTAGGCTCTGATCTCAGCTTTTGGCTCAAGGAAAGAGTTTGAGAGTTTTGTAAGTCATGTCCAGAATCAGTTGGTGCTCTCTTATATTTGCAGCCTGAATGTCTGCCCACTTGGGCAATAAGCAGTTAAAGATTATGTATCCTTTTCTTCCCCTCTTAGCTAATGTGTGACCTATGCATAGACCATATTCTAAGTATTGATCTTTGTCTTACAGATCTGTTTCCCCATTTTGAAAAGCAGACTTGAAGCATCAGGCTATCACAAGGCCATTGCTTCCCTTCATCACACGGGCTATAGATAAGAGCCAATATGGAGCCCTCAGATGAAAGGATATGAAGTGAGTTCCTATACAGCCTGGTGACAGAGCTTCCTCTCTAGTGGGCTCCTTGGGCTCTTAGGCCTCTGCAGGCTTCTGTAATGAGGCTCGCCTTCTTCCAACCAGGAAAATAAAAACTGCAGGTGTAACGCCTTACCCATTGGAAACAGGCTTTCCAGTCATAGGCACTTTGCTTCGTACTGAAATCCCCCTCAGCACTTGAAATGGCAGGCGAGTATAAAATGCCTTCACTGTGTCTCCCAAGACAACTGTGTAGAGGAAAGGAGGGATTATTAATATGAGGAGAAATTGTAGTATCCAGAGAAAAGCTGAGATGAAAAGAAAAAAAATATGTAAGTAATTAAAGGATCTAGAAAGTATTTCCAAACATAACTCAGGTGAGGATATTTGTAACAACCCTATAAATTTATCACAGGAAACTAGAGTGCTGGGCCTGGAGTTTCAAATCTGGCCTTAGACACTTACTAGCTGTGTGACCCTGGGCAAGTTACTTCATCCTATTGGCCAAACCACTCCAGTACCTTTACCAAGAAAACCCCAAATGGGGTCACAACGAGTTGAAAATGACTGAACAACAACAACAACAACAAAATAAATGTATCTAATGAGAGGATGTACGTAAAATCCTTTACAAACCTCAAGGACCAATACAAAGGCCAGCTCAGTTGTTATTGTGGTGGTTAATAATACCAATAGCAATATCAGTCTTGTTCCTCTCGCCTTGTATTTTATGGAGTTTAGATAGAAATAGAACTGGGATTGTTGAGTCTCTATCCTGATACTGTTCTATGTTTAATATTTGGAAGACTGGGTAAGGAGACATAGTGATGTCTTTTTTGTAGGTGAATCAGAGGGAAAGAACTAGCATTTAATTCTCACAGCAGCCCCAGGAGGTAGGTGCTATTATTCCCATTTTACAGAGGAGGAAATTGAAGCAAACAGAGGTTAGTGACTTGCCCAGGGTGACACAACTAATAAGTGTCTAAGGACAGATTTGAACTTGGGCCTTTCTGATGCCAGGCTCAGTGCTCTATCCACTGCTACCTATCTAACAAGCTACCTATCTAAAAATGTTGTGAAGTAAGATCTTCTGAAATGAGGTCTATGAAAGTATTTGGGGGGCAATCTAATAGCTAATATTTGTTACTCAATTACTGTGTACCATGGCTATGATGTGCCAGGCACTTGCTAGGTGCTTGGGTTATAGCCATAAAACATGAAACAATCTTCCTTATAGTTAGCATGGCATCTTTTCATATCTTAGAGGACCCTCCTCACACCCAAGTCTTCTTGTCTCCAAGTTAAACATATGTTGTTCAGTCACTGGTTCCTCTTATGATAAGATTTCCAGACCCCTCACCATGCTGGTCACTCTCTTAAGGGAATTCTCCAGTTTGCCAATATCCCACTTAAAACAGAACTTCACAATATACTCCAGATACGGCCTGACTGATGCAGAGTGCAGCAAGGCCATGAATGATCAATTGATCAGTCAACAAACATTTATTATGCACTATGTGTCAGGCACTGTGCTAAATGTTGAAGATTCAAAGAAGGGCAAAAAACATTCCAAAACAGTCTGTCTCCTCAAGAAGCACACCCGAGATAGTTCCTAGCACAAAGTAGGTGCTTAATAAATACTTTCTGAATGACTATTGACCAAGAGATAGACAATACAGGGCAGCTAGGTGGCACAGTGGATAGAATGCCTGGCCCAAAGTCCTGAAGACTCATCTTTGTGAGTTCAAATCTGGCTTCAGATACCTGCTAGCTGCATGACCCTGGGTAAGTGACAACTCAGTTTACTTTAGTTTCCCCATCTGCCTTTGCAGATGAGCTGGAGAAGAAAAGGGCAAACCACCCCGTTATCTTTGCAAAGAAAACCCCAAATGAAGTCATGAAGAGTCAGACACAATTAAAAAAATAACTGAACAAGGGCAGCTAGGTGGCACAGTGGATAAAGCACCAGCCCTGGATTCAGGACAACCTGAGTACAAATTTAGCCTCATATACTTGACACTTATTAGCTGTGTGACCCTGGGCAAGTCACTTAACCTTCATTGCCCTGCAAAAAAAAAGAAAGAAAGAAAAGTAAAATAACTGAACAGTGCCCTGAGAAGCAAGGAACAACCTTGTCAGTGGGGATGTATTTTTGGGTACCCTGCCCAGTGGAAGCTGAGATGAGTACTTAATGTACAGTGAAAGAGCCTTTGGAGGTAAATTTGGTGGGACTAGGTATTGGGGAAAACATTTCTGCTTTGTAATAGCTTTGAACTAAATGTTGTTGTTCAGTCATTTCCAACTCTGTGACCCTTCTTGGTAAAGATACTGGAATGGTTTGCCATTTCCTCCTGCAGATCATTTTACAGATGAAAAATTGAAGCAAACAAGATTATGTGACTTCCTCAGGGTCACACAGTTAGTAAAGGTGTGAGGCCAGATTTGAACTCACGAAGACAGTCTTCCAGTCTCTAGGCCCAGCACTTTATCCACTGCACCACCTAGACACCTTTATAAAAGCAATTGGTTTTAAATTGTTAAATAGAACTGGGGTCTCTTCACTGGCACCCTGCAATGGAGGCACAGAGCTTGAGCAATGTTGGAAGAGAACAGAGATGCCACAAACCCCTCAGGGAACCCTGGATTCCTGAAGGGAGATGTAGCCTGTCTGGCCTTGAGAAAGTGGGGTCAAAAATATGCTACATACACAAGGCTACCCAAAAGAGCATCCAGAGAGATGGTTTTCATTTCTTGCTGTTTCTGACCTGGAGAAGAATGGCTCTGTGCCTTAGTCTTCATCTAGGCCCTGACTCCTGAGGAACAGAGCTCATGCCAGCAGAACAGAAGGCTCTGCTGTTTTATTTATTTCTTTAAAAATGTTCTGCACTATAACAATTTTGACACATTAGAAGAGTATTGGAAGGCTTACATGAACTGATGTATCAGGGAGTAAGAAGAATCAGGAAAACAATAAACACAATGACTATAACAATGGAAGTGGAAACAAAGAGGTCTGAAACTGGATACTGTGCAATTAGAATGACCAAACTTGGCCCCTGAAAAGAAGAGGGAAAAAAATGTATCTTGCTTCATTGTAGTCAGAGAAGTCTATGGGTATAGAATATTACATATATATGTCAGTCACAGTTGATGTGTCGGTTGGTTTTGCTACTTTCTTTTCTCTTTCTTTTCCTTTTAATCCTTTGTTACAAGGGATGGTTCACTAGGTAGGGGAGATCTAATTGGAAATAAATGTAATTTTGAAAATAAAAAGAACAAAGATAGCAATAACAAGATAATAAATAAAATAATAAAATATAACCCACAAAAGGAAAGTCATTTTCCAAATGCCAAAAAAAAAGCCTCACCTTTTTTGTGAAAAAGGGTCTGTGGCCTGTAGGGAAGGACAAAAGTGCAGCTCTCAGGTGTGAATGGAAGGGAATTGTCACACTTCTGATCTTCTGGGAAGAGGGTGCAGGTGAAATCCCCACTACTGGTATTCCGTACCTCCACCAGCTGACAGAAAATGTTCTCTTGAGTGCAGCCTACAGACAGACAAGAGGTATTTGGCTTTGAATATTGCTTTTGCCTAACTGGCTATCAGCTCCTTTCTCCCTCTACTGCTGGTCCAAAAACCCACCCAGGGAGTCAGTCAATCAGTTAGTCAGCCAACAATGGCTGCAGATATCTTCGCAAATCAGTTCTTTGATTTTATCTATTTTGCATCATTAAATGCAAAAAAGAGTTTCCCAAAACTGGCCAGTCCAATTGTCTGACGGGGAAAGGGTAGATTATAGAGCAAGATTTTAAAACATTGTTTGGGCTACCCTGAACTCTGTGCCAGGTCACCAAGAAAGATGATTTCTTTAATCCATTTCATCTTTAGTTTACATAATTACATCAAGTTGAGGTAACTCTGGGGTTCCCCAAGCTTTTTGTGGGTAGGACATGTTTTTTTAAACTTTTTATTTCTTTGAACCTTTGAGATCAGTGAGGAAAGAGATGGAAGGTATTACCTTAGGGGAGTTCCTGAGTGGGTGGGGGAACTCAGGGGTTCCCCATCAGCATTACCTTCCTCCCCCTGTCTTAGTGTTCTCAAAAATTAAAAGTGGAGGAATGGAGTCAGGGCTTATGGGGAAGCCCCGGTGGAAGAGGGATGGCTCAGATGTCAATGAACCACAGAGGGTTAGAGGAAAAGACAGCTTCCAGCATGCAATCAATCCAGCTGCAACCTCTTGTATATCTTTAACAAATTCCATTTTACATTATGTTATTGGAGTAAGTAAACTCGGATATCTTAGACTATAAGCTCTATTAGAGTGTAGATAATGTCATTCATCTTTACATGCCCCAGTACCTAGCATAGTGCTCTCAACTCAATCAGTCAATAAGCATTTATTAAATGCCTACTGTGTGCCAGGCACTATGCTAAGGACTAGGGACAAAAAGAATAGCAAAAGGCAATCCCTGTTATGAAGGAGCTCACAGTTTAATGGGGGAAGGCAACATGAAAACAATTATGTGCAAATAAATTATTCAGGGTAAATTAGAGGCAGTCAAGGGAAAGATGCTTAATAAATACATGGTTGTTGAATAGAATTGAATTGACTTATTTATAAGTAGCCAGTTGGGATCACTTGATGTACCTTTTAACTTATATTAATTAATTTATTATTATTATTGTTTTGGTTATTAACATTTGATTGTTTACTTGAGGACTTTATTGTTCATTGACTGTTTAATGTCTATTTCATGTACTTATGGAACACCTAGGGGCACTGTGCTTAGACGCTGTGAGAGAGATAAAAATGGAGAAGACATAGTTCCTATAGTCAGTGAGCTTCCAGACTAGTTGGAGAGATGGAAAAAAAAACAATAAAAGGCATAGTATGATAAGTGCCCAATGAGTGGTATAGATAGGACATGCTATAGGAGGTGAGAGGAAAGAGGAATCACTATAGGTGGGGATGATCATGAAAGAGAGAGGTGGGGTTTGAGCTATATCTGGATAAATGGAGATGGTGGTGGGAAGGGAGAAGGGAATTTTAGACACTGCAGGACAAAAGTGAGGGAGTGATGTAGTTGTTGGGTTTGGGGCACAGTTAAGGAGAACAATTAGACAATCTTCTCGAGGGCAGAGATCAAATTACATACTCCTTCCACCTACAGCATCCTCACAGCAAGAACACAGCACAGGGATGAATATGGTTTAATTGTTCAATAAATGCTTCTTGAATGAAATCTTATATGTTTCACAATATATTCTATGAATAAGCTGGGGATGTCTAATTCTACAGTTGGCAAGTAGGCTCATCACTTCTAAGATTTCTTACGAGAGAGACACCACAGCTTTGCCTGCTGGGCTGAATACTGGAGCTTGAAGAGCCTGTACTGTTGGCTGGCCACAGTCCTGTTTCCATCTATGAGAATAAGTTCTGCGTTCACCTGGGAGAAAAGTTCCATCGTTGAATCTGAAAAAGAGACATTGAATTGAAAGGAAACTGTATATTGGCTTTAATTTAAAATCCGTGGACTTTTAGATTGTATTTGTAAAGTACTTAGCATAGTGCCTGGCACATAGTAGGCCCTTAATAAATGCCTATTCTCCTCCTATTTTAGAACTGGAAGGGACCTTGAGGTATGGAATGCTGGGACATCAAACAGATTATTCGAGCTAGAATCAATCAAACAAGAGGCATTTTAAGCACTGGGTAGCAGATAGAGTACTGGACTTGAGATCTCAGGAAGGCCTTAAAATCCTGCCTCAGGCTTTCAGTAACTGTGTGACCCTGGGCAAGTTACTTAACCCCTTAAAACCACCTGAGTTTCTTCATCTCTAAAATGAGGATAATAACATCAGCTACTTCCTAGAGCTGTTTTGTGAGGATAAAATGGGATAAAAGTTTAAGGTGCTTTGCAAACCTTAAAGTGCTGTCATTATTATTGAATTATAGATCTAAACTTAGACGTTAGAGGTCTTCTGGTCCAACTGCTTAATTTTTACAGATGAAGGAACTTTGATGCAAAGAAGTAAGGTGACTGACCCAAAGTCACACAGGGACCAAGCCCCAGAGGTTCAGGATATGAGCCCAGGTCCTCTGTCTCAAAATCTATCATTCTTTCCATTCTCCCATACTGCCCATTAATTATTTAATGTCTATTCTTTGCAAGGCACTGGGGATATATGTAGAAAAATCAAAGTCCTTTTCCTCAAAGAGAATACAGTGGGACCTTAACAGTGAATTGCCACAACACAGATAGAATACTAGAATAGGAAGGAAATTTAGAGAGCATCTAGTTCAGTTTCTCTATAGACAAGGAAACCAAGTCCCAAAGAAGACTTGCAAAAGTCACATAGAAGAATAGACTTTCAGGGAGACATTATTTATGAGTGCCAGCACATTCTACTGGAGAGTGTATCCATTCCCAGACTAAATACATGTTTCCAAAAGGCTGACAAAACACCCAGAATCTTGGCAGTTCTAAGAATGTGGTACTGGAGATGAGAGGCTCAGAGGGACTATAATGAGATGGAGACAATGAGAATGTCTAAAAGAGCCCTTGTTTGTTGAGAATTCCTTTCATCCTTTTATCTGCATAGAAATTAGGTTAAGAGTATTAGCTAACCAACCTCTGTAACATCCCAGGACCTGGCTCTCAATTCGCTCAGAGCTCAGGTTCCAGTGGTGCCTGACTTCTTTGGTACCTGGTAAATCTTTGCCTGGACCAGTTTCCACCTTTTGTAAAATAGACTTATAAACATCAACCATTCAGTTGGTCAGTCAGTCAGTTAATATTTATTAAGCATTTACACTGTACCAACCACTGTACTTACTAACCTCACAAGAAAGAGCTTACAAATGGAAGCCAATGAACAACAACAAAATTGACATTGAAAATAATTGAATTAACCAGATTGTAAATGTCAAGTTGGTTCACTAAGAGACGTAGAATATTAGAATTAATTAGGACATAGAATGTTGGAACTGAAAGGGTCCTTGGAACACAGAACATAAGAACATAGTACACTGGTTGTTAGAGATGAAAGGGCCCTTAGAACAAAGAATGTTAGAATACAAAACTTGAAATTTTATAACTGAAAGGGTCCTTAGATATTAGAATGTCAGAAAGTAGACAATCAGGACCAAAAGGGGACTTCTTATTGTTTTTCAGTCATTTCTGACTCTTCATGACCCCATTTGGGGTTTTCTTGTCAAAGATACTAAAGCGGTGTGCCATTCCCTTCTCCAGCTTCTTTTATGGAAGAGGGAACTGAGGCAAACAGGGTTAAGTGATTTGCCCAGGATCACACAGCTAGTGCCTGAGGCTGAATTTGAGCTCAGGTCTTCCTGACTGTAGGTCTGGTGCTCTATCCATTTCACCACCTACCTACTGGAAGCACCTTGAAGGACACTGAGTCATGGGATCATAGATTTGGAACTAGAAAGGACACTAGAGGGGGGCAGCTAGGTGGCGCAGTGGATAGAGCACTGGCCCTGGAGTCAGGAGTACCTGAATTCAAATCCGGCCTCAGACACTTAACACTTACTAGCTGTGTGACCCTGGGCAAGTCACTTAACCCCAATTGCCTCACTTAAAAAAAAAAAAAGGACACTAGAGGCCATGCCGCTCAATCTCCTAATTTTACAGATGAAGAAACTGAGTCTCAGAAAGGTTGGCCCTTCCCCAAGATTACAATGCTAATCAGTAGCAAAGGCAGGACCAGGATGCCTATTTCCTGACTCCCATGCCCAGTTCAGTGTTCCTTCCACCTCTAAACAGGAGCAATGCAACATTACTGTAAATCTCCTCCTCTAATACCTGTGAAATTGAGGGGGCAGAAAGATGAGCTCAGTATGAATCAAAGGTTAATTCAAGAAGCCAGGTCTCTTGATTTTCAGTCAAATGTTCCACTTGAGACTCTCAAACACTAAATATATGTTTGCACCCTCAAAAACGATTACCACCTGTTTTCTTTTGAAAGATGAGATAGGAGGCTTCTGACTTATCAAGATACAGAGTTGTACCTTTTCCTCTTTGCTCTCCCCTCCCCTTTCCTCTGTTCCAGTCCACAGAGAGAAGTACCCATTTTTTCCATTGCTCTGATTATCAAGGAGGCCCCTTTAGTTCTGGCAGAGACCCCCCCCCCCCAAGGAGAGAGTATGAGGGAAAGAATGGGGATGGTACTCAGATCTTGCCAGGCAGAAAAATAAAATAAAAATTAAAAAATTAGAAAGATTTTCCCCCTTAATCATGTTGCTGTTTTGAGACACAGGAATGTATTTGACTGAGAAGATGCAAAATTTCTTAGGCTTTGTTTTCTCCCCATCTTTCCCTCTCTAAGCTTCTGCCACCAACTTGCCAAATTGTCCTCTTCTGCTGGAGTAGATGGCATATGAATGCAATAGCCACCTCCCTCTTGAAAGGAAAGATTTTCCATGCAACGTGCTAATAGATGATTCATAGTTAGGGCCTTGATATATTTGACTGGGTCTCCTTAAGTATGCGTGAAGAGCCTATCTCCCAAATGCCTGATCCATGGGCTCTCACTGGCACTGTTGGCTATTTATATTTAGTGCCAGTGAAAGTCTCTAGCCACGTTTCTAGCTTTCGTTCCCAAGTTTCCACACAAGGACAGAAAGAAGAAATCAGCCAGCAGCAGATGAATCAAATTGCTGATGGGATGCTTTTTAACCCACAGCAAGTCAGTGTTGTCATATTCAATCTTCACAACATTATGAGGTAGGTGTTATTATCCCCCCACCCCCATTTTACAAATGAGAAAACTAAGACCAGAATAAATTAAATGGGCTGCCTAGATTCATACAACTAATAAGTGTCTAAGGCCAGATTTGAACTCAGGTTTTCAGAATCCAAATGCACACACTATACTCTGTGTCACACATCCTATATACAGCTGGTATTGTATAAATCTATTTATATGTTGTCTCCCCCATTAAACTGCAAGCTTATTGAGGGCAGGACTGTCTTTTACTTCTTTTTGTATCCCCAGTGCTTAACCCAGTGCTTGGCACATAACAAGCATTTAATAAATGTTGATTAATTGATTAAAAAGACTCAGATAAGAGAAGGTCTTTGTCATCATTGACCTTCTGTTTTAATAAAGGGAAATATGCCTCCTTGTAATTTCTACCCATTGTTCCTCATTCCATCTTTCAGTTCAAAACAGAATGAGTCAAGTAAGTCTAATATACGGCAACCATTCCTATATTTGCATACAGCAACCCCATCTCTTCCACAAGTCTTTATTCTCTGTAGGCTAAACATTCTGACTCCTTTGACTGATATTGGCATGACACCACCCCAGTTGCCACTGTACTCGTCAGAAGCAGATGCTATGGAAATAATTTTGCTTGACTGTTTTTCTTCAGGACAAAAGAGGGCTCAATGGAGGTGTTCTGTAAGGTAACTGCGGTCACATAAAAGGCACAAATGTCATTTCCCCCCAATAATCAACAGTCTATATGTGTGAAAAATCCACTCCTAAACTACAGTTACCTGGTATTGGTGGAGTAACCCGTCCTTGAGCCATATCCCGGCTACATTCTGTAGACTTCACTGGAGTAGCTGCATCTGAGTCTAGAAGAAAAGAGAAATAAGTCCTCTGGTTCGAGGAGAGAAGCAGCAAGGATAAGATGGCTAAGACACCAACTAGAACTCTAGCTGTAGCATCTAGGTGGCACAGTGGATAGGATGCTAAGCCTGGAGTCAAGAAGGCCTGAGTTCCAAGTACTTTTTAATTCTATGATCCTAGGCAAGTCACTAAACGTGGTTTGCCTCAGTTTCCTCAACTTACAAATTGGGGATCATAACAGCACCTACCTCACAGGACAGTTGTGAGGATCAAATGCCATCATATGCTAAAGTACTTAGCACAGTGCCTGGCACTTCCTAGGTGCTTAACAAGTCCTTGTTCCCTTCCTCATCTTCCCCTTTCCTAATAATAAAAGTGAATCAACAAGCAACATGTGTCAGGCACTGTGCTAAGCACTGGGGATTCAAAGAAGGAGGGGGGAGGGAGTTTCTGCCTTCAAAGATTACCCCCAGTTTTACATGAATGCATTCACGGATCCTTGAAGCAATGAACTAAGCAATGGGTGCCAGAAAGAGTTCTGAGTCACATAAAACTAGAGGGTAAATTAGGCAAATAAGGTAGAATAAGCAGATCGAACTCTGGACTTGTAGTCAGAAAGGCCAGGATTCAAATACTACTTCACACACAAGGCAAATAGGCATTGAATAAGCACCCACTATGTGCCAGGGCTACAAAGAATATCTGACCCTGGGCGACTCACTTAATTTCTATGACCCTCAGTTTCCTCTGTTTCCAAAGGAGGGCACAACAATAACACCTTCTTCAGAAGGTTAATTTGTGAGGATCAAATAAAACAGCATATGTAAAGTGCTTTGCAAATCTATCCTATGAATGTCAACTATTTCCACCAAAGGCATTGACAAATTGGGTTGCTAATCAATATCAAGTCAGCTAGTAAAGATTTTAATTGGCTGTTATATTATGGGCCTGACTGATCTGTATGCAGACAGCCTGTGGCATGGGAGACACAGTAATGTTTGAGGATGCTGTGTGGGTTTTTCCTTCTCTCTCAACTTCCTTCAACTGTTTCAACATAAAGAGAAAGTTCTGGCCCATCTCTGTGAGCATGAAAAATGTCAGCTACTAATTTGGGAATACCTAAGAAGCACTGGACACTGCATGGATCCAAAGTCATTGTATTATATGGTGTCTTTGCATCTGATAAATAATGAGGAAAAAGAAGAAGATCCTTTGGGACATCAAGAAATGAGAAACTGCTCCTGTATTCTCCAGCATCATTGTTGCCCATGCAGTGTAATTGGAGGGAGTCCTGGGCAAAGCACTGTGGATTGCAAGTACGATCTTAAAACTGCAAATCTACCAGTGCCTGGGATGAGGGGGGATGCTGGAGTCACGTGAAAGCCCTCCTTAGAATGGATTGTTACATTTTCAATGCAAGTATTTATACCTTGGAAAT
This sequence comes from Dromiciops gliroides, assembly GCF_019393635.1. Taxonomy (NCBI): domain Eukaryota; kingdom Metazoa; phylum Chordata; class Mammalia; order Microbiotheria; family Microbiotheriidae; genus Dromiciops; species Dromiciops gliroides. The sequence goes on from NC_057861.1 coordinate 97,409,470, forward strand.
CTGCAGATGCTATAAATCTGGGCTTAATTTATTGTTTTGATTGTCCAGATTTAAGAAAATAATGGAAAACATGTTAATAACAGAGATTAAACCTAAAAGTATGTTGTGTGTAATTTTTTTTTTCCAGAGAGCTGGTTATTAAATGTTATCAGCACAGCTCCTGCCTGAGATACACTTTAATCCATTAGCAGAAAATGCCTTGGCCTTTAGTTTTAGGAGTCTGCCAAAGATGAGGTCTGCCAAGAATAGGATGCCCCAGAGGCACTGGGAATAGGATGAGGGGTTTAGAGCAGGCAGAAGCCAAGGTGGAAGAATCGGAATGGGATTCTATGAAGACAGATGGGGGAGGTGAGCAGTCTTCAAAAACAGAGGTACATGGCTAAAGTAGTAGTTCCCAACCTTCTTTGTTCTGCAAACTCCTTTTAACAGTAACAAAAAAATGCCATTGTGAACAACTAGAGGAACTTAATACACTATTCATAATATTCTTTTAAATTGATTAAATTGCTTATAATAATTAAAATGTTAACAAACCTAGAATACTTAAACATGTTGGTACCTATTATCACAGGGGGGAGATAGATAGATAGATGATAGATAGATAGATAGATAGATAGATAGATAGATAGATAGATAGATAGATAGATAGATAGATAGATAGATATAGATATAGATATACACACACATATATATTATATATATATATATATATGCTACATAATTGGGTAATTATTTACTGCTTAAAGAACCATTAAATAATGTTTAGCCTGAACCTGTTGGACCACTGGAGAATTTTTGAAGCATTGGGCTAAAGAAAACCCTTAGTGTCCTCACAATTTTGTTCTGGGCTTCAGGCCTGACTCATCACATAAGCTATCATTTGTCCCATCAGGATTGGCTTCAAGTGAGAACAGACAAGGCCTGTTGATGCTAAAAGCAAAATGCCTCATGGGACTTAGCTATGTGTACTTTAGTAACAAGGGCAATTGCTGGTAACTATAGTTCTTATCTTCCTGTGACTCAGTAAGTGGCCAATTTCTCCTCTCTAGTTCCTTTCTTGTGCTTCCAAATCCTTTTTAACTTTGATGTCTTATCTACTAGATAAGCAGAGGCCCTCCTATTTCATTGGCTAGTCTTCTGAGATAAGTAAGCCCTGCTCTTATCCATTAGGTGAGCAGGGTATCTAAGGAAGGCATCTAGGGTAGTGAATGCACAATTTAAGAAATACATTTGACCCCTCCCATAATAAACGACTTAATGGTATTGTTCTATGGCAAGTGGAACACCACTGCTTCTGCACCAAAAACAGGCCTATAATGGGAGTGCAATAGATAATCAATTAGGAACAGGAATAAAAGATGTCATCAAGGAATTGCATGATATGAAGAGAAGATGGGCTGATCATATGCAAAGAACAAGAGATGACAGGCAGAAATCCAGAGTGCTCCTCTGTTGTCCTTGTAATTTCCAGAGAAATTGAGGAAGACTTCCAGAACATTGGGTGGGGAATGTTTGGGAGATAATGGACAAGAGTCACACAGGGTGGGGAAGTGGGGATATCCTTGAAGGGGACATTCAGATCAATGAGATCACAGATCCATTTGGTCATTGATCCTCTCACTTATAGCTTACCCTTCCAGAGATAAACTTCTTGGAAACTTATAAAGGGGCCTGGGACTTCTTTAAGAAGCTCTGAACCTGAAAACAAAACAAAATAAAATTTCAAAAAATTAAGAATGGGCTTTGCCTTCATTCTTATCTTCATCCCCATTCTCATCCCCATCATCCCTATCACCATAACTATCACTATCACCACAGTCTCACAAATCAGCCAGTAAAACTATGCCTGAAGGGGAATCTTCTCTACAGCATCCCTGACAAGTGATAAGCTGCATTCTATGATAGTCTTCTACTATTTACTGTTGTTGTTGTCATCAAGTAATTTTTTAGTTGTGTCCAGCTTTTCATGACCCCATTTAGGGTTTTCTCCCTTCTCTAATCCAACTACCGACTTCTTTGGTTTCAAGTCCCAACTAAAATCCTACCTCCTACAGGATACCTTCTCTTAATTCTAGTATCTCTCCTTTATTAATTATCTATCTTTATATTACTATATACATTGCAATATATATAATTATAAAACATATATGTATTATTATTTTTTTAATATTTATTCATTTATTTAAAGTTTTGAGTTCCAAATTCTATCCCTCTCTCATGCCCTCCTTCCTACCCTCTCCCCCTCTCCAAGGTTGCAAGCAATAGGTATAGGTTATACTTGTGCAATTATGTAAAACATGACCATATTAGTCATTTTACATAATAATACTCAAGTAAAAAAAAGAGAAAGTGCAAAATAGCATTCTTTAGTCTGTATTCAATCAATATCAGTTCTTTCTTTGGAGGTGGATACTATGATTAGTCATCAGTCCTTTGGGATTGTCTTGGATCATTGAATTGCTGAGAGTAGTTTAAGCCATTCATAATTGCTCATAGAACTATAATGTTTTCACTGTGTACAATGTTTTCCTGGTTCTGCTCTCTTCACTATACATCAGTTCATATGAGTCTTTCTAAGTTTTTCTGAAATCATCCTGCTTGTCATTTCTTATAGCACAATAATATTCCATTACAATCATATACCACAGCTTGTTCAGTCATTCCCCAATTGATCGACATTCCTTTGATTTCCAATTCTTAGATACCATAAAGAGTTGCTATAAATATATTTTGTACATTTTTTTCCTTTTGTCTTTTTCACAGTTACTATTGTTAACTGTTTCCCTACATCCTATTCTCTTCCCCATGATATTTACTCTATTATCTATCTTCTTTCACCCTATCCCTCCTCAAAAGGGATTTGCTTCTGACTGCCATCTCCCCCAATCTGCCGTCCCTTCTTTTACCCCTCCTTCCTTGTCCCTTCCCCTACTACTTTCCTGCAGGATTAGATAGATCTACTCCACCCAATTGAGTGTGTACTTTATTCCCTGCTTGAGCCAACTCTGATGAGATTAAGGTCTTTGAGCCAAGTCTGATGAATGTAAGGTTCATTTCTATCCTGCTCCTCCTCCATCTCTCTCCCCGCCCCCCCCCCCCCACCACTCCATAAACCCTTTCCTGTTTCTTTCATGTGGGATTTCACTCCCATTCTACCTCTCCCCTTTCCCCTCCCCCAGTGCAGTACTCTCACCCCTCAATTATACCCTAAAGATGTCATCATGGGACAACTAGGTGACACAGTGGACAAAGCACCCACCTTGGACCCAGGAGTACCTGAGAAAAAATCCAGCCTCAGACACAAGACACTCACCCAGTGCACAACCCCAGCCATGTCACCCAACTCCAACCACCCCACAAAAAATAAATACTTTATAGATATCATCCCTTCATATTCAATTCCCACCTGTACATTCTGTCTCAGTATATTCCTTTCAGCTGTCCTAGTAGTGAGAAAGTTCTTTATGGCTTAGAAGTATTATTTTCCCATGTAGAAATGTAAACAGTTTAACCTTTTAACATCCCTCTTCATTTCTTTTTCCTGTTTACCTTTTTATGCTTCTCTAGAGTCTTGTATTTGAAAGTCAAATTTTCTATTCAGTTCAGGTTTTTTCATCACAAATACCTGAAAGGCCTCTTTTTCATTGAAGTCCCATTCCCCCCCCCAAAGATTATACTCAGTTTTGCTGGATAGATGATTTTTGGTTGTAATCCCAATTCCTTTGCCCTCTGGAATATCATATTCCATGCCCTCTGATCCTTTAATGTAGAAACTGCTAGATTTTGTGCTATCCTTTTCAACTAAAGCAAATACCAGAGTTTATTGATATGGATAAACTTAGGGATAAATATAGAAATAAGGACAAAGAAAAGCAAAATACAACTTGTGAACTTCAGTATACCAGACTCACTCTGTTTTAACTTTCTCTCCTGCTGCCTGTGTGTCTCTCGCCTGTGGGTGTGGCTGGCTGGCTGCCACCACCGCCTGCATTCCCCATCTCTGTGTGCTTTGATCCTTTCTCGGCCGCCCTCACTCATCTACTTTAGCATTCCCATCTACTGACCAACTCCTTTTCCTACTTCTTTACTACCTCCTCCTTTCACTTCTCATACTCCTGAATATAAAACCCTTCTCTCTCAGGAACCATGACCTGGCAACGCCCATGCCCCCAGGCTAATTCATTCTGGTGCAAGAAGCCCCTGTGCCAGGCACAGCCAGAGCCAGAAGCTGGAAGGAGGGAGCTAGGGCATGCCTGAGGCTTCCTGTGGGTATCCTGCTGAGTGGGGTGTGGGCGCCCGAGGCCTCCATGTGGGGCCTGCAGCCCTGATGCAGTTTTGAGGAGAGTGGTCACGCTGGGGGAGGGGTGGTCCTTTTGGGTCGCCTGAGGCTAATTTTAACCTCTTACATGTGTATAATTGATATATAGATATCCTGTATATATCTTGCTCTATGTACATTTGTTAGCATGTTTTCTTCTCCTTAGATTGTAAGCTCCTTGAGGGCAGGTACTGTCTTCTGTCTCCTTTTGTTGAGTATACAATGTTTAATAAATGTTGGCACAATAGATAGAGTGCTGGACCAGAAGTCAGAAAGGCTCATCTTCCTGAGTTTAAATCCAGCCTCAGATTCACTGAGCGACTCTGGGCAAGTCATTTAACCCTGTTTGCCTCAGTTCTTCAACTGTAAAATGAGCTGGACAAAGAAATGACAAACACTCTAATATCTTTGCAAGGAAAAATCTAAATGAGGTCATGACGAGTCAGACATGACTGAAATGACTGAAAAACAACAACAACAAAAAATATTGATTATTGATGATTGGGCAAATTTAGAAAATTCTCTTCTCTCTCTGATTGATTTATCACATGCTCTCCATACAAGTCCTACAGGGATCTTTATGCCCACTTAATAGTTGAGAAAACCAATGCTCAGGGAAGTGACTTGGCCAAGAGTTCATGGCTATGAAAAGGTGTTTCTGGAACTCCATCCCAGGTCTTCCCAATCTAGTCCTCTATCCATTGCCCTGACATTGCCTTTCCTCTTCCATCCCCCAAAGGGCTTTGAAAATGTTGAACCAGAAGCTTCTCCACCCCTAAAATGGCTTCTGAACTGAGTGATCAACTCTTCATCCGGCTGCTACTAATTTCTGATGTGCAGTATTCTACTTTACATAGAGTGGAAAGGCAAATACAGTCTGAGTCACCAAAACCAAGCCTTGCCACAGCATGTCTACAACTGATGTGTTTATTACCACAGACCCTGCTTTGGGTCACCAACAGACCACATTTGCTGGACAGGAAAGCAGAGGGTCCTTTTAGATGCCTCTCTTAAAGGCAAGCTTGAAGGTAAAGGGAATGATAATGCCCAGAAAATATGCTAACATATTTTCATATCCATATATTTCATATCCATCCATCACTCCTCACCTCCTTTCTTCCTTTGTAGTTCCCCCCCCCCACTAGAATGTGAGCTCCTTGAAAGCAAGAACCATCTTTTATCTCTTTTTGTATCCTCAGCACTTAGTATAATGCCTGGCACATTGAAGGCTTAATAAATGTTTATTCACTGAATGACTTCCCAAAAGAACTTGCTTTGTGGTCTTAGACAAGTTGTATCACTTCTCTGGCTCATTTTCTTCATCTGTAAAATGAAAGACTAATGACTTCTAATGTTCTTTCTAACTATATTATTAATTATAATCATAATAGAGTAATAATAACTACGTCACACAGTGGAGAGAGTGCCAGGGTCCTGGAGTCAGGAAGACCTGAGTTAAAATCCAGTCTCAGGCACTTACTAGCTGTGTGACCCTAGGCAAGTCACTTAAGCCTGCTTGTCTCAGTTTCCTCATCTGTAAGGTGAGCTGGAGAAAGATGGCAAGCCACTCTAATATCTCTTCCAAGAAAACCCCAAATAAGGTCACAGAGTCAGACACGACTGAAAAAGGACTAAACAACCACAACATAATAGAGTACTATAATTAGAATAGATAAATAATCTATCATAATTCTATAATTCTATGAAGAGGTGTTTTCTGAGCCCTCCAATCAGAAATGATAATTCCCCACTCAGACCTCCCTTCCCATGCTTCACTCTGCATTATATTCACCACAACAAAACTTCAACAAATCAAGTGAACAAACACTAATTATTTACTCTGTGGAAGGTTCTAGGAAACAGAAACTAGATAAGATGCATGCTCTGCTCTCAAGGATCTTCCGATATATAAAGGGAAGACACCAATGCAAACAGCAAATAAATGATGTTACATTAAGTACATCAAAGAGTTCCATCACAAAGTCCTACTTGTGGTCTGAATGGAAAAATCATTTAGCAACTGAAAGATTTAGGAAAGGCTTCCAAGAGGAAGCAACCTTTCAAATGAGGTTTTGTTTTTGTTTTTTTCAGGGCAATGAGGGTTAAGTGACTTGCCCAAGGTCACACAGCTAGTAAGTGTCAGGTGTCTGAGGCTGAAGTGAGTTTTAAAAAGAAGTGAAGGGATTCAAGAGGCATAGGTGGGAGGAAGGGAAAATATTCCATGAACAGAAAACAGCCTGGGCTAGTCCAGTTTGGCTCTAACCTAGAGTGGAGAAGAGAAGGAATATGAGCCAAGTTTAGAAAGGTTGGCTCCAGTTTGATTTTAAATGGCTCTAAAAGATTATAAAGTGTGAGCTTTCTTCAAGAAGCAATTTCATTGTTATTCTTCAGTTGTTTTGGTCGGGTCTCACTCTTCTTGACCCCATTTGAGGGTTTCTTGGCAAAGATACTGGAACGCTTTGCTTTTGCCTTCTCCAGCTCATTTTACAGATGAGGAAACTGAAATAAATAGGGTTAAGTGACTTGTCCAGGGTCACACAGTTAATACATATCTGCAGCTGGATTTGAACTCAGATCTTTCTGACTCCAGTATTGGTGTTCTGTTGAGGGAACCACTAAAGGTTTTTGGGCAGAGAGGCTACAATTATCCAATACAGACATATGAAAAAATAATGTAATTGTCATTTGAAGAATGGATTTGAGAAAGAAGAGAATAGAGGGGAAAAGATTTGTAAGAAGGCTTTTGCAATTGTCCAAGTTGGTAGTAACGAGGGTCTGAACTAGGGTGGTAGTTGTCAGAGCATATAGGGCATGGTAGTTGCAAGAGATGTCACAACAGAATTGCTGAAAAACAGTAACCAAATAGATGTGAGAAGTGAAGACAAGCCAAAGTTAAGGTCAAGGTCACAAACATGGTAGATTGAACACATTGTGATGCCACAGATAGGAATAGTAAAGTCAGGATGAACAAGTTTAGGAGTCAAGATAATGAATTTAGTTTTCAATAACATTAAGTCCAAGATCTCAGGCAGATCATCCAGACAGGAGTTGTTTTGGAAGCAGCTGAATATGAGGGTCCAGGGGTCAGCAGAGGTCAGCCCCAGCCATACAGCTATAAGAGTCCATATCAGATCAGTGGTAGGTGATAGTAAAAAGGTATGAACAATAGAGTAGAAAGTTGTTTGGCAACAGTACAAAGTATAGATTGAAGAGGGGAGAAAATAGAGGTAAAAAAGACCAGTGAGGAGCCTATTTCAGGAATTCAGGGGGTAGATAATAAGATCAAGAAGCAGGGTAATGGCAGACGGAAGAGAGAGGAGGGGAAAGCTATAGGAAGGATTACAAACTAATAGATTAGATATAGAAAAGGTCCTAGAGATAAACTAGTTCTGTGTGTGTGTGTGTGTGTGTGTGTGTGTGTGTGTGTGGTTGTACACAGACCTGTTGGTCTGGTGAAACAAATGATCCTTTTCTCAGAATAATGTTTTTAAATTCACAAAGTAAAATATATAGGGAAATATGTAGTGTGTGTGTGTGTGTGTGTGTGTGTGTGTGTGTGTATACATATGTACACACATATATGGGAATATATATATATATATATGGGAAAATATAAAAAATTAAATCAAAGTCAGTGAAAATAAAAATGTAATTTTGTTCCTATCCAAGTACATGGATCCTCTGAAATCTATACATATACCCTTTGGAGGGAGCACATGGACCCCACATAAAGAAACCCTAATCTAGTGCAGTTCTCTCAGTTTACAGATGAGGGAACTGAAGTCCAGGGAGGATAAGTGATCTATCTAAAGTCACAAAGATCATAAATGGCAGAGGTGGGACCTGATTGTGCTACCTAAGTGTTTTTAAAAAATAACACCAAGGTTTCAGACAAGCAATTGACACTGTGGATGGAAATAGTTAACATCAGAAGGAGTGAGAGATTTAGAGGAAAAGATAAAAGGCTCACATGCATTGAGTTTGAGGCATTCAAATAGAGATGTCCTAGGGATACTTGGAACCATGGGACTGGAGCCCAGGAGGGAGATGTATAGGTGGAGAGAAGGGAGGGAGAGAGAGAGGGGGAAGGGAAAAGACATAAGAAAGAAGTGAAAGGAAGACCCATTTTAAGGGGTAAAGAAGATGAGCAGGCAGCAAATGAGATCAAATAAGAGTTATGAGAAAGAGCAGAGGAGAAGCAGATGTGTTTGATGATCCTGAAGATGAGGGAGCAGATAGTATACAAGAGAAGGGATGGTCAGCACTGTGAAAAATGGGGGAGAGGTCAAAGAGAATGAGGATTGAGAAAAGGTTAGAAAATGTCATTATAAATTGAATACTTCTCCAGACATCCCAATAGAGTATAAACTCTAAAACTCATCTCCCCATTTCCCACCAGCTCCACTCATTTTGGATTTCTTTAGCTTCCCCACCATGCCAGGTACTTCCCACAACCCCACTCCTATCCCACAGCTTTTCAGCTTTCTTGTGTGTGCTGTCTTCCTCTATTAGAGTGTAGGCTCCTTGCGGGCAGGAACTATCTTTCTTTTTCATATTTATATCCCTGGTGCTTAGTGCAGTGCTTGGCACGTAGTAGGCAATTAATGTTTATTGATTATTAATACTTATTAGCTGAGTGGCCATTGGAAAATAAGTCACTTTACCTTTCTAAGTCCCAGTTTAGTGATCTGGGAAAAAAAGGGAAAAAAACAAAAACAAAGGAAGGGTGGATAGCACAACAGCTTTAGTAGTTTGAACTACCAAACTAAATCTATTGTAGGAAAAGCACTTTATAAATCCTAAGTAATAAAGGATAGGCAACTAAGTGGCTCAGTGAATAGATGCAGGCCTACAGTCAGGAAGACTCTTTCTAAATTAAAATCTGGTCTCAGACACTTAATAGCTGTGTGACCCTGGGTAAGTCACTTAACCCTGTTTGCTTCTATTTCCTCATCTGTAAAATGAGCTGGAAAAGAAAATGTAAGACCAATCCATTATCTTTGCCAAGAAAACCTCAAATGGGGTCACAAAGAGTTGGACATGACTGGAATGACTGAACAACAAATAATAAAGGTCAAAAGTATTAGTGCAATTTTAAGTTATTAAAACTTTTTTGGGGCACATACATGCATACATAAATACATATGTATGTATACATGTGACTTCTTAACATAGTAATAAAGAGTGACACATATAGAACTTAAAGGTTTACAAAGTGTATTAAATACATTTTCTCATTTGAGACTCACAGCCACCCTGGGGGGTATGGTACAGTATGATAGAATATAATAGTATCATAATACTATTATCCTCATTTTACATATTAGGAAATTGAGGTTCAAACTGAGTCTCAATTGTTATTTTTAAAATCTTAATACTACTCCCTTATATTAATGTAATACTTTATAGTTTTCAAAACATTTTAGTCAATCAACAAACTTACATTAAGTACCTACTATGCCCCATACACTGTGCTAAGTGCTCATTTAAAGCACACACAACTTTCATGAGATTATTATTAGTCTCATTTGAAATATAAAAGAAGTGAGGCTCAGAGAGATGCAGTTTCTTACCCAAGGTCACACAGCTAGTAACTGGAAGATCTGAGAATAGATCACCCATCTCTCCTGACTTTCTTCTATGCCATACTACCTTTCAGATCAGTGGATGACTCTACCTGGTCCTACCTAAGACCAATTGGTAGAATTTCCAGGAGTTGGGAGTTGGGTTAGATGTCAGCTTAATGTAAGGAGAATCTTCTTTATAATTAGAGTTATCTATCAATGGAACTAGGTTTCCTAGAAAGGTAGTGATCTCCCCATCAGTGGGAATGTTCAAATAGGGGCTGGATGACCACCTGTTGGAGGATGCTATTGAGAAGCTTCACAATGCAAATTCAGGTTGAGTTAGATGATCTCTGAGGCCCCTCAGGAGTTCCTGAGCCTAGATTTCCTCATGGAAAGGGATGACAGAAATGTAAAACACAGCTTGCCCACTCTTTCTAAAGAGTATTTCAGGGACCAGTCTGGAGCTCCCATTTGTCCAACATCTCAAAGCTGTTTTGTTGTTGTTGTTGTTTTAAATTCAGCTGGATCTAATAACAACCCCCAAAACATTTGTGTCCAAGGCAATTTTTTTTCTCAACAAATTTTAAACTCCTGTGAACACTGGAGGACATTTAATCTGCATGTTTGCCATTCGTTTCCACTTGTAAATGACATCAGTAATGAGCTTTGTAAAGTCCCAAAGCTTTTTAAGCCTTTTTTCTTAGAAATAGAAAGGATGATGACGCCAAAAGCAAATAATTAAAAAACAGAGAGGTTTCTACTGGAAAAGTCAGGAGATGCTGGCGATGGGTTCCATGTACTATTCCAACCACAGAAGTCAAAACATAAACCCGACATGAGAAAAGCAGTCTCATTGATCCCTTATGCCAGAAGTCTCCAACCCTAAATTTAAAAAGCAGCCTGTTTTCTATAAGGGGCAAAATGAACTCTGGATTCTCACTCTATTAGCCCAGATATGATTTACATTTTTGATCTCAAAATTTCCAAGTTGGAAAGTACTTTCAAGGAAATCGAGAGTCTGGTGCACAGTAGGCACTTACTGATTATAATTTGCTTATTGATTGACTAATTTCTCCCTTCTTGGAGGTCTTAAACAAAGGCTTCATGATCACTAGTCAAGTATGTCAGAATGGGGATTCCTTTCATGTATGGGTTGGACTAGATGGCTATTGAGGTCCCTTATGACTCAATTTTGTAATTCTGGGAGTCTCTGATGAATGAATCTCCTCTACTGCCTCTCTGATGGATAGTCATTCAGCATTTGAGGCCTCTGAGATGGGTGATCTATTCTCAGATCTGCCAGCTATTAGCTATGTGACTTTGGATAGGAAACTGCATCTCCTTAAGCCTCAATTCCCTTATCTTTAAAATAAGACTAAGAATAATCTCATGAAAGTTGTGTGTGCTTTAAATGAGCACTTAGCACAGTGTATGGAGCATAGTAGGTACTTAATGTAAGTTTGTTGATTGACTAAAATGTTTTGAAAACTATAAAGTATTACATTAATATAAGGGAGTAGTATTAAGATTTTAAAAATAACAATTGAGATTCGGTGTGAACCTCAATTTCCTAATATGTAAAATGAGGATAATAGTATTATGATACTATTATATTCTATCATACTGTACCATACCCCACAGGGTGGCTGTGAGTCTCAAATGAGATAATGTAATACCTTTAGTAAGCCTTGAAGATTCATGTATCAGTCTATGATGAAGTCACACGTATGCCTATGTATATGTAAACATGTATATATGTATACATGTATATATGTATATATATACACACACATTTATATATTATTGATTATTAATACTTATTAACTGAGTGGCCATTGACAAATAGGTCACTTTACCTAAATTCCAGTTTAGTGATCTGTGGAAAAAAAAGGAAAAGAAAAAACAAAGGAGGGGTGGATAGCACAACAGCTTTGGTGGTTTGAACTATCACACCAAAGCTATTATAGGAAAAACACTTTATAAACCCTAAGTAATAAAGGATGGGCAACTAGGTGACGCTTTAGGGGATAGAATACTGGGCCTGGAGTGAAGAAGACTCATCTTCCTGAATTCATATCTGGCCTCATACACTTAGTAGCCGTGTGGCCCTTAATATGTCTGTGTGTTGGGGGGGGGTGCTCCATTAAGGTCTCAATTTTTAGTAAGTGCTAGTTTTTAGGAAATTTTCTTTTGTGTTAAGCCAAAATTTGCCTGCCTGCAAGTTCTACCCATTGGTCTTACTTCTATTCCCATAGCAGGATAGAGCAAATCAAATCCTTCCACATGTCAGCCCTTCAAATGCCTTCCTAATTCTTCTCACCCCCTCCCCTCCATTATTCATTCCATTTTTCCAAAGTTCACTCTATTGCTCACACACATCGGAATTGCTTTGTGGCAATAATTTCAATCAAATGGGAAGACATTTTGATTAAGGAGGTTTTTTATATCTAATGCCACTCCTGCAGGGCCCTCCTAGCCCCTCCACTTTCTTGCCTACAACATCATCCTTTGGGATGCTCCCAGATTCATCTTCCTCACTCTAATTCTACCCCTCTGCTCCCAAACCTTCAACTTCTCCCTATTACCAATGGAGTAAAGTTCAAACTTCTTTACCCTGGCATTCAGGGCACTCTACAATCTGGCTTCCCTTTACTTTTTCCAGCCTCATCTCACACTGTTCCATTCCACAGAGACAGAACTGAGGAGGGAAAGCACTCCAGGCATGGAGAACAGCTAGTGATAAGGTCCCAGTGTCAGGAAATGGAGTGTTTTGTGTGAGGAAGAGCCAGGAGGCAAGTGTCATTGACTTATGGTGCATTTTCTCCATGAAACCTTCCCCAAACACACCTGTTAGTAAGGATCCTTCCCCTTTCCAGACTTTAATTCCCATGTGGTTTCTACTCTTTTATGAACTTATCAGCTATTATTTTATTTTTAGAGATATATGTTTGTGTCATATCTTTTCATTTCCAAGCCCCACAAAAGCAGGGATGAGACCTTTGTATATCCCCATAACCAGCAAAATAAATGTCTTTTTTTAAGTGGAGCACCACTTACTACCCATGTGACTATAGCCAAGTCACTCCTTTGGGGCCTTATATTCCTCATCTGTAAAATGAGGGGGATGGAGTCAATGACCCCTGAAGTCTTTTCTAGTTCTAAATTTATGTATAAATGTATGTGGCCACTCCTCGGAGTCAGGAAGATCCAGCTTCAAATCCTGGTTACTTTCTAGGTAATAATGGTAAACTCTCTAAGCCTCAGTTTCCTCACCTGTAAATACAGAGATAATAATACTTGTATCTCACTATGTTGTTTTGAGGGTCAAATGAAATGTATGGAATAAGTCCTTCAAAGCTTGTTATGTCAAAGTACATTAAATATCAGTTATTTCTGAGGTACCTGACCAAAAAATAAGAGATTTAAAAGTATGCACCAGAGTATACAAGCATAAGAGTCAACAGATCACAAAATGATGATACAAACATTGATGACACAAATAATGGAAAAAACAGACTGCCTATTTTTTTTGTCACATCTGTGTTCAAGACACAATTGGAACGGCATCTCCTTCAGGAAGCCCTCCCTGGTTCCTTCTAAACACTGCAGTCTGGCTTCTGATTACTCAATTGAACTGATGGCTCACGGACCTATATAAACAACCCCCATCCCTTCCCTGAGCCACAGTCCTATATCAACAATCATTTCAAATTGAATGCTCTGTAAGTATCCCAAATGCAGCATGTTCAAATGTCACTCATTTTCCCTTTTTTTCCAACCAGTCACTCTATAGATCTTCCTTTTTCTAGAAATCCTTATCGTTCTTCCTCTTTCTCAGGTTCATAACATCATTGTCATCCTTACCCTCCTTCACCGCACATAGCCAATCACTTCCCAAATTTTGTCATTTCTATCTCCTGAGCATCTCTTGCCTCTGATCCCTCTCTCCTTTCACAGTCACTACCTTAGTTATGATTCTCATCCCCTTTTGTCTGAATCACTGCAATGGTCCTCTAACTGGCCTTCCTGCCTCCATTCTTTCCCTTCTATCTGCCCTCCATATGACTGACAAAGTGATTTCCCTTAAAAAAAAAAGTGACCACATCACTACCTTAATCAATTAACTACAGTAGCTCCCTACTGTCTCTAAGATAAAATACAAAATCCTTTCTCTGGCTTTTTAAGTCTTTCACAGCTTGGCCCCAACCTATCTTCCCAGCTTCATTATACATCATTCCCTTTTCTACAATATAGAATCCAGGCCAATTGGCCATTTCTCTGTCCCTTACACGTAACATTCTGCCTCACCTCCACCCATTTTGTAGGATTCATCCCCCATGCCTAGAATATACTCCCTCCTCACTTCTACCTCATGGAATTCCCTGTTTCCTCCAAGCATCACTTTCTACAGGAGACTTTTCTTGATGAACTAGCAGTTCCTTCATCCAGGAATGATCTTTGTATTTAATTAGCTTGAGTTCATTCGGTATTTATGCCATATAGATTTATATACTTACATGCTGCCTCCACCAATGGGACATAAGCTTCTTAACTACAGGAACTGTCTCTTTTGTCTTTCTATCCCCAGCCTCTAGCAGAGAGTAGGCACCTAATAAAGGTTTTTTGCTAATGTTGTTTTTCTCTTAACCAATAATGTAGAGGAACTTCTCTAACTCTCTCAGAATTAATCAGGTCTATGGCCTTTCTCTTGTTCACCTTTAGTTTTCATGTAATCCATCCAGACTTGAATTCCTGGAGAGATGGATTGGAGAGAGGAAAGAGCTGAGGCAGGGGAATCAGTTAGAAGAGGAGTAGTGAATCAAGGTCTCCCATCAGATCATGTGTCTCCCATCTCATACTTCACTTGTCTCTAGGCTGATCTCAAACCTGTGCCCTCCATTCCATAATGAATGATCTCACATCTGGTCAGACCCTTCACACATCAGTGATTCTGAAGCCCTGTAGGTCATTCTCCAAACCCCATCTTTCACCCCTCATTTCTTAATTCCTTATTCCTAAAGTCTTCCTCCCACCTCAAAGTTTCAACCAAATACCACCAACCCTCCCACTGTGCTCTGTGGAATGCCTGTTCCATAGGCATCAAACTCCCCATCATTTTAAATCAGTCACCAAAGTGATTTTCCTATCATGTCACCCCCTCTACTCAACAAACTGCATTGACTCCTATCACCTCCAAGATCAAATACAAAACCAGGGCATTTCTCTGGTTGTTTCCCATGACTGAATACTCTCCTGCCTCAACTTCACCTATTGGCTTCCTTGGCTTTCTTTAAGTCCCAACCAAAATCTGACCTTTTACAGGAAGACTTTCCCAAGCCCTCTTATTTCTAGTGCCTTCCTCTTTTAATTATTTCATACTTATCCTGTATTTAGCTTGTTTGTATAGATTTATGTTCATGTTGTCTTTTCTAGTAGATTGTGAGCTCCTTAGGGTAGGGATTGTTTTTTGACTTTTTTCATATCCCTAGCACTAAGCAGAGTGCTGAGCACATAGTAAGTGTTTAATACATACCTATTGATTGATAGGCACCTTCTTGCCTATCCAATGATCACTTATTTGGGGTTTTAATTTCCTGCTAAATATTTTTTAACCTTTCTGAATATTAAATTTAATACAACAAACATTTATCACATACCTATTATATTCAAGGCTCTGTTCTAGGC
Source organism: Dromiciops gliroides (assembly GCF_019393635.1). NCBI lineage: Eukaryota > Metazoa > Chordata > Mammalia > Microbiotheria > Microbiotheriidae > Dromiciops > Dromiciops gliroides. The sequence goes on from NC_057861.1 coordinate 97,425,040, forward strand.
ACTGGAGATACCAAAGATAAAGAATGAATAGCATCTTCTCTCAAAGACTTGTATTCTACTGCAGTGATGTAACATGCACACAGTTAGTAGATACAGTGGATAAAGTGTTGGGTCTGGAGTCAAGAAGACCTGAGTTCAAATACTGATTCAGATACTTACTAGATGTGAGACAGGCAAATTACTAACCCTCCATTTATCTCAGTTTCCTCAACTGTAAAATAGAGATAATAATAGCACCTGCATCCACCTTCCAGGATCAAATGAGATAATATTTGTAAAGCACCTAGCATAGTGTCTGATGCAGAGTGGGCACTTAATAAATGCTTGCTTTCTTACTTCCTCAAAGGAATCACTCTGATTAGCATCTTATTAACCCTAAATTTCCTTTGTCATAGGCTCTTTGCTTTCTATGACTATATTAACTATCGAGGGAAGAACAATGGCAGACCTCACCAGGTCACGGTATTTAGAGTTGAAAAAAGACTAGAGGTCTCCTCTTCCTTGTTCTATAAGTGAGGAAACCGAGTCCCACAGAAGGGAAGTGAATTGCCCGACTTGCTGCTATTTTTGTTGCAATCTTTAATCACAGATATACTTTTTTTTTTTTTGGCGGGGCAATGGGGGTTAAGTGACTTGCCCAGGGTCACACAGCTAGTAAAGTGTCAAGTGTCTGAGGCTGGATTTGAACTCAGGAACTCCTGAATCCAGGGCCGGTGCTTTAACCACTGCGCCATCTAGCTGCCCCACAGATATACTTTTAAAAGCTAAGGAAGGGCAGCTAGGTGGCGCAGTGGATAAAGCACTGGCCCTGGATTCAGGAGTTCCTGAGTTCAAATCCAGCCTCAGACACTTGACACTTTACTAGCTGTGTGACCCTGGGCAAGTCACTTAACCCCCATTGCCCCGCCAAAAAAAAAAAAAAAAGCTAAGGAAAAATAAAATCAGTTACATAAAACTACAGGCCTTGCCATTTGTGTACTATGTCTAATATATAAGATAAAATTTAGCAGCTTTAATTGAGTTCATATAGAACTCCCCCCTGCCCATAGGTATTGTGACAAAAATAACCTTAGTTTGACATACTAACTGTGTGACCCTGGGCAAGTCACCTAACCTGTGTGCCTTAGTTTCCTCATCTGTAATAGGAGGAAAGCAAGAGCATCTGCCTCCCAGGGTGGTTTTGAGGATAAAAGAGATGATATTTGTAAAGCACTTTGCAAACTTAAAGCACTATATAAGTGCAATAATCATCATCATAATATTGATTGTGTTTCCATGCCTTTCACTTTTCCCTTTTCATGATGCACATGCAGGGCTTAGAATGAGGTTGGATTCTGTATGGGTTAAGTAGACTCAGTTTTTATACTTGTTAAAATTACAAATTAAAAGTTTGTATTAAAATAGAAAAAAGAAAAGGGAGCCTATCTGGGATTTAAGGCCAGCTTTTCCATCCAGTGCTTTTTCCCCATTTACTACCTGGCCCCTCACATTGTAAGGAGATAATGGATGAGAGAGTGCTTTGTAAATTCTAAAACACTATGCAAATGTAGCTTTATGGGTTTCCTCCCTTGCTCCCAATCTGAACCTGGCTGACTAATAAGGTATCTTAAGGGGGAGGTGAAAGCTGGCCCTTGAGATACTCTGGGGGTCTAAGTTGGTCTGGGGCAGTCAGATAAAGCAGAATTCTGCTCTCTGCTGAACTGCCCCCTATTCACTTATCTGTCTGCAGTAAATTTTGCTAATAAAAACGCTTTCTTTTCAGAGGGAAAAACCACATCAGCTATTTCACAGTCTCCCCTTTTCAACCTTGTCAAACAAGGGCAACTGTCCCAGTCCTGATGCACAAACCAGAAAATACATTCTGGGTTTAATAATTCATTGTGGATGTCATATCCAGAAATATAGCTAAACCCTTATTCGTTGCCTCAGCCTGCACCATCTCTTGGGGGAAATGAGTAACAGATGCTTACTACCTACTGTGTAAACAAGTAGTCCATTTTCTTTATCTTAAAACCTCCCCCTTTGAGCTCCATGGGGTGCTCTCTACTTTTATTTTTCCAGCATCTCCAAACAATTTGGCATAAGAATACACTTATGTTATGTAATAAATGTCTTTAAAATTCCAAGTTCTTTTAAACTAGGAGTTTTTAAGTCCAGGTCAGAAACTTAACAAAAAAAAAATTTTTAGGGGATAACTACATTTCAATAGAATTTGTTTCCCTTGTAATCCCTTGTATTTATTATTGTTTTGCATTAAAAATATTATTCTGAGAAGGGTCTATAGGCTTCCTTAAACTTCCAATGAGGTCCAGGACATAGAAAGCGACTGAACCTTCTACGTTAGACTTTATTGCCCCTAATATAGGAAGAAATCTTTATGAAATGAAATGCACATGCACGCGCGCGCGCGCACACACACACACAGAAAATCAGACTTGATTCTAGGCCTTTAGTCTGTCCACCAGTGTTTTGCTAAGATACTTCCTTGGGGTGCTCAGGTGACCCCCCATTCTCAAATGCCATGGCAGCAGAGCTCAGCCTCTGACAGAGGTATCAAGCTGGAGAGTTTTCAGGTATAGGCCTGGAGACAACCTGCGGGTTCACTGTCCAAGGGACAGCCTTTCTAAGTTTGGAGAGATCCATCACCAGAAGGTTGGCCAGCTGGTGTTAAAGGATGTTGGCCACAATCATCTGTGAACCTGTCTACCAAGGCATGAACGGGTGGCAGTATGAATATGGATGAAATCACAGAGAAGGTTCACATGCAGATTCTATACAAGTTAAGGGTGGGCAGAAGGGTGAGGTACATAAGATGTTCCCTAAAATATCAAGACTAATATCACGCAGATAGCTATTAACATGGTCTTCCCTAAAATGTTCCATATTACTTTGGCTAGGGGACAAACACTGAGCTGAATGGGACATAGGGCTTTCCTCCTTATCTTTTCTGTTTTTATTGCCAAGTAAAATTAATTCGACTTTACCAAATACCTTCTGTGAGCCAGGCTCTGTGCTAAGTTCTAGGATACAAAGAAAAGGTGAGGGGGGAGAGGGGGAAGAGGCCCTGTTCTCCAGGACCTCACAGTCTAATGAGAGAAATAATATACAAACTACCAAATAGAAACAAGACATACATATACATATATGTATATTTAGAGCTATATAGAGATATATAAAACAGATCAATTGGAGCCAATCTCTATAATCCTACTTAGGCCTTCATTACCAAGTGCCACCTGAAATAACCTCTTGACAAGGTCTTACCCCCTACCGTCTCCTCCTCTCCCCCAATAATACCTGCACATCATAGGGTGATAGATTTAAATTTGTAAGGGCCTTGTAGACCGTCTAGTCCAACCCACTCATTTTACAGATGAGGAAAATGAGTTTTAAATGGTTAAGTGACTTGCTAAAAGTCATAAAGTTAATAGGTGAAAAAGATGTGATTTGAATCAGAATCCTCTGAGTTTGAAGCCAGTGTTCTTTTCTTTGTTAAATTGTTCCTTAGATTCATCTTCCTAATTCTCAGCTCTGATTGCAACACTCCCTGCCCAAATCCCTTTACTGGCTACCTCTTTTCTTCTGGATTAAAGTTAGAATCATGAATTCACAGAATCTTAGCCTTGGAAAAGACCTCAGAGGCCTGACCATTAATCTCCTCTACATTATGTCTGATGTTTGATCATCTAGCTCTTGTTGGAAGACCTTCACAGAAATGAAACCCCTACTTTCAGAATTAATCCATTTTACTTTTGTGGTGGTGGTCATTCAGTCATCTCCAACTCTTTGTGACCCAATGAACCATAGCATGCCAGGCCCTTCCATCTTCTATGATCTCCCAAAGTGTGTCCAAGCTATGCTTGTTGCTTCTGTGACACCATCTCATCCTCTGTCATCGCCTCCTCCTTTTACCTTCAATCTTTCCCAACATTAAGGTCTTTTCTAGTGAACTCCATTTTCTCATTATGTGGTCAAAGTATTTAAGCTTCAGCTTCAGTATTTGACCTTCTGGTGAATAGTCTGAATTAATTTCTTTAAGTATTGACTGATTTGATTTCCTTGCTGTCTAAGGGACTCTCAAAAGTCTTCTCCCGTACCACAATTCAAGAGCATTAATGCTGTGGCTCTCAGCTTTCCTTATAGTTCAACCCTCACAACCATACATTGCCACTGGTGGTAGCTCTGCTTTTTAGGTTACTGTCCAGATTTGCCATAGCTTTCCTTCCAAGGAGCAAGTGTCTTTAAATTTCATCACTGCTTTCACTGTCTGTAATGATCTTTGAGCCCAAGAATATAAAATCTGACACTGCTCTCATTTTTCTCCCTTTATTTGCCAGGAAGTGATGGGAACAATTGCCACGATCTTAGTTCTTGATGTGAAGCTTCAAGCTACTTTTTATACTCTCCACTGTCATCCTCTTCAAGAGGTTTCTTAATTCCTCTTCACTTTCTACCATCAGAGGGGCAACATCTGCATATCTGAAATTGTTCACATTTGTCCTGGCAACCTTAATTCTGGCTTTTGATTCATACAGCCTGGCATTCACACGATGTACTCTGCATATGAGTTAAGTAGATAAAATGACAGTATTTAGCCTTGTCATTCTCCTCTGATCTTAAACCAATCAGTTGTTCCATGTTTGGTTCTAACTGTTACATCTTGGACCACATACAGATTTCTTGGGAAATAAGTAAGATGATCAGGTACTTCCATCTGAGGATTTGCCATATTTTATTGTAATCCACACAGTCAAAGGCTTTAGTGTAGTCAATGACACGGAAGTAGATATTTTTCTGGAACTCCCTAGCTTTCTCCATAACGTGGTGAATGTTGGCAATTTGGTCTCTAGTTCCTCTGCCTCTTTGCATGCCTCATTCTACTTTGGTATATGCCTAATTACTGAGAAGGTCTTCCCTCTCCTCTTAATATAAATTTGTTCTTGCTTTTAGTAAAATTTATCCCTGAATTCTAGCTCTGCCTTCTGTCACTAACTCCTACAGTGTGGTACTGTGAAACATTCAAAACAATAGTTTTGAAGTCAGAGGATCTGGGTTTGAGTCCTGATCCAGGTATTTCCTAGCTGTGTGAACTTAGGTAAGTCATGCACATGGGCCTCAGTTTCCTCATCTGTAAAATGGTTAGACTAGATGACCTTAGCCTTCACCCTTCGCCTGATGCTCAAAGTCTGCCCTAACCAGGTACCACCCTACCTTTCTGAAGCCTCATTTACATGAATATTTTGCATAGAAAGTTTCAACCAGAATGAATTATTCACCATTCTTCTTACATATCCTGCACGCTTTTCTTTTTGTGATCTTGCCTGGAATGCCTTATCCCTAGAATTCACCCCCATCCTTCAAGGCCTGGCTCAAATGACGACTCCCCCAGGAATCCTTCTTTGAACTCCCCATCAGAAAAATTACTTTGTCCTCTTTGAAACTCCCACTGTCCTTTGTGCCTCCCTTACAGTTAATCATGCATCATATTCCCTCCTAACAGGTCTAGTTGCAGGACAGTTTATTTGCCTCCTAGCTTCTCTGGCTTCCTTCAAGCCCCACCTAACACCCCACCTTCTACAGGAAGCTTCCCCTGATCCTCCTTAATTCTAGCACCTTCCTTCTGAGGACCCCATATATTTCTTATTTGAATATAGTTTTTTTTTTCAAGTTGTATCCACTACTAGACTGTGAACTCCTTGAGAGCAGGGACTGTCTTTTTCTTTGGGCAGGGCAGTGGGGGTTAAGTGACTTGTCCAGGGTCACACAGCTAGTAAGTGTCAAGTGTCTGAGTCTGGATTTGAACTCAGGTCTTCCTGAATCCAGGGCCAGTGCTTTATCCACTGTGACACCTAGCTGCCCCCAGGACTGTCTTTTGCCTTTCTTTGTTCCCTAGCACTTAAACAGTGCCTGACACATAATAGATGCTTAATAAATGTTGACTGACTAACTGGCTGAGTTTATCAGTATGTTTTGGGACCTGTATTTGAAGTATAGGAATTTGTCATTTGTCCCCCACTTAAAATCGTGTAGTTCTGCTGTTTAATTCCCACCACCTGGTCACTTTTTGGTACCTAATCCATAAGTACTGAATTTTTATAGCTTACAATGACAGGCAGCTAGGTGGCAGAGTGAATAGAGTGCCAGTCCTGAAAGTCATGAAGACTCATCTTCCTGAGTTCAAATATGACCTCAGATACTTACTAGCTGTGTAACCCTGGGCAAGTCACTTCACCCTATTTGCTTCAATTTCCTGATCCATGAAGTGAGCTGGAGGAGGAAATGGCAAACCACTCCAGTATCTTTGTCAAGAAAATAAAAAGACGGGGACAGAAAAAGTCAGACACAACTGTACAAAAACAACACCAACACAATGACGTGCTTCCTGTTTTCTGCTGTTGTCTCGAATCATTGATCATTCATTCCACTCTCCTTAAAGGTAACCCTTCTGCAGTTTCTGGTGACAATGACTTGGTCTAGAGTCACCGTCATAAACCACTATTTCCACAAATGAATCTTCATGACTTAGTGGTTCATTCTAAGCTTTGTTGTCAACATATTGTTGGTTGCATTAATGTGGCTTCTGCCCATGGAGGTCCTTTTGATTTCACTCCTGGACCTTTGTTATTCGTGTTCTATATCCAAGTCACTTCCAGTCACATTGGACAAGTACCTGTTAGCTCAGAAGAGTGATGTCTGCCTCCTCCTAGAGAACCTCTCTTTTTTTACTTGTCTTTCATATGCTCCTAGTATTAATAATCCCCACTCTCCTTATTTTGGCTGTTGTTGTTTGTCCTTAGTTATCAAAGAGGACCATGACATTGGGTGATGCAACAACTTTCAGTGAATTGAAGTGAGGGAGGACTGTGGAAAGTCACCAATTTCACTCTCTCCTCCAGAGTCATCTGGGGCCAACAGCAAGATATAGATCAGGATGACTGGAGATGGCCAGGATGTTTGAGGTAATCAGGGTTAAGTGACTTGCCCAGGGTCACACAGCTAGTAAGTGCCAAGTTAGCTGAAGCCAGATTTGAACTCAGGTCCTCCCAAATTTCAGGGCCAGCACTCTCTCCACTGTGCCACCTAGCTGGCCCCTTATTTTGGCATGAAAGTTTTATAAGTATTTGTCTTTCTGAATCTGCCTTAGTTGGCAAGCCTGTGTTTTGTTAATATTGTGTAGGTTTTTGTTTGGCTAGTTTCCAGTTTTTCAAAAGGCCATTTTACAGTTCTGAAGACACACACTTACTAGTACTATGTAGGTGCTAATTGCTTTCAATTTATTTTTTGATGTATAGCTTTGATTTCAGAATTCTAATAAGTCTCTAAATATAGCCAGACACAGATTTTGCGTTTATAACATACTTTTATGCTCCATGATTCTTGCCTATCACCTTCACTCCCTGGTTCAAGGTGACCTCTAATTCAAGCTCAAAGCCTTCAGTTTCTTTTTTTCTTATGTGTATATTAAAAATTTTACACTTATTAAATCCATATGATATTTTTATATCATCAGAGGAAAAAGTCCTCAAGAAGGAGTTGATAAATATCTTTTTGTTCTTGTTATTGAGTCGTTTCAGTTGTTTCTGATTCTGAGACCTCATTTGGGGTTTTCCTGATGAATATCCTGGAGTAGTTTGCTATTTTCTTTTCCGTATCATTTTACAGATGAGGAAACTGAAGCAGAGTAAAGTGACTTGCCCAGGGTCACACAGTTAGATCTAAAGTCAAATTTGAACTCAGGTCCTCCTCTCTTTTTAGACGGGGTCCTATAACTTGATTTTATCCATATACATCAAATGGTTAAAAAAAGTTTTGGTTTTTCTTCCTTTCTCATATGTAAGCATACTTAGTTCTAGTTAAGAGAGATGATAATGAATTTAAAACTAGGCAGAATCACAATTGCTCTGAACTATCTCTGGAAAAAATACAGGTTTTATATGATTCTTTATGGTACCGACAAGTTTTAGAGATCAGTTTTTCAGATGGTCATCCATACTCTAGCACTCTCACTACACTTTGATCTATGTTATATATTTATATTACTTGAATTACTATACTCTGTACATGAGTGCAGAACTAACCGAATCAAAGTCTTTGTGACTATTAACAAAGCCAATAGGCATGTTTTGATGTTATGGGGGCACCTTAGTCAATACTTACAGAATAAATAATTTGCTTTTTATACTGGAGATCCTTTTTTGGCAAGCCTTTTTTGCTCCAGGCATTTTCTCTGTCCCCTATGCCTAAGACATTCTCCCTCCTTTACTCCACTTCCTGGTTTCCCAGGCTTCCTTCAAGTTCAACAAAAATCCCATCTTTTAAGGCAAGTCTTTCCCACTCCCTCATAACTCTGGTACTTTCCTTCTGTTAATCGTTTCCTATTTACCCTGTATATAGCTTCTTTGTATATATTTATTTTCATCCTGTTTCCCCTATTGGATTATGCATTCCTTGAAGGGAGGAACTGTCTTTTGCCCTTTTTTAATATTGCCAGTGTTTAGTACATTGCCTGGCACATGGAAGGTATTTAAAGAAGGTTGATTGATTCAGACACTCTCTCTCTCTCTCTATATATATATATAGAGAGAGAGAGAGAGAGACAAATAGATAGATATATATGTATATATGTATACATGTATGTATATGTGTGTATATATATTTTTTCTTTCATTTAAAGATATTTTCCATGATGCAAACTGTGAATATGTTGTATAAAATACATAAATATGAAATTTGTCTATATTTGGAGGCATCACTGGTCCTCAGTTTTGATAATAGATAGGTGATGACTTCTGTTTAAAAAATGTGGTATCAGACTGATATCTGAGAGGAATTTGGTAAAATGCCACATTAGTAATTTTTAAAAATAGATGGGGGATGGGCTGGAAGGAGGAAGAAAATTTGGAGCTCAAATTTTTTTTAAATGAATGCTAAATTAAAAAAAAAACTTAAAAAAGCATACCCTAATGCACCACTGTAAAGCATTTAAGTCATTAGTTACAGATCTTATCTGTGCCATCCACTCATTATCACCCCCCTTTGAATTTTTTCTAGAGACTAGAATTATGGTCATCCATTTTATTCATTCATTATATTAACCTGTGAAAGGCATTGCTTCTTATTTGATCCAACTTACATTTTCATTGAGTTGTACTTCATGCAACCACATACAAGTTTCTACATCTTCGTTTGGAAATTCTATTTTGCTTTTTTTAAACTTCTCTAGCTTCTGTAAAGCCTTTAATATATATTCAGTTGTTTATTTTGTTCTAAGCAATGCCATGAATCCTCATATCACCATCACCTTTTCTTTTTTGCTTCCCTTTGCCTGATTTTGCTTTTCTGCCTGATTTGTTGTCCTTGTTGAAAATTAAATTTAAATTTAATTGGCCAAAATGCTTTTCAAAATTTCCACTGATTTTTAAAAATCACCATCATTATTGTTGTTGCTCTTGTTAAAGATGCTATAATAGATAGAGAGTTTGTCTCCAGGTCAAACGACCCGGGTTCAAGGCAGACCTCTGACTCATACTACATAACACTGAGCCAGTCACTTCTCAGTGCTTTGGGCAACTCTATAAGTTGAGGATTTGTCTAAGCAGAGAGTTTTCTCTCCTGGGAGTCCCCCTATGTCAATGAAATCACATGTCCAATCCTCATCCTTATTATCAATATCCTACATGGCATGGCATGTAGCTGTGGATAATATGACTCATCTGTATGAAGAAAAGGCTGGCCCAGATGACCTCAAAGGTTCCTCCTAGCACCAACATTACAGCTCTCGGTTCTACTTTTCTATGTTAGAAGAAGGTGCCTCTCACCTCGTGACTTTCTACATTCTGTACTGTGAATAGACTACATCCTAAAGTCCCTTCTAGCTAACCTTCCAATGCTATTGTGTGAAGTTTCATTGTAAGTTATATCAGCATCATACCCTTTGGTCTTGAGTCACAGGGCACCCATTCATTGTAAGGCCCAGGTGCTCAGTAAGGTCATCTCCATAGACACCTGCATGTGGTTTGGAAGCCACTTCACTGTCAGAGTGGGGAACCCGCAACCATTTCCTTGGGCTTGTGGTGCAAGGGCTGCTTGCAGCCCAAACTAAATGCATATAACAAAAAAGATGAGTACCTAGGGCTTCAATATACATCTTCACCAAAGGAAGAGGACCAGCAGCTGCTGCTTTTCTCACAACATGAATTCCAACAAATACTAAGGAGCTGTTGTTCATTCATTTGACCCTTTTTTGACCCCATCTTCTTGGCAGATACTGGAGTGATTTGCCATATTTCTTCACCAGCTCATTTTCCAGATGAGGAAACTGAGGCAAACAAAGTCAAGTGACTTGCTCAGGGTCACACAGCTTATAAGTGTCTGAGGCCAGATTTGAACTCAGGAAAATGAGCCTGGCACTGCATCCACTGAGCTACCTAGCTGCCTGAGCACCTATTAGTCGCTGCTTAACATAGGATCTTGCATATAGTAGGTACTGAATAACTATTTTTTAATAATTGAGCCAGATACCATATTAGATGCAGAGATAGATAGTAATCAAAAGACATATGCCATCATGGAAAGAATATTGGATGTGGAGTAAGGAGACTTAGATTTAAGTTATAATCTACTCATTCACATAGTTGCGTGACTTTGGAAAAACCACTGTATATCTCAGGGCTTCCCTTTTCTTCTCAGCAAAATGAGAAGGTTGGACTGGATCCCTTCCACCAACAATATTCTGTGTTCAAGGATCTGAGTATGTGATCTTGGCACAACAGATCTAGAATGGAAAGGACCTTCAAGGTCATCTACCCCCCCCCCCTGCCCACTCTATTTAGTAAGAGGGAACCTTAGATAAGCTAAATGATTTGCCCAACATCACACAGGTCAAAAGCAGCTGAGCCAGGATTTTAACCAGGGTCCTAGAACTTCAGCTTCAATGCAACCACTTAGGGTCCTTTCCATTTACATTGCCCTCATATTCTAGAAAAAAACCCACTAGATAAGTATTCAATGAACTTGCTGTGTACTGTCTGTGTGGCCTTAGGTTAGTCATCTGTCCTTTCTGGACCTCTTACTTTCCTTATCTGCAAAATCAAAAGGTAGAACTGAATGATTTCTTTTTTTTTTCTGGTGAGGCAATTGGGGTTAAGTGACTTGCCCAGGGTCACACAGCTAGTAAGTGTTAAGTTTCTGAGGCCGAATTTGAACTCAGGTACTCCTGACTCCAGGGACGGTGCTCTATCCACTGCACCACCTAGCTGCCCGGAACCGAATGATTTCTAAAGGAAGCAACCCACAATTAAGTACCTACTATGTGCCAGACACTATGCTAAGTGTTTTATAATTATTATCTCATTTGATCCTCACAACAACCCTGGAAGGTAGGTGCTATTATTATCCTCTTTTTACAATTGAGGAAACTGAGGCAAACAGAGGTTAAGTTACTTGCCCAGGAGCACACAGCTAGTAAGTGTCTGAGACTAAATAGGAATTCAGGTCTTCCTGACTCCAGACACAGTACTACCTACCTGCTGCTTAGGTTTCTTATAGATATAAATCTTATTTTGGATGACGATAGGAAAGTTTATTTATTTATTTATTTATTTTTGGTGAGGCAATGAGGGTTAAGTGACTTGCCCAAGGTCACACAGCTAGTAAGTGTCAAGTGTCTTAGGCCAAATTTGAACTCAGGTCCTCCTGAATCCAGGGCCGCTGCTGTATCTACTGTGCCACCTAGCTGCCCAATAGGAAAGTTTCTTTCTTTTTTTTTTTTAGTGAGGCAATTGGGGTTAAGTGACTTGCCCAGGGTCACACAGCTAGTAAGTGTGCATTAAGTGTCTGAGGCCAGATTTAACTCAGGTACTCCTGACTCCAGGGTTGGTGCTCTATCTACTGCGCCACCTAGCTGCCCCTATAGGAAAGTTTCTTAACCTACATGAGGACATGGTAAGAAGGATTCATTGCATACAGTATTCTACTTTTATCAGAATATGACAATGACATTTTCCTTTATGGGATTTTTCAAATTGTGATGGGGAGATGTGTGTCAGTTCTGCCTCTTGGCATCAATTCCAAAGAAAGGGATTTCACACAATTATATTTTAAGCTAGAAAGAACCTTAAACATCACCCACTCCAGGGATTATTAGCCTTTTTCCATGTCATGTTTCCCTTTGACTATCTGGAAATCTATGGATGCTTTCTTAGAATAATGTTTTTAAATTCATAAAACAAAATACATAAAATTACAAATGACAGGGAAATAAAGATGTGATATTTTTCCCCCTATCCAAACTCATGGACTTCCTAAGACCTCTGAGTTAGGCCAACTGCATAACTTTTTTTGTTTGTTTGTTTGTTTGTTTTTGGGTTTTTTTTTTTTGCGGGGCAACGGGGGTTAAGTGACTTGCCCAGGGTCACACAGCTAGTAAGTATCAAGTGTCTGAGGCCGGATTTGAACTCAGGTACTCCTGAATCCAAGGCCGGTGCTTTATTCACTGCGCCACCTAGCCGCCCCAACTGCATAACTTTTACAAATAAAGAAACTAAGGTCTATAAAGGGGAGCCCAAGGTCACATGGGTAAGATGTAGAAAAACCAAGATTTGAACCCCAATTCCTTGACACCAAACCTAGTACTCTATCTATACAGTTAGGTGGCACAGTGGATAGAATGCCAAGCCTAGCTTCAGGAATATTTACCTTTGTGAATTCAAATTTGGCCTCAGACATTAACTGTGTGATCCTGGGCAAATCACATCACCCTGTTTGCCTCAGTTTCCTCATCTGTCAAATGAGCTGGAGAAGGAAATGGCAAAGCACTCCAGTATCTTTGCCAAGAAAACCCCAAATGGAGTCACAATGAATTGGAGATGGCTAAAAAATGACTGAACGTCTATTAAATAGACTCTCACATGAGTCCAACAAACATACAAAATACAACCTGCTTGAGGAAAGGCTTTCACCTAATTTGGGGTATGTTAAGTTATTTGCTTTGCTAAAAACCAGTAACTAGATACAGTGGGACTTTATAATCTTTTCATCTCTCAATCAGTGGCACAACTGTGCAGATATGGTCAGCCGTAGAAAGATAATCTGATAATGTTCCCTTCCCATGTTTTCATCAAGAATGCTCTTGTTACAATGTAGACTATCTTCATAAATATTTTATAGAGGATAGGCTTAAAGGCTGGACCTGTGATTTCATTGGTATAGATGAAATGCTGGAAGAGGAAGCTCCTTCTGCCAGTGCAGGTCAGCACTTTCTCAAGTTGCCTGGGGCCACAGATAGGTGACATGACTGGCTCAGGGTCACACAGTCAGTATGTCTCAGAGGCAGGACTTTGATCTCAGGTCTTCCTGGCTCCAAAGCCAGCTCTCTAGACATTACCCCACACTGCCTCTGACAGAATTTTGAAAAAAAAAGTAAGCAAATGAGTAAAAAAAAAAAGATGTGAATGTCTTCTCAGGCGACAAGGCCCTTCTTGCTCATTAAGGTGGTTGAACAGGCTTAGGAAATGCAGGTGGTGTGTTTACTTACTTCCTGTGAACTCTTGCCCTCCCAGGCTCAATATAAACTGCTTCTTCCTTGGGTCATACTTCACATTGTCACATATGCCAGCACCCTGGCCCTCTGAAGATGGCCTCCAGTCATTTTTATTGCAGAGCAGGACATCAGGGGAGCTCATCAGCGCACAGAGGATTGTACCTATACATTCAAGAAAAGAAGCAATTGAGGTTAGAAATGTGATACAGTAAAAAACCTGGGACTTTGGGGGCTAGGTTTCTTGTCCTGGCAACGCTGCATTCTTAGATGTGTGACCTTGGGCAAATCACTTTATCTTTTCTGGGTCTCAGTTTCCTCATCTGAAAAATGGGGATGATGACCAAGTTTCTAACCTGCTTCCCAGGGCTATGTGAGTTTCAAATGAAACATTGTATATAAAGTAATCTAAAAATCACAGTGTTATAAAGGATAAGGGATTTCATTGTCACTTTATAGAAACTGGAATTCTGAATTATTAGAGAGCTAACTGTACAAAATGGATCATCGAGCTTAGGAATAATAATGACTCGAATTAAAATATGTAATTGTTGTGGTTCAGTCATGTCCAACTCTCCTTGACCTTATTTGGGGTTTCCTTGGCAAGGTTACTGGAGTAGTTTGCCATTTCTTTCTCCAACTCATTTTACAGATGAGGAAACTGAGGCAAAGAGGATTAAATGACTTGCCCAGTGTCACACAGGTAGAAAGTATCTGAGGTTGGATTTGAAGTCCAGAAGATGAGTCATCCTGACTTTCAGGCCCCACACTCTCTCCACTGCACCACCTAGCTGCAAAGGTATACAAAGCACTTTACAAATATTTCATTTTAGTTTTATAACTCTGAGAAGTAGGCTCCCATTTTACAGATGTGGAAACTGGGGCAAGCAGGCCAACTGACTTGTCCAAGATCACACAGCTAGTAAATAACTGAGCCCAGATTTGAACTCAGGTCCACCTTACTCCTGATCTATTGTTCTATCCACTCTGCCAACATGAGTCAGAATGAAGGGGGAGAGAAAGAAATAGATTTGTTATTTTAAAAAAATTAAAAATAGAAAGGTAGCAAGTGGGGTGGGGGTAGGGGTTACAGATGTGAAATATTACACATACTTTTAGATTCGATAAACATTTATTAAGCACCTGCCATATTCCATGGTAGACCTTATGCTAGCACTAGGGTTACAAATTTTTAAAAGAAGAATCCTTGCCCTCAAGGAGCTTTCAATCTGATGAAGAGGACAACATACAAAAAAGAAGCTGAAAAGCGAGAGGAGAGAAAGTTGAGGTAAATCTATCTTTGTTGTTGTTAAGTTGTGTCCAACTCTTCATGACCTCGTGGACCATAGTGTGGCCGATGCTATCCATGGGGTTATCTTGGCAAAGATAGTGGAATGGTTTGCTATTTCCTTCTCCAGTAGATTAAGGCAAACAGAAGTTGATTGACTTTCCCAGAGACATGGCTAGTAGGTGTCTGAGGCTAGACTTGAATTCAGCTCTTCCTGACTCTCTAGTGCCCAGCATTCTTATCTACTGAGTCACATAGTTGCCTGAAAAATATATCATTAGTTTTATTTAAATACCTGACTTTGTTACAAGAGACTTCTCAGAGTGGGTGAAATCTGTAAATTTTTTTGATGTCAAAACAGAACACACCAATAAAAGCAGATTGGGGAGACCAAAGGGGGAAAAATGGAATTAAAAAATAGGCAGGTGTACCAGACCTCAGAACAGAAACATATAGCCCAACACCAGCCCCTCTCAAGTCAATGAGAGCTCTGTGGGTAGGGAATGAGATAGCAATGGGCAGGGATTAAGGCTGGCTCAGTTTATCCTAATATACCCCCCACCCCCGTCCTTTATGGCCAAGCTGTGCTACCAAAGCCAATTTCAAAGTGACACAAGCTTAAATGTAGGGAGATGTCATAAGGTTTAACTCAGGAAATATCAATGGAAACCAGAGCTTCAGGGGAAGGGAATAAAGGGTGGAAAGCTTTTCCCAGGACTCAAATGGCACAAACCCAGAGAGCTAAATGGTATTACAGGGAAAGTCATGAGGACCCAACAGGAAATAGGGCCTGTTTGGAGCCGGAATTGGCCCAAGTGTTTTCAAATACTTCAATTAAATTCTAAGCTTGCCAATAGGATGAACCTGGGAAACACATCTGCCTATATTGCAAAAAATAATATTTTTAAGAGGGGAGAAAAAAGTAAAATTTTCACTTTGAAATCCCAAAAGTTGTTAGCCTATATCCTATTACATTTTTTAAAGGCATTAAACTTGGAGGAAAATAGAAGTTAAATTTTAGCCAAAAACTCCTCTGAGCTGACTATTCCATGGAAGAAAAAAAAATTATTTCCACATATGATCTCAAGGAAAAATGAATAAACTTTAAATAGCCAAAATGATGTGGCATATAATAAAGAAGTTATGGTTTGGGAGTAACATGTACAGGAGAATGAGGGAGCCCAGAGAAGTAGAGTCAGAAGGATTGGGTTCTACAGCCACTTCTCACACCAACCAATCTGGCAATCAGAAATAATGCATTTAGGGGCAGCTAGATGGCGCAGTGGATAGAGCACCGGCCCTGGAGTCAGGAGAACCTGAGTTCAAATGCGGCCTCAGACACTTAATACTTACTAGCTGTGTGACCCTGGGCAAGTCACTTAACCCCAATTGCCTCACTTAAAAAAAAAAAAAAAGAAAGAATGCATTTAGTTAGTGCTTGCTCTGTGCCAGACATGGTGCTAAGCACTGGGGAGAGGAGATAAAGCAAAAACAACCCCTGCTCTCTAGGAGCTAAATTCTAATAGAGGAGATGACTAGTCAATAATTGGCTGCATTAAAGATAGGTGTGGATTAGATAAGGGTAAATTAGTATCTTAGTGAAGACTGCACTAGTGTCCAGAGGAAGAAGGGGACTAGGAAGTGTCTCCTGCAAAATGTTGGATTTGAGCGAAGATTTGAGAGGACCCAAGGAAACTGAGGCTGAGATGAGGAGGAAAAGCATCGCAGCTAGGGAAGATGGTTAGTACAGTTTTCTCTTCTGGAAAATGGAGTTGAATTATATCTATCCTGTTATCATCCATGATATTGTGAGGATTGGTGGTGCAGATGATAGAACATGGGTCCTGGAGTCAGGAAGATCTGACTTTGAATACTGTCTCAGATCCTTACTGGCTGTGTGATTTTGAGCAAGTCACTTAGGCCCTCTGTGCCTCAGTTTCCACAGATGTAAAATGTAGATAATAACAGTAGCTACCTCCCAAGGGTTATATCAAATAAAATAATATATACAAAATGGTTTGAAAACCTTAAAGCTCTATATAAAATAATAACCTGTAATTCCATAGGCTTTTATAGTCTATAACTCACTTTACTAACAGTTGCTCTGTGAGGTAGATGGTATTATTGTCTCTGTTTTACAGATGGGAAAACAAAGAAGTGATTTGTGGCATGATTGACACATAGTAGGTACTTGATAAATGTTTGTGGATTGATCACTGACTAGTAAGCAGCAAAGTCAGGATGCAAAACCTACGTGTCCTAATTTTAAATCCAGTTCTCTTTTTCATGCTAAATAAATGTGCTTTCCCCCCCTTTTAATCATAGAGTACTTTGTTCCTGGGAGTAATTTTTAATTTGTTTCATTTTTTATAAACATCTAGGTTACTTATCTGGACAGGTAGGTGGCGCAGCAGATAAAACACCTGGCCCTGAGTCAGGAAGACTTATCTTAGCTCAAATCTGGTCGCAGACACTTACTAGCTATGTGACCCTGGACAAGTCACTGAACCCTGTTTGCCTCAGTTTCCTCATCTGTAAAATGAGCTAGAAAAGAAAATGTCAAACCACTCCAATATCTTTACCAAGAAAACCACAAATGGGGTCACAAAACATTAGAAGCAACTGAAAATGACGACAACAAAAAAAATGTTACATGTCTAATTTCTTATATCATAGAATCAAGAACATCAGCACTGGTAAGGATGTTAGAACACAGAACACAGACCATAAGAGTTAAAAGAATGAGCTAGAACATGGAACATCGGAGCTCAGAGATAGTTAGGAGTCATCCAGTTTAACCCCCTCATGTTATAAATGAAAGCAATGGTTCCAAGAAGAAGCATGGAAATCATAGAACTTATTCTAAAGGAGACCACAGGGGTCATCTAGTTTAACTCTTGTTATAGCAACTAGGAAACTGAGGCCTGGGGACGTTATGGGACTTCCCTGAGGTTACCTAGGTCAGGGCTTCTTTAAACTTTTTCCACTCTTAAGCCCTTTTCACCTGAGAAATTTTTCTGTGACCCTGGGTATATAGGTATATAAAGTAGGTCTACGTAACCTTTGACTGTTGCCAAATTTTTCACGACCCCCACATTCGGGCAACCCACAGTTTAAGAAGCTAGGACCTAGGAGGTAAGTGTCAGAGGCAGGGTTTGAACCCAAGTCCCCTCTGACTTCAGGATCAGCACTGTGTGTGGCCAGTACCCACCATGCTTTCTCCTGCATGTTAGCTCTGTGGAAATTTATTTTGATTTGGGGACCCTACCTTTAGGCTGAGATTAGAAAGCCTTAGGCCCTCAGGGTCTCTCCCCCTCCTCCTCAGCTTCAGCTGAGCGGAAAAAGCCCCGTGGGCTATACAAGACGCCAGGTCAGACAGCTGGGGGGAAAAAGCCCCCAGCTCCCTCCAACCTGAGCGGAGCTATCTGAAAGATCCCGGATAGCCTGTGCTGAGGGCCGTGAAGTGGGAGTGTACCCCACCCCCCCCACCAGCCGCAGCCCTGGCTGGTGGATTAGCTTGGTCTGTGGGGGTGAAGAAAGCCCTGAGATTTGAGTGGAGAGAAGAAAAGGTATATATAGACCTGGGAGTTAGACTAGAGGAGAGGGGCTGACTAGAGAGGACACACTAGATAGACAAGATTGAAGGGGGCACAGACAAGGACGGACTAGATAGACGGGGCTGAGAAGGAACGGGGGCTGCTGACGGAGGGCGGAGAAGAGGTCAAGCGGCAGCTGACGAGATTAGAAAGGAGAGATGGGGGAGGAGAGGAACAGCAACGCAGGACTAGGAGCAAAGGCGGCAGAAGATAGAGTGACCAGGAGGCAGCGGAGAGCACAGAAGCAGGTCAGCACAGGGTACAGGTTGGAGAAAGTGGGAGTTAGAAGAAAATAGCTGAGCAGTGAAAGTGTAACATGCTCTGAGGCGGGAGGCGGCTAAGGCCCTTATTGTATTCAAGAAGTTCAATTGCAGCAGGTGGGAAAGAGATGCAGTGGAAAGAGACCGCAGGAAAGCAGTCAGGTTGTACATTTTATTTCCCTGTATTCTTAATTTTAAATAGTATCTCATAAATAAACTCTGCTTTGATTATTTAGTTAAGAGGCTTCTTAATATTTTGCTTATCAATTTGGGAGTGGAGCAGTGTGGTGGAACTTTATAAACGGCCCATATTTAATTAAACGCAGTCAGATAGCCAAATAGTCAAAAGTCCCCAGATTAGTCCTCCACTCAGAAATATTAGTCATCCATAGTTTAGCCCCCCAAAATTAGCTCTAGTTATCAAAATATTTTACATTTTATTGGCAACCACGAAGGGATTTACAACCCAATTATAATTTTTCTAAATTTATCATTTTTCATATAATCATAATTTTTCCAGGTTAGTTATAGTTATTAATAATTATTTTTTGTACAGCTCCTTGATCACAGAGTCTGTTTTTGCCTTTGTGTCCCCAGTGTCAGGCACAGTGCTGGGACTGGCATACTGAGGAAGGTCAATCAATAATTAGTCATCAGGTACTGCTGTCTAGTAAAGAGAGTGTAATTCGCTTCCTCAGATTAAGCAGGCAGATCCTCTTCTCAGCTGAGAACTTCCATTTCCAATTTAAAGCAATTTAGTATCTTTTTGAAAGATACTAAAATACTCATGCAGACGCATTGGAAATAACACAAGCATATGTGACAATACCCACTGGGAGGAGAAAACCACAGCTGTCTGATCAGCATACCACATGATTTTAGGGTGGAAGAGGAAAATAATCCTAGATGACTGAAATGTCAGGGGAGTCCCAGGAATAAATCAAACTGCCTGGAAACAGAGATCTCAAAAGGAGCACTCAGTGTATGTGCACACTCTGAGATATGTGAGATGGGCCTTAAGCAGGGCTTTGGTTTGCTTGAATCAGCTCGAGCTATAGTTACTTATAGAATGTTGGAGAAAGAAGGGACCTTAAAATTCAGGCTAATAGAGCATGGAATGTGAAAGTTGGAAGGGACCTTAGAACACAGTTTGGTAGAACAGGGCAATATAGCATGACAGAGTTGAAAAGGACCTAAAACTTTCAACAAGTTCAAGGTACAATGGTGGAAATGGAAAG
Source organism: Dromiciops gliroides (assembly GCF_019393635.1). Lineage (NCBI taxonomy): Eukaryota > Metazoa > Chordata > Mammalia > Microbiotheria > Microbiotheriidae > Dromiciops > Dromiciops gliroides. The sequence goes on from NC_057861.1 coordinate 97,444,959, forward strand.
CCAAAGAAATGGAATATCTTTCCCAAGGTCCCACAGAGAGTTAGTAGCTATGCTAGGACTAGAGCCCAGCTCTTTTTCCATACTAATTACCTGCAGTAGCAATGCTCTCATCTACTGTTCTTTGTCCTTTCCTTGTTACCCAACTAGAGTATAAATTCATTGAGTGCAATGACCATATTCACATTTGTTCTTGTCCTCAATCCCTAGCTCAGGATCTTGCACATTATAAGAGTCAAGATGAGGATCGCGAGGGTAAATTGTTCAGTGTGGAAGAGACTGACACTCTAGAGGTTAGCGAGCTTGTGGCTATTGAGATGAATATGAAGTGGGGCGATTTTTCCCTTTAGACATGAGCATGTTCAGTGTGGTCAATTAGAGCACAATACTTCACAAATACTAGGAGTTCAATATAGGAAAAGAATGGATAGAGAGACTGATGGGTGAATTGATGGATGGATGGATAGATGGATGGATGGATGAGTGAGGTAAATAAAGGACCATAGTTTTATGCACACACACACACACACACACACACACACCCTTCCCATCCACCAGCTATAAACCTTATCACCTTCACTCCAGCCATCATCTATGCTTCCTTCCCAGAGGATACTTAGACTCAGCTCTGGAACCACCTTCAGCTCTAATAAGTAAGTCTTATCTTGCCCAGAAGGAGGAATCCTCCTCACTTCCTGCAACCAGTTCTAAATCATGCCACCATGCATGTATTCTCCTCTCCCCACTTTCCAGCTCTCTTTATGTGTTGTCTTACCCAATTAGAAGGTAAGCTTCTTGAGGAAAGGAACTGGAGACTGTCTTGTTTGCTTGTATTTGTATCCTCAATGCTTATCATAGTGCTTATCACAAAGAAAGTTAATGAATGTTCTCTCTCTCTCTCTCTCTCTCTCTCTCTCTCTTTCTGACTGATCTATCTATCCATCCATCTGTCTGTTTGTCTGTCTATGCCAGTAAATATACTGGGCCCTAGTTACATAGGCTAAACCCAGGTCAAAGCAATGTGACCTAGTGGAAAGAATATTGGACTAGCAATCAATAGATTAGGGTTTTGCTCCCAGTTTAGCCATTAATTCATGACTTAGGGCAATGAAATCATTTCAAATTTCTCTGGATCTCAGTTTCCTCATCTTTAAAATGACAGGGTCAGAAAACAGGATTTCTAGGGTCTTTTTTGAGCTCTGACAGTCAATGTTTTCTGTTCTAACACTGTGTGTTCTAATATCTCATCTGGCTCTAACATTCTCTATCCTGAGGTCCTTTCTAGCTCTGACATTCTAAGTTCTTTCTAAAATCTAAGATCCCTTCTGGGTCTAATATTCTAAGATTCTTTTATTCTAAATGTTTCACAGATGCAGGTCACTGTTCACATTGAGGGTTGGGGGTCAGATAATATGAATTACTTGGACCAGCATGAATCCATCAGCATAACCACAGAAGCAATTCAAATGATCTTCTTTACTGCTGGTGAACACTAAAAAACACTAAACCTAGCAGGTTAATGCAATCATTACCCCCTCCGAGCAAAGTCTGAGTGAGGATGAAGCCATCACAGCAGGGTTCTCTGTCACAGGCCAGGCGGCAGTAGAGGTGAGTATCTGTCAGATTTACTGCATCTGCTGAGAACATGATGGACTGGTAGACTCCTGAGGGAGTATTCTGGAAATCCGTTTTCTCAAATGTTTTCTGACCAGATGTGGTGAACTCATACCCTAGGATATCAGGAAGGGGAGTAAAAAAAGAAATTTCAAAAATTTTTGCCCCAGAGATAGTAACATGTTGATGTTTCAGAGAATTCACAGAATCATAAGACCTTGGAATATTAGAAGTGGAAGGAACACAGAGGGCTCCTAGTACAACCCATGCTGGAATGGGAATCCTCATGTAAATGTCAGGAAATAGTCATACATGTTCTAAAATACCTCCAGTGTTAGGGAGTTCACCACTTTCTGAAGCAGCTTATTTCACTTGTGGACAACCTTAATGATTAAGATGATTCTCTTTCTATCCCATCTATAGCTTCCTTTCTTAAACTTCCATCTTTTTAGCAGGATAATAACTAGGAGGTCCCAAAGAAAAAGCCTGGGGGGGCAGCTAGGTGGCACAGTGGATAGAGCACCGGCCCTGGATTCAGGAGTACCTGAGTTCAAATCCGGCCTCAGACACTTAATACTTACTAGTTGTGTGACCCTGGGCAAGTCACTTAACCCCAATTGCCTCACTAAAAAAAAAAAAAAAAAAGCCTGGATAGGTGGAGGGAAGGGTTGTTGGTGCTGGTGTTAGTACACAAAAAGTCCCTTTTTATTCAGAAATCAATGGCAGAAGTAGAAACTAGAGGAACGCCTGTGCATGAGAGTAAATTGTAACTTCCTGTTCCTAAGGGTTTGCTAAATATTCTCTTAGTTGGTGTTAAGGGGCCCTGTGTTATGGTAGTAGGAAAAAGCCATGAATTTGAGGCCAGAAGACATCAGAGCTTAAAGCCTATCACTGACTAGCTGTGCTACCTTGGGCAAATCACTTAATTTCCCTGAGCCTCAATTTACCCATCTATAAAAGATGGATAATAATACTTGGGCTACTGAAAATCAAATTAGGTAATTATATAAAACACTTTATAAATCTGGAATCTGGATATCAGCAGGCATTTGTTAAACATTTATTTACTGTGTTTCAACTACAGGTAATGCAAATACCAAGAATGAAATAATCCCTATTTTCAATGAATGTCCACTATCACTAATAATGTTTGCATGATCTGTCTTGCACAATTGTGGCTATGGATGTGCTTTGTAAACCTTAAAGGAACAGGCATTATTCTCATTCTAATTATCTGTCAATCTGTCAGCACCCCCTACTGTTCAGTTTGAACTTCCCCAAGTCATCATCTCCCTGGTCTCCCACACCACACAGCATTCTAGATTCCCAAAACAAAAAGTTTTTTTCTTTAACATTTGGCCCAGTTAAAAGCCATAATGGCTGGTTAGCTATGACTCAGTTTACCCATCTATAAAATGAGCACAGTCTCTTTTCCTAGAATTTCAATAAGAGTCAATTAGATCATTACACAAAACTTGCTGTTTGTTGTTCAGTTTTGTCCAACTCTTCATGACCCCCTTTGGGGTTTTCTTGGCAAGGATACCAGAGTGGTTTGCCATTTCCTTCTCCAGCTCATTTTACAGGAAACTGAAGTAAACTGAAGTAAATGGCATGAAGTGACACACCCAGGGTCACATACCTAGTAAGTATCTGAAGCCAGATTTGAACTCAGGTCTTCCTGACACCAGGATCGGGCTTTCTATCCACTTCTCTACCTAGCTACCCTTATATACAAAGCTAAATTTACCCAAAGGAAGATATTTTATCAACTTGAATCTACACCCATTCTTCAAACTCAAGTTAAATGCAACCCCCTCCGGGATCCCATCTCTAGTCAGTAAGACCTTTCCCTGAGTGAGACCATTTATTCAGATAAGACTAATTTAGACAACATTAGAAGTCCCCTCCCACTTTAGGATTCCATGATTCTGTGTTTCTAAATTAGACTGTAAACTCCATGAAAGCAGTGGCCATTCTACCGAAACTTTTTATCTGCAGTGTAGTTCTCAGGGTTCTATATAAAGCAAGTACTTAATAAATGCACCAAGAAACAGACATAGCCCAGATTTTTTTAAAAAATTAAAAATTAGAGAAAAAACGGATCTGTCCCACCTTGGGTGAGAATTTAAACCACATAACTTATCAGCTTAGATTCCATGATTTTATTTTTCATCCTCCAGATTTTCTCCTTGCCCTGCAGTGTCCTCTTTTTTTCTTCCCATTTATACAAACTGGGAAGAACATGAGAATCCTCTTCAAATTCCTCTGCCCTAGTCAGTTCTGCCCAAATGTTCCCTCAGGCTGGCTCCTGAGCCTGGTTTTTAAAGGCTTCTCCTTCCAGGAAGGAGATAAAAGAATCACCTTACAGCTGACTGTTCCAAGGCACAGCCTTGTGTGTTTGGGTTTGGTTTATAAAATAAAAGAGTATTTGGTCTATTGTTGCTTAGTCCTTTCAGTCATATCAGACTCTTGACTATTCTTGATCCCATTTGGGCTTTTCTTGGCAAAGATGCTGCAGTTGTTTGCCATTTCCTTCTCCAGCTCATTTTACAGATGAGGAAACTGAGACAAACAGGGTTGAGTGACTTGCCCATGGTCTCACAGCTAGTAAGTATCTGAGGCAACATGAGACTGGGGCTCTGGAGAGAAGTCAAGGGTGCAGCTCTATTTGTGGGAGTCACCTGTCCAGAGGTGATAATTGAAGATGACCTCATGAAAACAGAGCATAGCATGCCCAAAACAGAATCTTGGGGGAACATTTAATTAAATAGTGGAGAGTGGAAGAGTGGGCATTGAAGGAGACAGAAAAGGAATGTTAGAGTTTACCTTGGGTAAAATCATACAATAATAATGTTTCTTTGAAGCACCTCCTACCTCCTTTTTTTGCGTCTCCTCTCTCACCCTGGCCATCTATTGCATTTATGCTGTCCCACAATGTATTGTCTCACTTAGCCCATACTTCCACCTACCTCACCCTGTCCCCTTTTCCTAGAAAAGTTATGGTCCCAAAATACCCTCCTCTGAACAGCACTCTCCATTCTTTAGTGGGGTGATCTCAGCTAGCTATACTCATGAGGAAGAAAGCAATCTGATAAAATGAATCAAGTTAAGACTGGATGCCTGAACCCTTGATGGGTTAATTCTCTGAAGGACAAACAGAATTCCAAAGAGAACATAAATCTAACCTAGTATTAAAGAGAGTACTAAAATGGGGGTTAGGAAACCTGGCTCTAGTCCAACAGGGATATTAACCAGCCATGCTAATTGCAGCAAGTGACTTCTTGGAATCTCCAATGTCTCTTAGAGGATTTCACTAGAAAATTGATCACTCATTAAGCATTTAGGAGGAGTCCACTATGTGTCAGGTATTGGGAGGGTGAGGTGACAAGATACAAATACATCTTTGAGGTCTTTTCTAGCACTAACAATCCATGAGGGATTCGGTGTAGCATTCTTTTTGCATTTCTTCATATCCCCAATTCCTTAGCACAGTCTCCAACATATAGTAGGTACATAAATGCTTGTTGACTAGACTTGACTTGGGGACAGCACTGGACTTAGAATTGGGAGATATTGGTTCCAGTTTGAAATGTCTGCCCCTCCTTATCTCTGCCTCAGAGAATCTCTTATTCTATACAAGATTCTACTCATGCACAACTTTCTACTCAAAACATTTCCTGCTCCCTATAAACTCTAATTTCCTTATGCTCCCTAAATTTCCTCCTGTTTATTTTACATTTTTTTCCAGATACTTATAATATGTACATGTTATCTCCCTCTCAAGATCAGAGATTTTCGTTTTTGTCTTTGGACAGTTCGCAGCACATAGCCTATGTGCTATGTCCACTAAGTTCTTGTTGATTAGATGATGGAGTCAAGGCCCAACATCACCTTGTGATCTTTAGTAAGTGATTTCACTACTCTCACCCCCCCCCACCCCGATTTCCTCATATGCAAAAGGAACATAATAATACTGTTAGCTCTGGTTGGTTTTGTTCACTCCTGCCTGACTCCTTGTGACCCCATTTGGGTACTGAAATAGTTTTCCATTTCTTCAGCTCAATTTCCAGATGAAGAAATTGAGGCAAACAGGGTTAAGTGACTTGCCCGGGGTCACACAACTAGTAAAGTTGTGAGAAAAATGATTTTCAAACTTCAATGTGCCAGTCATGTTATTATACTATTAGGTTTGCAAAGCAGATTTTAAATATTGTCTCATCTGATTCTCAAACAGTCCAGGAAGGTGGGTGCTCTTCTTATACCCATTTTACAAATGAGGAATCTGAGGCTCAGTGAAGTCAAAAGGAGATGCCTTAGCCCAGGCATGTCTGAGGCAGGTTTTGGACTCAGATCTTCTTGATTACAGGGCCAGCACATTATCCATTTTGCCACCCAGCCCTAATGGTGGGATTTAAGGCTGACTGGTCAGTAGGAGAGATTGAAGAGTGGGGGGGGGACAGGAAAAGCCTTTTAAAATCCCACAAATTCTACTATTCCTCATAAACATGAGGTCAGTCTTGCCACCTACTATAGAGTTGGCTAACACCCTGTAATTTAGTGCTAGAATGTCATGATGCCCGTGTCCTAATCACCTTATTCTCCCACCCCTATCACAATGGCCATCAGAAACAGAAACCAGGGAGGAGCATTAGCTAATGACCCAGAAATATTTCTATGACAGAATGCGATTTTATAGATTTTCATCATAGCTCATACCATAATGGTAATAAGCAGTGTTGGGTGAAAGCGGCTGCTAACGACCAAGTCCCCATCCTACCCTTACACTCCCTGATATGCATCTGATCATTTCCTTAATGCACCCCAGCTTCCCAGGCTTCAGCTCCATCCATTCACAATCACCTTAGGGTGATTACCTCTCCTCTGCTGCCAAGTCTTAGAAACACTACTGCATTGCTGAATCTCGGCACTCTTACTTACCCTTCCTTATCCTATCCATTATTAACCACACACACACACACACACACACACACACACACACACACACACAAGCAGAACCACTCTGACCACAATCTCTGATCCTTGTTTCATGCTACCCCCCATCACTGCTCCCAGCCCAGTCTCCCAAAATACCAGCTAATATTGGGGTTACCACTTAAATGCTCCTAGATATACCCCATGAAATTGCAGACATTTGCTTTCCCTTGAAGCTACCCTCATCATATGGTTAGTGATGGGGAGCAATGGAGGGCTATGTGTGCACCTAATTCATATTCAATGATGCTTAAGCACCTGCTTTATGTATAGTGCTGGACCAAGGCATCTCCTTTTGCCCTTTCAGTACCAAGGCAGCCTGGCTCAAGGATTATTCCTTGGCCCATCTCACTTCTCTAGGCCCACATTCTAAGACCATCAATGGGCACTTGCCTCAAGGAGGTGAATGAAAAGCAACAAATGTCATATATTTTGCTCAGAAGAGATTAGCATCTTTATTTAATTTTGAGAAAGGAAAGGAGATTGACTGCTCTTGCCATTGTTCCTAAAATGGTACACATTGGACAGACATACTTCCTTTCCTTCTATGACCTCAGGGTATCCACAGTCTTTTGAGGCCTCACTTTCTTCATCTGCAGACTGAGGGGGGGGTTACATGCCATGATCTCTTAGGTCCCTTTCGGCTCTAAACCTATGTTCCCCTAACTAACGATAACAACCAAAAAAGATCTTAGTAAAATAAAATTGCATTTCTGAAATCAAGAGCAAAGGCCAAGCTGTATTTTTAAAGAGCTTTTTTTTCCTCCTAAGAAAGTAACATATTTACTCTTGTGCTTATAAATGCTTTTCTTAAAAAAAAATCCATCAGTAAAAATAATCAGCATAAAAATACTCAGGCAACAGCTGGATACTTCTTGTTACCATGGCATTCAATCTTAGAAATGAGCAATTTGAAAGTCCAATTACATGGTGCCCACTCCCTAGTATACCCTCTGCCAAGGCGGAATCAAGTAGCCAGGCAACAGATGGAACTGACATGGAAGAGAAAATAACAGAGTTGGAAAGGACCTCAGAGGTTATCTCATCTGACCCCTACCTGAAGCATTAGAAAAATGAAAATAAAAATAGAAAATTCATAAAATGCAATCCTTGATATTAGCCCAAAATGGTAGTACTGGTCAGGCGAAGGCACAGGCCTTTGGGACACGGTAAGCTCATTACTTACTTTGCTAGCATCTGTTCCCAACTCCTGTAGGAGCTTCGTCTGATGTGGGAAATAATAGAAAGACTAACAGAATTTAGAATGTTATTATTTTTCAGTCATTCAGTCGTGTCTGACTTTTCATGATCCCATGGACCATCGCACACAAGGGTCTTCTATCCTCCATTATCTCCCAAAGTCTGCTCAAGCTCATGTTCCCTGCTTCCATGATACCATCCCATCCTTTGCTATCACTTCTCCTTTTGCCTTCACACTTTCCCAACATGAGGGTGTTTCCCAATGACTCTGTCTTCTCATTATGTGGCCAAAGTATTTAAGCTTCAGCTTTAGTATTTGACCTTCCAGTGAATAGCCTGAATTCATTTCTTTCAAGTATTGACTGATTTGACCTCCTTGCTGTCTAAGGGGACTCTCAAGTCTTTTTCCAGTACCACAATTCAAGAGCATCGACACTTTGGCTCTCAGTTTTTCTTATAGTTTGACTCTCAAAGCCACATATTGCTACTGAAAAAACCCAAAGCTTTGAAGCAATATTAATTAACAGTCATTTTCCAGTCTTTTTATCTTATAAAGAAACAGAGACACACAAAGATGACTCGAGTCAAAAAATGGTAAATGGCATTTCCATTATTTTTTGTATTCCTAGTATGAGTTAAATTGAAAGATGGGGTCTGTCTTTGAGAGTCATGAAGGGTCCTACCTAGAGACAGAGACCATGATGAATTGACATAGAGAGGTCGATAGGACTTTAGTCTCCTAGCTTTATGGTTCTCCAACCCAATGAGATGCTGGACAATAGCATGGTTTGCTAGGATGCTGATACCACAGTCCCAGAGATGGTGAGCATCCCTCCAATGAAGTTTATCAGCCCTGATGTTCTTTCCCTGAACTTTTGGGCTACCTTAGACATAGCAACATCCCTGGGAGATAGATGCTATTATCCCCATTGTACAATTGAAGAAACTAAGGCCGACAGAAATTAAGTGACTTGCCCAGGGTCACACAACTGGTAAGAGTTTGTGTTCAGATTTTAACTCAGGAAGTTGTCTTCCTGAGTCCAGGCCCAGAACTTTATCCACTACACCACTTAGCAGCCACTGTACTAAGCACTGGGGATATGATACAAAGAGGAAGACAGGCGTTGCCCTCAAGGAGTTTACATTCACACTGATTTTCTCCTTTTATCCTCAGATGGGATCCTCCAATGAGGAGGCTACCTCCAATGAGGTAGCTAAAGCAAGTCATCATGCCCATTTCTAGACTTCATTATGACTTACAACATTCTTCATACACCTGTGAGTTCAAGTGTTAATAAGTACTAACAGTACCCTTTGCAAAGTCAAGAAATGGAAGCTCAGAGGTTCCCTAAGGTCTCACAGAATCCCACAATTTCAGAGTTGGAAGGAATCTCAAAGGTTAAAAGAGAACCCCCACTACCAAAGTCCTAAGAAATGATCATTCAAACTGAGATTTAATCGATCCTGTATCATTTCCTTATTAATTCTGTTTACAATTAATTGATTTTGTCATGTAACTGCCTAAGTTGTGGTTCTTTGTCTCTGAACTTAGATCAGAGATCCAGAAGGTAATGGGTTAAGTTTAAAAAATCCAGCTCTCCTGATAATCACTGTTCTATTCTCACCTCAAGGAATTCAGCTTAAACCTTGGATGTGTGTGAACACAAGGGAATTGAGTCTTAGATCTTTACACCACCAAGCTATCCTTTAAGGGTGTCTGGCTTGCTGTCCAAAAAGTCTGGTCTATTATCTCTAAACCTTGCAGTTGCTCTCAAATTATGAACACTACACAATCCTAGGGGGAAGTAGGGGGCTGATGCTAGCCCCTCATTGCTAAACTTCCAACCAATCATGTTGTTCCCTTCACCTCATGTTGTTCCCAATCCCATGTTCTGTACTCCCCCCGCCCAAACCTATGAAAGGGGAGCTGTCCTTTTGTTCAGGTCATTGGCATAAATTCAGGCAAACCATTGAGCTTTTATTATCAGGTAGCATGTCCCTGTTAATAAATGAGATCTTGCTCAGAGAAACTTGCCACAGTCTACCCTTTTATTAAATTTCAATTGTGACAAACCTTTTTTCCTGGAAGGTAAATTTCAAAGGGATGACCAAACCCAAGCCATAGGATCCTTGATCCAGAGCTGAAAATGAGCTTTAAAATCCACTGAGTCCAACTTTACAGATAGGAAACTGAGGCTCAGAAAAGTTAAATAACTTATCCAGGGTCACACAGCTTAGTAAGTCTTCAAAATAAGATTTGAACTCAGGTCTTCCTGACTCCAATGCAAGAGCTTTAACCAGTGGACAATGGCTCAAGGTCAGGCACTATGTATTACATCACTCTGTATCTATCCCCTGCAGCCCCAGTCAATATCTATTTAAGACATAGGAGACCCACCTCTCCCCTGCATCCCTCTGACTCTTACATAAAACCACTCTCTTCAGAAATACAACATAACCAAACTCAGTCCCAATTAAGAGTTTCTCTAAAGAAATCCTAGTACCAAGAAGGTGAATGAGCTGCTGAAGCACCAAGGCAGCCCTTTGTAAACATACCTTTTTTCAAATATACAGTCACAGAAGCGTTATCATCATTTTTCACTTTAAGAAGACAGTTCAGATGTCCAAAGCTGGTTGCAGCAGTGTTTCCCAGGGCATCTTGTTCCTGGGGGAAGAAAGCATCTCAGTGTTTGGTCCTCTAGCATGTATATGTGGCTGTGTATATACATACATACATACATACATACATACATACATACATACATACATACATGTATACACAGAGGTCCTTTCCAAATTGTGGTATGTATATATAAAGATATGTATATACATACAGATATGATATAGATATGGATATAGTTACAGATACAGATTTAGCTATAAATACAGATATAGATTGGGGTATGTTGTAAATGTTTGACAGACCATTTCTCTGAAAAAAAATTTATACATGACACACTATAAGTTTAATCTTCTACATTGTTAACATTTTCCCCATCACTTTATTCAGTCTAGAAATCAAAAAAACAATAAATCAAGCCCTGATTTGTAGCATTTGCCAATTTCTGCTGTACAAGTGCTGACATTGAAAATTTAATAATTGGCTCTCCTGAGCTGTATGAGTTGGCTAAAGAACATCCCTGGAAATATAAATAGAGTTTCCCCAATAGTATGTAAGGTCCCTGAGGGCAGGCATCCTAAGAGGCTGCCAAGTGGCACAGTGGATAGAGAGCCTATATAAATGCTGGCTCTTGTTTTTGTTTCTCTAGTGTCTATCGCAAAGCAGGTGCTAATAGCAGAACTTCAGAGTTGAAAGGGACCTGAGTGGTTAATAATACTTTAAGCTTTGCAAAATACTTGACCTATATTATCTTTCTTCATAACAACCCAGTGTAGCAGGTGGAATTTACAGGAGAGAAATTGAGACTGAGAAATTAAGCAGTTTCCCAGGATCACACAGCAAATAAGTGTCTGAAGGTAAAATTTGAACTCTAGTCTTCCCGCCTACAAATTCAACACTCTACCGATCTACACATTTAAAAATACATACACATACATACATACTACTCAATATACACATGTATACAGACATATATATATAGATATATTTATATATGTGTATATAAGTATAGATAAATTATACAATGCAACTCTGGTGAAGAGAGGAAATCCAGGAAGGCTTCCTGTAGGAGGTGGAATTTGAGCTGAGCCTTGATGCAAGAGAAAAAGGAGAGAGGGAGCATATTCAAGACATGGGTCATAGGGAGTACAAAGGTATGGCCTTGAAAAAATATTGTTTCTTATTTTCATTGATGAATAATAAATTTAAAACTTTAAACATCTGTGCTTGTTGTTGTTGTTGTTGTTGTTGTTGTTTAAATTTTTCTGGGGCAATGAGGGTTAAGTGACTTGCCCAGGGTCACACAGATAGTAAGTGTCAAGTGTCTGAGGTCAGATTTGAACTCAGGTCCTCCTGAATCCAGGGCCGGTACTTTATCCACTGCACCACCTAGCTGCCCCCCATCTGTGCTGTTTTAACAGGGGCCTCTTGGAAGCACCTATCTAAATGCAAAGGAGTAAATCTCTAGTAATGAGAACTTCTGATATTATACATGCTGGTTGGGGAAATATTTGGGGGCTTTTCTATGTGACTAAATCTATGATACTATGTTACAATAACATATATTTAATCCACCCCCCAAAATCACCCTCAGTGGAGTTTATGAGTATAATTATTCTAGATGGTTATATATACATAACACAACCAACTAGAATCATGTGTATATACACACACATACATATATATAATATATATAAATTATATACACAAATATTGTATACCTGGTAATATATATTTATATGGTACATATTATGTGGTAATGATATTCTATATTAATATATACAATATATTCTTATTTGTAATATAGATTATATAACTATATGCTGTATTAATAAACTAAATACAATATACAGTCAGCAACAGTAGCAACAGCAACAGTAATAGTAATACTATTAATAAAATTATTTTATATTAGCTAATTATATAATAATTATACAGTTATATTAACATATTTTATTTTATTTCCCTCTATATAGATAGATCTCTATATCTATCTCTCTATCTATGTCTCTCTCTCTCTGTCTATCTAAGCTACCTCCTTTACCTGTGTTAGAGGCTAATCCTATTCTCTGCCACCTACCAAATAGTAGTGGACAAGGACACAGCACACAGTCGGTGCCAAAAATACATTATAAACTAACTTGCTATTTGTGGTGCTCCCAAGAAATTCAGTCAATGGATGGGTTTCTATAAGCAGGCTCAGTTCACATAGTAATTTCTGGTTTAGGGTTAGGTCTGGCAGTCTTATTTTCTTACCAGGTCAAAGCAACATCTCCAAATACAGCAAGTACCATGAGTTATAGACAAAGAAGCCCGTGAGAATCAGTGTGGGGCTGCAAAGTAACTGACTCCACTGACCTGACTGGATGCTACACAATCAATGTTGACATCTGTGCCAGCGTAGAAATCACATACAGCATCAGATCCGGCCCCAGCCACTGTGAGGAAGCTACAAGCTTCATCAATAGAACATTCTAGAAACACCAGGGGGAAAAAGAAGAAATTCTCATTTATGATATTGATTTATGGTCACAAAATACATTGATCGTATTTGATCCTCACTGCCACCCCATGAGGCAGGTGGGACAGGTATTCTCCCCATTTCACAGGTAAGGAAATGGAAGACAAATGATTGATCTGCCCACAATCTCACAAAGATGAGCCTCTGCTGGTCAGGAGGGATGCCCTCTTCATCTTGGATTTTGGCCTTTACATTCTCAATAGTGTCACTGGGCTCTACCTACCTCCAGGAAAATGGTCTTGCCTGTCTGGGTCTTCACAAAGATCTGTATACCATCTCTAAGACACAGGACTAGAAGGAGAATGGATTCTTTCTGAATTTTGTAGTCAAACGGGTAGTAGTGGTGGTGGTGGTGGTGGTGGTAGTAGTAGTAGTAGTAGTAGAAATAGCAGAAGTAGTAATAGTAGTGGTAATAATAACAGCAGCAACAGTAATAGTAATACTACTACTAATAAACTACTACTAGTAGTAGTAACACTACTAGTAGTAATAGTGATAGCAGTAGTAATACTAATAGTGGTAGCAGAAATAGTAGCATTAATGGCAGTAGTAGTTATGCTAGTACTATTAGTAGTGTGATGAAATAATGAGATTTAGCAGATACTCAAAGACCCACCTGGAGATTAATCTAGACTGATTGAAATCAAGTGAGAGTGATTAACTGCTGATTAGCCTACTTCAAGTTAACTGGATTGTAATCACACCTTGAGAACACCTTCAGAACCAATGGATTTGGAGGATGCCAACCAATCAGCTTGAAGCAGTGTGTAAGGACCGCCTCTGTTCCAGACCTATAAAAAGCTTCCACAATCAGTTTGCTAAAGAGTTCCTGATTAAAGCAGGCTCATGGAGGAGGACTGGAGGAAGAACCCAACCAGGCTGGAACTCTATGCAAGATAGGCTTTTTCTTAACTTTCTGAACTCCTTGTGAATACTTCTATGCTTTAATAAACGATTAATGCCCAAAGACTGGTGCTGAAGCACCAGATTTTAAACATCACAGTTGTAGTCTTAAAAGTAATTCTAGTAATAATATAAATAATACTCATAGTAATACTACTAGTAGTAGAAATGGTAGTAATAGTAATAGTAGCAATAACAGCAGCAACAGTAGTAGTAATTCTACTAGTAGTATCAGTAGTAGTAAACTACTACTAATAGCAATAATACTACTAGTAGTAATAGTAGTAGCAGCAGTAGTATTAATGGTAGTAGTAATACTAGTGCTATTAGTATTAATAGCAATAGAAATCATAGTAATAGTACAAATAGTAGTCATAGTAATACTACTAGTAGTAACAGTAGTAGTAATAATAACAGCAACAGAAGCAGTAGCAGTAGCAGCAGTAGTAGTAATGATAGTAGTGGTGGTGGTGGTGGTGGTGGTGGTGATAGTAGTAGTAGTAGCAGTGGCAGCAGCAGTAGTAGTAATGGTAGTAGCAGTAGTAGTTGTTGTGGTGGTGGTGGTAATAGTAGTAGTAGCAGCAGCAGCAGCAGCGGTCCTTCAAATACTTGGAGGCAGCTATTATGTCTTGCTTTGTCTCCTCTTTCCCCCCCTTTTTTTGTTTTTGTTTGTTTGTTTGTTTGTTTTTTTTGTGGGGAAATAAGGGTTAAATGACTTGCCCAGGGTCACCCAGCTAGTAAGTGTCAAGTGTCTGAGGGCAGATTTGAACTCAGGTCCTCCTGAATCCAGGGCCAGTGCTCTATCCACTGTGCCACCTAGCTGCCCCCTGTCTTCTCTTTTCTAAGCTAAAGATCCTCAGATTCTTCAAATGGTCCTCATATGGCATGAGCATAAAATCATAGGTCAATAGATCTGGAGCTGGAAGAAACCTTGGAAGCCATGGAATCCAAGCCCCCCATTTTAAAGATAAGAAAACTGAGGTCCAGAGAGGAATCAAGCACTTGCCCAGAGTTACACACCATCCAATTTACACTTGTATTTTGGTGACTCGGTTAGGTTCTTATTCCTTAGGTTGAATTCTGCCTTGTTATAATTTGGGAAGCATCAACATGAGATGGTGGAAAGAAGAGTGAACTGGTCATTAGGAGGTCTGGTTTGTACCTTTCTGTCTGCTACTGATGTACTTGTGACCATGAACAAGTTGTTTGACTTCTGGGGCCTTAGTTTTGTTTTCTATAAAATGACAGTTGTACCAAGTGGCCTTTAAGGACTCTTACAACTAAAGAAACTTTGTTCTAATATTTGATACTTTTCACCCCTTCCAAATCTGACATTCCATATTCTATGAGGAGTCTGTGAAATTCCAGTTTCAACAAAAGACAGTGGTACTGCACCCAGTATTTTATCACTGTCAGTTTGTCTGTTTGCTTTACTTTAATTTTTGAAGACAATGAATTATAATAGGTGAAATGCCCATAATTCTATCAAGAAATGCATCAATGCATTGTTCTCTGTTAGCTCTAAACAAAATAGTAGCCAATTTCATCTTTCAAATGGCCATGTTTTTTATAGTTTTTAAGTGATTTTTAATTAAATTTAGCATGCACATATAGATATTTGATCTCACATACTGGGTTCTAAAGCCCACCAAATTCCCAGGAACAATTACAACACCAAACTTAAATCAAATTAAATTGACAGATTTTATTCTGAGAAGATCCAAGTATTTCACTTTTAGTGATTTTCCTTTTCCTGAGTATAAACATCCAAGACTTGGCACAATGGAACATCAGGCTGTTTTAAAAGTCTAACCCAAGAAAAGTGCTTCCCACCAGGTAGATACAAGGTTATTGCCAACTTGCCTCCAACTCCATACCCCACTCCTCTTCCCACACACACCTTGTTTCTTAACTATATCTGCAAGAGAATGGACCCTTCAGTATTTGCATATATCATAACATCTGTTGGTTTGACTGGTTTTTTTATTTAATCACTCCTCATTGATATGTGAGGGAATGTGACATTCTGGAAGAAAAACTATTAAGAGTCAGGAGACTTGAGCCCAGTTCTAGTTACTAGCTATGTGACCTTGGGTTAAGTTTCATCTCTTCTCTGACTCAATTTTGTTATCTAAACAATGATAGGATACCTGAATCAGAGAATTCCAGAGTTCAAAAAGACTTTCTGAAGCTAGGAGGGATCGCAAACACATTAAATGATAGGATTTAACAAGATTTTGGACTGGACTAGACTAGACTAGACTAGACTAGAATGTTGGGCTGGATCTCATAAGCTCCATGTCATCTACAGAATTGATAAAGATTCCATCTTTACCTTGACCCAAGAACTTTTTTAAGAATGGGGAGGGGGAGGGAAGGGAAGGGAAGAAGGGAGAAAAGTTTGGAATTAAAAACAAATGTTGAAAACTATCTTTAAATGTAACTGGAAAGTAATAAAATACTTTTATGATAAAAAGAAGTTTATAAGAATGTTGAACAGTATAGGACAAAGTACAAATTCTCTGGAAAAGTCAACTAGGGACATCCTTCTAGTGGAACTCAAAGCATAAAGGGGTTCTTCTTTGAATCTAGCCATTCAACCAGTTCTGAATCAATTTATACTACTGTCGGGTTCCCCTCTCTCTTCCTTTTCCTCATGTATAGCCTTAGAGATTTTTCTCAAATTACTCTCTAAATTCTAGATCTATAGCATTCTGCTGATCTATCTATGATATATCTATAGTAATCTTATCAAAAAGAAATTGGAGTTAGTCTAGCATTAATGTGTTCTTGATGGAGCCATTTTGGCTCTTTGCGATCACTGCTTTGTTTTCAATAACTATCCCTTTTATAATTAAATCTAGCATTTTCCCAAGAATCCAAATAGACCTCATGATCCTATTATCTGCAGATTCCATTTTCTTTCCCTTTTTTTTGAAAATGGTGACAATGTTCACCCTTTTCCTAAACCTGAAGTGCCTCTTCCATTCTCCAGTCTTTCAAAGATCACAAGAAGTGACTTAGGAAACACACCTACCAATTCTTTTAGTACCTTGGGACAGAGTTCATCTGTATGATGCTAGGTGTTTACCTGTTTTCTCCATATTTATCCTAACACCTCCCAAATGGCTATTTTTATGCAACCATTTCTAATCCAAAGATCTTTCTCCTTAGCAGAAGTAATGAGTAACAAAACCAGGATTAAAGTCTGTGACCTCTGAACCCACATCTAGGTCTTTCCCCAATACAGCATAGCTTCCTGATAAATTCTATAGAGCAAGTTTTTTAATCTTTATGTTTTTTTACCATGAACCCTTTGGGCAATCTTGTAAATCCCCTGGACCTCTTTACCAAAAATGTTTTTAATAGTTGAAGGAAGAACTAAATTTTAGTTAGAAGTTAGTGAAAATAAAGATGCATTTTTTTCTCATCTAAGTTTGTGGGATCCCTGAAATTATCAATGGACCTCTTGAAGTCTGTGAGCCCCAGGTTAAAAATCCCTATTATAGAGTCTTATTTCTTATCTCTCCAACCACCCCTTAGTACCAGGACCAGGAGGATCATAGGCTTCTATGTAGTAGGGGCTGAGGTCTAATGACATATACATTCTTCAAAGCTACAAAAATAGTAACTGGGTCGCTAATATTTTGGTGTGGAAAGTGCAAGATAATCCTCATGCTCTGCTCCTCACCATTATCTCCCTTCAGGGACAACATTTCTCTTACCTGAGAGGCACTGCATCAGTGGAAATTCTCCTTTCACCATTTTAGATTGAACCACCACGGCATTGTTGGCATTGAAGATAACTTTAGATTCTGGGGCTCGCTCGAACTTCTGGAGCACTAAAAGTAAAACAGACTATTGAGGTTTCATGTGAAGTAGGTAAATGTTCTATCAAGGGGTTAATTTGGATATTAGGTCAGAAAGGAGCTAATACTACCCATCACCCTTCCCACCTCAGACCCCTATATTAGGGACATAGATACTTTTGTGCAAGTATCTCTAGTTGTATGTACTCCTAGGCATTAAGTAGATCAGTTTTACCAGCCACACATAAAGGGGAGAGGCAGGGAGGTTGTATGGGAAAAATGCTGGACTTGGAAGTCAAAAGTCCTGGATGATATGCCTCTTACTTATCAGAGTTAAGACCTTGGAGAAACCACTTAACTAGTCAGATGAATAGGTTGCTTCCCAGAGTAGGGAGTTAATCACTGGAGCTTTTCGATAAGAGGTTGGAAGACTCCTTGCTGGGGAAGTTTTGGATGAAATTCATGCTCAGGTACAACTTGAACTTAGATCCAAAAAAAAAAAAAATGGGATTTAGCAGATGCCCAGGGGTCCCACCTGAGGATTGATTTAGAATTGTTTGAATTGGGTGAGACTGAGAAACTGACTAAGTACCTACTTAAGGGTGATTGGATGGCAACCACACCTGGCTGGCCCTGCGTGATGTGTTGTTCTCAGAGGCTGTGTACTACTGATATCAGCAAGATACCACTATCAAACAATCAGTTTGAAGGACCTCCCCTTTCTGGGAGGGAGACAGGAATTAGGAAGTAGAGGCTCGAGGGCTGAAGCAGCTTTTTTTTTTTTCCTGGAGGAACCGTTGTGGCAGCAGAGGGGGAGAAAAAGGAGGGTCCCCCTGGTTGTCCAGGACTTTGGGCATGGTGAGGGATTTCATGTGGGCTGCTAGGAAAGGAAGGTTTCTTTCTCTCTGGCTATACTGAATAGATCCAAGCTAGGATTTCCATGCTATAAGGAATCTGTTCTCAACCTCTCTCTTCACTAACATAATATATTTTAATAAATCCTTAAAAGTCTAAACTCTTGCTGAATTTATCAGTGATTTTAGCCAGTTGCCCACCCAAAATTGGGGGGGGGGGGCTGATTAGAATCCACAATTAGATTTTAAACAACACAAATTCTGTCCTCCTGGAATTTCCTGGACCACAATTTCCTTAAGTATAAAATAGGAATAATAATCCTTTCCCTGGGTGCTTTATAGTGTTATTGTTATGACCAAAAAAGAATATGAATGATAAATGCCATTTATGGAGTTCCCTCACAGCAACCCTAGGAGTATGCACATGCATGCATTTGGTTGCACGCACATGCACGTACACACACACACACACACACACACACACACACACTCCATACTATTTCATATTTGAAGGTATCAGTGTGAGATCAGTGTGGTTATTTCCTCCACTGACATTGATTACCTTAGTAGATGGTCCTTAGAGAGATGCCATTACCAAAAAATCCATCACCTTGTACCCAGTCTGATTATGAGACTCACTGAATTTGGTAAGGTTAATCCTTAGACAACAGATATACAGACTCTCCCTGAGCCTGCCCTTGAAGTCCTTATCAGCTTGGTAGGAACTGCCTTGCATCCACTGCCTTAGCCTTTGAGAACCTAAGGTCACCTCCACACCACAATGAGGCATCCGATGAGGACCTTTAGCTCGACATGAGTGTGAGTTAATAATCCTATAGGTCCAGAGAAGAAAAATCTTTAAAGAAAATCATCAGGGACTGTACAGTATGTCAAATTAGTCTTCTGGCATGCAAATTCTGTCAGTTTAATCTTCCATCTGTTGAATTTCTGCAGCCTTAATTGTATTTATGTGTATCTTGGGACAGAACCAGAAGGTTTTTCAGTGTCAACTCTCATCATGTTAGCCTTAGAGAATATCCTGAGGCACACATGTCTATGTGTCTCGGAGGTCTTTGATTCCCCCTGGGAACAAAGAGATTTTAGAATGAGTCGGAGGAAACCAAGAGTGCAATTGAAGTAGTACACAGCAGGGCCTTTAACAAGGAGACTGAAATGGGGCTCCCTGACTGCAGCAAGATGTTGCCTCCTCCATGAGACTTATTTTTTTTTTGGGGGGGGGGAGACAATGAGGGTTAAGTGACTTGCCCAGGGTCACACAGCTAGTAAGTGTTTTGTCTGAGGCTGAATTTGAACTCAGGTCCTCCTGAATCCAGGGCTGATGCTTTATCCACTGCATCACCCAGCTGTCCTGATGAGGCTTATTTTGATCTCTCCTAGCTGCTAGTGCCCTTCCCAACCCCATATCAGAAATTACCTTGTATTTATTTAGACTAAATTTTGTATTCACTTCTCTTTTTGTGCACCTCCTCCCCCAACAAAGGAATATAAATAGTTTGAGTACAGGGACTATTTCATTTTTGTCTGTGTATCTAGTACAGTGCCTAATAGGTACTTAAATGCTTTTTGAATGAATGAATGAATGAGTATGAAGGCTAATGATAAGAAACATAGGTGGGGCAGCTAGGTGGTGCAGTGGATGGAGCACCAGACCTGGAGTCAGGAGGACCTGAGTTCAAATCCAGCCTTAGACACTTAACACTTACTAGCTGTGTGACCCTGGGCAAGTCACTTAACCCTAATTGCCTCACCAAAAAAAAAGAAAGAAGGAAACATAGGACCCATGTTTAGTGCTTTAGAGGAGATTTAAATAATGATAGCAGAAAATATCCTGTAAGGAACACTAGATCAGGCTAAGGTAAAGTGAAATCTCTTTCCTTGGAAAGCATCAGAAACAAAATGATAAATTATCTTCTCTCCAGAGGGAGATGACCCAGTGTTTAGCACAGTACCTGGCAAATAGCAGGCACTTGATAAATATTGATTGATTGATTGGGCAAGTCTTTAACTCTCTTAATCTCAATTTCTTCAAATATAAAATGAAGAAAATAAGACCTGCTCTGAATGCTTAAAAGGTGATCATGAGGACAATGTTTTATATAGCTTAATAGGTATAGAAATGGAGAGGTTTAAGTAGTAGTTGGAATGGTGGCAAACAGCTCACATTTGTAGTTTATGAAGGGCAGCTAGGTAGTATGATGGATAGAGGGCCAGGACTGGAGTCAGACTCATATTCTTGAGTTCAGATCTGGCCTCAGACACTTACTGGCTGTGTGAACAGAGACAAGTCACTTAACTCTGTTTGCCTCAGTTTCCTCATCTGTAAAATAATCTAGAGAAGGAAATGGCAAATTACTCCAGTATCTTTGCCAGGAAAATCCCAAATGGAGTCACAGAGTCAGACATGCCTGAAAAATGATCCAACAACAACTTATAGTTTACAAAGCACTTTCAATACACACTGTCCTTTTTGACCCTTACAACTGGGTGAGGCAGGCAATTATTATTATCCTCCATTATGCAGGTGGGGAAATTGAGGTTCAGAGAAGTTGATAACTTGCCCAAGGTCACATGGCTAGTAGATAGTGGAGAGAGGTCTTCTCATTCCCAGTCTAGGCTCCTTCCTGCCACATATGCTGCCTAGAGGGATGAATCAGATGGTGATCACTTTTTTATTTGTCTATTTTACTAGAGGTGACATTTTTGTGACTTCAGCTCCATGCACATGGGGGAAGTTGGACCTGATGAAGAAAATTCTTTTCTGTCCATGAGCGTGCATATTCCAGCAGTCTATATGCTATGTTCTAATATTCAAGGGGCAGCTAGATGGCACAGTGGATAGAGTGCTGGCCCTGAAGTTGGGAGGACCTGAGTTCAAATCTCACCTTAGACACTTAGTAGCTGTGTGACCCCAATTGCCTTAAACATCTGGGGACATCTCTTTTTGTTTTTAAGTGAAGCAATTGGGGTTAAGTGACTTGCCCAGGGTCACACAGCTAGTAAGTGTTAAGTGTCTGAGGCCAGATTTGAACTCAGGTACTCCTGACTCCAGGTCCAGTGCTCTATCTACTGCGCCACCTAACCTCCCCTTGGGGCCATCTCTTGATGTATATCCTTGCCACTGGACCAAGATGGCTCTGGAGGAAAGAGTGAGGCAGGTAACTTTGCACAGTCCTGTCTCACTTAAATCCAATTCACTGCAAGTCTTGATATCACCTCCTAATGTCATGGTACTCCTCAAGAACAAAGGGACAAACAACAACAACAATACTCAAAGATCTAGAGTCCTTTCCCCAGCTCTTTCAGTCCTCTAAAATTTTATGTCGTAACATTTTATGCGCTCATGTCCATTTCAGCTCTAAAATTCTCTGTTCTAAGGGCCATTCTAGCTCTAACAACCTGTGGTCTACATTCAGAATTCTCTACTGTCTCTGAGACACGGTATGGTACAGTCCAAAGAGGGCTGGATTGGAGTAAGAGGATCTGGGTTCAAATGTTGTTTTCCATTTCCTAGTGTGACTTTGGGCAAGTCACTTAACCAGTATGAGTGGGCCTTATGGGTTGGACTAGAATTCAGCAATCATCAAACTTACAGCCCAAGAGCCAAATCCTGCCAAGCATCTGTTCTTGTATGATCCCTAAGGTAAGATTTTTTAAAACAACTTAAAAACAAAATAACACTTTATTTTAGAATGTATAACCCATTCTTAGCTCACTAGGCTGTACAAAAACAGGCAGTGGATAGATTTAGCCTCTCGAAAGTAGTTTGCTGATGCCTGGACTACATGATCTCCTGTTCTCAATCTATTATTCTTTACTATTTTTGATTCTATGAGTCCCATTTGCAGTAGAAACGAGAAGGGAGATAAATTTCTGAACAAAGGACCTGGGCTATGAAAGTGGAAATACACCATACAGAAATGAGAACAGAATTTAGCCCAGGAGATTTGCATAAGAAGCCACAGGATAGAAGATATGCATCAATCTTTAAAATACTCATTTGCCTTCTCAAAACAAAACAACAGGCAATAATGGGAAATGTGTTTCTGGTTGTCAAAGCCTTGAGGCAGCAGGTGTTTGGGATAAAACTGTCATTTCTGCTTGGAAAGAACATTGAGACAAGCTAACCAGTCTCCTTACAGAAATAGCTGAAATGCAGAGCTTTTTTGTTCAGGTTAGGTGGTATAACAGAGAACGCTGATCTAATAGTCAAGACCTAGAAAGAGCAGTTTCCTGGACTCAGAGGACCTGGGTTCAAATTTCATTTCTGATGATTACTAACTATTTGACCATAGGTGGTCTTTTAACCTATAGTTAAGCCTTCTACATCCTGGGAGTTAGGGACATAGAGTCCCCCCTCCCCCCAAATCTGGAAAAATCCACATACATTTTTGGCCCTTCCTTTGTACCAGAGAAGAAGTCTAAAATTTTCCCTTTTTGTGGGATGTTTACAATATCTTTTTTTTTTTGCTTTTTACTTTTTTTTACAATACCTTATTGTACAATTTGGATTAAGTATTTGGTCATAGGCTTTTGTGTCATCTGCTGGCCTTCACGTGTCATCTACAGCTTCTGCAAAACTCCCCAAATTCCCATTTAATTTTGCTGACCCACAATATAGTGAAACTGCAATGGGGAAAGCCACAATGTGGAAGGGATAACTGTACAAGGATATCAGATCCTCATTGTAAACTAAGGGTTTCTGAGGTCCCTTCTAGCTCTATCTCTTACCCTGTGACCTGTTTTAGTCCCATCTCCATCTACCACTCACTTGCTGTGTGCACTCTAGGTAAATCACTCATCATCTCTGGGTCACAGTCTGCTCATCTGTCAAATGAGGAAGCTGGACCAAAAGGGTTTCATTTCTAACTTGTGGTGATTTTCTCTCCCTAGGACTGAAAGGAGGGGGCTGATGAGAATTTATTTTTATAAGCTAGTCCCATTCCTCTTTCACATATCCACAATATAACTCCTGAAGATGCACCAGGGAGGTTGCTTTAAGAAATGTGAGACTGAGAATGTCATTTGGATTTTCCATGCTCTGGGCATTGGTTGCTACGTTGTTCCAAGAAAGGAAATAGGTGTTTTGTAACCAAGGAAACATAGAGATATATAGAGGGTGGTTGTGGGGGGATGATGGTGATACCTCGCATCTCTCTAGTACTTTAAAGTTGGCAAAGAGTTTTACTTATAATAATAATTGCTAGCTTTTACATAGCTTTCTTTAAATGGTTTTTTGGGGGTTTTTGCAGGGCAATGAGAGTTAAGTGACTTGCCCAGGGTCACACAGCTAGTTAAGTGTCTTTTTTTTCTTTTTTTTAGTGAGGCAATTGGGGTTAAGTGACTTGCCCAAGGTCACACAGCTAGTAAGTGTTAAGTGTCTGAGGCCGGATTTGAACCCAGGCACTCCTGACTCCAGGGCCGGTGCTCTATCCACCGCGCCACCTAGCTGCCCCCAGCTAGTTAAGTGTCAAGTGTCTGAGGCTGGATTTGAACACAGGTCCTCCTGAATCCAAGGCCAGTGCTTTATCCACTGCACCACCTAGCTGCCCCCTTTTACATAGTTTTTTAAGGATTGCAAAACAATATGGATGATCTCATTTGGTCCTTACAACAACCCAATGAGGGAGATGCTATTATTATCTTCATTTTACAGGTAGGGAAATTGAGGCAGAGATAGGGTAAGTGACTTATTCATGGTCACACAGCTAATAAGTATGAGGCAGGATTTGAATTCAGTTCTTTTTTTTTTCTTCAGGGCACTTAGAGTTAAGTGAGTTGCCCAGGGTCACACAGCTAGTAAGTGTCAAGTGTCAGAGGCCGGTTTTGAACCCAGGTGCTCTTGAATCTAGGACCAGTGCTTTATTCACTGCACCACCTAGCTGTCCCCGAATTCAGGTCTTTATGACACCAAGACCAGCATTCCATCTACTACACCATCTGTCTGCCTGTTAGCATGCCACCTAGGCAACAAATCAATAATCATTTAAGAGCTTACTGTGTACCAGGCACTGTGCTAAGTACTGAAAATATAAATACAACCAAAATGATAGTTCCTGCCCACAAGGAGCTTAAATTCTAATGGGGGAAGACAGCACATAAAGGGGAGGATGAAAGTGGGGTAGCTATGTTGTTTGAGATGAGGGGAAGTGGCTCATTCAGAAGTACCATGTGGCAGTGCTTGTAACACAATAACATGCCTTAGCTAATGCATAGACTTGAACTATTCTTTCCCCTATGGCTCAGATGCTGCTGGAATGTCTGAACCTAAGCAAGGTGTAAGCCAGATGATGATTGTGTGATTCTTCAGTGTACAAGACCCATATAAGACACCACTGATTAGTTAAACCAAAATCTTGATAATAATAAGCTAAATCAAGGGTCAGTTAAATCACAGACATTGAATGAGAGCACAGTTCGCTGTGCCGGGGCCACCTATACACACTATCCTATCATCTATTTGGAATCTGGGAGGGCAATTATCCAAAAGCATTGTGTGGGGTGACAGGCCTGTGACCAGAGGCGGCAAGCAAATTCTCTTCACTAACTGCCAGTGAAGATACCTTTCCCTGGAGCTCCTCCTTCCAGAGAACTCATTCTATCCTGGGAGTATGTATGTAGGGATTGGAGGGAGATGTTATAGTGTGAAATTAGAAAGAAATGCTACAGGTAGGAAAGGAACACTTGTATCTACATCCCAGACCACCCAACCTGAGTTTTACCCTACTTCTTTAATAGACTTGATGCCCAACTTTAATTTAATTTAATTAATGAGGTCCCTTTCTTCTCTAACTTTGCTACTAATCTTAGCCTGGCCTCTGGGTATTCCAATATCTCCATATCTAGGTCTATATCTAGGGTTAGACATGGGCCAAAGTACTTTAATTTCACTCATGTAAGACAAAGGCTGGGTTTTCTTTTCCCCAGAATATTTTGCTAGCTATGAAGGGGGGAAAAAGGAGATAAGAGGTACAGTGGACAGAGCACTGAACTAGCAGTCAGAAGACATAGATTCTGATCCCAGTTATTCCCCTAACAGCCACGTGATCTTGCATTACTTGCCTCTGAGCCTGTTTCCTCAGTTGTAAGTAAAGGGGTTATACTAGATCAGAGGTTCTTAAGAGTGTCATGGACACAGTTTTGGCAGTCTGGAGAAGCCTATAGAACCCATAGAAACATGTTTTTAACTAATTGGAACCAAAGCTCAATTTTAGCTAGAGATTAATGTAATTGTGTTTTCCATCCAAGTTTGTGGACCATTTGAATTCCATCCATGAACCCTTTGGACCCCAGCTAAGAACACTTGGGCCAGATGATTTCTAAGGTCCCTTGGAGCTCTAAAACTTTATGAATCCTGGCATCCTATATTTAGACCTGGGAGAGACATTAGGGATCATCTAATCCAACAGGTTCATTTCACAGACGAGGAAATTGATGACCAGAAAGATTAAGTGATTTGCCCAAAGTCACATAGCTAGTAAGTGTGAGAGGTAGGATTTGAACCCAGTTCCTCTGGCTCTCTGAGTTTCCCTAGCAATAAGGAAACACGAATAACATACTAAGGGGCCTCAAAGGCATCTTTCAGAGAGTTACCAATCGAGGTTATTAATCTAACCACTGCCACTAGGTAAAGTAACAACTTAGAAAGGAAGGGGGTCAACATTGACAGCTCAAACCTATACCACACTCTCTGAGCTCCCTTTCCAAGTCTTCCACCAGAAATAAGGGGGCCTCTTGGAGATAGCAGGAGTCTCAAAGCTAATAAGTCTAGGAGGCGGGTATTTGAAACCTTGTCAGTCCTGACTACAAGTTCAGACCTCTTTTCCAGCTAGTAAAGCCATAACTTACATTTATAAAATACTCAACACTTTACAAAGTACTTTTTAAAAATAACCATGAGTTTGAGGCAGGCAGTACAGTTATCATTAGGCCCATTTTATAGATGAGGTAGTCAAGACCCAATCAAGTGAAGTGACTTGCCTATGCCTACTGATCCAGGACTAGATTACATGTCTTCTGATTCTAAGCCTTCTAGTATTTCTACTAAATCATGAATCGTTCAGGAAAGATAGCCAGGATGATACAAGGTAGGGCTTTCAAGGGCTTTATGTTTTTTGAAAACTCTGAGTAAGGCTATAAGAAAGTCAGGGCATGACTTGTGAGGCAGCAGTATATATTGACGGATAGGTAGAAGTTATAACATATCAGACACTTAGAGACATGTCACTGCAAATAGTTCTGTTAAGAGGCAGTTTATCCATCTATCCACTGATCCTTCCATCCATTCAACATTCAGCACTGTCTGGCACATAGTTGGCAATTAATAAATATGTGTTTCCTTCCTTCAACAACTATTTATTAAACACCTATGAATAAATAGTGGAACCATTGACTTATGTGACTGCTAGGCAAGTCTCAACTTCTATGTTTCAGTCTCTTTATCTGTAAAATGGGGACACCTACCTCCAAGGTAAGGATCAGATGAGATATCCTATTGGACTCTAATGTCCCATGATCTTATCCAAGTCACCGCAGTGGTGCAGATCACAACCAAACTGTCTGCCTCCCTTGTGTGACTCTTATCTATCTCCTCCCACAAATTCACTACCAGGGATGTGGGGCCCTCCCTTGTACTCTCCTGACATTGAGGCATTGGAGCTCAGGGCATGACTATTGATTTCTTCTCACTCTAGCTATATATAATACCCTCTCATTTTTCTTTGGTGACCTATGAACAAAGGGAAAATACTCTACTACAAGGGTCATATAGGATGTGAATGTACTTTGAAAAATAATAATGATAGTTTACATGTGTATAGCACTTGCTGGCTAAAAACCACTCACATGCATTCTCTAATGTAAGGCTCACAAAAACCCTGATATTTTATTTGTCATTTTGTAGATAAGGAAATTGAGGTGATGTGTCCTACCCAGGGGTAGGTAGGTGGTACAGTAGATAGAGTGCTGGACCTGAAGTTAGAAAGATGAGTCTTTTTTTTTAGTGAAGCAATTGGGGTTAAGTGACTTGCCCAGGGTCACACAGCTAGTAAGTGTCAAGGGTCTGAGGCCGGATTTGAACTCAGGTCCTCCCGAATCCAGGGCCTGTTCTCTATCCACTGCGCCACCTAGCCGCCCCAAGATGAGTCTTTCTGATTTCAGATCTGGCCCCAGACACTTGCTAGTTGTGTGACCCTGGACAAGTCACTTAGGCATCTGCCTCTGTTTTCTCATCTGCAAAATGATGTGAAGAAGGAATGGCAAACCACTCCAGTATCTTTGTCATGAAAACCCCAAATAGGGTTGGTTATAAAAGTCAGACATAATAGGATATGACTGAACAACAACAAATGACCTACCCAAGGTCAAACAGTTAGTAAGCTTCAGAGCTGGAATCTAAGTTAAGTTCTTGGGGTTTTTTTGCTTGTCCACCCTGATCTGTCCTGTGGGAAAGGACTATCTGGCCGGTGAAAATGATCAAAAGTGGGATTATATTTAAGGATCATTCCTCAGCTGGATGACCTAAATAGCTCACATTTAATGACCTGAATGGCCCCAAAGTATCTTTTATGTCTTTCCCATTAATAATTTCCTTCACATTCCCCTAGTTCCTGGGCTGGTTTCCCATCTAGCACATACTTAGGCACTGGGAATTGGTCAAAGGACCAGCTGTTTCTGTCCATGCCAACATCTTTCCAAGGCTGTCCACACAGAAGGATCTCCCGTCACTGGGGTCTTTCTGGCTAGGAATGTATCCGCCATCATCATCACACTTCAATCCCAGTTCATTCCTCTGACAGTCAGTGACACCTGCAAGGGAACACCAGTCAGGCAACAAACACTTATTAGGTGGCTTCTATGAGCCTAACACCAGGCTAAGCACTGAAGATACAAAGAAAGACAAAAATAAAGCAATCAGGTTTATCCTGGGTCTCTCAAGCATTGACTTGCACTATATAAACAGGTTGCTAGGTAGTTTTGCATGTGCCTGGGGTGTATTCCATTAAATGACTTAGAGGTTAAAGTCAGAACCTTGGGGGGATCCACACTGAATAGGCAGGATAGGAAACTCCAAAGTACAGGATGACACCTGACTCTTACAAAGTAAAATTCAATCAATCAATACACATGTACCAAGTACTGGGCTAAGCACTGGGGATATGAAAAGAGGCCAAAGACAGTCCCTGCTCTAAACAAACTTAAAAACAAATTGGGGGGGGGGGGGCAGCTAGGTGGTGCAGTGGATAAAGCACTGGCCCTGGATTCAGGAGTACCTGAGTTCAAATCCAGCCTCAGACACTTGACACTTACTAGCTGCGTGACCCTGGGCAAGTCATTTAACCCCAATTGCCTCACCAAAAAAAAAAAAAAAAAAAGAGTAAGAGGACTGGGAAAGCAGGAGGAGGCTAGCTTGAAAAGGGTGGTGGATATCAAACAGAGCGTTTTTCTATTGCTTACATAAGTAAATGCAAGAGGTAGCCCAGCTAGTCATTGAGAACGAGAGAGGGAGAGAGAGAGAGAGAGAGAGAGAGAGAGAGAGAGAGAGAGAGAGAGAGAGAGAGAGAGAGAGTGTATATGTGTGTGTGTGTGTAGGGGCAGAGGGGGGGGGGGCGGTAACCTGCCTGGTCCCCTCCTGAATCTGTAATATACCTCTGGCTGGCTGTGTGTCTATGCTGACTCGTCCTTGTGCTCTATCACCTTGCCAGTTCTATGGAGCGTGGATTAGTGTGGGGAGAGATTTGAAGCAGGGAGATCCATCAGAAGGCTTTTGCAATAATCCCTGCATGAAGTGATAGTGCAAGGGAGAGTTCTCTTTTGAAGCAGGCCCTGAGGCATTCACTTACAGTGACTTTGGCTGAAAGCTCCTGTTGAAATGGTAGATCTGCCTGCAGGACAGCGGACACAGGCCAAGCTGCCTGGCTGCTCTTGGTAGAATCCGAGAGAACAGGGGACACATTCTTCATCCAGAAAGTAGCTGCCTTCAGGGCAAACAACTACAAAGCAAGAGAAGAGAAAGAGGACTATTGTGAATTCCATCTAAGCTTTCTGGCTGCAGCCCCAAAGTACAGGGGTAGGTGAGATTTCCAAAGACTTAAAAGAAGTCTCAACAGGCTTCTGACTCCACGCCCCTGGTTACTACCAAAAACATTTCTGAGGAAGGTCAGAGATCTCTGGTTTTCATCCTGTCTTCTCTGCTCCTGCTGTTGCCCCCCTCCCCACCCCAGTCTAGGCCCTCATTACCAGCCCATCCAGACATTGCCGTAGATTTCCAACATGTTTCTCTGCCTCCAGTCTCTTTCTCCTTTAAGCCCTCCTCCCTCCTCCAATGTATTACCTGATCTCATAATATTTGGTCAGCAAAAGTCAGGATGATTGGATTGTAGAATATGTAGAAAAGAGTAAAATAAGTCTATGAAGAGCTTTGAATTCCAGAGACTTGCCTTATTTGATTCTGGAGGGAATTAGAGAGTAACAGGAGCTTATTGACATGTCCAGAGCTACACTTTGACAAGCCAAGTAGGGGATGGAGAGGAGTAGAGAAAGACTTGAGATGAGGACAACAAGCAGAAGGCTCTTGAATAGTCCACAGGTAAGGCCCTCTGCCTCTTTGCTTATTCAGTTCTCACCCATCCTTTAAAGCCCTACTCAAATGCTACAGCCTCCTCCAAGAAGTCTTCCCTGATCCCTCCATTGGTAATGTCCTGTGCCCTCAGCTCTCACATAACAGTTTAATTTTCAACTTTCTAATGTAATATGGCACATGTGTCTTATTTACCTAACCAAGTTGCCTTTTTTGTATCCTCGGTGCCCAGTGTATAGTAATTCTTGAATAAATGCTTGCTGATTTGCTGACTTGAAATAGTACCTTCAGACAATAAAGAGGCATAAAGGAGCCCTTTATTAAATGACATTGGACTTTCATGCTTTTTGAGATCTTGTTTCTGAAAATGCTATTGTGCTCATTGCTTTTAAATATTTATTTTTCAGGTTATTTCAGTCATGTCTTACTCTTCGTGGACTCCATTTGAGGCTTTGTTGACAAAGATACCAGAGTGGCTCACCATTTCCTTCTCCAGCTCATTTTATAGATGAGGAAACTGAAGCAAACAGGGTGAAGTGACTTGCCCAGGGTCGCACAGCCAGTAAGTGTCTGAGGCCAGATTTGAATTCAGGAAGATCAGTCTTCCTGACTCCAGGACTGGAGCTCTATCTACTACACCACTTCACTGCCCCACTTTTAAATATACCTCCTTCTAATAGCTCCTCCACTATTTTTTCATGCTGCAGATTGGGAATAACCAAATCTGTTGGAATTTTGCCAAATATGGAGAAAATAGTCTGTGAGTGAAGGCCCGAGGGACTCTTCTATGTATAAAAGGCATGAACTTTAGTGTGTGAACTTGGGGGCTTTTATTTTGGCTGTTAAGAGGCCCTTTCAGCTTCCTTTCCTATCTTCTAGATAATTGAGGCTACCAGACAAATGCTCTGATGATGATGAAGATAACAAAGATGGATGATAACCAGAAATTCAATGTAACTTTCTACAGCTGATTTCCTGGTACTCCAGCAAAAAAGCAAGGCACGAGAGGCCAAGATTTGCCAAGTGGATCTAAGGGTTGAGTTACCAGATACAGCATGACTTCAGACTTCACATTCTGAGTAAGCTCAAAACCAGAGCCACATCTGGGGAATTGTATAATTGCCTTCCAGGCCACTACTGACAATTCATTCCTTCCCTCCAAGGGCCCAGTTTCATTACCCATATGAGTCAGACTGAGAAATAGTAATCCCAGAGTCAACCTCATCTCTGCAACTGCAATTAGCTTTCAAGTAAGTGGTCTTAGAATTAATGACACCCCACTAGACTGAGCTCCCCTGCCTTCCTCTCCCCCAGTTACAGGGAAGCAAGAATGGGAAGAAAAATACAAAATAAAACTTGACCAAACATGATTTCTATCATTGGTTCAGTGTGAAGAACAAAAGCATGGTTATGTTTAGAAAAACCAAAAGATTTTAAGTTCTAGGAAGCTTGGGCCGCTACTGTCTAATTTTCTCTTTCAAGGAATTTCTAATTTGATTGAAATTTCTCTCCCATAATCAATCATTGTCTTTATTTAGGAGGGAGAACAACTCCTGATACTAACTTTTTCTTGGAAGAGCAGACTCAGAACAAATAAATACATGATGAGTAAATAAGGTTGACACCCCTAATCTAGAGACGGATCTAGCGACACCGGAAACATAGGCGGGCTTCAGGAAAGGTGCCACTGAAGAGAAGTGGCATATCCAGACCTTTTCTCTAATCTCAGTAATGAACCTGAAATTGTAGCACTCATGAATTTCAGCTGAAGGTTGCTGGTGGTTCATATCCACAGTAGGGAAAAATACTTGGGTATTTTCTGTTTACACTTCATTTGTTACACCAAGTAGGACTGACCATATGAAGGAGTAAAAAGACTGGTGGGATTTAGGCATCTCCTGTCCAGTCCTAGCAGCTAGGTAAGTTTGGAAGAACTATATAACACTGCCCCCTCCCCACCAGACATCCTCCAGCAGCTATAAGAAATTAAGCATTGCTTCGCTCCTCTGACAAACCCCATGATGGTGCTATAAGAACCCGGCAAGGAGTATAAGCTCCATTGGATATTTCACACTGGTCTCTGAGTTAGCATGCTGGGAAAGCTTCTAGAATATCTATTTGAGTATTGCTGTAGCAAATGAGCTCACCAAAGCTGAGCATCTGAAAAAGCCTAGTTCTGCTCCATTTGGGGGCCAGACTGTTTTCCATCTTTTCACGGGTGTTCAATTGGTTTGATTCTTGCTGTGTGTCTTATGTGTTAGTGGATCAGTGAAATTCTCTTGGGGATTCACTTAGGACCACAGATCTGGAGCTTGGAAGGGACCACCGAGGTCAGCTAATTTGTCATTTTACAGATGAGGAAACTGAGGCCCCCTCAGAGGTTAAGTGACTTGCCTAAGGTTACTCAGGTAATAAATGGTGGAGCCAGGATTCACACTCAGGTCCCGGGAATCCAAATTCAGCACGCTAACCTCAGCCCTCTGTCCAGTCCAGTCCACTCCCTTCTTTTTGTACAGTTCAAAAGAAAAAGGGTGATGGGTATAGTGTGGATTCTGAGCAGGTAAATATAGAAAAAGGAAGAGTCTGTGGTTTAGATGGGCCTCATGCTAGCCTGTCCCCAGGCATGTGCATGAATCCTTGTCCTTTGTGCTCCTTCCTCTCCAGTCTGCACTCTGGATGCCCTCCAGCCTCAGAAGTACACTCCAACCCTGCAGGCTCTCCCTCTCAATGGACAGCTCCTCCCAGAAGCCCCGTTGGAAGGGGAGGCTCCCAGGCCAGCCACATTTCATTCCTATCAGGTTCTTTCTCTATCATGCCCCCTAACCCAGACCTGGTCTTCGTGCTCCTCCTCCCAGTCTCCTTTTACATGTTGTCTTCCCCACTAAATGTAAGCTCCTTGAGGGCAAGGGACTGTCTTTCTTCTTTCTAACTATTTGTATCTCCAGGCTTAACACACTGCCTAGCACTTAGTAAGTGCTTAATAAATGCTTTTTGAATGTCATCTAGTTCAACATATTTCATCTGTATTTATGGTTACAGCAAACAACCAGTAGAAGATGCATCCCATCATCACAATTTGTCTTATGAGTTAATTCCAGGCATCAGTAGATGCATCTCTCATCTGAGCCTCTGTCCCTGATATAAAATGCAAAAAGCATGAAAGTCAAACATATGTGCAGAAATTCAAACACCATTTTCATATACTCATGAACATTCATAGTGGCAGAAAAGGGGACAGATTTTCTTAGAAAGAACCGACTAGTCTTGTAAATGAACATATAAGGGGGCAGTTAGGTGGCACAGTGGATAAAAGCACCAGCCCTGTATTCAGGAGGATCAGAGTCCAAATCTGGCCTCAGACACTTGACATTTACTAGCTGCGTGACCCTGGGCAAGTCACTTAACCTTCATTGCTCCACAAAAACAAACCAAAAAAAAAAAAACACCATATAAACTGCTCCTTAAGTAATTTGTGAATTGTCCTAGTGCAGTAATTATCCATAATTCAGCCTTTGACTATGCCATCTATCTATCTGGTGTAGCTCCTCTATGATCCTTCATCATCTCTCACTAGCTTCCCCAGCATCTCTGAGCTTGTCTCTACAACCAGCAAGTTAAATCAGAAAGTTACTGCCAGGTATTCAGGATACCTACAGGAAGTTGATATTGATCTCTTGCTTTCAATGGATTGATCCTCTAACAAAACAGTCAACAAAGTGTTGTTTCCCATTGCTCTAAAGAACTGGGTCCAGAACATTATTCATCCATCTCACCCACCTCACCTGGGGTTACCCTTTATCTCATTCCTCTTCTGAACTTCTTTCTTTCTGTTAAGGGTACCGCCGTCCTTACTGGCACCCGAATTCATAGTATAGAGTCATGCTGAACTCCTCCCTCCCTCATCATCCTTAGCCAATTAGTTGCCAAGTCTTGTTAACTCTTCATCACTAACATCTGTCTCCCCCCTTTTTTTATTTACCATATTTCAGACATCACCAGCTAGGTGGTGCATTAAATAGAATGCGGACATGGAGTTAGGAAGAGTCATTTCCTTCAGTTCAAATCTGGGCTCAGACACTTACTAGCTGTGTGACCCTGGGCAAGTCACTTAACCTTGTTTGCCTCAGTTTCCTCATCTGTAAAATGAGCTGGAAAACGAAATGGCAAAGCTGCTCCAGTATCTTTGCCAAGAAAACCTCAGATGGGGTCGGGAAGAATTGAACACAACTGAACAACAACATCTATCACCCCTCACCTGAACTATTGCAATGGCTTCCTAATTTCTCCCCACTCCACTCCATCTCCCACTGAGCTGCCAAAGTGTTATTCTCAGAGCATAGTTATGATCATGTCATTCCACTGCTCGATAAACTTCAGGGACTCTTTATTACTTCTAGTCTCCAATATAGACTCCTCTGTTTGGATTGTAAAGCCCTTAGCAATCTGGCTCCAACCTACCTTTACAGCCTT
Source organism: Dromiciops gliroides (assembly GCF_019393635.1). Taxonomy (NCBI): domain Eukaryota; kingdom Metazoa; phylum Chordata; class Mammalia; order Microbiotheria; family Microbiotheriidae; genus Dromiciops; species Dromiciops gliroides. The sequence goes on from NC_057861.1 coordinate 97,479,535, forward strand.
ATTAAATATCACTCCTGTCCCCATATTCTTTAGTTCAGCCAAACTGGCTTTCTTACTGTTCCTGACACGATTCACTTTATCCATGAATCTGCACAGGATTTATAGACTGCCTTCCCTCCCCATCTCTGTTTCCTTCAAAGTTCATCTCAAGAGCCACCTCTTACATGAGGTCTTTCTGGATCCCTCAAATGCTAATGCCTCTTTGCTTCCCCCAAATATCACGTCTTTGCATCATATTTGTTTTATATATCCACAGATGTGCACACAACCCTCCTCCTCCAAAGAATGTAAGATCCTTGAGGGCAAGTGGCATGGTGCTGGACGTGGAGTCAAGAATAACCGAGTTCAAATTCAGTCTCATCTGTAAAATGAGGATAATAATAGCACCTCCCATCCAGGGTTATTGTGAGGGTAAAATGAGATTTGTAAAGCACTTCACAATTGGAAGTATCTATAATATAGAAATGATGCGGCATGATGGAGAGAGTTCTAGGGTTGAAATCATGGTTTGGATCCTTCCTTTGCCAAGTTATATGCTCCAGGCAACCTCCTAGCACTTAGCCACTATGTCACACACAATGTTATGATCTGTGTTAGCGGAATCAAGTTCCCCAAGACAGGGCAATCACCATTTCTTCCTGCTTTCTTGTCATTTTAGGTGGCAGCCCCTATAGACACAGCATGATGTAGTGATAGATCATGAGCTTTGGAATCAGGAAGGTGTGGGTTCAAACCCACTTGTAGGACTCTGGGCAAGTCACTGACCCTTTTAGTGTCCCTGGACACTCTCAGATGATGTTACAAAGCAGATGCCAATTTGCATTGGGAGATGGATTTTCCTGACTGGGAGTTCCCCATACCAATGAAAACACAGGTGTAGACTAAAATTTCAAAAAAAACCACAACTGTTTATAAATTTAGCAACTAAGTCATAAATGTAGGCTTGAAGGATTAATCCTATTTATTTTTCTTTGGAGGGCAGGACACTGGACTTGGAATCAGCAAGACTTGAGTTCAAATCCTGTCTAGATACTTACTAGTTGTGTGACTCTGAAACAAATCACTTTATTTCTCTGTGCCTCAGTTTCCTCACTGGCTCTTAAGGTCCATTCCAGCTCTAATTCTATGATCACATTCCTGTGATGTTAAAAGATAACTTACAACTTGTGCTAGAAAAAGGGGCTTCCCATGCTGGCTGTTTGTATATTTTTGTATTTGTAGAAAATGAGAATAAAAACACCGCTCACTACTCAAATCACAATATCTTTGTGAGGAAAGTATTCTATTAATTCTAGAGTGCTTCTGCAGTCTACATCAGGGACCACAACATGCTAACTCAGAAGAAAAACAATAGGAAAATATCTCTGTTAAAAGCAGAAACAATGAACGAAGGGGAGGCCAGAAAATCAGCTTTGGTAAATCAGAAACAACTCCTGGAGGTCTCTGGTTTTAATGGACTAGCCTGGTAATCTCATTGCATGCAGGTAATTCCAAAGGGAGTGGCCAATGGCTGGACCAGAGACAAGCAAGTAAACACAGGCATTAACAACGCTGTTGTAAACAAAGACTCCATTTCCCCTGTTTTATCCAGCCTCTCCTGCCAGGCATTCCAGTCTCCACCGCAGCCTATAATCCCAGCTGATCCTCCATAATTCCCTGGTCCCCGGGGTAATCATAAGGGGCTGACTGGCTGCCTGCCCTCCTTCCCCAGCGATCACCCCGGCAGATGAGACTGAGATGATGACACTTTTCCACAGGACAATGCATGGGCTTGTTTTTTCACAGCTGTATTCCAGATGTGAATTTTACATTGGGAACACTCCCCGCCCGTCCCTCCATACCTATACACACACACACACACACACACACAGAGTCAAATAGGCTCCCACACAAGAGAGAAGAGGCCAGATTTCATCAATATCCCTCTAGACACTAATGAAAGGTTATGGCTGCCATCTTTTGTCTTGCAAACTCCACTCAATAGCGTCCTTCAGAGTGGGTTTATTAATTCCCAGTGAATGAGAAGGATGGAGGAAATGGGAATAAGAAATAAGGGCTATCTTGAGCACATATGGGTAGGACCTTAGTGGTAGGGATAGCATAGTATGGTCAATTGATCAGTCAACAAGTGTTTAAGTGTTTACTATTATTGTGCTAAGTCCTAAGGATACAAAGATAGGCAAAGTGCAAGACCCATATGTTTTAATCCTGCCTTAGGTGACACTAGCTTGAACAAACCACTTAACTCTTCTGTTCCTCAGTTTTCTCATCTGTAAAATGGAAATAATAACCTACTTGGTGCCTACCTAACAGGGTTATTGTGAGATTCAAATAAGATAAATATGTGTAAAGTACTTTGTAAACTTCAGAACATAAAGGGTACAGTAGAATCAGAGCCAGCTCTGGAGAAAGTGGACCTAGGTTTCGATCTAAGCTCTGATGTGTGACCTTGGGAAAGCCACTTAACTTTAATGGGCCTCATATACCTTATCTATAAATGAGGATATGGGGCTAGTTCAGAGGTGTCTAATAGCTAGGGGTAGCCCCCAAAACTCCCAAGTGCAGCACCAAATTAAAATGTAATTGGGAAATATTTAACAAAATAAGGAAAAATGCAATAAAACAGAAATAATATATTTTAAAACTAAGTGATCAGGGATCTGTATGTGTGGTTCAGTAGCCATTGATTATATTTGAGTTGATATCACTAGACCAGATGGTCCCTGAGCTTCCTTCTGGCTCTAAATCTATGATCCTTTGTAAATGTTAGCAATTTTTAGATAAAACGGAAGAGGAGGCTGTTATTATTTTTGTTTGTTTGTTTTTGTTTTTTTGCTTTTTTTTAGTGAGGCAATTGGGGTTAAGTGACTTGCCCAGGGTCACACAGCTAGTATTAAGTGTCTGAGGCCGGATTTGAACTCAGGTACTCCTGACTCCAGGGCCAGTGCTTATCCACTGCGCCACCTAGCTGCCCCAGGAGGTTAAGTTGATCTTTGGGATCCCCCATTTCCTCTTCTCTATACCTCTTCCCCCTATTACTATGATGTTTCACTGTCTAAAGACCCTAATATCTTCATTTAGTTCCCACTGGGGTCCCCCACCTGGGCCTAGACACTATCAGTAGATATTGAAGGGAGAAAAGGGTGTTATAGGGCATGGAGAGAGAAGGAGGTACAAGTGACATCTTGTGCTATGTGAAGGAAATTGCCCTGGACAATTTCTTGGTGCCGGAGCTGCAGGAAATAGCTGAATGGTTACAACTAATTACAATGGAAGTATTTAAGGGAGAGAGGAAAGGGACTGACATATCTTGGATTGAATCCTTATATGGATTTAATAAAGTAAACAGTGAAAGTGAATGGAGTGAGGACCTAGCAAAAGCAAAGCACCTGTGATGTGTGTAATATTTAGGGCTGGGTCCTTCTTCCTTGGGGTGATCACTCTGGTGAGGGGGGCATGAGTGGGGTTGTCTGTCCATCTGAGGTCTTGGCTCATGCTATTTCTTTTCTTTTCTTTTTTTTATTTTAGTGAGGCAACTGGGGTTAAGTGACTTGCCCAGGGTCACACAGCTAGTTAGTGTCAAGTGTCTGAGGCTGGATTTGAACTCAGGTCCTCCTGAATCCAGGGCCAGTGCTCTATCCACTGCCCCACCTAGCCGCCCTGGCTCATGCTCTTTCGAAGCCCACCCACAGGACTAGAAGAGGAAGCAGTGGTCAGGTCCAGCCTAGAGCTATGTATTTGAATTATAGCAGTTAGAAATGCTCCTAGAACATCTGGTGCCCAGGGCAAGAATGGTGTTAAAGGGGAAATGTAGACTCTGCTGGAGAGTATACTGCCAGAGAATGCAGTAGGGACAGCCTGGGCCAAGAATAGCCACATCTGCAGTATGAATAGACTTGGGGAAGCCCCTCCAAGCTGCTGGCACATAGTGGGCATTGAATAAGAGTTTGCTGAATTTATTTGGCTTTTACAGATGAAAAAAAAAAACAACTGAGGTTCAGAGGGGAGACTTGCTCACAGGTAGTAAATTGCAGAACTGAGACTTGAACCCAGGTCTTCTGAATTCCTGTTTCAGTTCAGGTAACTACTAAGGACAGCTTCGACTGTGCTGAATTCATTCTAATACACAGTGACTGTTAATGGCAGTTTTACCTTGATAGTGAATTTTAAATTCGAAAGAGATTTCAGGAATCAACAGGAAATCCAGCCTGAGTCTGGTTAACCATGCTTTAGAACAGGGGTTCCTAACCTGAACTTCATGGATAGAGTTAAGCTGGCTTATGAACTCAGATGGGAAAAAATACATCTTTATTTTCATTCATCTTTGTGTCCCTTTGTAATTCTATGTGTTTTTTAAGTGCATTTAAAAACATTATTCTGAGAAGGGGTCTGTAGGTTTCACCAGCATGCCAAAGGGGCGAGGCCCATGATACAAAAAAAAAAAAGCTAAGAATCCTTTTTGAGGGGTACCCAAGGAGTCCTGTATTCCTCTATCCCCAGTAAAATGCTTTTCCCCTTCATATTCAATGGACTGTATGGATACAGTGAGGGATAATAAATCAAGATTTCATTTTAAGCCTCCCTGGGAACAATTTTTCAGCTCTCTTCTGAGGGAAATGGTTTCCAAAGTTACTTATGAAGTGAGGGAAGCCAACAACCTCATTGGATTTTAATTAAAAATCAGTTTCCCCCAAAGCCACAAAAGACTGTGCCTAAAACTTCCCAGATGGGGTTAGTGGGGCTCCCTCCACATGTTGATCTAACCAAACTGCTGAACTAAACACATGACCCACAATAAGAATGACACCAGTTCCCATTTCTATGGCACATTAAGGTTTGCTCAATGCATTCTTCAAAATGCAGCTCTGAGGTAGACAGTGGGAATTGTTCATCCTACTTTACAAAGGAGGAAACTGAGACACACAGAGCGGCTAAGGGCATTGCCTGGGATAACAAAGAGTGTTCATGGGAAAACAGACAGATAGACAAAACCCTGTACTTTCTGGCCTGGATTTCTTACAAGATGCTGCTTTTGCTTTATACCCCTCCCTTTTCTGGAATCTGCCAGAATGCTTTCATGGGTAGAAACTTCTATCGCCCATGAAACAGTGAAAATAAGCACTAACTTTGGCGTTAGAGGACATAAGCTGAAAGCTCACCCCCAATTGCCACCCTAAGCAATCTCTTTTTTTCTGGCCCTAGAGAAGAGGAGAAATTCAACCTACCACATCCAGGTGAATCCAGGACTGTTTTGCCTGGTGGTGAGTACTTCTGGAATCCTTTCTTGCATCCAAATTGAACACTGGGAGATATGTCAAAGTCATCCCCTCGGAGGAATCGTATAGTGGTGTCTGCTGGGAATGTCTTAGAATCTAAATGAAGCTGGAAACCACCACTCTGGATCAACTTTACAAAGCGTCCAACAAGGTCATTTCCCACAAAGGCATTTTCTGTAAAAGACAATGATATAAAAGGCTTACTCCATCTCCATCTGTCACAAAAGGAAAGACACTTAACCCAGGCATCTTATCTCTTCCCTTCCACTAGAGGACACCAAGATGTGTATGCCTGCTCTGAGACACATGTGAAGTCAGCCATGTAGACACACACCTGCTGGATCTCTTTGTAGAAGAGAGGTTCTGAATGTAATTTTAGTCACTATGAAAAAGAGAAAAGGAAAGGACTGCCGGAGAGTAGAATTTGGTCACAAAATTATAAAACTTAGAATATAATCCTGACAAAGGACCTTAGGAAATGAGATGTTAGAAGGGAAGGAAAAAGGGGAATAAGCATTTATTTTGCTCCTCCTATATGCCATGTATGGTGCTAATCACTTTACAACTATTATATAATAATAATAATAATAACAACAACAACAACTAACATTTATATCGGTCCTACTATGTTCCAGGAACTTTACAAATATTGTTTTATTTGAACCTCACAACAACCTTGGGAGATAGGTGCTATTACTATTGCCATTTTATAGATAAGGAAACTGAGGCAAACACTTTTTTGTTTTGTTTTTGGTTTGGTTTGGTTTTTGGCAGGGCAAGGTCACGCAGCTAGTGTCAAGTGTCTGAGGCTGTATTTTATAATGATTGGAATGACGCCACCTACTGGAGACTTACTATAGGAAAGCTCCACCATGAGGAGAATGCCTCAGAGGGCAAGGCCATGTGGCTTTTCCTTGGCGTCCGGAAGTAACATTTGCACATGGGTACTGTCCACCAAGGCTACCAGCCAATCAACTTGAGAAGCCTCCCATTTTCTGGGAGGGGACAGGAAGGAGGAAGGAGGGCCTGCACGGAGAGGTCTGTCTCTTTTGGGTTCCTGACTTGATGGTGGTAGTAGTGGCAGAGGACTTCACAGGAAATTTGAGGAAAGATAGGAATGCCAGGCTGTTGGAATTTTGTTCTCAATCTTTTCTCTTTCTATCTTTCAATAAACCCTTAAAAACCTAAACTCGTTTTATCAGTGATTTTAGTCAGTTTCTCCCAAAACTGGGGGAACAGATTAGAACCCACATTTGGAATCTTAAATTACACAGTTTGAACTCAGGTCCTTCTGAATCCAGGGTCAGTGCTCTATCCACTGCATCACCTAGCTGTCCCCAAGGCAAACACTTTTTAAAGTGACTTGCCAGGGGCAGCTAGGTGACACAATGGATAGAGCACTACTGGCCCTGGAGTCAGGAAGACCTGAGGTGAAATCTGGCCTCAGACACTTACTATCTGTGTGATCCTGGGTAAGTCACTTAACCTCAATTTCCTCCAAAAACTTTTTTAAAATCAAGTGATTCGCCCAGTATTAGCCAGCCAGTATATGCCAAAGGTGGGACTTGAACCCAAGTGTTTCAGACTCCAAAGGCATACAGCTGGTTAATGATAGAAGCAAGATTAGATCCCAGGTCCCTTATACTTCAGCCCAGTACTAAGGTTAAGATAACCACATTAAGACATTAGTTCACTATAAAAGGGACCTTGGAAAAAAAAAATCTGTCTGAAAATGGAGGGGCTTGGCTCCCTGGGAGTTATCCAGGAATTCACTAGTGAGGTAAGAGCAGAACACATCCATGGACTGATGGGATGTCTCCTCACATAAGGCTAACAAACTTTGCTCCTCTGTTATCAAAGAAACAGATGAGATAATGAGTTTCCTAACCCTGGAGGTGTTCCAGTGGAGGGAAGATCACTATTTCTTAAGAGATGATGCATAGGGGACTCTTGGATCAGACAAGATGACCTCTGAGAACCCTTCTAATGCTAAGGTTCTGTGGGTGCTGTGACTGTGATGAAAAGGAGTAAAAAGAGAGAATTTTGTAGTGTGCAGCCAGGATGCTAGAGGAATTACATTATAAAACACCAGATAAGGCAAGGGCTCTAAGCAAGGTCTTATAAATTCCTCATTGACAGCTGTAAAGGCCACCAGTTGGTTGGCCCATGCCTACACTACCAGAGCTTACTGAGCGGCATTGTTGCCTTGGTAGTCTGTCCTAGTAATATCCAAATGACAGTGTTCGGATCTAGGTGCCACATTTAAAGAAGGACATTGTTAACCTGGACAACACTGAGAAGAAGGAGGCCCCTGGTTGGCAAAGTTGATAGAATGTTGGGCCTGGAGGTAGGAAAACTCATTTTCCTAAGTGCAAATCTGACCTCAGACATTTATTAGCTGTATGACCCTGAGCAAGTCACTTCACCCTGTTTGCCTCAGTTTCATCCTCTGTAAGAGGAGTTGGAGAAGGAAATGGCAAACCACTCCAGTATCTTTGCCAAGAAAACCTCAAATGGGGTCATAAAGAGTCAGAAACAACTGAATAATAAAAATCCTGAAGTCAAGCTTAAATGGGAAAGTGAAAGGCTCCAAGTTTTTGCCATGTGAGGATCAATTAAAGGAATGAGGGATATTTAGGCTGAAGAAGTAGGGTGAGGAGTGGAAGGGAATATTTGTTAAGTACCTAATTTTCCCTTTACAAATATTATCACATTTGATCTGCACAATAATCCTTGATCTAGGTGCTACTATTATCCTCATTTTGCAATTAAAGAAATTGAGGCAGATAGATGTTAGGTGACTTGCTTGGTGTAACACAGCTAGGAATTATCTGGGACTGGATTTGCACTTAGATTTTCCTGAATCTAGGCCCAACCCTCTATCTACTATATCCTATATATCTTGAAGTATTTGAAGGGCTGTCATTTTGAAGAAAAATTGGCATTATTCTGCTTGGTTTCAAAAATGAAGAGAAAAATGGGAAGAAGTTGTACAGTTAGATTTTTTTTTTTTAGTGAGGCAATTGCGGTTAAGTGACTTGCCCAGGGTCACACACTAGTAAGTGTTAAGTGTCTGAGACCAGATTTGAAATCAGGTACTGACTCCAGGGCCGGTGCTCTATCTGCTATGCAAACTAGCTGCCCCTGTACAGTTAGATTTTTTTTTTTTTTTTTTTTAGTGAGGCAATTGGGGTTAAGTGACTTGCCCAGGGTCACACAGCTAGTAAGTGTTAAGTGTCTGATGCTGGATTTGAACTCAGGTATTCCTGACTCCAGGGCTGGTGCTCTATCTACTGTGCCACCTAGCTGCCCCTGTACGGTTAGATTTTGACTTGATAAGATGAAATTTTTTTTTCTAATAATTAAAGCTATCTAAAAATGGAATGAATTGCCTCAGGATGAAATAAGTTTTCCCCTCACTGGAAGTATTCAAGAACAGGTGGAGTGGTTGTTTGTCACAGAATCTTGGCCCAGCACACAGTGTGTGACATACAGTAGGTGCTTAATAAGTGCTGATTGATTCATTAATTGATTTGTCAGGTCCTAGCTGGACTAGATGCCACTCAGCTCTCTCCTTCTGTAATTGCGTTGGCCATCCTTAAGCTAGACCATATTGTCCTTAAAACTAAACAATTTAGTAAAGTTCTCCAGCTGTCAGACTGGAAACATTTACTGGAAAAAAATAGATAAGCACTATATCAACAGTTGGTTTGGCTGCCAGATAGAAAATATACATCCACGTTACTACCAGCCAATTTAAAATTGCCACATAACTAAAACCCACTGAAGTTGTTTTTGCCAGAAATATCTATGTAAATAAAGCAAGGGTAAACAGTTTACTTTATCCTAACTTCAAACACTTCTAAAATTATCCAGGAATGAGCCTGAGGGAGAAAGGAGGCCTACCCTGCATATGATAGTTAAAGAGATGTCTCCCTACAAAACTAACTGGCTTCTAGCTCTTGACCATGCATTATCACAGAAAACTGATGCTATCGAGGACTCAGAACGTAGAGGCCAAACTTGTCCTCCTGGGTTATGTTCTTATAACTCTATAATCTCAGTAGCTACCGTATTCTCACCATTCACTGCACATCCTCCACTACAAATGGAAAAAGAAGAGCCCCAAGAGAACATGTTTTATTAATTTTCCCATTCCTAGAACCTAGAACAATGTTCCACATGTATTGGATGCTTATGTTTCTTGAATTAGAAATTGGAATTTACCACAAGAGTTGGGTTTTTTAAGCTATATTGTGGAAAAGAAGAATGGTCAAGAAGGGATAAATCTGCCACTCAGAGAGAGTGGTATAATAATAATGGACACTGGAGAGAGAAGGCAGACCTTTAGTTTGAAAAGAACTGGACAGAAATGGCTAAAAAAGAATGAAAATGCAGAATGAAGGAGACAAGAAGAGTGTGTCAAACACCTTGCTGAAGTGCAGTCATGGGGTCCAGAGGAACCACATCCCAGAGTCTAAAAAAAAGAGCCAGCAGGTATTCAGTCATATAGAAATGACTTGGGATAAGCAATGCTTTTGATATAATTTCATTTTGTGATGGCAACCACTACGCTAATGTGCTTCTATTGACACTAGGCTAACTCACAACATCCAGCCTTAGCCACAGGAAACCAAACTGAACTTCTTTCTCCAACTTTAATCAGTTCTCTGTCAGATGAGCATTGGATTTCATGCCGTACGCACACATTCTGTTGTTCTCTTTGGTCACGGTTTTCATTCTATGGTTTTAAATAAGACACATTACTCTAAGGAACCATTAAAGTGGAGAGCTCTTTTAAAAGCACAATTCAAGGGGCAGCTAGATGGTGCAGTGGATAGAGCACCGGCCCTGGAGTCAGGAGTACCTGAGTTCAAATCCGGCCTCAGACACTTAACACTTACTAGCTGTGTGACCCTGGGCAAGTCACTTAACCCCAATTGCCTTACTAAAAAAAAAAAAAAAAAAAAAAAAAAAAAGCACAATTCACAATTCAATGTCTCAGGAAGATTCTTAAGATCTCTTGGCAGGATAAGGTGCTACTGAGGTCCTGTCTCAAATTAAACTATTGAGCATTCAAACCATGGTGCAATGAGCACAGCCCCAACAAGCTGGTCACATTGTTCCAATGTCAAAGGTATATTTGCCTAAGAGACTGTTTTACAGAGAACTCACACAAGGCAAGCACTTGGTGGTCAGAAGAAGCCATACAAGGACACTGTCAAGGTCTCACTGAAGAACTTTGGAACTGATTGTGTGACATGGGAGACCCTGACACAGGACCACCCCATATGGTGTGCCCTCATCAAGGAAGGTGCTATGCTCCATAAGCAAAGCAGAATTGAAGCAGCTCAAAAGAAATGCAAGATGCACAAAGTTAGGGATTCCACTCCAAATGTTCCCATGAATTATTTGTACCCAACCTTTGGTAGAACATTCTGAGCTTTCAATGGTCTGATCAGCCATAGTCAAACACATTGTAACTTGACTCTAGCATAGTAGTGTCATTTTGATTGATACTCCTCAAGAATAAAGGACAACAGCTAAACCAAAAACCAAATGCAGGAAAGTCAAATGTTTTGAGGACTTTTTAATCCTAATACTGAATCAGGATCAATTTCCCCAAAGGACAAGGGGAAGTGTAGCTGAGAATGAAAAACAAGGACAAGAACTGATAAGGTCTTGCTACAAACCAGATTAAATTACCTTCAGAAACTAAGCAAAGGCCTTTAGTGGGACCTGACAGCAGGATGACTTATTACTGATTCCTCTGAAGTAAGTATAGACTTTTTCAATTCAGAAGAATATTAAGAAGACAGGGTTTTTTAGGCAATTATTAATCACTGTCATGAAGAAAACACAATTATAGGCAAGACAATACAAAGACTGAAGTACTGAAGACTGGAAAAAGGTAATTTTTACTGCTGAAATCTGCTTTTCTTTTCAAGGATATACCAACCCATTATCATAAATTCAGGTGAGCCTATAAAATCTCAGTATCTTCATCATAGTGTAAAAATTCTCCCCAAAATATTTTTGAGATTTTTTTCACTTAGAGTTGACCTGGAAGGCCTATCCCCATTGAAGAAATATTCATTTTAATAAATATACTGAAATACTAAAAGGTGGAATTGTCCCAGAATTCTAGAAATTCCCCAAGGAAGATGGAGTACTGAAATATGACCTAGTACCATGCTACATATCATAAAAGGTTAAGAATATTATCCAAGAGAGGGAAGTAAACACACTTCAGTGGCTTGGGAACTTTCCTGATTTAAGGCAAACTAAAAATCTATGAGCTTTAATCAAGGTAGACATGAGAAAGCTAGGGTAGCTAGGTGGTGCAGTGGATAGAATGCTGGACCTATAATCAGGAAGATTCATTTTCCTGAGTTCAAATCTGGCCTCAGACACTTCCTAGCTGTGTGACCTTGGGCAAGTCATTTAATCCTGTTTACTTCAGTTTCCTCATCTGTAAATGAGGTGGAGAAAGAAATGGCAAACCACTCCAGTATCTTTTCCAAGAAAACCCTAAATGGGTTCACAAAGAATTGTACATGATTGAAACGACTGAACAACAGATGTGAGAAGATGGACTGTTAGTCAAAGAGATGCTGAATGTCAACTATAACAAAAGTGTTGTTGCACAGTGAAGAATTATCGAATATGTGTCAAAATCTTTTGAATTTGATTTGAGATTGGGTAAAACAAATGATTGCTATGAAAGGAGGCCACACTGAATATTGCATTTTTTCCAAGATGTAAACATCTTAAAATGTATTATTATATTGATTATTTTACTTTGTCCCTGGTAATTTGCATGCTTCTCTAACGGCTAAGGCACTGTCAGTGATCTTTGAAAGATTGTGGTAAGTCAGAGAGATATCACAGCAATGGAGAAAAGCTAATACTGTCCTAATTCTCAGAAAAGGGTAAAGTCTCCAAACTGCAGGCTTGTGAGCCTCACTTTGATGTCTATCAAAATTCCAGATGGCATTATGAAAGGGATGATGAGTGAACGCTTAGAAAAAGAAGGCATAATCACAAAGAATGAGAATCATTTCATTGAAAACAGATCGTGCCATACCAGCCTCATTTCCATTTTCTGGTAGGGTTATTAAACTTCGTAGGTCAGGGAATTGCTTTACATATACTTTAACTAGACTTGAACAAAGTTTCTAATGAAATATCTCCTGGTATTCATATAATAACTTGATCTTCAGCTGTATTTAGAGACTTAGTGTCCATAACAAGGAAGATAATAGGGCCACTATTCTCTGCCTCAGTCAGACCAGATCTGGTTTATTTTATTCAGTTCTGGGTATCATATTTTAGGAAAGATATTGATAAGCTATAGAACATTAAGAGGAAGGAGGCCCAGCTGTCATGAAGCCTTGAGATCATTTAACATAAATATACATTGAAGGAAATCATAATCATTGTTAGTCTGGAAAAAAAGACAAAGTAGAGTCATGATAGCTGTCTTCAAGCATGATATTCAAATTATGATATTGAGTTATTTCTCAGTTGTTTCAGTCCGTGTCTAACTCTTCATGACCCCATTTGTAGTTTTCTTTTGTTTTTTCTTTGGACTCAGTTGGGACTGAGTGACTTGTCCAGGGTCACACAGCTAGTAAATATCTGAGGCCAGATTTGAACTTAGGTTCTCTTTACTCCAGGGCCAGTGCTCTATCCACTGTACCACCTTGCTACTTACTCCTTATTTTGGGTTTTCTTGCCAGAGATACTGGAGTGGTCTGCCATTGCCTTCTCTGGCTCATTTTACAGATGAGGAAACTGAGGCAAACAGTATTAAATGACTTGTCCAAGGTCATGCACTGGTACCTTATCCACTGTGTCACCTAGCTGCCTTATGATGTTAAAGAAAGTTAATATTTGCAGATTTGTTAACTGATCTGGTTGTTGGGTGAGGGACAAAAAAAAAAAAAGAATTGAAGATGATTCCAGGGATATAAGCCCAGGTGGCTAGGAGGATAGTAATACCATTAACAGATGTAGGTAAATTAAAGGAAGGAGAAGCTTTAGGCTGGAAGATATGTTCAACTTAAGACACAACGAGTTTATCTTTACCTATAGTGAGCTTGAGGTTTTCCTGAAAGTCTATGAGCTTTCAAGTGCTCACTAAAGACCTCTCTGCCTGACTATCAAGCAAAATTGTCCCCATTTATTGAGCGAGGTTCAACGTGCCATAGCATTTTATTAGCTGCTTGTTTGCTGGTCAGGAAGAATAGCCAATTAAACCTTGAAAAGTACAGCTAGCCCATAATGAAGAATGTAGGCTTGATGCTTTAAAAATTGGATTGTTGCTAACAAACTGATACAATTTCTCAACCTAACAGAGGCCCTGTAAGTCTGAGAAATGACCTTGTCTTGGGTGGCTGACAAATCTATGGCTCTTTACATTTTGCAAAGCCCTTTAAATACCTTAGGTTATACTTACAACAACCTTGTAATAGAGACTTTATTGTTACCTCCCTTTTACAGCTAGTAAGTCGTCTGAGTCAGGATTCAAACTCAAGTGACTGGATTCCAGGTGGTCTATTCCATACACCACCTCATGTTGCCTTGGTCACTAGCACAAGATGCCTTTTAGTCCATTACCAACTTGACCTTGGATACATGGAGAAGGCATCTGCTAGGTTGCTTGGACAACCAATTAATCAGTCAATCACAAACACTTATTAAGCATCTACTATGCACAAGGTGTTAGATGTGATAAAATAATGGGCAGACACCCAGGGGCCCCACCTGAAGATTGATTTGGAATTGATTGAATTGGGTGAGACTGAGAAACTAAGAACCTACTTAAGAATGATTAAATTGAGACCACACCTGGCTGGCCCTGAGTGGGGTGTTGTTCTCAGAAGTTGAACCTACTTAAGGTTGATTAAATCAAGACCTGGCCAACCCTGAGGACCCTGAGTGGGGTGTTATTCTCAGAGGCTGTGGACTATGCCATCAACAGGAGACCACTCTCAACCAATAAGCTTGAAGGACCTCCCCTTTTGGGGAGGGAGACAGGAAGTAGGAAGCTGAGGCTGCCTCTCTGGATCTCTCACTTTTCATTCAGGAACTGGTGTGTGGCAGGAGATGGAGAAACAGAGAGGGCCTCTTTTTGTTTGGGACTTCTGCTTGGTGGGAGACAGAGAAAGAGAGGAAAGTGGATAGAAAGTAGATAGACTTTTCTGGCATTATGGGATACCATGTGTTGTCTTTACTCTTTAATAATCCTTAAAAGCATAAACTCTTGCTGAATTTATCAGTAAATCTTAGCCCGTTCCCCCCCCCAAAAAAAAAAACTGGGGAGGGGGCAGATTAGGACCCACATTAGATTTTAAATATCACAAAGTGTGGTGCTAGAGCTACAAAGACAAAAGCAAGACAGTACCTATTCTCAAGCAGCTCATATCCTATCAGGCAAGATAACATGCAGTTATATAAAAATAGATACAAAGAAAAAATTTTGAAGCAATTGGGGTTAAATGACTTGCCCAGGGTCACACAGCTAGTAAATTTCCAAGGCTGGATTTCAACTCAGGTCTCACTCTAGAGCTGATGCTCTATCTACACTGCCACATTGCAATTTCTGATACAATGGAATTTTGAGGAGGAGAGAACCAACAGCTGGGGAGATCAGAAACATTTCTCCTGCACAAGATGATCTGTGAACTAAGGTATATGGGAAAGTAAGTATCCTATGGCCTAATTAGCAAGTACTTAGAAAGATAATAAAATTGGAGGGTTTATGGCAGAGAGTGGAGAATAATGGGGTGAGATGGGGGATGAAGCAGGGTCAGAGTCATCTGGGTCTGTGATTTCACAGATGTTGGTAATTCCCAGTGTGAAAACTCTCTCCACTGGTACACACTGGAAACTCTTAAATATAAAGTTTTGGTGAATTACCCATGGTCACACAACCAGAATGTGCCAGATGCAAGGCTTGGATACAAGTTTTTCTGACTCTACAATCAGGCCTTTATCCACTAGCTATATTGCCTTTAAGAAGATATTGACTAAATAGTTTACAAAGTGGCAAATTTTCAACATTAATTGTTAATACACAACAGTGACGTCACCAATTTAAGTACCTTAAATACCTCATTGACTGAATGTAACAAAAATTTCAAGTTCCTACAATATTTTATCTCTCAATTTTAACACCCCTACTTACTTTACAGGGATACTGTTTCTATTCTGCAGGTGAGGAAACAAGTTACAAATTAGAAAAGTTACAGAACCAGGCCCAGAGCCCAGGGTTCTAGATTCATGGTGCAATAATCTCTTCCTTCCTAACTCACAGAGTTATCAGAAGAAAGGTGCTTTGCAAAATGTTCATGTGTTCCATAACTGAGTTGTTCATGCTATTATTTCTACTATACACCATGTTGTCTCTCATGCAGCATGAGTATAATATTTTAAATGACTCTGGGGAATGTTCACTGTGAATGGGGTCATAAAGTTTGCATAAAGTAGATGAACTGAGGCAGGAGGAAAAGCATTAGACAGTCAGAATTTTCATTGGAAAATCATATCTATTTTTAACAACTCCCTGACAGGCACAAAAATAGCGTTAAGTTATTAAGAGAAACCACCAATGTTTTGAGCAAATTGCTAATGTTTCAAGGTCACTATCAAAGAGGGAAACCACATCCTCCCACAAGATGTCCCCTAGTGACTCCAGCTTTGGCTATCGCAGGTCAGCTTTCATGAAGAATCTGTTTTCTTATGAATAGGAGTACATCTAAAGAAGTACGTTTTTCTTCAGAATGTGCATCTAGTTATTTATTGCGCTAATTATAAACTGGCCAAGAGAAGGCCATGAACACAACATGGAAAACAGTATAGTGTATTGGCGGGGAAAGTGTAGAATTGAGAATTTGGAGACCCAAGTTTGTATGTCAACTCTGGCACTAGTTGTTACCAAGTCAAGTCAATTCACATCTGAAAGCCCGTTTTCTCACCCTTAAAATGAGAAGGTTGAATTATCACCTGATGATTTTTAAGATCTTCTTAAAGGGCAGCTAGGTAGTGCAGTGGATAGAACACTGGTCCTGGATTCAGGAGAACCTTGGTTCAAATCTGGCCTCGGACACTTGACACTAGCTGTGTAACCCTGGGCAAGTCACTTAACCGTCATTGCCCCACCCCCCCAAAAAAGATCTCTATTGCTGAAATTCTGTGTCCCATGTTCTAACATTCTGTATTCAAAGGTCCCTTCTGGCTCTAACATTCTATTTTCTAAGGCTCCTTCCAGCTTTCACATTCCATGTTCTATGTACTGATGTTCTACTTTGTGAGGCCCCTTCCAGGTCAACCTTCTAAATTTTATGCTTTTACATTCCACCTCTAACATTCTACAGTCTATGGTCCCTTCCAGCTTTAACTTTCCATGTTCTATATTCTAACTTTCTGTATATTGAGGCCCCTTCCAGCTCTCACATTCTATATTTTATGTTTTAATATATCAGTTCTAAGGCTTTACTCTGAAATCCCATCCAGCTCCGTAATGCCCTGATCTGTGTCCTAATCTTCTATGTCTTAAAGCCCTGTCCAATTCTATAAGTCTATGATTCTGTGTTTTTACGTGGGCTGAGGAAAAATTTGGCATAAAAAATTCCTGGGGAAGGGATATAAAGTGAATTTATTTAATCTTTGTGCTCTCACAGCCGTCATAAAACAACTCAGAATAGCTTCCATTTCAGAAAGCACTTCAAACCAACAGTCATTCCAGTTAAATTTAGCCCATGTTACTGTGGCATGATATTTAGAGTCCTCAGCTTTATAATTATCAAATCATACACTGTGAGACTCAACCCTAAAGGGACACCATCCCCGGGCAATGAAATTTGAGAGTAAGATACTTCACTTGCGGTCTGAGAAATGCTCTTTTCTGCACCATCTTTGCCTAAGGTTGGACACTGTTTCCACAAATCATACTCAGTAATACAAATAATCATCAGGATTAAGGTTTAAGACACAAGGTATCTTGACTTAAGGAAATCATTTGGCAAAATTTCTCCTGCTACTCTTGTGACTCAGATGGACAATGTGGGCGGCATACTGGTACAATAACAGTTGTCACCTTTTGTAAACAAAGCTGAGGCTCTAGCGGAGTAATCCAGAGCTTTGGATGAAAGTTACCTGTCAGGAGGGATAGCTAACACATTGGATAGGACAATCAGGGTCCAAAAGATAAACTGCACAAGTATAGAGGATAGGAGAGATATGACCAGATAAATAGATCATTTGAAAAAGGAACTTTAGCTGATCAGAAAGCTTAGCATTTCAGCACCATGACATGACTGAGCAGCTACATGATACAGTGGACAGAATGCTAGGCCTGGAGTCAGGACGACTCATCTTCTTGAATTCAAATCCAGTCTCAGACAATTACTAGCTGTGTGACCCAAGGAGATAATTCTTGGGAGGTCAGAATAATTTTCAAATTTTCTTCCAATAGTAAGATTATAGGATTCTAACCTGAATTCAACTACTTCTAAGTGCTCTTCTATATATTAAGGTCCTCTTAGTAACATTTTATGGTTTTTAGTTTCTTCCTTGCTCCATGCAAACACATTCTTTTTTGTTATTGTTTGAATTGTTTGTTTTGGGGCCAGATATAATTTTATGGATATTGGGAAGTCCTAGTGAGAAAATTCCTTCTATCACTAAAGAACGACATCTATAACTTTTATCTTAAAGAGTTTCCAGGGGTACTGAGAGGGTACAGACCCATAGTCACACAGTCAGCATCTGTCAGAATCAGAACTTAAACTAATAGTAATAATAATGATGGCTTGTATTTATATAGCATCTTAAGTTTTTCAAAGCATGTTACAAATATTATCTCTTTGAGTCTCACAATAACCCTGGGAGCTAGTTGCTTTTATTATTTCCATTCTATAGTTGAGGAAACTGAAGCAGACAGAGGTTAAATGACTTGCCCAGGGGCACATAGCTACTAAGTATCTAAGGCGGGATTTGAACCTGGGTCTTCCTGACTCATCCAGCACTTTAGCCACCAAGAGCATTCCTTCTCCTAAGGATTTTTTTTTAAATCTACACCTAGCTCATTTTGGAAGCTATGGCATCACTTAAATCCATTAAAGCAGGAAGACAGCATACCGATATCATAGAAGTCAGGAAGAGCAGTTGCCGGGATGTCCTCAAGCTGGGCTCTCCATGTAACATTCACTCCTAGGCGCTCCAAAGTCACACATTCCACCTTCACTGTAGAGTCATCACAGATAGGAAAGGAGGCAATATTTCCCTGAGTGTTCACCTAGACCAAGAAAAAGACCTTCAGGTTAAGAGGGTGACTTCTGTCTTTGTCACAACAATACTCATGACCCAGTGCAGTTTCAACTCATTTCTAGGTGGCTCAGTGGATAGAAAGAGCTGGCCCTAGAGTCATGAGGACCTTAATTCAAATCTCACCTCAGATACTTGCTAGCTGTTTGACCCTGGGCAAGTCACTTAACCCCAATTGCCTCAAATATATGGGGCCATCTCTAGTCATCCAGAGATATAGATATATAGATATAGATACACACACACACACACACACACACACACACACACACATATATGGGCAGGAAATCATTTGGCAAAATTTCTCCTGCTATTCTTGTATATATATATATATATATATATATATATATATATATATATATATATATATATATATATTGCCCAGATGGCTCTGGAGGAGAGAGTTAGGTTGGTGATCTTGCATAGTCCTCCCTCACTTAAATCCATTTCAGTGCAAGTCTTAAAATCACCCTGATGTCATGGTCCTCTTTGAGAATGAAGTACAGGGCAGCTAGGTTGCCCTAAAGTCAGGAGGACCTGAGTTCAAATCCGGCCTCAGACACTTGACACTTACTAGCTGTGTGACACTGGGCAAGTCACTTAGCCCCAACTGCCTCACCAAAAGGAAAAAGAAGAGAGAATGAAGAACAAATAATATCTACTCCTATTAATACATAAACATGTTACTCTAAAAGATTCTGTGATGATAGCAAATTATGTCCCTTATGTGTGATGATAAGTGGTAAATATCTCTCTATATCTAACAGAGAAAGTCTGCAGTTTCTTTGTTCTTTTCCACTGACCTTCACACTATGACTTAATTATGTGAAGGAGCATAGATTTAGAGGTAGAAAGGGTGTCAGAGGCCATCCAATCCTAGCCCCTTGTTTTATAGGTGAAGAAACTGAAGCCCAGGGAGGTAGATTAAGTGATGTATCCAAAGTCACAAGATGGCAGATGGTGGACGTGGCATTTGGACCTGGACTCCAGGATCATTGTTCTTTCCACCTCAACATTCTGCCTCAAGATAGAGGACTGAATCAATGGTATGGAGTACAATGTGGCACAATGGAAGCTAGGTCTTCTGATTCCTGGATGATCAAATTTTAAAGACATTAGGAAGCCTCCAGTCATGGAGAATAGCTGGTGCAAAGGATGGAGGTAGGAAATGCACATAGAAAAATAGTAATTAGTCCAAGATCACTGGACCATAAGGTGTGCCAAAAGGAAAAAAAAATAATGCAAGAAGGTGGGAAAAACATGGAGTGGTCAGGTTGTGAAGAGCTGAAATGCTTAACACAGAGGCTTAGATTTGATCCAAGGGGTAATAGGGCATCAAGGGAGTTTATTGAATAGGGAGCCTGACCTATGCTATAGAAAATCCCTTTGACAGCTATGTGGAGAGTGGACAGAGGAGAGGAGACACTTAAGACAGAGAAATCTTTTAGGAGGCTATTGCAACAGTCTTAGGGAGATGTAATGAGGGTCTGAACTTCATTAGGTTTAAAATTATATCTGAGATTTCATTGGTGCAGTGCCTGGTGCCCTAAGACATCAAGTGATAAGTCTAGAATCACACAGTCAGGCTTTGTTAGAAACATGAACCCAGGTCTTTAAGACTCCATGGTCAGCTCTCTGTTTTTCATATGGAATTTAAACTCTACTTTGTATTATATTTATCTCTCTGTACATTTTATCATCTTCCATTAGACTAAAAGCTCTTTGAGGACAAATTGTTCATTGTTTTGCAGTTATGCCTGACTACATGACCCCATTTGGGATTTTCTTGGTAAAGACAATGGCTTGCCATTTCCTTCTGCAGCTCATTTTAGAGAGGAGGAAACTGAGGCAAGTGACTTGCCCAAGGTCACACAACTAGAAAATGTCTGAGGCTGGATTTGAACTCTGGAAGACAAGTCTTCCTGACTCCAGGCCCAGCACTCTATCCATTGCAGCACCTAGATGCCCTTTGAGGACAGGGGACATGTCTTATTTAAAGCTTAAATAGCTTTAAACTGAACTAAAACTCTTAGAACATCTTGTGTTTTTATCTTATTCTCAGGGACAAGCACAGTACATTGTCCTTGAGATGGTAAAGAGTGAAGTCCAGACCAATGATTTCACAAGTATACGAAGCTATCCATGTAGAGAATCCCTCCACCGAAGCATATCACAATCTTAGAGATCTGCCTGGGCCACTGAAAAATTAAATGATTTATCCACGACATAGATAATGTGTCTGAGGGAGGACCTGAACCCAGCTCTTCCTGACTGCAAACTAGACCATCTAGCCACTGAATCATATTACCTTTAGTAACTATATGGTGGGTGCTTAATAAATTTTTTTTTAATATGCCTAGTACAGTGCCTGACACAGTAGGTGTTTTACAGAAGCTTGTTGAATTGGATGCATGAGTGCATGAATGCATGAATGCATGTATGTATGAATGGATCGATGGATGGATGAATGGATAGATGGATGGATGGAGTATGATTATTATTTGAGCTTACTTGCTTATTAGGGGGTAGCTGACCGCAGTGTATGGACCACTAGATAACACAAGTACAGCAATAAGAGAATTTAATAAAAGAGACTTAACTAGAGAATTCAGCCCTAGATTTCCAAGAGAGTGTGTATCTCCCACAACAGAGCAAAAATTCAGCTACAATTCAACACATGAAAACTTTAAACAGGAAAACAAATGATGTGGAAAGTTATTAGAGCATGTGGGCCCTGGAGGACAAACAGACAACAGAGACAGTAGATAATGAAAGATCCTAATTAGGGCCCAACCAGATGTTTTTTATTCTCTTCCTCAACTCCTGTCTGGCTTCACTGAATCCTGTATGTTTATGACTCTTGTAAC
The DNA here is from genome assembly GCF_019393635.1 of Dromiciops gliroides. Lineage (NCBI taxonomy): Eukaryota > Metazoa > Chordata > Mammalia > Microbiotheria > Microbiotheriidae > Dromiciops > Dromiciops gliroides. Next base: position 97,501,010 of record NC_057861.1, read on the forward strand.
TGCCCTGCTTGGGACCAGGGGACCAAGACAACATGTTCACTTTGTTTTGTTGTCTGGCTCTTAGTGTGCTGACCACATTTGACCTAACTTGCAGGCTTATTGGGAGGTAAGGGTTGTGCAAACCTTAAGTTTCTATGTAAGTGTGAATAACAGTATTAGTACTAGTGTTAGCAGTAGAGATTAAAAATGGATGGAGCACTTGTCTGGGAGTCAAGAAGAATTAGGATCAAATACCACCTGAGGTGCTTACTAGCTGGGTAATCCAAGGCTGGTCAGCTTCTCTCAACCTCACTTTTATCAGCTATAAAATGAGAACAATGATGTGATATACCTCACAGAGCTATTGTAAAGCTCAAGTGAGATCATATATGTGAAGCACTATAATAAATCTGATATAATTACTATTTCTTATATGAATCTTTGGAGTAAACTCTCAGAACTCACAACATGATCACTCCAAAAAAACCTCCAAATAATGCCATAAGACAATTTCTGGAGCAGCAAAACCCACAAAAGATCGTTTTTCCAGACAAAGATCGCTTAGGTCAGCAGGAGGGGCCTGCTGTGCCTGGGCAGGAGTAGAGCCCAACGCCACAGTCACACTGACACAGATCCAGTCCCAGGCAGTCCTAGCCAGGGAAAGATATACCCAGAGACTCTGAATCAGCTACAGCGCCAGTGTCATCTGGAACAAAGCTCTCAATCTGGTGAGAGGGCTAAGTGGTTGGCAGGGGGGAGATTACAGGGGTCTTTGCTGGTGCTGAGGTGGAACTTGGGTTTTTCACACCTGCTGGGAACCAGGAAGTTAGCTTAAGTGGCAGTGGCCCAGAGTGGAGAGGGGCACAAGCTCATCAGAGCTAACAACCAGAAAACACAAAGTTTTGCTGTCTGGTTAATTAGCAAGTTGCCCTGTGGTTATCTATGGACCAGGGAACAGGCCAGGGAATGAAGAACCTGCCCCTCCTTAAATCATACCACCTGGGGCTCCCTGAAGCTTGGGACAGTGCAGCCTGGAAACAGTGCCCCACTTTGAGGAGTTAAAAGTCAAGTAAAAGATAGGCAAGATGAGCAGACAGAGAAAGGTGAGAACCATAGAAAGTTTCTTTAGTGACAAGAAAGATCGAGGTGCACCCTCAGAAGAGGATAGCAACATCAGGGCTCCTACAACCAAAGTTTCCAAGAAAAATATGAATTGTCCTCAGGCCATAGAGGTGCTCAAAAAGGGCTTTGAAGATAAAGTAAGAGATGTAGAGGAAAAAATGGAAAGAGAAATGAGAGTGATGCAGGATGGTCATGAAAAAAAGTCAATAGCTTGAAAAGCCAAATTGGCCAAATGGAAAAGGAGGTACAAAGGCTCTTTGAAGAAAATCATTACTTAAAAATTAGGAATGAGCAAATAGAAGTTAATGCTTCATAAGAAATCAAGACACGGGGCAACTAGGTGGTGCAGTGGATAGAACACTGGCCCTGGATTCAGGAAGACATAAATTCAAATCCGGCCTCAGACACTTAACACTTACTACTTGTGTGACCCTGGGCAAGTCACTTAACCCAAATTGTCCCGCAAAAACAAAAAACAAAACAAAAAAAGGGGCAGCTAGGTGGTGCAGTGGATGGAACACTGGCCCTGGAGTTAGGAGTACCTGAGTTTGGATCCAGCCTCAGACACTTAACACTTACTAGCTGTGTGACCCTGGGCAAGTCACTTGACCCCAATTGCCTCACTAAAAAAAAAAAGAAATAAAGAAATAAAGACAATAAAACAAATATAAATGAATAAAAAATAGAGGGCAATGTGAAATATCTCCTTAGAAAAACAGCTGACCTGGAAAATAGATCCAGCAGAGATAATTTGAAAATTATTGGACTGCCTGAAAATCATGATCAAGGAAAGACCTTATACATCATCTTCCAGGAATTTGTCAGGGAAAATTGCCCTGATTTTCTAGAAGCAGAAGGCAAAATAGAAATTGAAAGAATTCACCAATCACCTCCTGAAAGAGATCCCAAAAGGAAAACTCCCAGGAATACCATTGCCAAATTCCAGAGTTCCCAGGTCAAGGATAAAATATTTCAAGTAGCCAGAAAGAAACAATTCAGGTACTGTGGTGCCACAGTCAGGATAGCACAAGATCTAGCAACTTCTACATTAAAGGATCAGAGGGCATGGAATATGATATTCCAGAGGGCAAAGGAATTGGGATTACAACCAAAAATCACCTATCTAGCAAAACTGAGTATACTCTTTCAGGAGGAAAAATGGGACTTCAATAAAAAAGAGGACTTTCAGGTATTTGTGGTGAAAAGACCTGAACTGAATAGAAAATTTGACTTTCAAATACAACACCCTAGAGAAGCATAAAAAGGTAAACAGGAAAAAGAAATGAAGAAGGATGTTAAAATGTTAAACTATTTACATTCTTACATGGGAAGATGATACATCTAACTCATAAGAACTTTCTCAGTATTAGGGCAGATGACAGAAATAAATTTAGACAGAGGGCACAGGTGGGAATTCATTATGAAGGAATTATATCTTTAAAGTATTCATTTTTTGTTTAGCTTTTTTTGTGGGGTGGTTGCAGTTGGGTGGCATGCCTGGGGTTGTGCAGTGGGTGACTGTGTTATGTCTGAGACTGGATTGGGGCTCAGGTCCCCCTGGGTCCAGGGTGGGTACTTTATCCACTGTGTCACCTAGTTGCCCCATGATGACATCTTAAGGCTAAAACTGAGGGGTGAGAGGAATACCCTTGGGGAGGGGAAAGAGGATAGGTAGAATGGAGTGAAATCTCACATGAAAGAAACAAGAAAGGGCTTATGGAGTGGATGGAGAGATGGGGGAAGAATAGGTTAGTAAATGAACCTTATAAGAATAGGCTCAAAGACTTTAATCTCATCAGAGTTGGTTCAAGGAGTGAGCAATATGCACACTCAATTTGTTGGAGTAATCTATCTAACCCTGTAGGAAAGTAGGAGGGGAAAGGGATAAGGAGGGAGAGGTAAAAAAAGGAGGGCAAATTGGGGGAGTGGGCAGTCAGAAGCAAATCCCTTTTGAGGAGGAATAGGGTGAAAGAAGATAGAAAATAGGGTAAATATCATGGGGAAGGGAATAGGATGGAGGAAAACAACAATAGTAAGTGTGAAAAAAGAGAAAAGGAAAAAATGTACAAAAAATATTTATAGCAACTCTTTGTGATGGCTAAGAATTGGATATTGAAGGAATGTGAATCAATTGAAGAATGACTGAACAAGCCATGGTATATGATTGTAAAGGAATTTTATTGTGCTATAGGAAATGATAAGCAGGATGATTTCAGGAAAACCTGGAAAGACTCATATGAACTGATGTATAGTGAAGTGAGCAGAACCAGAACATTGTGCACAGTGACAGCATTATAGTTCTATGAACAATTATGAATGACTTAACTACTCTCAGCAATACAATGATCCAAGACAATCCCGAAGGATTGATGACAAAGCATAGTATCCACCTCCAGAGAAAGAACTGATATTGATTGAACACAGACTGAAACACGGTATTGTGGGGACCAATTTTTCAACAGTATTTTGCACTTTCTCTTTTTTTTTTACTTGAGTCTTTTTATGTAAAATGACTAATACGGTAATGTTTTACAAAATTGCACATGTATGACCTATACTGATTGCTTGCAATCTTGGGGACTTGGGAGGGTAGGGAGGGAGGAAATGAGAGAGTGATAGAATTTGGAACTCAAAACTTTAAATAAATAAATATATGAATCTTTGAAAGGCTGTATGGCATAGAGGGTAGAATTTGGAGTCAGAAAAACCTGAACTCAAAGCCTGTCACTGACATGTACAACATAGTCATGGGCAAGTTACTCAGTTTCACTGTGACCCAGTCAACTATGCTGATGGCCTACAATGGTAGAGAGAGCTTTCATACCTGGAAGATCCTTAACAAATGAAATCATAGGTTTCTATCACATATATGCATATATATGTAATACCCATTATCCTTGCTATCAGTTATATAGCACCTACTATAAATATATGTTAGTCTCTAGACATAGACACACATATACATGGATCTGTGTGTATACCTATATTTGCTATATGTACACATATATATTCATACATATGTTGTTGTCATATTTGTTTTGGGCAGGATAAGATTTCATCAAGTCACAGAGGGAACTGGCTTGTGATGTAAATTTAGCCATGACTGACAGTACCCATTCTGCCCCATCACCAGTAGGGAACAGTACTGAGCTGATAATGCAGGTTATGATAACAGTGACATCTGTAGGGAGTACCCCTTTAACAGGACTTGAAGAAATAGTAATAGTGGATAGATAGATGATAGATAGATAGATAGATAGATAGATGATAGATTGGTGCATACATACACACATGTACACATACATACACATATATACACATTTATGCTCTCTTGGTGTGTATAGATTGTTATATATGCTATATATATTTTGGTTTATTATATATGGTAAGAACTTAGATATATACAAATATTCACACATATACACATGTATACAATGTGTATATACACTTATGTATGTAACACGTATATAATATACATGTTATATATATTTATATATACACATGTTTATATATCCATATATTAATATATATCTTTCATATTTTCCTTCATTCCTTCTTTTCCTTTCTTTCTTTACCTCCCTCCCTCCCTCTCTCCTTTCTTTCCTTCCTTCCTATTTATCTTTAGCCAGAGAAAGAGAAAAATAGGTTTCCAGGTAGGGCCTGTTCATGAGCAAATGGGGAAATGCTCAAGATGTTATAGTATAGTTATCTTGCTGTGAGGTCCAAAATGTACTAATTACTCTGAGCACTTACAAAGTTTTAAATCAAATTATACCCTTTTATAATATTGTCTGTTTATAATAATGAAATACCCCCAGTTTTAATACACTTTAAAGTTACAAAGTGTTTGCCTCACAACACCCCTGTGAGTTTGGTAGTATTATAATCGTTCCCATTTTACAGATGAATAAGTTAAAGTCTCAGAAGTGAATTGTCCTGGGTCACATGTCTGGTAAATGTCTAGGTTAGGATGTGAAGCCACATTTCCTAACTGCTAGACCAGCGCTGTTTCCATTATCCAGGCTACCTTTTAATTGGATAAGGTGGTTTGTTTCTTTTTCCTCCCTCAATGCCCTCAAAAACATCCTCTTGGTAATCACCAAGTCATGGACCTCGAGTCATGGAAATTTTTCAGTTTCCACTTGAAAAAATTTTGGCTTTCCAATGTGAATGGTGTCAGTGGGTTAATTGGTTACATAACACTCTTTGCCTGAAGGGTCCATCTCACCAGCTGAGGACCTTTCCCCACACTAAGTTCTCATTCTTGCTCAGGCATGGGAAATACCTGAATCTGACAGAAGCCGCGGGCCTTTAGTTCATCCAGGATGAAACTCTGGAAAGCCTGGAATAAGCCAGAGTAGTCAGCACTGCACATCTTCCCTTGGGGAAGCTGAAGATGGAATTGTACTTGGGTTTGCACAATCTGCAACAACTGGAGCTCTGTAAGAACATCAGAAGGCACAATCCATTAGCATTGTAACTCGTGATTTTTTTGCTCTGTTGAAAGAACTTTCATTACCTTGAAAACTAAGAGAAGGATAAGAAAAGTATAGGATGACCAGATCCGGAAGGGCTACAACCTGCCTTGGTAGAAAGAAGTCCCACACCAAAGACGATGAGGGAATTTTAGGCAATTCCCTATAGGCATCATTCTAAGGAAGAGAGAAGATATTGGGAGGACTTGATAGCTGTTTTCAAGTATTTAAAGGGGGGTTCTTTAGGAAAAGGTATCAGAGTTGTGCTTGGTCCCAGAGAGCAAAATTAGTAATCACGGGTGGGATTTACAGGAAAATAGACCTAAGAGGGCTATTACTTCCTAACAGTTAGAGTTGCCCAATAGTGAAATAGGCTGACTTCAAAGTTAGTGACTTTCCATTGCTAGGGGTCTCCAAGTAGAGGCTGATTGACCAGTTCTCAAACATGTTATCCAAGGAATTGTTGCTCTTTCAGCTCCATGATTTCTGAGACTCTCATCCTGCCTGATTCTTATCAATGTTCCCATAAATCAGCCCCTCCCTCAGGTGAGATACTAAGAGGAAGAATAATGGTCCTTGCCCCCAAGGAGGTTATTATCTGATAGAGGGAATAAGACTTGTGCAGAAACAGTAAAGGAATAAAAGAAAATCTAGGTGCACACAAGAAGTACAAATGTGGTCAACCAACCATTCGCCTGAGCTTCCCTACTTCTCTATATTTTGTGCCCTCACAGATCTGTATTGTGATAGTAGGTTTTCTTGCCAATTTCAGAGTTAAAAGAAACCTCAGAGGTCATCTAGCCCAATCCCCTCTCCCCCAAAAGGGAATCCCCTCACAATATCCTCAAGAAGTGGTCACCTAGACTTTATCTGAAGAGTTCCAGTGAGGGAGAACCTACTGCTTCCCAAGGAAGTCCATTCCTTTTTGGGATGACTCTAATTGTTAGAATGTTTTTGCTAACATTGAGCCTAAATTACCTTCTTTGCAACTCGTTTTGGCTATTTCTGTCCTGTGGGGCCAAATAGAGTAAATCTAATCTCTTACATGTGATAGCACTACCATTGCGGCAGTGATGCTACTCAAGGGGAACAGATGGGAAAATATAAGAATGAAGAGCTGTCCTCACAAGCTCTGGGAAGAAGCACTCCTCATATCCTCAGTCAGAGGCTGCAGGATACAGATTGATCCTGGCCATCCTATGTCCATGAGTGCCAATGGGTGTGCACGTGTGTGTGTGTGTGCGCGCGCGCGCGCGCAGTAGAAAGGAGTTCTAAATGAGAAATTTTGAGTAATCATGAAGTGGCCCTCAAAGATGACAATTCTCTGGAGGTACATATTGCTGAAGAATTAACAAAGTGATTTGATCCTACAAATAAACACTCCCATCCACCCTATGGAACATCTGGAGCTCATCTGGAATAAGGCATTCCACTAGAGCCCTCCAGTTTGTAGCTTGGGCATTTCTTTGATTACCAAAAAAGTCTGTGTTGAGTTTTCAAATTAAATGCATACCCCAAAATGTTACATTCACAAAAACCATATGTTTAGTTATTATCCTTCATTCTGGAAGAGGACTAAAATGACATCACTGTGTTGGAGTCAAGGTACAGCTTGTCCAACTGTGGCTGATCAGACCAATACAATCTCAGGAGGCTCTACCACAAGTCGGGCACGAATAGTCCACATGAACATTTGGAATGGAAATGTCTCTGAATTTGTACATCTCACGTTTCTTTTGAGCTACTGCAATTCTGCTTCACACACAAGAGTATAGCTCCTTCTTTGATGCAGGCATGCCATGCAGGATGGTTCTATGCCAGTGTCTCCCATGTCATGCAATAGATTCCAAAGTACTTTGGAGAGACCTTGAGAGTGTCATTATATCACTTCTTCCAGAGTCAATGGCTTCAGCTTTGATTGATGATGGTATGTTGAGAACAATATGGAAGTGTACATCTTTCCAGGGTCATGGCCTTATCACTAATCAATGTGGCTCCATCAACACTAAGTAGTTGAGATGCAACATAGGTCTTTGGCCCATAAATAACCTTCAGGGCATTATAAAAACTCTTTGGATTATTATTATCAGTATAAAACTAAATTTCATCTGCCTTCTCACTGAGCCAAGAGTCCTGCCTCTCTCTAAGCTTCATTTGGACTTAACTTCTGATGAAGCTAAATACTGCCTTCTCAGAGACAGATGAACTATCCTGCTGGTAAACCCTGTGAAGGTCCTTTTTTCATTTAGCAAATTCTGAATTTCTTCATCATTTTTGTCAAATCAATCTTATTGTATGCTGGTGTTCTGGCCCAGATGAGTAAATGCAGAGCTGCACACCTAATCTCTGAAAGCCGCACACTCCTTTTCTACTTCACTATTGCCAACCATGTGTCAACTCAGCTTTCTATCCAAGTTAACAACAAACTGTTACTGCTTGGAAAAGCACTCTAAGCTGTTGACATTAAATTTTCTGTAGTCATCTTGCCTAGGGGGCAACTGCTTTTGTTGAATGTGAATATTTACTTTGGAGAGGATAAATCTACAATCAGTCCACCACTCTGGGCCACACATCACCTCCATCACCCTCATATCCTGTTTGTCCCTTCTCCTTAAAATGACATAATCTCCTAAATATCAATGTTTACTGTGAGGATGCTTCCATGAAGTTTTATCGTGTTTAGCTAAGTAGAAGACAATGTTGGTGATGAGAAGGTCATGAGATGCACAAGTCTTCAGTACTAAGTGACAGTTGCTATTACTGTTTCTAATGCCATTCCTTCCAAGGACTTCTTGCCATATCTGATAGTCTGTGCCTACTCTAGCATTAAAGTAACCCAGATTAATAAGCTGTCCTCTCTCAGCACATTGTTGAGGAGGGTCTCTAGATCTTCATAAAATTTTTCTTTTATCTCATCTGGGTTTGGTGGTGCAATGGCACTTTCTTGCAAGTGGCAATCACATTGTCATGAGCCCGTTGTTCACTCCTTTTGGTAGATGAAAAGCTTATTGACTAGATTAGTTTTGATTGAAAAACCTATACTAGCTTTATGGTGCTCCCCATCACTGTGGCCACTCCAGAAAAATGTATATCCAACTCTGATTTCAGTAAGCTAGCCCTCATTTGCCAGGCTTGTTTCACTCAGGGCTGCCATTTGGATGCATTCTCTTACAAGAACTGTTCGTCTTTCAAGTCTACTGGATTTCATGGTATCCATAAGCAAGCATGCATTCTATGGACTGATAGTTAGTGGAATCATCTTTGCATAAGTTTTTGTACATTTTTAAAATTTGGATTATGGGGTAGGATCCCTTCCTGCCTCAGTAAGTAGACCTGAGTTGGGTGAAGCAGACAATTTTTAGGTCACCTTTTCTAGCCCCTTCCTCATGCCAAGAGGTGAGCAGTGTGGTCCATTGAAAAGGCTGCTCAGACACCCAAGGGGCTACCAAATCCTATTGTTGCTTTGGTCCAGTGAGAAGATGACCCTATGGCCTGGGCTACCCGTATGCAAGGTTGTGACTACAGCTCCCAGTGTATCCACACCTGCTGCTTCATCATTTGCCTGTCACCACAGGACTTTGGGGTAGGTAAAAGTGATCAAATGGAATGGGTTATATCTTTTGATTTGCACATCATTTGGACTGAAGTGGGAAAGAGTTGTACAAAATCATCAGCTTCACTCTCTCTTTCAGAATCATCAAAATCCAATAACAAGACAAAAGTCAAGGTGACTGCTCAGGAAGCAGTGGACAACCATACCGTCTTCAACATCTATCCAAGCTCTAAGCACTCCGCAGGGCCTGCTTCAGCCACCTTCAAGGCCATTGGAACCAATTCTTCTCATCCATACATTCCACTGGGGAAAGTCATCACATGCTTGGGGTAGACACCTCCCTAACTCAGCGAAGGGTCTGAGACCCCTCTGTTACTCTCAAACTGGTTTATCTCATTTGCTGAAATGGTTTACTGGGGTGTGGCCACTGCACAGCTTCTTAGAACCACAGATGAGATTCAGGTGGATCAGGTGGACACCAAAGGTAGAAGGCAGCCCTGAAAAGGGTTTGGCAGTCCTCACAACAGAGATACTAGTCTTCCCTGAACACACCCTATACCTATAGAAGAAATAAATACTTCCATTCCACCCAGTGGAACATCTGGAGCTCATCTGGAATAAGGCATTCCTCTAGAGCCCTCCAGTTTGTAGCTTGGACATTTCTTTGAAAACCAAAAAAAAATCTATGTTGAGTTTTCAAATTAAATACATACCCAAGCATATTACATTCATAAAAATCATAGAGTACCTATGGGAACACCACATGACTGAGTAATAAAGAGAGACCAGTTCCATATCTACTTACTCTGACAAGCCTGGGGCAAAGGAGACTCTGAAATCCAACGCTGATTTTCTACATTGCATCTAAATGGCCCACGAGGCAAAGCAATGTGATAGCCTTGGCGACATATAAGCTGGCATTGCTGAACAGCCTGTCCTTGTTCAGTGCCCTTCTCACAAAGAATGACTCCATGGACTACATCAGAGGCTCTAAAGGGCAGTAGACACTGAGGACCTAGGAGGAATAGGAGATAAATGATATTTGGAATTCTTGAGTATTAATATGTGCAAGATATATATGAAAGATATATATTGCCCAGATTACAGCATGCAATTTCAAGATAGCCCCTTGAACATATAACTTGGGTAGGCTTTGGGAATGGATGATGAGCTGGGTTTAGGATTTAGGAGGAGGAAGAAAAAGAGAGAGGATGAAAGGCTGGATTGCATTTGGGAAATTATACAGTACTTCAATGATTCCAAGCTGCTGGCTGACACAAAAATCCATCTCTTTAACATTAAATGTTCTGCTAGTGATGCTATAGGGCTAAGAATCATAGAACACCATAAATTTGAAAGAGTTCCATTCATCGGTTACACAAAAGACAATGGAAAGACATACAGGGAACAGAAATAGTCTGCAACATATGGCCAACAATGACTCATGCAAGAGGCATAGCATAAAAGTCCCTGGAGAGACATAAGGAGGAAGGAGACCTCTGGATTTGGAAACAGGAAGACCTGTGTCCAGATCCTGCCTTGAGCCCTTGGTGCATGACAATGGACAAGTCAGTCAACCTGTTTGAGTGGTTTTCCTAACTATAAAATGAGGAGGAGGATAATATCTGTGGCATTATACTAGGCAGCATGGTGTAGTGGATAATAATTTAATTAGGATTTGCATTGTACTTTAAAACTTGCTTTACAAATATTATCTGATTTTATCCTTCATAACATCCTGGGAGGTATGTTCTATATTTTACAGCTGAAGAAATAGGCAGACAGGGTTAAGTAATTTGTCCAGGGTCACATAGCTAGTTAAATATTTGAGTTTGGATTTGAACTCAGGTCCAGACCTTTATCCACTAGCTGAGATCATAGGTTCGTCCAAGTAATCTAAGTAACTTGAATGCAGCTCAGGTAAATGTGGACTCAGAAACTGACCCTGAAGAAAAATCTGCTTAGGTATTAAGTTTGTGGCCATAAGCCAGTGATACTCTTCAGTGAAGAAGGTGGAGCCTTCCTCACTTATCATCTTCTGTGTTGTATCATAGTTATTTGTGCATTTGCCCTACTCCCTCCTTGCCATTAGATTGTAAACTCCTTGAAAATAACAATCATACCATCTTTGTATTCCTCAGCTCACTCTTCCTCCCTTTCCAATGAGTAGCACAAGACCTTGTACAAAGTACTTAATTACCATAAGTAGAATTATCAAAACTCTAACAAATCAATAATCATTAATCATTATAGGTGGGGGGGAGTGGATAAAGCACCGACTCTAGATTCAGGAGGACCTGAATTCAAATTCTGCCTCAGACACTTGACACTTACTAGCTGTGTGACCCTGGGTAAGTCACTTAACTCTCATTGCCCTGGGGGGAAAAAGACAGTATAAGGGAATTTTAGGGGGAAACTAGGTGATGCAGTGGATAGAGCCCTGGCCCTGGAATCAGGAGGACCTGAGTTTAAATCCAGTCTCAGACATGACACTTGACACTTACTAGCTGTGTGACCCTGGGCAAGTCACTTAACCCCAATTGCCTCACCAAAATAATAATAATGAATCATTATAGACATACATCCTCCCTTGGGTTTCATAGTACCTTGGGGAGGGGAGGGAGGAAAAGAAGGGGTAACAAGTGCTGATGGAGATCCAGGACTATCCTTTCACAGATATGGAGGAGAGCTTCCAGTGTGAATTGATGCCTTTAACATAAAGTCTAATCAATTTGCCTAGGGCTCTCAGAGCTTGAGTGACTTGCCCATGGCCACACAAATAATATCTTCAGAGACAGGACTTGAATTCAGCTCTTCTTTACTCTATCCACTGCCTCATGCTGTTTCTCATGGCTATCACATCACTTTATAAATAATGCCACATCTCTCACTTACCAACTAGACAAAATCAGTATCTGGTACTGCTTCCATGCCTTCAGTAACTTTTTTTTCCCCCAATGCCTGCAATGCTCTTCTTCTCACCTCTGCAAATGGAAAGCCTACCTACCTGTAAAAGCACAGATCAAAGGCTACCTCTTCTATAAAGCTTTCTATGATCTTTCTATACCAGAGGTTCTTAGCCTAGAATCAACATACCTCCAAGGAACTCCATAAACTTGGATGGGGAATAACAGTTAACCTCTAACTAAAACCTCCCTCAGTGATGAATGTGGGCAGCAAACATTATTTTGAGGAATGATCCATAGGCTTGGCCAGACTCCCATATGGATCCATGGTATAAAAGAGATTAAGAAGCCCTGTGTAGAGACTGCAGAAGTCACCTCTACCTCCTCTGAAAGGCTCTAACACTTTACTTTTCCACCTTAGATAACGGGAGTTGATGTCTAATTTCCTCTCCAAACAACAAGCTCCGAAGGATAAGAGCAAGGACCATCTCGTTTATCTCTGGAAGCAACCGGAATGAAGCATTGTACGGAGCAATTGCTCAAGATCTATTCATTGCATCACACTGAGTTTTCCTCTTGTCCAATGAGAAATATGGACTAGATCCCAGGAAGACCGTTCTAGAGCTGGAAAGGATCTCAGCAGTAACCTTGGCCAACCTCTTCCTTCTACAGATGAGGAAACTATCTCAGAGATTGAGTGAGTGGTCCAAGATCACACATCTCAGAAACATCAGAGATAGGATGTTCTCCCACATTATGTCAAAGTACTTAAAGGATCTATGGTTACCCCAGTTGTAGGCATTTCCTCCAGAAATGCAGATCACAGCCACTTTACCACTTGGTAGGCACTATTTAAGGGCTTCTGTATCCAAAATCCCTCTGAAGACAGCCTAGTGAGGAGCCCCTTTGAACTCAACCAGGCTTGTCACCAAATGACCAAAATAAACTATGTGGCTAGAGGCCCATGCACAAAGTGAGACTAGTTTGGTGGCATCATCTGGGGCTTGTGGTCCTCTGCTACACAGTACAACCTCTGAGAACCCAGCATTACAACTGTACCATCATGGGGCATTGGAATAGGACTTGAGTGGAGAATTATTGGGGAAAGGGTCAATGGATTCTTCTTTACTGAAGAAAAAAATCAATTCTTTTCACCTCAGCTTCAATGAAGACTTAACAGCCTCATATTTTACAGGGGAACAAAGGAGACTACAGTGAATAAGGTCTCTGGGGGGGGGGGTAACTTTCTTTTCCCCTTGGATTAACAGTGTAGCCAACACCATAAAATGGTAGGGTTAAGTTAAATGACCCCTGAAGTTATTTTCCACCTCAAAAGTGATTCTAGATAAATAAAACAATGTATATGAAATCCATTGGAAACAGATGTCTTCTATAAAGCAGTCTCAACAGATGGGAATCCATCAAGCTGGAAAGGCTTCGTACAAAACCCTGTGAGAATTAATTCTCCATTGCCTACCCAATAAAATCTGAACTCCTTCAAGGCCATCCACATGTCACCTACCTACCTTTCCTGCTTTATTTCACACTAATAACACACCAACACACACATACATACACACACACATTAAATGCTTACCAAACCATTAGCAGTCCCCAATAGATGTACTATGCTTTCATATCTATAAACCTCTGCTTATTCTTTTTCCTCATTTCTAAAATTCCTTCTCCACCTATTTTGCTTACTAAAGTTCTACCCATTCTGCATAACCTAGCTCATATGCCATCTCCTTTGTGAAGCCTCAAATACTCTTTTTTCCTCCTACAGTCTCTCATCAAACTTTGTGGCATTTTTTTGGTGTTATCATTATAACCCTGCACTAAACTTTATGCTTCAAGAGGGCAGGTATGACCTGTCTTCTTTGAATCTCTCCCAACACCTGCCACAGTTCTCTGCACATTTCGTGGTATTAACTTTACAAATGTTTATTGAATTTGAGAGGACTTGCTCAAGATCACACATGTAATCAGCAGCAAACTAGGGGCTTGAACCTGTTTCTTGACCCCCTTCTCTGCATCTCCCCCACTCCATCTTCTTTTCTTTCTACTTCAACAGGAAGCCTTTGAGGAATATATACTAAGACATGTAGCGTGCATGAACTCTCTCAGATGACTGGAGGAAAGGTAGAACAAAGAAGCCATACATCACTGTTTCTGGGTGTTAACCCAGGCTCAACCACCATAACGGTGTGACCTTAGGCAAATCACTTCTTCTATAAAAATGGTATACACAACACATGCCCTGCCTACCTTGCAGGCTTATTGGGAGGATCAAATGAGTTAAGCATGGGAAGGCATGTTAAAACTGTAATGTGTCATATAAATATCACCTCTCTTTTTTCTGTCCACCATATTGCTTTTGCTTATAAAACCTTCTGTGTGTGAGATAAGCGGGGAGAGAGACAGAGACACACAGAGAGATAGAAAGAGATAGACAGAAAGAGAGAGAGAGAGAGAGAGAGAGAGAGAGAGAGAGAGAGAGAGAGAGAGAGAGAATGAGAATTAGTTTGTAAATCTGTTTTCTCTAGATTCCCAGTCTGGAATGAGAATAATGAATGTTTTGAATTAGCTGTCAAGGGATTTGCCACATGAATTTACAAATATTACATAAGATGTTGGCACCTTTGCTGCCAGCACTCACAATTTCATCCACACTCGCATGTTGCCAAGCAAGTATGTCCTTCAGCCTATTTCACTGGTGCCATTGAAGTCCCTTCAGTTGTAAATCATGCCTGGGAGAAGGCTAAAAGAATCACAGACTCTCAGAGCTGAAAGGAGCATCAGAGGGCATCGCAGCCCAACCTCTGATGACAGATTGGACTGGGTGACTTGTAAGATCACTTTCAGTTCAGACCCTCTGTGACTCTATACCCCTCCCCAACATTCAGTTCAACAATTCAAGTTAACAACCATTGATTAAGTCACTTTCAGTACACAATGATGGCACCAAAGAAACAAAAATAAAAGTGAATCAGCCCCTGCCCTCAAGGGACTTATATTCTAGAAGGCTCCACCATATATACATGTGAAGAGATGGAAATATATCAAATATAATTTCAAGGGAGAGACAGAGACAGAGACAGAGAGACAGAGAGAGAGCATTAACTGGCATCATGAGAATTCTCCCACAGGAGGTGGTATTTGAGTTGTTCTTTGAAAAAAGTCAGGATTCTATAAGACAGATGGTAGGGAGGTGATAAATTCTTGACAAAGTCCAATGAAAGACTTCTTATGATTAACAACTCTACCTCCTGCAGTAGCTCATACCTCTTTTGACCAGCTCTATTTGCTATGGAAGCCTTGCCTTATATTAAGCTCAAACGTCCCTCTGTTACTTCCATTCCTTGTTCCTAATTCTGCCTTCTGGAGTCAAAGAGCATTGATCCAACACCTTATATCCCTTCTTCCTCTAAGGAGTTCTCTTGTCCAGGCTAAGCACCCTCAATTCCTAAAACTGGTTCTCATATGGCTTTAATACAATTATATGATTAATTGGATTCCTCAGATGTTAAGGGGACACAGAGAAAGAGACTTGGAGGAAAGGCAAGAACAGTAGGAGCCTACCTAGCCTTGCCACCACCTTGCTGTGTGACTTTAGGCAACCTTTTCTGGGTCTCAGTTTACCCATCTGTAAACTGAAAGAGAATTACAAAGGCTCTTTCCAGCACTAATAGGCTTATGAGGAAAACATCTGTGGAAACTATTCTGGTGAAAACCCTCATTGTATCCACCGTGCAGAACAGAGCGACATGTGTACACTTGGCAACTGTCCCCACTAACACTGAACCACAGACCTGTCCTGATCCCTTACTGTGACAAATTCCACAGCTTGTGAATGACTTTTCCTGTTTCCTGCTTGCCTGATCAGGATGCATGAGAAATTAGGACAAGGACAGGAATGTCAGGTCAAATAAGATCATAGAACTTATACCCCAAGTCCAGGAACAATAATGTCTTACATGGGTACAATGTAATTTGTTTTACAAAGCTCTTCTACTCCTACCACATCTCTGCTGAAGGATCCTAGCATTTAAGAGCCAGTAGAGACATGATAAATCATCTGGTCCAACACCTTCATGTTAGAGATAGGACAACTGAGGTCCAGTGTTTAAGTGACTAGTTTAGTCAGTAAGTCAACAACTTACTATGTGCTAGCCACTGTTCTGTAGGCACAAAGCTAGGATGCAAATCCCAAACAAATGAATGGTAAAACTGAAATAAAGAACCCAGACCTCCTAACTTTCAACCCAAAACACTTTCTGGAACCCTATATCTACAGTAGCTTTTATTAATCATATAGAAGAAGGCAAACTAGCAGACACACCATCTAATGATAACTAATAATAACTAATCAGTAACAAAATTAATAACTATTAATAATAATTAATGATAACTAATGCTAATTTACATGTATAAAGCATCTTGCAGTTTATAAAGTGTTTTCCATTTCCATTTCCATTACAATGACTTCACAAAATAAACAGGATAAGCACTGTTATTCCAGATTTACAGATGAGGAAACTGAAGATGGAATGCCCAATACCACATCCAATTTATTACCTAGTGATAGAGCTAAAACTAGTAAGGTCTCTAGTCTCCTAGTTCAAAGCTCTTTCTATCATACCATGTCTCTAATAATGTGTCTTCCTTCCCCAACATGGTGAAAAGTTGATAATGTGAGTTTATGCTTCTTACTCCTCCATCATCTGTTCCACTGCACATATGCCCAGAATGGATAAGTTTGGTGGGTTCTTCTCAGATCTGCAGCACAATCTCATTGACAATGAAATTCAAAGGAACCTACAAGACTGAAGTAGTTCCATCTTCCCAATTAGGGGAAAGAGTAGAGTGTGTGAAATACAGGCCCATGGGCTTGACTTCAATTCCTGGCAAAATTCTAGGTCATATTATTAAAAGGTTACTTAGTGAAATTTAGAAAAGGAAGTGGTGATCACAAAGAGATGCCTTGGTATCATCAAGAACAAATTACAGCATATTAACTTCATGTGGTTTTTGACTGTTTAGCTAAGAGGATTATCTGAGTATACTATCCTCAATTTTAGCAAAGCACTTCTTTTGTGACATTCTTGTAGGAAGTTTAGAGAGATTCTAGCTAGACAAGTGGTTTAGAGATGGGTGAATGGAGGACCCAAAGACTCATCATAATAGGTCACATTCATCTTGAAAGTTCTCTGGTGGAGCACCTCTTGGTTCTGTGGTTAGCCCTGAGTGATTTAGTATTTTTATCAATAACTTGGATAAAGGCATAAATGACATACATTTCAAATTAAAATTAAAACGCCAAACTGCCAGTGGATGAGTCAGAATGCAAAAAGATCTTGACAGGTTGAAACACTGAGCTGACTCAAGAAAAAACTTGATAGGGATAAATGTAAAGTCTTATCTCTGAGTGAAAGAATTAACTTTAACTTCACAAGCACAAGATGGGGAAGGCAAAAGATCTGGGGGTTTTAGGTGAGTCAAGTCAACAAACATACACTATGTACTGTGTTCCAGACATTGTTCTGGGGATATAAAGAAAGGCAAAAACAAAACAAAAAACACAATCCCTTCCCTCAAGGAACATATACAATCAAATAGAGGAGATAATATTCAAAGAATTACGTACAAATAAAATATAGATAAGCTGGAGATAATCTCAGGGAGACACTAGCATTAGGGGAAAAACAGAAAATATTCATTCAGAAGGTGAGGTTGTTACTAAGACTTAGAAGCCAGGAAGGAGAGGTGAGGAGGGAGAGAATTCCAGGAATGAAGGACAACCAGTGAAAATGTTTGAGGAACACCAAGGAGACCAGTGTCACTGGGATCAAAGTGTATGTGGCAGAGAGTGCTATATAGGTAGGAGACAGGTGATGAAGGGCTTTAAAAGCCAAAGAGGCTTTTATTTTTAATCCTGAAGGTAATAGGGAGCCATCGAAGTTTACTGAGTAGGGGGGAAGGGAAACATGGTCTGACCTATCCATTATGAAATTTACTTTGGCTGCTGACTGGAGAATGGATTGGGCTAGGAAGAGACATGAGGCAGGCTGACCCACTAACAGGCCATTGCAGTAGTTGAGGCATGAGGTGATGAGGACCTGAACCAGGATGGTGTCATAGTTAGAGGAAAGAAGGGGGTGTATTGAAGAGACGCTACAAAGGTAGAATGGACAGGTCTTGGTAACATCAATTACAATCTCAAGGTGAGTCAATATACAGCAGCCAAAAACACTAACATGCTGTTAGACTGCACTAAGAAGGAAGGAGGCCCATTTATTAAATGCCTACTATGTGGCATACATTATACTAAGCACTTTACAAACATTATCTCATTTTTTCCTTACAACAACCCAGAGAAGTAGGGGTCTATTATTATCTCCATATTACAGATGAGGATATTGAGTGAGAGAGAGGTCACCACCTTAATTTTAACAAGAGGAATAGTGTACTAGATCACATAATACTTTTCTACTCTGCTCTGATCTAATAATACCTGGAGTATATCCTATTCAATCTAGAGAACCATTTTTTAAGAAAGGCATTATTGATAAGATAAAGGGTGATCAGAATAGCAGAGGGCCTTAAAATTAGGCCACATGAGGATTGTTTGGAGGAACATTTAGCCTAGATTAAAAAAAAAAGTTTCAAGGATACATGGTAATTTTCATTATATGTTTTAGGGGCTGACACGTGCAAAAGGAATCTAACCTGCTCTGTCTAGAGAATAGTTCTAGAAGCAGGGCCTATGACTGTTCTTGCTGAAGTTGTAGAAAAACACATTTGGGTTCAATGTAACAATGAAAGTTGACCCCAAAAGGAATGCACCATCTTGTGAGGGAATGGATTTCCTCTGCCTGGTGGTCTTCCAGTAAAGCCTGGGGAATCACTTCTCCAGTACATAGAAAGAGGGATTCTTGTTCAGTTACTGTTTACACTAAATGGCCCCTGAAGTTCTGGGAATCCAGGCAGATCTGACAATCATTATTTATATTGGCATCTTTGTGCATCAGGACTTTGGAAACAACACAGCAACCCAGAGAAGCCTGTCTTATTGTGGGAGAAAGACAAATCTCTCTTTTTTTGGCATTTTTTATATCTTTTCCTCAAGTAACCTTCCTGCTCCAACACCCCATCACTTTCCTGATACACTCCCAGTAGTAGTCATGCACATCATAATACTTCCCATTGAGTTTTGCTAAGCTAAGCTTTGCTAAGAATCCTAACACAGAATTAATTTAAGAGCCAGAAGTGACCTTAGAATCCAGAATGTTAGAACCCAAAAAATTGTGTGTTACAGTGGAACCTCCCTTTCTTCCTTGAAAATTGAGAAGACTTGGAATGTGATGTATACTCAGGTTATGTATGTATGTATGTATGTACTTTTGCTGAACTGCTTCCCCCTCTTTTTTATTCTTGGTTATCAGGGACAACTCATGGGGTGGGACTGTCAGGGAAAATATATTTGGAAATGAAGATGCTATAAAAAATATCAATAAAAATGATACAGCTGTATGGGATACTAGAGGGACTAACTTAGCCCCCAGACACTGTGCACTAATCTATCTCATGGAATCTAGGTCTCCTGAATCCCAATTTTATCATCTTTCCTCTATACCTGGATGTCTAGGGGGCAGCTAGGTGGCACAGTAGATAAAGCACTGGCCCTGGATTTAGGAAGATCTGAGTTCAAATCCAGCCTCAGACACTTGACACTTACCAGCTGTGTGACCCTGGGCAAGTCACTTAACCCTCATTGCCCCGCAAAAAAAAAAAAAAGAAAGAAAGGAAGGAAGGAAGGAAGGAAGGAAGGAAGGAAGGAAGGAAGGAAGGAAGGAAGGAAGGAAGGAAGGAAGGAAGGAAGGAAGGAAGGAAGGAAAGAAGAAAAAGAAAAGAATCCTAGATGTCTGTCTCTGGGCAAGTCATTTAACCTCTGTTTGTCTCAGTTTCCTCAATTGTAGAATGGAGATTCTACTTCCAAGATTTGTTGTGAGGATCAAAAGAGATAATTGTTGTTGTTGTTGTTGTTGTTGTTGTTGTTAGGGCAATGAGGGTTAAGTGACTTGCCCAAGGTCACACAGCTATTAAGTGTCAAGTGTCTAAGGCTGGATTTGAACTCAGGTCCTCCTGAATCCAGGGCCGGTGCTCTATCCACTGTGCCACCTAGCTGCCCCCAGAGTTAATATTTGTAAAAGCAATTAACAGTGCCTGGCACACAGTAGGCAGTAAATAAATACTTATTCCCTTTCCCTTCCCTATACCTATTGCCTTTTTTCTTTAGGTCAGTGGTATCCATCAGACACAACTGAAACAGCTCAATAACACATTTACAATCATCCTGGTTATAATTTTAAACATTTTCTCTTTTTTTCGTTGCTACATCTAAGATTCCTTCACTCTAAGATGATGGATAAAACAATGAGTTCAGGGTTCCTTAATCTGTAAAATGGGAAGAGCACTTGCCCAGCCTATTCCTCCCCTATTCCTGCCTCCATAACCTCTCAAGGCCAAGTTATGTTGGGATAAAAAGAAAAGCAGCCAAGAAGAAAGTAGGAGCAATTCATCATTGTCCGTCGTCATCATCGTTATTGTCGTCATCATCATCACCACCACCATCGTCATCATGGTCGTCATCATAGGCATTTATATAACATTTTAAGGTTTAAAAAGCATTGTAGGGGCAGCTAGATAGCACAGTGGATAGAGCACCGGCCCTGGAGTCAGGAGGACCTGAGTTCAAATCCAGCCTCAGACACTTGACACTAGCTGTGTGGCCTTGGGCAAGTCACTTAACCCCAATTGCCTCACTTAAAAAAAAAAAAGCACTGCATACATTAGGGAATGGGGGCTAGACATGTAATTTCTCTTGCTATTGGGAATTCCCAGGTAAGGATACTCCTTCTACCAATACAAGTTAGTAACTTCTCTTTAACTTATAATCATAGAGAATAATCTACAAAAAGCACTGAAAGAATTGGAGATTGAAAGTATATGTCAGATTCAGAATTTGAACCCAGGTCTTCCTGGTTTCAAGTCCAATTCTTGAACCACTATACCATGCTACCTCTCCGCTGTAGGCAAAGTATTTTAGACCTGGTAGGGTCATTAGAAGATGTTTGAAATAGAAAGAATCTTAGAACATGTAATGTTAGCACTGAAATTATCTTCAACCTTGCCTTAGAGAAGGGGATGTGACTCGAGCAAAGTAACCCATCTAGCTTGTAGCAGAGCTTCCATGACCCCCCACACTGCCTCCTCATTGTACAACCCTCTAGGTGGGCCCCCTGAAGAAGAAGCCACAGGGTTGGACTTTATGAGACTCTAGCAATGGATAAAGGAGGGAAAGAGGAACTGGACCTTCTGGATTAGACCCCCTAAATGGCAAATCCTTCTTCTGCTGAGTTGCAAATCAATCCACTTTCTGGCTTCGCTCTGTCCCTCCATGGCTTAAGGGAGATAATTTGGTCTTACACTGGGCAGGGTCCCTCAGGATCCCAGATTTGGTACCTTTGGAGCTTTGGGTCTGACACTTTGATCAGAGAAGAAGGTTTAGAAATTGTGCCTCCTTTGGCATTGATGGTAGTTTAAAATGGGTAGTGGTAGTGGAGAATACCCTATATTCTTCACGAAATGGGTGTGAAAGTTCTTGTCTCTTTGTAGCCCTAAAGAGATTTTAACTATAGCCAGCTGAGTCCTCCCAGGCTACAGTGAATTGGGTTGACTGCTCCAAGCCCTACACTTAAGGCATTCTCCTACTTACACATTGTCAGGAGATGGACAATCACTCAGAGAGGTGGTCAATTAGGTAGAAAGAGATAGCTTGTCCAGTTTGTACTAACAAAGACTAGAAACTCATGTATACATGCATACATACATACACATACATATACACATACACACATACATGCTTGCCACAGTGTCTGACACACAGTAGGTGCTTAATAAATGCTTCTTGGTTTATTCATTCATATACACACACATACAGTGCAATCAATACATACATTAGACACATACATATGCACACAATGAATTAATGAATAATGTAATGTGCTACATATTGTACATGCATGCACATGTGTGTGCATGTGTGTATTGTGTGAATAGATGTATGTATGTATAAAATCTCCTTCTAATTCTTCCACTAGCATTGTAATCCTAGATGCCCTTTCTCCCTACATAGCAGCTCAAGTCATACCTCTTATAGAACAAGTTTCCCTTGAACACCTGTCCTTGATGTTTGCTTCAAAGTAGTGGTTTGTATAGTGCAAGTATTGAATAGTTATCGAATTAATCAATGATTCAATCCATCCATCCATCCATCACCCTGTTTTTACCTTACAACAATAGTGGAGCCAATAGAGATGCAGAAAGTGATTTGCCCCAGGCTTTGCCTTCCTGGACTCAGCCCCAGGTCCCATAGGCTACTCAGGTTTGTCTTGACCATGGCTTACTTTCACATGAGGGTCGGCCTCCAGTGACTCGTGTTCCTGGCACCTCTTCACCATTCCTGAGCACACACCAGCAGTTCCCCTGATCCTCGTCACATTGCACTGGTGAGAAACGTCCATCCTTTCCTTCACAAGTTGGGATGTATCCATTGCCAACTTCCCTCAAGGTGGCTTTTTCCATTACTATGTTACAAATGCTAGGGCCTTAAGGCAAAAAGACAATGCAAGGTTACTTAGAAAGACATAGAAGTACATGTAATAACTTTCATCACATCATTCA
This sequence comes from Dromiciops gliroides, assembly GCF_019393635.1. Lineage (NCBI taxonomy): Eukaryota > Metazoa > Chordata > Mammalia > Microbiotheria > Microbiotheriidae > Dromiciops > Dromiciops gliroides. The sequence goes on from NC_057861.1 coordinate 97,523,791, forward strand.
TTCAAAGAAATATAAAGCACGAAGTCGGTCTTAAAGGAGCTTACAATCTAGCAGGAGAGAAGACTCATAATCAAACGAAAAAATAATAATACAAGAATTAACAATATGTAGCAATAGCAGATAGCAGAACATTTCCTCCAAAAAGTCTTCCCTGATTACTCCCAACTTAATGTGAACACTGCAACATGTGTTCTAATTACTTACACAACAAGAACAAGCTTTATTTATGTCACAGGGGGAAGGTCGTTACTGATTGGAGAGGAGAAGGTCCAAGAAAACTTCCTGGAAGAGGTAATGTGAATTGGGCTCTAAAGATTGGAGGAGAATTCAACAGCTGGAAACTGGTACAGAGTGTATTCCAGACCTCAATCAGAGGCAGTATAGAGCTGAGTTTCAGGGTATGGATGGCTTCATTTCTGTACTTGCATCCCTAAGTACCTTGTATACTGCCTGTCACAAAGCAGATACCTAATAAATGTTTGTCAATTTAATTAATTGACATTGCATGAAGGGGAATGATATGAGACTGAATAAATTTGTATTTGATTTCTAGTATAACATTCTGCACCTTTGAAAACTTTGGGATTTTTTGGTTCTGATGTGTATGTGTATGTATATGTATGTATGTTATATATATATATATATATATATATATATATATATATATATGTGATATATATATATATATGTACACACACATACCTACATTTTTCTCTTTCAAACCAGCCTAGTAACTCTTCTGATAATAGCCAAATACCCCATAGTAAGATCTATGAGATTCCAAACCATACTATTTTTACATTTTTTTTGTTTTTGTTTCCTTTCTTGAGGTTTTCCCCTTGTGCTCTGATTCTTCTTTCACAACATGACTAATGTAGACATATGTTTATTGTGATTATACACATATAACTTATATCAGATTGCTTGCTGCCTTGGAAAGGGGGGAGGGAAAGGAGGGAGAGAAAAATCTGGAGCTGAAAATCTTATAAAAACGAATGTTAAAAACTATCTTTACATATAACTGGAAAAAAATTATGATTTAAAAAAACCCATGAGGTTCCAAGTGTAGGAAACTCCCAATGTGAGAACTCCCTACACCAAATCGAATCTCCACTGTCCATCCTTTCTCAAAGAAGTCCTTGGTAGCTGCGGCATATAGCCTATGTGACTTGCCCAGGCTCACCCAGACACTGTTAGATGCAGGATCTGAACATGTGTCTTCTTCCCCCCAAACCCAGCATTTCATTCATTGAACAACACTACTTCTTCAAGGATAGAAGGCACTGATATATGTCTAATTCCCTCAGTGCATCTCATTAAAACAGCACTTTAGATTGAAGGGTAGGGATACCAGTGTCAAGAACAGAATCCTCTTGATTTAATCGTGACCTGTCCCCTATGGAAGCATCCCTCTGCCCTGAAAGCACTGTCCTTTAGATGTATCCAAGAGGTCTAGAAGTACAGAGGGTACAATTCTAAGACTTCAGAGAAAGCCTTAATATAGGTTATAGAGGGGGAAGGAAGGGAGGAAGGAAGGGAGGGAGGGAGGGAGGGAGGAAGGAAGGAAGAAAGGAAGGAAGGAAGGAAGGAAGGAAGGAAGGAAGGAAGGAAGGAAGGAAGGAAGGAAGGAAGGAAGGAAGGAAGGAAGGAAGGAAGGAAAGGAGGGAGGGAGGGAGGAAGGAAGAAAAGGAGGGAGGAAGGAAGGAAGGAAAGAAAGGAGGGAAGGAAGGAAAGAAAGGAGGGAGGGAGAAAAGGAGGAGGGAAGGAAGGAAGGAAGAAAGAAAGGAAGGAAGGAAGGAAGGAAGGAAGGAAGGAAGGAAGGAAGGAAGGAAGGAAAGGAGGGAGGGAGGGAGGAAGGAAGAAAAGGAGGGAGGAAGGAAGGAAGGAAAGAAAGGAGGGAAGGAAGGAAAGAAAGGAGGGAGGGAGAAAAGGAGGAGGGAAGGAAGGAAGGAAGAAAGAAAGGAAGGAAGGAAGGAAGGAAGGAAGGAAGGAAGGAAGGAAGGAAGGAAGGAAGGAAGGAAGGAAGGAAGGAAGGAAGGAAGGAAGGAAGGAAGGAAAGGAGGGAGGGAGGAAGGAAGGAAAGGAGGGAGGGAGGAAGGAAGGAAGGAGGGAGAGAGGGAGGAAGGAAATGTATTTTTTTTTTACTCTCATGCATGATTTCAATGGACCAAAAGCAGCAGAAAGGCTGTAAGGAAGAAGTACAAGTGGGCTCCTTCTCTCTGGGTTTGGGTGTTGACAAACTTTGATTTGTCTCTTTTTTTTCTGGACTAGGCCACCTCTTTTTCCTCTGGTGGATTAGTGATTGGATCACATCTCAATCTCTCCCTCTCGACTTTTTTTTTCTTCTTCTTCATTCTAGTGTTTGGGATTCTGAATGGTGGAACTGGTAAGAAATGTCACTTCATGTCAAATAATGCACCAATTTGCAGTCCAAAATGAGAGTATCATAGAATGTTAGAGCTAGAAGGAAGCTTAGAACCCAGAATTTTAGAACATGGAACTACGTTAGCCTGGAGCTGCTATTCTGAGCGAGAGGTTATATATACATTGCCTTTACCAGAAAATTCTGTCATGACAGAGGGGCAGATATTTTGTGGTAAGTCTGATATGTTCCACTTCAGTGTGTTTGTTGACTACTGTCTATACCAGGAAAGTATCCCCTTTCTTTGTTCAATTTGTATCCATCCCTTAAAGCCAAACTCAAATGCTGCTTCCTCTATGCAGCCTTCCAAGATCCACTCCAAATACCCACCCAGGAACTTCTTTTCCCCCACAGGCCTCACAAAGTACTTTGTTTTATAATTCTAATGCAGTTATCACACTTTTTTGTTATTAAAATTATCTGGGTTAGTTTCTTTTCTCCCCCTATGAACCTTAAGGGGTAGAGACAGTGTTTAATCTAAACTTTCTATTTACCACACCTTGGGGTACAGTTCTTATAAAGATTTGTTTTACTGAAGAATCAAAGCCTCTGGTGGATGACAGGAGGAACTTACCCAGGGCACGAAATATTCTTGGATTCTACTGGTTTCCTTCCCCTTTTTACTAACAGAGGGAGTCAGTGTGAAGGAATCATTTCAATTCAGCACCTGCATGACCTGGGCCTCCCCCAGGAGGCTGAACTGCCAGAGTTACTTACACTGGATGCTGCTGTTAGAAGGGAGTTGATCGAATTGTGCGCCCTCCCTGGACACTGGGTTCACACACCAGGTACTGCGGTCAGATTCCTGTAGCTGGTTGTATTCTCCTGTCTAAAACAAAAGCATGACAGCTTCACTGCTTCTAAGCTGTTCCCTCGGGTACCAAGAAGGAAATGCAAAAGGGAAGTTGGGCTTCTTAAAGCTGAAAACCATTGAAAGAAAGAAAGAAAGAAAGAAAGAAAGAAAGAAAGAAAGAAAGAAAGAAAGAAAGAAAGAAAGAAAGAAAGAAAGAAAGAAAGAAAGAAAGAAAGAAAGAAAGAAAGAAAGAAGGAAAGAAGGAAGGAAGGAAGGAAGGAAGGAAGGAAGGAAGGAAGGAAGGAAGGAAGGAAGGAAGGAAGGAAGGAAGGAAGGAAAGAAAGAAAGAAAGAAAGAAAGAAAGAAAGAAAGAAAGAAAGAAAGAAAGAAAGAAAGAAAGAAAGAAAGAAAGAAAGAAAGAAAGAAAGAAAGAAAGAAAGAAAAACAACAGTATCTGCTGGGAAACCTGACCAGCGGCATCCTGAGATGCTGATGGGATTTGAGGTGCTACTTCACTGAAGATGTGGGAAATTTGTCAAAAGCAAATCATGCAGAAATGCTGCATTCTGAATAGTTTTTCTGGCCTCTGGCGACATTAAAATAAAGAACAGCAATAAAAACTAGGATAGAATGTGGTGGGAGTTTTTTCTTCTAATTTAAGAAACTTGGAGTCTTGCACCTTCACTTCCCAAGCAGAACCATAAACTTTCAGAGTTGGAAAAGACTTTAGGGAGTGTCTTGTCCAATCTCCCCCAGGAAGAAACTGAGGGCCAGAAAAGGAAAATGGTTTGCTCAAAGTCACATGACTCAAGCAGAATTGGGCCCATGTTGCAGTCGTCCTGACTCTCCTCCTGCAAGCTCTCTCAGGAGGGTCACATATCTTCTCTCATGATATCACCTCACATTGATGTGGTGCTTTACAGAATGGCTGTGAGATAGCAGGATGAGCACTGGACTCTTAGTCAGAAGACCTGAATTCATATTCAGGCCCCAGTGTCAGCATGCTGTGGGGAAAAGTCTCTTCACCTCTTAGCCTTATTTTCCACAATGAGTGTAATAGCATTTGTAGTACCCCCTCAGGGTTATTATGAATTAAGTTTCATAGCACCAGAGTACTGAAAAGCACCAGTGTTTGGCTGCTTAATACAAAGTTCATGCTTTACAACAATCCTGTGAGACGGACAATGGTTACATCATTATCCCCCCTTTACAGGTGAGGAAACAAAAGCCCAGAGCAATTGGTAGAACTTGGCCATGTGCCTACCTCTCCTGGCTCTTGGTGCAGCACTTTTCTCACTATACCACAGTATCCAATTTCCCCAACAAAGTTAAAAAACCTCTAAAGCTATTGGAAAAAAATGCCCACTGCATTAGCTTTCTTTTCCTCCAGTCTTGTAGCTTACCTCCAAGCAGGATGGGGTGAATAGGTCTCCCGGAGAAGTACTGCCTTCAATTCCCCCTTGTTCCCAGCTGGAAAGCAACCCATTAGTCCGAGATTTTTCACATGCTGAGGGACCTGTTGGAGATATAAAGGCATTCTGAACTAAAAAGAATTAACACCTTCTTTGCCAAGTTCTAAATCAAACAAAATTATTTTCCTCCTGATGCTACCTATCTCAGATATTGGAGTGCCCACCACTCTGCTAATGATGAGAATGGAGAAAGAAGCTTTGGAGTTGCATTGCTAGGGTGGCATGGCTGGTCAACATGGGACAGAGTGTCCACTCTCCCACAAGGGCTTCTTCTAATAAAATTTCAGTCAATAAACATTTATGAAGAACTTTCCCAAGCCACAGAGTTTCAGAAATGGAAGGGACCCCAGCAGCCATATAATCCAACCTACGCCCAAAAGGAATGCCTCTGTATCACATACCCCACAGGTGGTTAACCAGACTCTGTCAGAAGGCCTCCAGTGAGGGAGTGCCCACCACTACCTGAAGCAGGCCCTTCCACTTACAAGAGGTCTGATTGTTAGGAAGTTTCCCCCACTATATCTAGCCCAAATATGGCTCTTGGTTGTTTCCATCCATTACTCCTGGTTCTGTTCTCTGTAGCCAAACAGAACCAACCTAAGCCCCTTCAGCTGCCCCTTAAATACTTGAACACAACTATTGTGGAAACTTGAGGCCAGGAGGCATGAAATGGGTATGACCAAGGTCCCACAAAGAGTAAGGAAATTTTAATAATATTAACCTAACAATTAATTAATATTAACATGATAACATTAATCAGAATTCAGGTCTTCTGACTACAGATCCCGAGCTCACTCCATCGTATCATGGTATTGTACATGGTAGGCACCTTGATGGATATTTATGGAAATGAAGTGAACTAAAAGTTGAACTGACTGAACTGAACTAATATAGCACTTAAGTCATGGTAGGTAGTGGGTCCTAGAAAGTGGATCACTTACACTGTGGCAATCTTGCAGAGCGAGCAACCAAGGAATCTGCAACATACTGCCCCTTCTCATCCACACACCAGCAGTGCCCTACAGAAAAATCAATGAAACTCAGAATTTAAGAACTTCTTGGTATTTGTTATTGTTTAGTTGTTTTAAGTTATATTCAACTCTTTGTGGCCCCATTTGGGGTTTTCTAGGCAAAGTTACTGAGTGGTTTGACATTTCCTTTTCCAGCTCATTTTACAGATGAGGAAACTGAGGCAAACAAGGTTAAGTGATTCATATACAGCTAATAAGAGTCTGAGTCCAAATCACACCTCAGGAAGATAAGTCTTCCTGACTCCAAGTCTGGCACTCTATCTGCTGTACCACCTACCTGGCCTGGGAGTCAGGAGACCTGAATTCGAGTTCACCAATTCTTAACTATGTGATCTTGGGTAAATCGCTTACCCTTTTGAACCCTAATTCCCTTATCTGTAAAATGGGAATAACAGCATTTATACCAGCTGCCCACCAGTATTGCTTTATGATTACAAGGCCCTTCATGCCTCTTATCTCATTTGATTACCACAACAACTCTGTGAGGTAGGCAGGGAGAAATATCATGATTCCCACTCTACAGTTAAGAAAACTAAGCTCCAAACATTAAATTATTTGCTCAAAGTCTCACAACTATTATGCAGAGGAGCCTGACCCTAGAACCTGCTCTTCTGGTTTCATATCTAGTTCTCTTTCTGGTGTGATGACATATGTAAAGAATCTATCAATCGATACACAATTATTATTAAGCACCTACAGTGTGCCAATCCCTGGGCTGGGTTATGGGGATACAAAGACAAGAGTGAAGCAGTCCCTACCATCAAGGAGCTTACATTTTCATAGGGGAGGCAATATGCCCAAACAGCTATGTGCAAAACACACCTTTGCCTGCTGGTAAGGGAAGGCTTTATGAAGAGGATAAGAATCTATCTGGGCTTTTTTCTTTCTTTTTTTTTTTTTTAGTGAGGCAATTGGGGTTAAGTGACTTGCCCAGGGTCACACAGCTAGTAAGTGTTAAGTGTCTGAGGCCGGATCTGAACTCAGGTACTCTTGACTCCAGGGCCGGTACTTTAACCACTGCACCACCTAGCTGCCCCTGGGCTTTTTTTTTTTTTTAAGATAAGGAGATATTACATTGTTTCAGAGACTTTACTAGTTGTGTGATCCTGGGCAAATCAGTTAACTCTGTTTGCCTCAGTTTCCTCCACTGTAAAATGAGCTGGAGAAGGAAATGGCAAACCATTCCAGTGTCTTTGCCAAGAAAACCCCAAATAGGCTCATGGAAAGAGTCAGACACAACTGAAAAGACTGAGCACTGGGGGCAGCTAGGTGGCACAGTAGATAAAGTACCAGCCCTGGATTCAGGAACACCTGGGTTCAAATCTGACTTCAGACACTTGACACTTACTAGCTTTGTGACCCTGGGCAAGTCACTTAACCTTCATTGCCCCACAAAAAAAAAAGGCTCATCACCAACAAGAAATATTACATAAATGGAGAGAAAATAATCACAGAATCATATGTCTAAAAGTGGAAGGAACCTTAGAGGTCATCTAGTCTAGTCCCTTCGTTTTATAGAGAAGGAAACCGAGGCCTATAGGGTTTTTGCTTTTTTTTTTTTTCTAATTCAATGAAGCATTTATTAGGCATCTACATTGTGTATGGTGAAAGGTATCTGTGAGACCCAAGATAATGACCTGTACAAGGTCATAGAATTAGACACAGAAATCAAACATTGGTCCAAGAAATCCAAAGTCATCATTCTTTCCCTTGCACTACACTGAGATATTACTGGTTGTAGGGGTTGTGTGATTGGGTCCAGACTACAGAAGACTCTATTGCCAGGCTAAGGAGTTAGAGACAGAGAAGGAGAGGAAATCTAGGTATAATCTGACCCACATCCTAGATTTTGGGAAATCAGATTTCAAAGTTGCCAGAAAAAAGATAGATGTGGACTATCATATATCAAGAGAAGTCAGCCAGAAGGGATGGGAGATGGCCAGAAATGAAATTCAGAAGACAGGGAAATGATTCCAGTGAAGGTGAAAAAGGGGGTCTATCTAGGAGACCACTGTGGATACATAAAAAACTCATAGCCAATTTAGATTTTAAAAAGCAGTATGGAGAAGATAGAAGCAAGTCCAGATATCAGACAGCATGACAGATAGTGGTAAACTATTTTTACAGCATGGTAAAAATAGTTTCAAGAATGCTAAATTCAAAATGAGCTGAAGCTGGCAAGGGAAGCCAAGGCCAACAAAAAGGTTATTTTTTTAAAGCTACAGTGGAAGGAAAATAAGGATTGAAGAAGGGATAGGATCTTTGCTTGGGATGAATGCAACAATGTTAACTGCCAAGGAAGAGAAAGTAAAGCAACTCAACTTTTATTTTGTTTCTTTTTTCTCTACAAAGAGGAATTACTTTTACACTGGAAGTCTCAGAACAAAAATACTGAACAGAATTGTTACTCAAGATAATGAAGGTGATAATAAAGGAGAACCTAGTTCTCTTTAATGAATTCAAGTTACCAGATGACTGACATCATTGGGTCCTAAAAGAATTGATAGATGTTACTGCTGAGTCACCGTCATTGATATCTGAAAATATCAGGAAAACAGGAGAGGTACTACGAAATTGGAAAAGTAAAAATATTGTCCCAGTGATGGAGGGAGGGAGAGGGAAAGAGAGGAAGGGAGGGAGAGACAGGGGAGGGAGAGAGACAGGGAGACAGACAGAGACAGACAGAGAAAGAGACAGACAGAGACAGAGACAGACAGAGACAGAGAAACAGAGAGGGACAGAGACAGAGACAGAATGCAAGCAATTTGAAGACCAGTGAGCTTAGTTTCTGTTCCTGTCAGTTTCTGGCCTGCAAGCAGAAGCAGTGTGTTATGCATACATGACATTTGTTTGGTTTTGAGTCAGTTCAGGTGACCACTAAAATTCCTTCTAACTCTCAAATTCTTTGATTTTGTGATTCTGAGTTGGATTTTATTATGTAAACAATGGGAAACGATTAAGTATTTAGGGGCAGAGGCAAGGGCATTATGAATAAAGGAACGCTCAGTAAGCATTTGGTTTGTTCCAGAAACATTCTGTGACGAGCTAGGGCCAGGTCAGGGGTAGGGGTGGAAACCAGAGTCCATGTCAGTGCCTTCTTTCAGAATCCAGTGTTATTTCCACTGCTCTCACAGTGCTGGTTTGATGTCCAGTAGGGGCTCTCCTGTTGTTTTTCACCTACACAGTGATTTTAAAGTAGTGCTAACATTGAATTAGAAATAGGCTCATAAACTTATAGTTTTGAATGGTCACTGCATTCAGTTGGTCCATCAATATATATAAAGGATGACCAAGTCTATGGAAATGAACAGTGGGGGAAACAGCAATGCTTTCTTGAGGCAACAGCACTCCCATAGAGAAGAAAATGGCACCACATCCAACCTCGCACACCAAGCAACATGGCAGCACCCTTCCTGTCTAGAGTGCTATTGTGCAAAAACATGTGAAGGGAGGACCAAAATGATGGTCTCTTCTCTCCAGGGATAAGTTTAATTCTGAAGGAGCCTTAGACCACACCCTAAGGAGCTCTATCCAGCCTTAGCAAAACCCTTCAAATTCACCCTATAGCAGATGGAAATGAACCTTTCCTTCCCCAGGATATACAGAACTGATCCCAGCTCTTGAGGATAATTGGAGACCAAATGAGGTGGAAACTTGACCTTGTTTTCCCACTGTCGCATGAGCCAGGTTTGTTTGACTTTCTTGTTGCTCTATCACAAAAACAAGCTACTCATAGGGAGGCAGCATGTCATGGGAAAAGAGCTGGTTTTAGAGTTAAAAGATCTGGGTTCAAATCCTAGCTGTGCCACTAACTATTGCTATGACCTTGGGCAAGTCATTTAATTCCTCTAGGTGTCAGTTTCCTCATCAGAAAATGGAAGAGTTCAAATAAGTGACTTCTAAAATCCTTTCTAGGCTCTAATCTTTGGTTTCATGTTCTATGATTAGATAGAAATGGGATGGTATTCAGCTTATGGCTATCATACCAAAATATGCCAGGGGACATTGGACATGGGGAAGGATTTGTGGAGGGGAGAGATTGGAGTAAGGCTATAAAAGGGATGCTCTTGATCATCAGTCTAGTTATGGGAAGGTTTTTAGTTTTGATTTTAGTAATTAAGTCTCAGTTTGTATCTGTACCTTAACTTAGAGTCAAACTGTCCCCTGTGTCTGAGAATCATTTTCCACCCTGGTTGTTATTCCAGAGTTTTCTAGAATCTCGAGTTGAAGGGACCACAGAAGCCATCTAGTCCAACCCATACCTAAACAGGGAGCCCTTCTAGAGCAATGACTGATGAATTCATCCAATCACTGTTGGATACAGATTTAGGTAAATCATACTGTTGTTCTCCTAACTTTCAGTTTGTTCAACCAAATAAAATGAAGTTTAAAATGAAGATTAAAATACATGTTCTTTCATTGAGAAATAATTAAATAAATCTTAGTCCATGAATGTAATGGATATTGCCATGTAGTAAGAAATGATGACTGTGAAGAATTTGGGGAAGCTTAGGAAGAGATGTGAATGGATGAAGAATGAAGTAATCAGAACCAAGAAAACAATATATACAAGCACCAAAATAATGCAAAGGAAAAGAACAAAATAAATGAAATTGAAAGTTTGTCCATTATAAAACCAAGCACTGAGAAAATACATCTCCTTTCCGTCATTGTAGAGGTGGGAAACAGTGGGTATAGAACACTCCATCTACTATCTGATGTATTGGTTAGTTTTACTATGCTGATTTTTTTTCTTTTTTCTTCTTTATTAAAGGGATGAATGGCTAACTGGATAGAAGTGGGCAGGGGGATATATTTGACCATAAAAGTGACATAGGGGGACAGCTAGGTGGCACAGTAGATAAAGCACTGGCCCTGGATTCGGGAAGAACCTGAGTTCAAATCCTGCCACAGACACTTGACACTTTACTAGCTGTGTGACCCTCGGCAAGTCACGTAACCCTCACTGCCCCGCCAAAAAAAAAGTGACAAATACAAATAGTATTAATATTTTAAAATAAAAACATGAAGATTAAGAGCATTCTTTAAAAAGAGTAAGATGTTACAAAAATCTGGCTGATGCTGAAGGGAGTAGAGGCAGGGTGTGTGCTGCTAAAATATTAACAGCTGGCTCTTTGAAAAAATATTCACACATGTTAAGTTTAATCTGCATTATTAACAGTTTCTCTATCCATCACTTTCTTAAGTCTAGACAAAACAACAAGTCAAGCCTTGATTTGGGAGCATTTGCTGATTTCTAAAGTGTAAATGAAAATTGAAACTGAAAATTTCACAGTCAAATCTGAGCCAGTTCAAGTTAACTCAAGCACAGCCCCTGGGTGGAGGTCAGGGTATCAGTGGTACAGGACTCAGACGATACCATTTTCTGCTTGATGATACATACTAGGTTGAGGGAGGTAGACAAAACCAGAAGAAGATACTTGTGGGTCCTTGGCAAGTTTGAGTAGCATGTCCCCATTTACCAAGGTTTAGTGAAGAATTTAAGATTTCTCTGTAAAAGCGTGAATCATCACTAAATAAATGCCTACGTGCCACAGAAAGAAGAATATACGGGCATTAAAATGTATGCATTTGGCTGCCCCTCCACACAAAGAGGGGTAGGAAATATGTAAAAGAACTATGGACATGAAATCTCACATATTTAATCAAACATGGCTGTTTTGTTGGGTGGTCTTCCACTTTTTCCTATTTTCTTTTCTGGATGGCTTACTGAGAAGGAGGGAAAGAAGAAATGTCTTTGAAAATGAGAGTGATAGTAATAAATGCCACATATAAATATATGACTTATTTTATTGATTATTGATATAAAGATATCAATATTGATAAATAAGTTATTTTAGTATCTTAAATATTAAACAAAAATAAGATTTTTAAAGTATGCATTTGTATCTTTTTAAAAGCATTTAAATCATCCCTCATTGTGTTTTCTTTGTGTTGCCTCATTGCTAGATGCCTACCTTGCTCTAATCTGGACCACAGACTGGGAGAAAATAGAAACCATCTCCCTTTTCTCTTGTTACCTCCCCTGGAAAATAGGTCTGGTGTAGTAAAGGTGTGTTTGTAAATCGGGAGAGGAGTGTCAGTTTCTTATTGTCTATATGTATGTATATATATAGTAATAGTTGAAATTTATATAGCAATTAAAGATTTTTCAAAGCACTTACAAATTTTTCTAATTCGATCTTCAAATAACCTTAAGAGATAGGTGCTATTATAATCCCTATCTTTTAGATGAAGAAACTGAGGCTAAGTGCCTTGTCAAAGGTCACACATCTAATAAGTATCTGAGGCTGGATTTGAACTCAGGCCCAGCACTCTATCTACTGTACCACCTGGATAGAACCCTAGAGTGTTAGAAGTGGATGAGACCTTGAAATTCTGTTTTAAAATAGCAGAAATTAAATCTGGAGAGGAGAATTGTCATACCAAATGCGACCCAGAAGCAGTCTAAGGTCTTTTTTTTAGTACAAGCTGGTAGAACCATTTCTCCCTCAATTTTCCCCAGCAGCCCCCTGGTTGACTTCCCATCTAGAAGCAGCACAGAACTCCCAATGCATGAGTACTCTGACCCAATGCTTCTATTCTCCATACTCTTGGGATGGCTCTGACAATGAGCATGTCCAAGAAATCCCAAAGTGTAAATAACGTTAGATTTCCCATACCACTTCTAACCCAGGGTAACCAATGTTGCAATAACATCAACATCATCTCAAAGAACAGACACCTTACCGGTACTTTCAGAACACTGGAGAGGCTCCCAGTGACCAAATCCATCACACTGTGGTACATATGGACGATATCCCAGGAGGGCAGCTTCATTCACAGGGTTTCCCAGAGCAGAGTAGCTTCTTTGATAGAAGGACAAAGCTGGAAAATTTGAAAAGAAAAAAAAAATTATAAAAGAGAAAACAATATAAGAATCCATAGGCATCATTAAGAATTATTTTACCTTGGAGCAGCTAGGTGGTGCAGTAGATAAAGTACCAGCTCTGGATTCAGGAGGACTTGAGCTCAAATCTGGCCAAAGACACTTGATACTAGCTGTATGACCTTGGGCAAGTCACTTAACCCTCATTCCTCCCCTCCCCCCCCCAAAAAAACACACATAAAAGCACACAAAAAAAGAATTATTTTGCCTTGGTCAAATTCAGCTGGGGAGGGTGAGGGTTAGCAACATAACAGAGGGCCATGGGCATAGTTCTTTGAGAGAGGGGGCAGCTAACACTCTCAGAGAATTTCATGCACATCCCCACAGAGTTTACAGGGAAGAAGGGTACTAAGAAAGGGTTATTGTACAGAGACAGGACTTGAAGTTGACTACAAAGTGAGGTTTTGGAACTGGTAGTTGGTTACAAGGAGAAAGTATAACTCCTTGAACGTTGGGGTCCTGGAGCAAAAGTCCTAGTAACCCTGGGCTAGTCATAGATCTGTGAGAATCTACCTTGGAAGGTCTTTAGAAATGTCCCTGCTAGGGACAGCTAGGTGGTGCAGTGGATAGAGCTCCGGTCCTGGAGTCAGGAGACCTGAGTTCAAATCCAGCTCAGATACTTAACACTTACTAGCTGTGGGAAAGTCACTTAACCCCAATTGCCTCACTAAAAACAAAACAAAACAAAACAAAAAAATGTCCTTGCTGGGTTATTATAATGAGCTTGACTCCAAAGAAGAGAGGAGAATAATTTACCTTCTTTCTTTGCAGAGGTAGGTGTCTATAGATGTAGAATGCTACATATGCTATTAGACTTGATTAGTATGTGGATTAGTTTCTATGAACTGTTTTATTCCCCCCCATCTCTTTTTTATTCTTTGTTTTAAGAGATGACTCTGAAACAGATAGAATGATATATCTGGAAATGAAGGTGATATAAAAACAAAAGATGTCCATAATTTTTAAAAGTTTGTTTTGTCATTTGAAAGGCCAAATGCCTTAGTGGAAAGAACACTGGACTAATAACTAAGAGCCCGGTGTTCTATTTTCAGCTCTGACTCTGTCCCATGTCACCTTGATCAAGTGACTTTTCTTCACTGGGCTTCATTTTCTCATCTCTAAAATAAAGCAATTGGACTGGATGGCACCCTAACATTCTAAGACTCTATGGACATTCAAATGATATATCTCCCAAATAGAAAAAAGAGAGAGAGCAAGCACATCAGTGTCCTTGGCCAAGTGCACTGTTTCAGGTATCTTTGGTCTTTTGACAGGTTAATATAGTAAAAATATTTTTTATAGATTTTAAGGTATAGTGTTGGATGTTTTTCAGGACATTTTTCCATACTTAACCATGTTTAATTCTTACAGCAGCTCTTCAGCATAGGTTTTGAAAGCACAGGAGGTTTTCATCCTACCTATCTCACTCTTCCTTCTCAGTTTCTTCTGAGGATTATCATCCATATCATACTCCAAGACTCTGTCCTAGGTCCTTTTCTCTCTCTCTCCCAATGGTTTCATCAGGTACCATGGATCCAATTATAATCTCTATGTAAATGGCTCTTAAATCTACCTCTCCAGATGTATGTACCTCTCCTGAGCTCCAGTCTCACATTTATTGTTGTTTGGTCATTTTTTTAAGTTATGTCTGACTCTTTGTGACCTCTTTGGTGTTTTCTCAGGAAAGATACTGGTGTTATTTGCCATTTCCTTCTCCAGCTCATTTTACAGATGAGGAAATGGAGGCAAACAGGGGTAAAGTGACTTGCCCAAGGTCACACAGCTAGTAAGTATTTGAGGTTAGATTTGAACTCACAAAGATGAGTCTTCCTGACTCATCAGGCCAGTATTCTATCTACTATGCCACCAAGCTGCCCAATTGCCTATTGACATTTCAATCTATACCCTGCAGACACCCCAAAGATATGACTAAAACTAAACACATGAATCCTTTTCCCTTTTCTGAACTTCCCTATTTCTGTCAAGGGGAACACAGCCTTCCCAGTTACTCAGGTTTGCAATCTTGCTGTTATCCTTAACTTTTCACTATTCCCTGTACCCAAATCCATTCATTGTTTGCTCCTGGAGGACAGGAACTATCTTTCTTTTTATTAATTGAATCCCCAGCCACTTAGCATACTGCCTGACACACAGTTAAGTGCTATGTAAATTTTAACTTATAATTATTGTTATTCTGCTGTCAGTCGATATTACTCCCTTCCTGCACTCTGTGATCCCCTCCCCAAAATGGCATTTTTTTCTCTTCCTCACAAACGGCCCCCATCTCCCACCTCCATACCTTTGCAATGGTTAACCCCATTCCTGGAATGCAGTCCCTTCTTACCTTCACCTTAGAGAATCCTTATGTTTCAAGACTGAGCCCTCGCCCCAATTACTCCACAAAGGCTGCTCTGATCCATCATTACTAGTACTCTCCCTTCCAGATCTATCTTGTTTGGGGTTTGGGTTTTTTTGTCTTTTTCTATATACATTTCTATGGGTATACACTGTCTTCCTCAATGGAACGCAAGCTCCTTGAGAGTAAAGATCTTGGTTTCCCCAGTGCCTGTCCCATAGCTTAATAAATGCTTGCTGATTAGTCATCATGGTACTTTGCTATTTGTGAAACACTTTCCTGACAATAACCCTGTGAAGTAATACTTTATCTCTTATATTCTCATTTGACACATTGGGACATTGAAAGTCAGAGTTTTGATTACTTGCCATGTCTATACAACTAAGAAACGTTGGACTTGAGACAGAAAACCTAGATTCCCTCATTCTAAATTCCACTACATGAAAAGAAGTAGCCAGGACTAGACAAGTCCCTCAGGAGGAAGGACCCCACGTCTACCCAGCCCTGAGGAAGGCAGATTAGAGAAGACGGCCCCCGCCACTGGCCTGCTGGTATGAACAAGACATAAGAAAGATCCCAAGACATACTGGGACTGGGCTGCTATTCGGAGGGCATAATCACTCCCGCGGAACAGGGAAAATGTCTCCCAGATGGGAAGGAGAGAGGACGGGAGACCTCTTTCATCGCCTCAGCAGGATTCCCTTAGCCCATCAGAAAACTCTCCCCCAAGGCAAACTGGGAGCTGTTGGAAGCCCTGATGATTTCTTCTGTTTCCTCAATGAACTGAATGACTTGGAGTCTCACCTCCTCACAAGTACCAGGACCTGGGAAAATCCATACACACAAAAAGCCATTTAGTGGATATTAAACAACTGATAAGTCTTCCCAAGGACTTAAAGGGCTTTCGCATAGACATTACATTGCTGATATTAATAGTATTAATGTAGGTACACAATGTAGTATAATGGATGGAGAGCAGGCCCTTGGGAGTAGAAAGACCTGGGTTCAAATTCAGCCTCTGACATAAAATAGTCTCTGAACCTGGACAAATTAATTCAGCTCTGGTGTACCCTAGACAAATTTAGGGGAATATAACTCAATTGAATAGTTACTGATCTGTTTTGATAGAAGAAGTACCTTTATCAGGAGTTCCCAACATCAATGAAATCACAGGATCTGGCATATAATCATATATACATTATAACAGATTGTCTACACTGTGTGCATGTAGACACAAAATGTTATACATATATTTCACATGTGTTTATGTATATGAAAATAAAAAGATTTTCTATAATAATATATAAATATATAATAATAATAATGAGTATGTAATTACATAATAATATATTATATAACAGTAATAAAAAATTGTAACTTGTCCCTGGACTGTTTCTCTGTGAATTCCATTGAAAAGATGAGAACTTTCACATAACAACTCATTTATATAGAGCTTTAAGGTTCGTAAAGTATTTCAGAGTATTTCATTTGATCTTAGCAGTCATTCTAACACACCATACTGTCTCTGTCTCATCCAGTTCTGGGTAACACATTTTAAGAAGAATGTTAAGCCCTGAATTCAAGGCTGTGTGGTGTAATAGAGACAGAAAAATCAAGAGTTAGACATTTTAATCCTATAACCAATGCTTACAAGCCAACTAGTAAGTGGACAAGCCACAGAATATGCCTGAGCCTCAATTTCTCCAACTGCAAAACAGAGGTAGTAACACTTGTAGTATTTACCCCAGAGAACTGAAATAATGTATCTAAGGCACTTTGCCAAGCCTAAGTATTTGACCCTTATTGCAAACAAAAGGATGACATATAGCAGGATACGTATTGCCACACTAAATGCATAATGAATTCCTTTGAAATTAGAGGACATAGGAGCTCTTCATCACTCAGTCAGATTCCCTTCACCCTCAGAAACCTAAGGCAAATTATCTCATTGATGCACATTATCTCATTTGATTCTTATGACAACTCTCTAAGGGAAATACTGAGGTATTATTAGTCTCATTTTACAGATGGAGAAACTGAGGCTCTGAAACCTTAAGTGGCTTGCCCAATTACCTATTTTTAGTGCTTATTATCTAGTTACTTACATGTGGGGACTTTGTTGGGTTCAACCCGAGTTCCTTTCAATTCTTTCCCACTCTCATCTACACACCAACAATTTCTAAGTTCAAAATGGCCCAAGGGGGACCTGAAATCAGTGTAACGCCCAGGATAACGACTGAGCCGTCCTGTCAGGAGTTGCCAGAATGTGAATGGATCAAAAAGAATGTCATCCCCAGCCAGTGTCACATTGCCTTCCAATGCTTTAATTGGCACGGCTTGGAAGGAAGAGTAGCCGGTGAGCAGTGGGAAGATATTCTGTTGGCCAGCCTCATACAAGTTTTCAATGAAGGTGCTAAAGGTCTCAGATGTTTCTCGATAGCTCACTATCTTTTGGATCAGCTCAGCAGGGGGCAGCTCTTGGCCACCACTGTTCTGGGTGATCCATCGCTGGTACCACTTGAAGGCTTGCTCAGGGGGTCCATTGCATTGCACCCTTTTCCACTGACCTCTGGAATTACACTGTGGAATATAGATGTCAGAGAGTTGGGGCAACAGGCTGGGCTCACCCAGGAGGGTTTGGACTGTCTGCAAAAACATTTGTTCAGCAGCCAACTGACAAGTAGTTGGGCCTAGGGAAAAGAAAGAGCAACTGAGTCAGGTCAAGAGGCTTTAAGCATGAAGGACCAAAAAGAAGTCACCGAATTAGTGTGGGGGTGGGGAGGAAAAAAACAAAACGGGGCATGAAACTAGGTAACTCAGGCTAGACTAAATGGTGAGATTATTTCTTGTTATATCTTATGACTTACCAATTATCACTAGATAATAAAGCCATCATCAAAAATGTCAGCCATATTAATTTATTTTATTATAATTTTCGTTAATAGGATTTATGTAGCATACATAGGACTATATAATGGTAATGACTCTCAATCATTTAACACATGATGATTACAAAGCATTTTGTCTCTTTTATCTGTTTTGATCCTCACCAGCTTCCTCAAGTTAGGCAAGTTAGGGAGTATTATTCACATGAGAAAAAAACAGTTCCAGAGATTGTGTGATTTTCCTAAGGTCGTGTAGGTATTAAGTGGCCAAACTAATGGTATAACCCAGGGTTTCTGGCACTAGTCAGTTGCTCCTTCCACCATGCCACAACATCTCAAATCAGCAATAAAAAAGCTTTAAAAGGGTACATTTTCCAGAGGTCTATTCCAGGGTCTTAAATCTCAGTTTGGAAAACAGAAGTTGAAGGAAGAGATTAAATATAATATAGAATTAAAGAGAAGACCAGCCCAGAAGATGCAGCTGTCAAAACTTCAGATCATCCTAACCTTAGCCCAAAGGTTTTTACCAAATTAAATCCCAGAACATGTCCCCAAAGATAATTAGCATCATTAATTATTACATGTCTATGGATGATACTGCTCTAAGGCCAACGAGCAAATATTTCCTTAGGATTTTTAATGCTAGCTAGATCTCTCAGTCACATACTCATATAAGCCAGCTGTTCAGACCAGCAGCTGAGTTGTGGAACTGAACTACATGTCTATATATCAGTGGTATTGTTGCTCAGTCACTTTTTCAGTTTTGTCTGACTCTTTGTGACCCCAATTGGAGTTTTCTTGGCAAAGATACTGGAGTGGTTTGCCATTTCCTTCTCTAGCTGATTTTACAGATGAGGAAACTGAGGCAAACATGGGCAAAGACTTGCCCAGTGTTCACATAACATGAAGTCAACTTTGAGCTCAGGAAGATGAATCTTCCTGACTCCAGGCCCAACACACTAACCACTACACAATCTAGTCACCCTGTTTATGTATCAGTACTCCAGAGATATTTTGGGGTCCTCCCTCCATCCATTCTATATCACATTTAAGAAATGTTTACATATAGACCATTTGGTTCATGAGTTGCCATGACTGAAAAATTTCAACATTCTGAAGCCAACGTGATGATGAGCGTCCTCAAACTTTACTAGACTAGCCTTCAGAAAAAAGACAATGATATAAAATGACTTGCAGACTACCATAGTGGACTTAGTCAGGAAGACCTGGGTTTGATTCTCACCTCAGTATTTATTAACCATATAACCCTTGGCAAATCCTTTATCAATTTCTTCATCTGTAAAATGGGGATAATAATATCACCTATCCTATAGAGTTATTATGAGGATCAAATGAAATTTCTGTAAAGAGTTTTACAAACCTTAAGGCATTATGAAAGGCTCTATGCTAATATAAGCTACTACTACTATTATTAATACTAATCATCCATTCATCCCCGAGGTCATTAGATTGTAAGCTTCTTGAGGGCAGGGACCATCATTTGCCTCTTTTTGTATCCCCAGAACTTAGTACAATGCCTTGCATAGAGTGGGTACTTAATAAATGTTTATTGATTGAAATTCAATCCTGTGAGGGCAGCTAGGTGGTGCAGTGGATAAAGCACTGGCCCTGGATTCAAGAGGACCTGAGTTCAAATCTATCCTCAGACACTTGATACTTACTAGCTGTGTGACCCTGGGCAAGTCACTTAACCCTCACTGCCCTGAAAAAAAAAGGAAATTCAATTCTGTCCAGCTTGGTAGGCTTGACAAGGCTTTCAAATGAACCTTAACAAGATTTTAAAGAAGGTAAATTATTGAATTATGATATAATGAAGGAAAGTATTAGGTTTGGAATCACAAAATTGAAGAATTTCAAGGCATATCCCAAGCTCTGAATTCTAGTCCTGCTATTTACTAACTTAATGACCCTGGGAAAGGTATTTTCTTTCTCTGGACCTTACTTTCCTCATCTGTAAAATGGGAGGATTGTACTACATGATAGTTGAGGTCCCTTATAGCTCTGAGGTTGATGATCCCTTAGGAAGAGTCTGATAAAGCTTGGTGACTTACATTGCTTGGGTTCTCCATCCACTGTTTCAGTTCTAGGAATGGCTTGACCCTCAGAATCAACACAGTAACACCCAGAATCAGAACACTGAATGGGCAGGAAACTTCCATCACTTGAACAGGAGGGGACAGAAAGACTTGACCCTGCAGACAGGCTTCTCATCAAAACTTGTGCCTGTTCTCTTTGTTTCTCACACTTAGTGGGACACCTGGGGTGTTGGCCTCGAATCCTTGAAGCTGGGAGCTCCCTGCCCTGGGGATCCACACACCAGCACTCTCCAGCGAAGCACTGAACCTGGTTATAACTGCCCACTTTGGTGCATGTGGGAACAAACAGCTCCCTGGATGGTTGCTCACAAGCCTGGGAGTTGAGGGCCATTTTCACTACATCACCTAGACTTCTGGCTACATTCTCTGGGACCGAAATCACACTCCTCAAGAAGAGGAGAAAACCTGGTAGCTCCAGAATAGAGGCAAGAAAGTTGAGCCTGTTTTGGTTTTCCTGCAAATTAATCTTCTGGCCAAAGCTGCCCACAATCGGTTGATTCAGATTCAACCTTTCCTTTGAATCTACAGGTACCTCCTCGTCACGGATGGAATCTTGGCCAACTGATAGCCGTTTGGTCAGTTCAACTAAATCTCCTTTGTTCTTGATTCCTTGGAGGCCAATTTGCTGAAAAAACTGGGCAAAGTTGAATGTGCTCTTGGCACCAATGGCCCCAGATAAGTTAAATCGGCTTATATTCTCCAAGAATTTCCCTCCAAAAAGGTTCTGTTGGAGTCTCTTTGGGTCAGTGGTGAACTGGAGGGCAACTAGAGCTAAGTCTCTGGAGGGAAATATTGCCCCAATGGCTTCACCGAGGACAGCTTCCAAGGTGAAGAGCTGCTTAGCATCTCCCCTTTTAGTAAGAGGGAGCAACAACCCAGAGTCCACGAAGAGCTCTCTGAAAAAAGGTGGACAGGACTTGGCAAACCTTGTGCCTTTCTGGGGTTCTTGCCTTTCTTCTGGGTCAAAGAATAAACTGCGTTGGCTAAAGTGTCCGCCAGGTCCAAAGAAGAGCTTGGACAAAGCCTGCTGCCTCTCTGAGACACAGGATCCTTCTGCACCTGTTCCATGACAAAGAAAAAGGAGGAGAGAACGGGTGTTAGGTTGGCCAACATCCCCTTCACTCCCAAGAAACCCTTCCTTGAGAGTCTCAGCTCTTTCCTTGGAGAAGTGGCAACATGTACAAACAACCCGAGAGTTAGTAAAAGGGGCATGCCTACATTTAAGACCAGGATCATTTTTGTATCTTGGCTCCATCCATGACAAGCATTTCATGGTGGGAAGGGTGCTGGACGTGCGGTAAGAGGACCTCAATTCAAATCTCAGCTCTATCATTTACTATCTATGTGACCTATTTAACCTCTCTTGAACTTAGTTTA
This sequence comes from Dromiciops gliroides, assembly GCF_019393635.1. Lineage (NCBI taxonomy): Eukaryota > Metazoa > Chordata > Mammalia > Microbiotheria > Microbiotheriidae > Dromiciops > Dromiciops gliroides. The sequence goes on from NC_057861.1 coordinate 97,545,193, forward strand.
CTCATCTGTATAATGAGAGAATTGAAGTAGAAAGCCTCAAAGGTCCATTGTAGGCCTAAATCTATGCTCCTATGACCTCATGCTCTCCAATATTAAAGATTATATGACCAATACATCGTGCCTTAGTTGGTGACAAAGCAGAAACTTTGCTTTGTTCCAAAATAAGGCCTCATGAACACTGGCCCAGTGGCCAGAAGACTGAGCCCAATTCTCCAGTTCATATTCTATACAACTAGCCGTATGAAGAACCTTCTTTTCAAAATAATCCTTTTCTTATCCCTTGAACTGTTGAGATTTGCTGAAGAGCCAAGAAATTTGGCTGATTTGAATAAATTTACATTTATGGCACAAAATTTCAGAGGGGCCCTTGCTGCTTTTCAATAATCCTTCAGTTCTCCTTACTGAATTTGTGACTTGCCCAGGGTTAAATGACATAGCCTTCTTGTACTTAGCACAGTGTCTGTCACATTGTATGTGCTTAATAAATGTTGATTGATGATAGCCAGTATGTATTCAAGATGGAATCTGAACACTCGTGTTCTTCCTGACTCTAACTGCTATTTCAATCTAGGATCACATAGACCTTCAGTAGCCCTGGCTCCTTGTGCTCTTCACTATCTTTAAAGGTGGAAAAATACCTTATATGTTAAAAAAAAAAAGAGTGGAGATTTGTTTTGAACCTTCTTGTCCTCTCTCTACATGGCTCTCACGTCCCCTTCTCTGCAGATGAGCCCCAAATCTACTGCTCTAGCCTCTATGCTGAGATACAGAAGCACCCCCTACTTCCTAAAGCAGGGCTTCATAAATGTTTTCCACTCATGATCCTTTTTTGAAAGAGTTAATACATAACCTTTTACTGTTTCCAAATTTTCTGCAACCCCCATGTTCAGTTACGCAACCCCATCATGACCCACAGTTTAAGGAGCTTTACTCAAAAGGACACCTCAACCTAGAGGCCCCCCAGCACCTGAAACTCAATGTATCCCATACTGAGCTTTTTACAATTCCCTCCCTCCCCCATACTTGTCCCTAATTCTGACATCAATTCAATTTCCTGCTTGAAAACTTTTTTTAAAGAGATTTTTGTAGGGCAATGAGGGTTAAGTGACTTGCCCAGGGTCACACAACCAGCAACTGTCAAGTGTCTGAGGTCAGATCTGAACTCAGGTCCTCCTGATTCCAGGGCTGGTGCTTTATTCACTGTACCACCTAGCTGCCCCTCTAGGTTACTTGACATCTGATTACTATATCTTAACGATTCTCCTCTAGAATATCTCTCAAATCTTTCCCTTTCTCTTCATTCCCATTGCTACCACCCTAGGAAAGTCCTGTTTCCCCTTACCCCCTGCCTTCATTCATTCTCTCCTTATTCCAAATCATCCTTCACAGAACTACTAAATTAATCTTTCTTCTACACTATGGATTTGAACTCAAGTCTTCCTGACTCCACACCTAGTTCTCCATCCATTGTGGCACCAGCTGCCAAATGTTATCTCAGATATCTAATTTACTAATAGACTATTCAAGCTTTATTCCTTCTCCAACATCCAGAACAGGAATCTGTATATAATAGGTACACAATAAATGCTTATGAAACTGAATGATCAAAACTCCTTCTGCAATCCAATCTAGTACACATTTTAAAGTGCCTACTGTGTGAGTCATGCTGGGTATTGGTTAGAACTTGCTCTCAAAAAGCTTACAATAGAGTGAAGGAGAAAAAGACGTGTAAGTATCTGTGCTAGAAGAGGTAGAGAGAAGAGTATAACAGAAAGGTGCTGGAAAGACATCATGGCTAGAATAAGCCAGTTAGCTTGTAGTTATCGATCAGTATGTATTGCTGTACAATCATCAAATTTATATCTAGAAGGGACCTTACACTTTATATATAATGAAACTAAGGATGAAGAAGATTAAATTAATAACCCAATATCAGAGAGTAAATACTGTCACTGGAATTTGAACCAGAACTCCTTGACTCTCAATGCAGTCCTTTTTCCCCATTTCATATTTTGTTCCCTATGTTAGTCTTGTTTCCCCAATGTATTTTAGCTGCTCAAGAGTCAGAGTCAGCTAGAAGGTGCAAGGGATGAAGCACTGGGTCAAGGGTCAGGAAGATCTGAGCTCAAATCCAGCCTCAAACACTTATCAATCCATCAATAAACATCTACCAAGTGCCTACTATGTGTCAGGCAGTGCACTGAGTGCTGAGAATACTAAAGACTAAAGGCTAAAGACAGTCCCTGTCCTCAGGAAGTCTAAAATATAATAGGGGAAATAGCACTCAAACAAATATGTACAAACAAGCTACATGTAGATGAAGTGGGAAATCATTAACAGAGGGAAAGCAATTAAATTTGGAGGAGTTGGAAAAGGCTTCCTGTAAAAAAGATGACATTTTAGGTGGGACTTAAAGGAAGCCAGGGTGGTCAGTGGGTCAAATTGAGGAGGGAGAACATTCCAGGCAAGGGGGATGGCCACAGAAAATGCCTGGAACCAAGAGATGGAGTGTCTTGTTTGCAGAACAGTCAGGATGCCAGTGTCACTGGTTCAAAGTGTATGAGTCAGGGAGTAAGGTGTAAAAATACTGGAGAAGTAGAAGGGAGTTAGGTTATGAAAGGCTTTGAATGTCAAATAGAAGATTTTGTATTTGATACTTGAGGCAATAGGGAACCACTAGAGTTATTGAGTGTGTGTGTGCGTGTGTGTGTGTGTGTGTGTGTGTGTGTGTGTGTGTGTGTGTGTGACATGATAGGAACTGAGCTTTAGGAAAATCACTTTGACCACTAAATAGAGGGTGAATTTGAGTGAGGAGAGATTTGAGGCAGGCAGATCTCCCAGCAGCTATTGTGGTAGTCAAGGTATGAGGGGATGAGAGCCTGAACCAGAATGGTGGTAGTGTCAGAAGAGAAGGGCTCATACAGGAGAGATGTTGCAAAGGTAAAATCTATAGGCTTTGGCAACAGATTTGAAATGAAGGGTGACAGATAGTGGATGCATCCAGGATAACATCTAGGTTGTGATCCCGAGGGACTAAGAGGATGGTGGTGCCCTCTCAAGTAATAAGACAGGGGTATATAGGGGAAGGGAGGGATTAGGGGGAAAGATACTGCATTGAGTTTTGGACATATTCAGCTTAAAATGTCTATTGGATATTGAAGTCAATATGTCTGAAAATTAAAGGTGCCAGATTGGAGGTCAGGAGCAAGGTTAGGATGGTATCTGAGAATTCATGGGAGCTGACAAGATCATTGCCCTGAGTCATAGAGGTAGTTTCTGAGGTATGACTTGAGCATAGGACTTCCTAATTCTAAACTCCAAAACCAGTGCCCTATATCCATCATGCCAGAGGCTAGATGACCACTGGCCCAGGGATGCTGTGTAGATAATATTTCTGGATTGGCTATTAGTTAGATGAGGTGACCTCTGAGGTTCCCTCCAGACCCTCAATTCTATGATAATGTAACAGGAATAAATGAACATAATTTAATGGGGCTAAGTTAAATTGGTCAGAAGAAAAACATACCACAGTTTGGTAACTTCCCCTGCTGTCGAGTCCCATAGATTTCTCTCCCGCTGGCATCCACACACCAGCACAGTCCTCCCTGTTGGCACTGTACAGGCTGGTAGTCTCCATTGTCCTTGCAGGATGGAGTATGGGCATGTCCAAAGCTAGTTGCTGCCAACCTCTCAATCTCACACTTTGTTGGACCTATGGAAAAATCCCATACAATAAAGAGGAAAATTGTGAAAAGAGTTTCAACCTTTGTTGCATTGCACTGGGCAAGATCCTAATTAGGGATAGGAACTGGTTCTGTGCTTTCATTGATATAAGGAATTCCCAGGGAAGAAGAACCACCTTTACTAATCCAGGTAAGTACCTTCTCTGCAATGCATGGTCTTTTACAACATGAAAGGTTTAAGTGATTTACCCAGACTCACATATGTAGTATATGTTACAGGCAAAATTTGAAATTGCATCATTCTGTTATCAAGTTCTATCCAGCACACTTCCTCTGTGGAGTTGTCTTAAAGTACTCAACAAAGGCCTGGACAACTTGGACAAATCCTCTCAACTCTACACCTCAGTCTTCTCATCTCTAAATTGGGGATAACGATACTTGTACTCATTGACTTCCAATGTTAGGGGCAGGAAAGTTCTCTCTAAGTGGGAACTATTAGAGAACTTCAGCCTTACATTTGCTGGAAGCTTTTAAATCTCCAGAGTAAACACCAACCAAAAAGGCAAGAGTCACCAAGCCAGCAATTACTTCCATGTCCCAGTGTTTCTCTTCTGGACCTCCAGAGTAAAAAGATTCATATCTTTCGCCAGCTTATTACTTACATCGGAATCTTCCAGAGATGACTAATTGAACTGCTAGAAACCGTCTCTGAAGGATCCGGTACAGGGTAGTTTCTGTGAAGGTGGAAGCAGGATCCAGGCCAGCAAAAATTGTGTCATAAACTTCATCCAGCAGTAATTCTAATCCTGATGAAGGAGAATACACATCTGAAGACAATCAAAAAGGATCCCCCCCCCCAATTGTCCTAGGCAAAGAGATCCTAAAAAAGATCAAATCTTCAGGGCAACTAGGTGGGGCAGCGGATAAAGCACAGGCCCTGGATTTAGGAGGACCTGAGTTCAAATCCAGCCTCCAACACTTAACACTTACTAGCTGTGTGACCTTGGGCAAATCACTTAACCCCTATTGTTCCACCGAGAGAGAGAGAGAGAGAGAGAGAGAGAGAGAAAGCAATTGAATCTTCTAAGAAGAAATTCTCCTAGGTAGTAAAGGGGCTAGGTGCTCATGTCCATAACACAATCCAGGGCCCAATCAGACCTGGAATTTACTGTTTCTGAATCTTAAAGTTCTTGAGATGACATAGGCTCCTCTATCTGTATTTCTAACACTTTGGGTGTGTCCTGAAAACATCTCAGTTTCTTCCTCCCATTTGTCTTCCCTCAGATTCTCCTGTTTTCAAAATGGATTTTCATTTTCTTCTCTGAGGACAGAAGTTGGGTTTTTCCAAAATATTTGACTGGCAAATAAGAGAATCAAACAGAACAGCTCTCCCAATCTTGCACTTATGCAATTGACTTTTTGAACCCAACTGTAGGGGTTTACATTTATCCTAGTTAAATTTTTAATACAGTCCCACCCTACCCCTTCCCTTACCTGAAGTGTCCTTACCTGTCTCTTCCAGTTCCCGTCCCTGACTGTCAACACAATGGCAATACCCAGAAACTTCTGGGAATCTGGTTCTGAAGGAACTGAATGTCAAGAACACCTCTGGGAACCTAAAATAGAATTTGATTTAAAATCACCATTTCCTAAATTTCAGACCTAATGAGTTTTTACTGAAAAAACAGGTAAAAGAAGTCCAGTATAATGAGATCCTCTTGAGGAGAAGAGTATACCAAATAAATGTTGATTGAATTGGTTTTCATTTTATCTTTACTACAGTAAATCTGTTATTTTCTAATGGGGAAAGAAGGAAGGAAATGATCAAGGTTTCTCCCTTATAAAATAAATCTGTGTCATCTTGCTTAGCACAGACAGAATTACTTATTCATTAGCAGTTTGAGTTAGTTTTCCCCCACAAACATTTCTTGGTAAATCCAACTAGAAACAGATCATGAAAACCTTTGTCACTTGTTTCTGAGTTATACAATAATTCAGGGGGTTTTATGCCTCAGCAAGCTTTGAAAACATACTCTACATGGTACACAGACTCTCATTGCTAAAAAAAATGTTGGGAGCTTCTACCCAAGGAAACTGTAAGATGGAAATTCCATCATTGAAAACATGTAGTGCAAGGGAAAGAGACTGAAAAAGGACTTTGCTAAATTGGTGACACATATGTCTCATTCCAATAATGTCTCATTCCAGTGAGGTTTGACACAAGAGTCATGGCTTTAGTTTTCTTTTTCTTTTTTTCTTTTTCTTTTTCTTTTTTTTTAGTGAGGCAATTGGGGTTAAATGACTTGCCCAGGGTCACACAGCTAGTAAGTGTTAAGTGTCTGAGGCCGCATTTGAACTCAGGTACTCCTGACTCCAGGGCCGGTGCTCTATCCACTGTGCCACCTAGCTGCCCCGGCTTTAGTTTTCTGTAAAGAACAAAGTGACCCAAAGAACCAACCCACAGATCAGAAGCCAAAGGGCTACAGACCCATAAAGAGAAATACTGCACATCTTTCTGTACATTAACAGGTAAGGGGAAACTGTATACTCTCAAAAAAGAAAAAGCCAGCATTAGATTTTCTTTTCATTTGAAACTAAAGATGATACCTTTTACACTAATTCTTCATAATCTATTATCAGGATATATTACATTACATTGTCACAATATGCTGAGGTCTGCTCAGGACCACCACATGCTTCTTTATGGCCCTTTGAGTAACTGGCTTTAATTTCTCAGAGAAGATAGTGCTCCATGTAGCCTTGCCACCTTACTAAGTCACTCCAAAAACATTGTTATGGAAAATTGTACCCAAATTTGTTTCATTGGAGAAGCTTAGGATCATTAAAAGACCTTGGCAATTTCCCAAAGTAGAGCTACTTCACTCTTCCCCTGTGCAATTTTAATTCCAGGTCCAATTAATTTTTCATTTGTAGCATCTATGCAAGATATCCAAGAGATATATGGGTGGATGGATGGATGGATGGATGGATGGATGGATGGATGGATGGATGGATGGATGGATGGATGAATAAGTAGATAGACAGATAGATAGATAGAAACATATAGAAAGGAAGGAAGGAAGGAAGAAATGCATGAATGTACTTACATACATATGTATACATAGTAATGGAGGTGCTTTTTAAGCTGTCCATCCAATTATGCATTCATCACCTTTGTTTCCTGTGTGAATGACCTATGAATCCCATTTAGGAGGACCTGTAACATTTCAGGGCTTGATGTAATCAACACAATGTCATCTACCAACAAGAGCATGTGGAGGACTTCACCATCCATGGGGAATTTCTCTTTAACTTGGACTCTTGGCTGAATTTCCTCTGTGACGCTGGCAAATACTTTTAGCAAGCTCTCTAAGTTTTTTGCCTCTGTGACATCCATGAAAGCCAAAGGATCAAAGGATTTTATATTTAGAACTGGAAGGTAACGCAGAGGCCATCTAGACCAACCGCCTAATTTTATAGAAGAGGAAACTAAGGTCACACAGGTAAAATGCTTTAGAGACAGGATTTGAACCCAGGTCCTTCAATATTGGCAGCTGGGTGGCACCGTGGGATAGAATGCTGGGCCCTGAATCAGGAAGACCTTAATTCAAATTTAGCCTCAGATTCTCACCAGCTGTGTGTGCACCTGGACAAATTACTTTATCCTGTATGCCTCAGTTCATCATCTATATAATGAGCTGGTGAAGATGGAAGCCACTCCAGTATCTTTGCCAAGAAAATTCTAAACAGTGTCACAAAGAGTTGGGCATGACTGACTGAACAACAAACAAAAACCTCCCAACATTAGCTGTACACTAATTCAACATTTTATTTATATAAAATTGAGAAACAATGTTGTTTAGTGGATAAAGGACTAGCTTTGGAGACATAAATACCTGGGTCCAAGTCTTGCCCATGACATATGTTAATGTTACAATTGGCTGAACTTTTCAGTGCTTTATGCATCTGTCAAAGACTATTAAGTTATAGACACTGATGTCAGTCTGCATTAGTACAAGGTGTTCCCGTAATGAGAGACCCTAACCCCAAGGAAATCACAGTTCCAGACCAAAACTTCACCCATAAAATTATGATGTGAAAGGGTATGCCTACATAAAAGGAGAAGAGGAGATATGTAGTTTACAATAACAGCCATAATATTTATTGTTGTTCTATGTATTGTTATAATAGAATGCAAGTTTAAGGTACTATTGTATCAATATGTCAAGGACCTATGATTTGTACATACATACAAATCTATGTATCATTAGGGCCTGAGTCCAGCCTCTACCCATTATATCATGTTGTCCCTCTATACTAATAAATGAAATGCATTTTGAATAAATTTAGCATTTTATGACAATGATAATAAAAGTAATAATGATAATTTAGATATGGATAGAGGAGAAGAGACAGAGATTGAGAGAGGGAGAGGGAGAAGAAGGAGGAAAGGGAAGTGGGGAGGGAAGGGAAGTGGGGGGGAAAGAGAGGGAGGGAAAGAGAGGGGACGGAAACTGGGAGGAAAGAGAGAAGGAAGGAGGGAAGGGAAAATTATGCATTCCAGATAAAGCAACTCAGCTGCCTCCAAGGTGTAGGACATCCAAATGTCAAAAGAAGGTGTTTTTAAACAGAGGGATATGGAGGAGGAGAGCTGGCATGTTTTGAGGTTTGGAGGTGGGAAGAGGACCATAGGTATGGCACAATGAGGTGAGAGGTCAGGAGATTTACCTAACTAGACTAGAGAATACAGGCTTACAAGAAGATAGTGGTCAGAAAAGAAGTCAGTTGTGTAGGGTATCATTCATTCATTCAAACATTTATCAAGTCCCTATTATATCAATGAAGGAAATGATGTAGTAGAAAGAAGGGCAGTCTTGGAATCAGGAAGACCTGCATTCGAATCTTTTGCCTGATATATATTAGCTGTGTAATCATAGATAAGTCATCAAATTTCTTAGGTCCCTAGTCAACTCTCTGAGACACACTAAACTCCAAAGGGAATCGCTGATTTGAATAAATAAAAGCAATTTCCACATTGGAAGTTTCCCACTCCAATGAAATCACAGATCCAGGATCCCCCAAAAGTCAACCCCTGTTGCTAGGGCCAGACAAAGATACCCAAGCTTCAGATGACTAATCATAGAAGCACAGACCATTAGTTCTAGAAGGAAACAATCATCTAACCCAATCCCTTTATTTTCCATGAAACTTAGTGAGGCCCAGAGAGGGGAAATGATGATGGTAACAAAGCTAGCTTAATTATCAGAGCCTGGACCTCTGTTTCCCAAACCAGAACTTTTGAGTACAACTTCATTGCCTCTCTGTCTTTAAATAGAATAATCAGGATTCAGCTGAAATGAGGCCTGTTGCTAAGGAAATCAGAAAGAGGCTGGCTGCCAAGGGCACTAAATGAGGCTGCAGAACAGTTGGTTCATGCAGTTCATTAAGGTTAAAGTAATGGGGTCTGGTCAGCTATAAGATATTTATGGTGAGAGTTGAGACAGTGTTGTTGGGAGACTCAAATAAAATATGGGTTGTCAACTTTAAAGTGCTATGTAAATGTCAAGTATTCTTGCTAAAGAGATGCCTGAGACTCACAGAGGTTCCAGAAGCTGCACACAAAAGTCAAAGGACCATGGCACCAATTCCTTCTTTGATATTAACTACATGAGTTATTTTGGGCAAGTTATAAACTCCCTAGCCGTCAGTCATTGTTGTTTGTTGATGTTGAGGTGTTTCGGCTGTGTCCAACTCCCCTGACACCATTTAGGGTCTTCTTGGCAAAGATATGAGAGTGGTTTGCCATTTCCTTCTGCAGCACATTTTACAGATGAGAAAACTGAGGCAGGGTAAAGTGACTTGTCCAGGGTCACACAGCTAGTAAGTGTCTGAGATCAGGATTTTGTTTCTGTTCTACAAACCGAGCCAGGTATAAAGCTTAACTTTGGAGGAGTGGTTGTGGAAGCTCACTCCAGCCTGAAATCATGAAGCTTTCTATTTTAATCTATTATTATTGCTAACTAGGTGAAACCAGTCTTTATACCCAGACCTTCTAATTACAAGTCCTGGCCTTTTCCCATTATATCACATAAATATATATATATAGTGCTTTGAGGTTACCAAGTGCTGTGTGCATTTGTTATTCACGATGTGATTCAGTTCCATATAAATACAGCTTTGATTTTACTCACTCTTAGTGAGCCTCAAGAGATGAAGTTACCTTGTCCTAGCCAGAAAGTGTGAAATGCAGGACTGAAGTCTAGGTCTTCCTTCCTCAAAGCCCAATGCTATTTCCACAAGGAATAAGTTCAGAATTGAAGTAGGAAATACTTAGGGAAAACTACCCTTAAACATGCATCCAGTGAAACAGAAGCTCTGAGTGGGAAAACAAACCTAGAAATGGCATGATGTCCCCTTCTGACCTGGTTAATTACTGCCTTCCATTGAACCTTGGGCCATGCAATGGCCAACCACTTCAAAAGCTTCACTTGCCAAAATTACTGCTTGCTATGTTTGGCTTCCTCGAATTACATGTCTATTCCTACAGCCTCCTACCTGAAGAAAACTTTATTCCAGAAGATATTGCTATAAAGTATCACATTTCATGGAGGAATGTATCTATATTGATATCTGTGTATAGACATCTGTGTATAGGTAACAATATAGATAGACCCTCACATATATATATATATATATATATATATATATATAACTGATGTAGATAGACATACAAGCATATAAAGAGATATGGATATATAAATACAGATATAGTTTTTTTGTTTTATTTTATTTTTTACTCTACCAATTATGGTAGAGGCATTCTAATTCCTGTGCTGCTCCCTAGTGGATGTAGGCAGAAAGTGTCTCTAGACAAGACTAGGTACAGAAGCTATCTTTATCCAAGTCATCAATCAATCAGTCAATCAATCAACATTTATCAAATGCTTACTATGTCTCAGGTACTGTGTTAAGCTCTGGGGATACAAAAAGAGGCAACATATGATCCCTGGCCTCAAGGACGTTACATCTTAATGGGGGAGACAACATGCTAACAAATATTGACAAAGCAAGGCATATGCAGGATGAATAGGACATAATTGATGATAATAAGAAGGGTTAAAGGAGACTTCACATATAAGGTGGGATTTTACTTGAGAGTTAAAGAAAGGGGGCAGCTAGGTGGCGCAGTGGATAAAGTACCGGCCCTGGATTCAGGAGGACCTGAGTTCAAATTTGGCCTCAGACACTTGACACTTACTAGCTGTGTGACCCTGGACAAGTCACTTAACACTCATTGCCCCACAAAAAAGAGAGAGAGAGTGTTAAAGGAAGCCAGGAAGGTCAGTAGCTTAAGTGGTCATCCCACAATGGAAAGGACTTTAGAGGTTAGTAAAGCTCTAAATTTATAGCATAATTAGAAGCCAGAAAATAATTTTTTATTAGCCCACATTCTGCTAATAGGATAGGGATTTGTCTGAAAGTTGCTATGTGCTTCCAAAACTAGTTCTTATATTGGTCTACTGCTAGGACCAATTTAAGTTCAGTGGGCAAAATACATATTACCTCTCCATGTCTCAGTTTCCACATCTGTGAAATGGGGATAAAAATATGTTACTTATAAGCTTTTTCAGCTTGTCATGAGAATCAAATGAGATTTTGGATACCAAAAAACTCTTTTCAACAATAAAACAGGTTATAATAAATGGAGGCTATTATTAATATTCAGTGAAATTGACTGCCACATAGATAAACCTTGTATTAGATTTCAAATGTTAGAGTGAAAATGGACCTTAGAGGTCAATTATCTAATCTCTTGCTATTAGGGATGAGAAAACAGAGGTCTAAAGAGAAGTGACTTGCTTGAGATCATATATTTCCCTTGAGGATAAAACACAAACTCCTTAGTCTTGCATTTAGAATCTACCACAGTTTGCCTGGGGCAGCTAGGTGATGCAGTGGATAGAGTGCTGGGCCTGAAGTCAGAAGACTCATCTTCTTGAGTTCAAATCTTACTAGCTGTGTGATCCTGGACAAGTCACTTGACCCCGTTTGCCTCAGTTTCCTCATCTGTAAAATGAGATGAAGAAGGAAATAGAAAAACACTCCAGTATCTTTGCCAAGAAAACCCCAAATGGGGTCACAAAAAGTTGGACATGACCGATTGAAAAGCAACAATTCATAATGGAAGCTGAGTAATGCTATATTGCCTAATCTTTAGGTCTAGGGCCATGCCTAAAACCTACAGCCAAAAAAAGTGCAGGTGACTACCATGAGATGTTTAGAGATGACCTAGGCAGCCTGTTTTTTGATGTACACTCCCCCTACCTGTTGTAGCTATGAACCAGGTCAAAAATCATCATGTCTGTAGTGTTGACGAATTTGCACTGGACTGGCATAAACTCTCCATCAGATGAACACTGAGGAGGTGACTTTTCTCCCACACCATGAAGGATGCGGCGGTTTCTAATCTCACAGCTTCCTGGACCTGTTGGGAAATTTTCAGAAAATATTAAGTTGTAAATAGGTATATGCTTGAAGTCAAATATATAAATAATTACATACCCTCTATATGTGATAGTATGGCACAATGTAAAAAACAACAAACAAAAACAAAAATTGATGAATATCTACACTGAGAGAGAACAATCCACATATTCATTCATTAGGATCCTGACTATATTTTTATCATCAGTCAAATATTGAATGTCTATCAGTTTAGGAAAGTTAATTTAAGTAAGATGTTTTTCTTCAATCAAGGTAATTTATTGAGCATTCCCAAATAAAGAGATGTTTGAGTTTTTACAATTTTATAATGTGTTGAAATATGTCTGGGGTATCCGAAAAGTCTTAGTGCAGTTAGCTTAACATTGCACTGAGACTTTTGGGACACTCTCCATTTCGAGTATTACTAGAAAACCATTCTCACTCAGTATTATACTGCCATAAAAACAATTCTGATTTCAAAATAACGAAACAATTAACCTTTAAAATTGAAGTATTAAATGTAAGCCTACTCAGTGTAAGATGCTAAAAACCACTCACATCGTGTTGGCTTCCCCCGCTGCCGTGTCCCATACACTTCCATTCCTTCAGAATCCACACACCAGCACTGGACCATTCCCAGGTCACATTGTACCAGCTCATATTCTCCTGAATCTTGACACTGAGGGAGGTAGGATGTGGCAGTGCTATTGATATAGCTGCTTACCAAGATCTGCTGTTTTTGGAGCTGGCAAAAGGACAGGCCTATACAACCAAGAAACCAGTTGTTAGGAGAAAGAAAAGGACATTAATAAAAATACTTAGATGAAGCCATTATGCGCATTTTACAGATAAAAGTTAAATAACTTTTCCAAGACCATGCAATTAATGTTGTTGTTCAGTTGTTTCTGTGGTTGTGTCTGATTCTTCATGACCCCATTTGGGGTTTTCTTGGCAGAGATACAGGAGTGGTTTGCCATTACCTTCTCCAGCTCCTTTTACAGATGAGAAAACTGAGGCAAGTAGGGTTAAGTGACTTGCCCTTACACAACCAGGAAGTGTCTGAGGCTATATATATTTTTTTTTTAGTGAGGCAATTGGGGTTAAGTGACTTGCCCAGGGTCACACAGCTAGTAAGTGTTAAGTGTCTGAGGCCGGATTTGAACTCAGGCACTCCTGACTCCAGGGCCGGTGCTCTATCCACTGCGCCACCTAGCTGCCCCATGAGGCTATATTTTAACTCAAGATGAGTATTCCTGATTCCAGGTCCTGTGCTCTATCCACTGCACTGTGGTGCTACCCCACTCAATGATAAAATATGGCAAAGCTAAGACTACAAAGTCTCTTTACTTCACATCTGCTATGTGAGCAAATGCGAGATGAAGTAAGCTTACCTTAACCCATCATGAGATCTTTGGGTTTTTGAGTTAGGGAAAAAGGTAATCTGGGAAAATGTTATTATATATGTGGTTTGATGTAGTGATTTTAATCCCTTTGAATTTTTTAGTTGTATTGTGTGTGTGTGTGTGTATGTGTGTATGTTTTGTTGTGTTTTGGGTCACTGTAGTTATAGAATTCATTGACGTCTAAAGTAGTTTTGCAGCAATAAAGTTTTCACTGTCCCCAAGAATTCTGATCCAATGATGTTGGCTTCCATGCTGTTCCTTGAATTCAATATTTCATTACTAGATATGGAGTATTTTCACTCATTGTACAACATATTTGGAACTCTCTCCCTCCTGGCTTCTCTGGCTTTCTTCAAGTCTCAGCTAAAGTCTGACCTTTTACAAGAAGTCTTTCCCAGTCCTCCTTGATCTTGGTGCCTTCACTCTGAGACTATCCCCAATTTATCTTTTACACGTCTTGTTTGTACATAGTTGTTTGTCATCTCCCCCATTAGATTGTGAGCTCCTTGAGAGTAGGGGCTGGTTTTTGCTCTCTTTGTATCCCCAGAGCCTGGCCCAGTGCCTGGTACATAAAATAAGTATTTGCTGATTGACTACTGATTCCTCACCAGTTTTCTGATGGTTGGCACCACAGTGATTGAGAGCATTCATAAGGCCTAAGCAGCACTCGTGAATTCTCTGGATCCTTTAGGTAAACAAAGGCGAGTCAAGCAAAATTGTTTTCCATCTAGATCTAGTCTTTCCTGACTCTTCCATAGCCTGGTGGGCCTATGTTATGTTCTGTTCCTGAAGGAAGGGATCATGGAATCATAAAGGATTGGGAATGGATAGGATCTTAATCTAATTACCCTCATTTTACAGATCAGAAAACTGAGGGCCAACAAAGGAAAATGATTCATCTAAGATCACACAGGGAGTAAGTAATGGGTTTTTTCCCAGTGTCTCCTCATCCTTTTGTAAAAACCAAAAGATGGACTCTCCTTGAATCATGACCCAAACAGTGAACAAAATACTATTTTAATGCCTCATCATGCTTTTTTTGTATATGGCCTAAATTCAGGTCCATAGAGTGGGATAAGGCAAAGATTTTGTAGACTTGCACTAGACTTGCTTATCTGTATTATTTAGGAGTCAGGATATATGACTTCAAACCCTACCTGTCTCATTACCTAGCTGTGTGACCTTGGGCAATCTAACTTTTCATTCTCATCTCTTTCATTTATAAGATGAGAAAATTGAGATGGGGAGAAGAAGCAAACTATTCTTTCCAGCAGCTAGATGGTACAGTGGATAGAGTATCAGGCTCAGAGTCAGAAAGACTCATCTTGCCAAATTAAAATGTGGCTTCAGACACTTACTAGCTCTGTGTCCCTGGGTGAGTCATTTAACCCTGTTTGCCTCAGTTTCCTCATCTGTAAAAATCAGCTGGAGAAGCAAATGGCAAACCACTCTAGTATCTTTGCCAAGAAAACCCCAAAAGGGGTCACAAAGGGTCAGATATGACTAAAAAGATTGAACAAAAACATTCTTTCTAGCTCTGTGATTTTGCAGTAGGACTATCGGGGTCATTGTTCAATGTATTCACTAGTATCAGGGCTGTTTCTAAGGGATCAAGGGGTATAGTACCATCTCCCTAGTGGTGTGAACAGTGTCAAGCAAATCATATTGAATCTCCCTGGAGTAACCTCTCCCAGCATTTGAATAATGAGGTGACACCAGCTACATAAAACAACCAACAATCTTGATGGGAAATGAAGTTGTGAAAGGACACCCCGGGGGATGGGAGATTGGTGAAATGAGGAAGGTGAATATGGTGGTGAGGTAAGAAGGTGGAAGAGGATTGTCATCAAGGGAACTCATGTAGAGGAGTAATTAGGCTTGTTCTACTTGTCCCCAGAGGGAAGGGATTTGGAGAAATGAGCTGAAGGGCTAAGGGCTTTGGCTCCATGTGAACACAAACTTAACAGTGATTGCTGCCCAATAGTGGGAAAGGTTCTTCTACTAGGGGTAGTGATTTTCCTGTCAATGAAGATGCATGAACAAAAGATGTGTGACCATCAGTCAGAGATGTCTTAAAGGATATCTCTGCTTGGGGACTGAGAGTCTTTCCAATTCTGAGATTTTCTTTTGACTCTCCAACTTCCAATTCTGTGGTGATATTGGGTGGGCAAGCTCACTTTAGCATGCCATAGGTGAGATTTGAACCTAGGTCCTCTGATTTAAGAGTCGGTGTTCTTTCTAGTGTACCACATGCACCATTTAAACGGCCCACTAGCACCTAGCACAATGTTTTTCTCATTATAGGCATTGAACTGATGAATGAAATACCATGTGTTAGAATGAATATCTGATATTACATGTAGTCCTTTTCACATTAGATCTCTGTTCCCAAAGCCCCTAAGCATGTAGACTCCCCATCTTCCATTTAGACACAGCTCAGGCACTGCCTTCTGCATGACATTCTTCCTGATTTCTGCCACTTCTGGTACCCTCCCTCCCAATGTACTTTGTATTTTACTACTTTGTGTGTATGGATGTATATGTACATGTCTACGTTTACAGTGATTATATTTTATATGTGGTTCTTGTTCCCTCTCAATAGAATGAAAGACCATTGTGAGTTGGGATAGTTTCATTCTTTGTACTTGTACCCCCAGAACCTATCATAGTGCCTGACACATGGCAAGCACTTGATAAATACTTGTTGATTGACTGATTAGAGTGAAAAATGGAAAATTCCTATTATTGTTTGATTTATTCTCTTTCCACCTGTTATGATCCTGCTTTCATACTTACAGGCGGCTGGCAATCCTGCTTGCCTACTCCCTGGTACTTCTTTTCCTTCAGCATCCACACACCAGCATGAAAGGCCATCATTGTTGCATTGTGCATTCCTAGAGGGGGAAAAGCATGATAAAGTGGAATGTTCTTCTCAGGTCTCAATGAGACGAGAGCAGTTGTCTTGTCTTTGGCTTTTATTTTTAAATATTCAAGTTGAAGTAAAAATTCCTTCACAGCACTATGGAGAGACAGATAAACAGAGTGGAGGGAAAGAGAGGGAATGTTACACAAAGAAAGGAGAAAGGAGGGAAGAGGAAGAGAAGAGAGGATTTCTATTCTATTCCATATGGGGGGTGTATACACATATATATTTGTGTGTTTATATGCATATATATATGGTATGTGTTTATTTGGTATACATGCATACATATATGTATGTATACATATAGAGAGACAGACAAAGAGACAGAACAGAGGTAGATGGAGACAGACAGAGAAAGACAAAGGAAGAGAAACAGAGAAGAGAGGAGAGGAGTGTGAGAGAAGGCAGTAACTCTAGCAAGGTTTCAAATTGGATAGGAGAAGAAAGAGGAATGGAGGAAAAGGGAAGGGAAAAAAGATGTAATGGGAACAATATGTAATGGAGAGAACATTGCATGGGAATCAGGAGATACAAATTCTTTCTTTGGTTTTAACATTGATATTTTCCAAAGGTTTCTCATTGGCCTTGTTCTTTTCTCTTTACTATACCATATTCTCTCCCTTGGTTATCTTTCACTCAGCATGGCTTCAACTACACAAATCTCTCTCTCATCTCCCTCTATCTGTGTGTGTATGTCTGTCTGTCTGTGTGTATGTCTGTCTCTCTGTCTCTCTCATTCTCTGTGTGTCGTTCTTTATCTCTTAATCATATATCATTAAATTATGTAGTCTTGGCAACTTTAACTCCACAAACTATGACATGCATCATCATATCTCAATTCCTACCCTGCTGGGCTTAACAAAAGAAACTAAAACTTTGGTAAGACCAAAAATTATTTTTTCATTAAAGTCAAGTTTATTTTGTAAATGTTGCTGATGATTCCAGAGAAAACTGCAGCTGTACTAGAGCAGCACCAAGATTGGGAATCTGGCCCATCCATGTGGCATCTGGAATCCTAACCTGATAGTTGTAGATTCATGGAATACTGATTTTAGAGTTAAAATAAACTTCAGGGATGATTGAGTTCAAATCTCTCATTTTTTTTTCTGATCAGAAAAACAAAGCCCCACAGAGAAGTGACTTGCCTAAAGTCACATGGTAAATGGTAAAAGAGAGACTAGAACTCAGATCTTCTGGCCCAGAAAGTCACGGACCTTACATAAGAACAGTTCACATTTCTACAAAGCAGATTACCCCTCTCCCAGACCAGCCACTGGACTCCTTTCAGAAGGAATAATTTGACATATTTTAGGATTATTTTTCAGAATTCTATTCTGAAATTTTATGAGAATCATTTTTTATAAATATGAGTATTGAATTTCCCTCTCAAAAGTCCATGTGCTTGATAGATCTCCACTAATACTCCTGTAGTAAAAGATCCTGATCAATCCAGATTATATACCTCTACCTTCCTCTCAAGCAAAGTATTTTGTTAATTAGTGGGGCTTAGCCCAGAGGACCAGTGATTAGGTGATCCATGTAGGACACTGTTTCCCAAGAAGTATAGGGCATAGAATCCTTGTTGAGAAGTGCTAACAGAAAATGTGGATATGTTGCTTATTAAATGTCTCACCCATTTTAGACTCAATAAAATGAGTTGGCTGCCTGATCCTATCCCTAGTTTCAACTCTACCTAAGCACCCAGTGGAGTACATGGAAATAGCATTTGATTTGGAGGAAGGGGGCCTGGATTCTAATCCCAGCTCTGCTACCAACTAGTAGTTACTTTGGGCAAGTCACTTTACCTCAATGGTCCTCAGTTTCTGATGGGTAAAATGAAGTGGAACAGATTATCTCTAATCTTTTTAAATTTTTAATTAACAATTTAATTAATTATTTTAATAAATAGTTTTATTTAATTATTTTTTGTTTGCTTGTTTTGCCCTTAACTCTTATAATTAGCCCCACTAATTAACAAAATACTTTGCTTGAGAGGAAGGTAGAAGCATAGAATCTCCTATAAAAAGCCATGCTACAGCACATCCCTCAATGCCTGGCTCTCTATATCCTCCCCCCAAGCTTCCACTCTCCTGTATACATATATACTTCACTTTAATAGAAAGAAAATAATTCAAAGAAAGTTTTGTTGATCTGAATGAAACTGATGGGGATGTAGACAAGGCAGGGGGAAGGAGAAGTTTCTTTTTTATTACTTATGAAAAAAAAATTGGTTAGCACTTTTCATAAATAGAAAAGAAATGTAAATAAACTAAAAATGCATTGAATGCTAAATTGTTGGAGCACTTGTGGAATTATGGAATATGGAAATAATAGAATATTATTGGCAACCATATGAAACATAGGAAGAATTCAGAGAAACATGGTATGATTTGCATGAACCAATGCAGACAGAAATCAGTAGAATAAAAAAAATTATACTGTAGATGTAATATCTATGATAACAGCAATGAAAAAAAGCAAAAAAAGAAGTCAAAGGCAGACTTTGGTCCCAGACAACATGTAATGAAATACATTTCTTTCTATTACAGAAGATAGTCAAGGGAGCAAGTGGTAAAACATTATATATACTGTCAGATGTATTCACTGTATTTCAGATATTTTTCTTTGTTGTATATATATATATGTATATATATATAATCTTTCACTTTGTATATATACATATGTATATATATGAAATCTCTCACTTTCTCAAAGAATAATAATAGCAAACATTTCTATAATACTCACTATATTGCAGGTACTGCGTTAACCACTTTATGATTATCATATTATCTGATCCTCACAACAACCGTGGAAGGTATGTGTTATTATTATCCCCATTTTACAGATAAGGAAACTGAGTCAAAAGGAACTTAAGTTAGTTGCCCAAGTTCACACAGGTAATAGGTATCTGAGGCTATATTTGAACTCGGGTCTTCCTGATTCCAGACCCAGCGCTCTATCCACTGTGCCATCTGGCTGTCCCCAAAGAAGGGTAGGAGAGACATTTTCTAATCTCCTCTTTATGGACAAACTCAATTATTCTAATTACACTGAGTTCACTTTTTAATTACACTGAGTGGTTCCATTTATATTGTTGTTTTGTTGTTCAGTTGTTGCAATTGTGTCTGACTCTCAGTAACCCCATTTGAGGTTTTCTTGACAAGGATACTGAAATGGTTTGCCTTTTCCTTCCCCAGCTCATTTTACAGATGAGTAGACTGAGGCAAGCATTGTTAAGTGACTTACCCAGCTAATAAACTAATAAGTGTCTGAGGTCGAATTTGAACTCAAGAAGATGAGTCTTCCTGACTCCATGCAGGCACTGTATTTACTATGTCACCTAGCTGCCTCATATTGTTGTAGTCATTGAATTTTTTTCCTGATTCTTTAAAGAGTTAGACTCAAGCCTGTTACAAATATATTCCAGTTTAGTACAAGCAGACCTTCTTTTACAGGTCTCATTCACTCTGTATCAGTTCATACAAGTCTTCCCATACTGCTTTGAATTCTTCATATTCATCATTTTGTACAGTGTTGTTGTTATCATTCAGTCATGTCTAATTCTTCATTGATCCCATTTGGCATTTTCTTAACAAAGATACTGTAATAGTTTGTCATTTCCTTCTCCAGCTCATTTTACAGATGAGGAAACTGAACCAAACAATTAAGTGACTTGTCCAGGGTCACACAGCTAGTGAATGTCTGAGGCCAGATTTGAACCCAGAGAGAGGAGTCTTTCTGACTCCAGGCCTGGCATTCTATCCACTGGGCCACCTAGTTGCTTCCAATTTTTTCTTAACCATTACATATTATTATGAGAGGGTTCAATTCTGTGTCTGTGGGGGAAGGGAGACACAGACATGACTAAGAGGAGAAATGATACAGAGGAAAGAGCCCTGGCTCTGAAAACAGAGAACTGGGTTCAACTCCCCCTACTGACACTTACTACATATGTCAATTTGGGCAAGTCACTTAATTTCCCTGAGCCTCAGTTTCTTCATCTGTAAAATGAAAAGGTTTGACTAGATGGTCCCTTATAGCTCTGTGATCTTTGATGCAAGAAGGAAAGGTATCAGCAATTTAGTATTTTTAATGTTACTAAAGACCAAGAAACAAAGGAGGTACCCACTGATTGGGAAATGTCCAAACAAAGAGTGTCATATTCATAAAAGAACATTACTACACTGCAGCTGGTACACTGGATAGAGTGCTGGACCTGTAGTCAGGAAGACATGAGTTCAAATCAAAGCTGTTGTATACACACATATTTATGGGTATGCATATATGCATGTATGTACATATGTATGTGTATATATGTCATATACAGTTGACCTGCTATTTTGGTGGAATTATGTTTTTTCGTCTTTTTTCTCTTTGCTAAAATGGAGGAGAGATAGGAGGAATAAACACAGAAATAAAGGCAATATAAAAAGAAATATCAATATAATTTTTAAAATATAAATGGACGTGCTAAATAAGTTGGTGCTATGAAGACACTGGTGGGGATGGAAGGAGCATTATAATCTTTCAATAATCCAATATTCAGTTGTGGCAAAAGCTACTTTGTAGGTTTGGTGACCTTAGGACAAGTCATTTAACCCTTCTGAGACTCAATTTTCTCATCTATAAAATGAGGCAGTTAAGTTGAATTATCTTTAAGGTCCTTTTCAACAACAACCACAACCACAACAAAAACCTTATGGTCCCATAAAGACCTAAAATGTAATCATCTCATTCAGTTTTTTTTATAGTAATGATTGTTAAAAGTTTGTTAAGAAAAGAAGGAAAAATAGTTATTAAAACAAGGTCTTGCAGATGATTGCAACAAGTATCCATCCATGCATTCTCCCTTCCCCCATTTATTAGCATTTATGGTGGAGAGTCATTAATACTTGACTTGAGTCACCAGGCTTTTAGATACACAATTGGTTGCAGCATCTTTTTAAAAAACATATCATGGGAGCAGCTAGATGGCGCAGTGGATAGAGCACCGGCCCTGGAGTCAGGAGTACCTGGGTTCAAATCCGGCCTCAGACACTTGACACTCACTAGCTGTGTGACCCTGGGCAAGTCACTTAACCCCAATTGCCTCACTAAAAAAAAAAAAACAAAAAAAACCCAAACAAACAAAAAACATATCATGGGGCAGCTAGGTGGTGCAATGGATAAAAACACCAGCCCTGGATTCAGGAGGGCCTGAATTCAAATCTGTCCTCAAACACTTGACACTTACTAGCTGTGTGACTCTGGGCAAATAACTTAGCCCTCATTGCCCTGCAAAAAACAAAACAAAACAAAACATATCATTAGACTATCTAATCACCTTACCGAAATCTGCCATCTTCTAAGCACTGGGGGACGTAATCTTCTTTCTTAAGGAATGCTTCTTTCCTCTGAAGTTCACAAGGACGTAAGGGCTGTGAGTCTACTTCATATTCTATAAGAAAACAAGAGCCTTGTTAGTAGGAAATACAGACAGAATTCATAAAATCCTGACTAATAAGGAAGTCAAAAATAAATTTGAACCAAAAACAATCATTAAATAAAGAAAACCACTCTGAAGTTTTAGAGAAATACAAAAAAGGTGGAAAGTCTCCTGGATTTCGAGCCAGAAAACTTGAGTTCAGATCCTGGCTCTGTGACTTATTTATTGCCTGAGTGACTTCAGAATAATCACTTAACTTCTCTGGGACTCAGTTTTCTAACCCTCCTTTAATAAATTGTCAGGAATATTGCCTTGATACTTTCATTCTATTATTTTTCATTAATTAGTCCTTTGTACAATTAAATTTAGTCACGTTTGTTTTTTTATTGTCCAGTTACTTGATAAAAGTTTATTTTGTAATCTTTAAAATGGAAACAGAGCAGACCAGGGGTTCTAAATATTTTTGGTATTACAGACACCTTTGGCAATCAAAGGAAACCCATGGACCCCTTCTCAGAATGATGTTTGTTACCTACATTTGTAACTGAAGAAAATGCCCAATTTTAGGAAGAGATTAATAAAAATATAGAATTTTCCCCCATCCAACTTCACAGACCCCTTTGAAATCTATCCAAGTATCTATGAACTCTAAGTTAAATACCCCTCCTCTAAACTAATTCCTGTTTGACATACTTAGTCCAACCACTGCACAAAAGCATTTAGTATAATTCTTACCCACTACAGTTCCCCTGAAAAGCTACTATATATCTTCCACTTTGGCACTTAAAGAAATCAGTGGACAAACTTACCAAAGATATTGCCTAATGCTGTGCTGGCAAGACACAGCAGACTGCCCAGAAGCAGCCCCACCATTTTCCAAGGAAAGTGTTTTCCCCTTCCTTGGATAAAGGGAATGAAGCTTAATCCAATCTTTCCTCCATGAACCTTTTATATGACTGCTGCTGTTCCTGACTCATTGACACAGTGGGCACTTAAACACCATTGTTATTTTTTCACCCAATCATGAGAAATGACCCCCACCTGTCTCCTCCACAAGAGCTCCCACCATTTCAGCAAGGCACTCAGGCAGCTAAGGAGCTGAAACACTTGACACAGGCTAAGAACCATGGCCTCACAAAATGAATGCCAAGGACATAGTAGTCATTGAGTTCATTTAGCATTTTATGTGAGCCTCAGAACAACCCTGTGAGGTATGTCCTTTGGTCATCTCCATTTGACAGAAGAAGAATCTGAGCTTCAGAGATTGTCCATGATTGTCCATGATTACTGCCTGTCAGAGGCAGTATTTGAAGCTGGTATCCCTGATTCTATCCTATATGCCACACAGGCTCTCTAGGATATAAAGCAAGGTAGAAAGAGAATGAAAAAATATGTGTATAATAAGGGCAGAGGCAGCATGTTGTAATGAAGAGTCAACCTCAGAGCAGGGTAAGGCCTAAGCTCAGTTCCCATCTTTGACACATGACTGTGTGACCTTGGGCAAGTTACTAACCTCCTGTGGTCTAGACAACTCTTTAAGAGAACGTGCAATGGTAATGGCAGTTGTCTACACCAGGAATTCCCTATCCCATTGAAATCATAGGACCAGTCACCTACTCCTTATGTGTAATAAGTAAGGTGAACTAGAAAACCTAATTCTGGGATACAAATTTGACCAAATACGTATATTATTGAAACTTGGTGGCATGGAACTCATAGCTGGAATAAATAAATAAATATGTATATGTGTGTGTGTATATATATATATATATATATATATGCATACATGTATATATAGGTATGTAAATGGATACACCTACACATATGTATACATGAGCACACAAGAATGTGCATGCATACACACATAGAGACAGAGATACGTGTATGTTCATATACATATCTGTATAGAAACACATGTACATGTATATATATGTGTGCAGTCATATATGGTATGCTTGCCTAATATCTCACTAGTTAAGATAACTCAACAAATCCTATGTGACCTTTCTGCTTTTCTTTTTCCAAGATATTGCTCTGCATAATTGAATTTATTCTTCAATAGCAACTATAGTATCCATCACTTTTAGCTTCAGGCTTACTCGATACCTTCAGCTGAAGTAATGTTATACTCTCAAAAAAAGGTGATTACTTTGATTCAAAGTTAGCAAAAGTCTCCCCAACTCTCTGGTCCTTTGTAGAATTATTCTTCCTCTTCTACCTCTTAGCAATAAGTGACAACACAGAGAAATATTTTCTATCTTCTCAGCAGAAAATCATAATATAGATAAGAGTACATTATCTTGATTCTTACTTTCTGCAGCAAGGCATAATAGAAAGTATAATACAGTCTATTTATTGCTTCTTCCTAGTACTCTAGGGTCTCATCCAACCAATATTCTTGACAAGTGACAATACTGAGAAAGAATTAAAGTCTCTTTTTAACACCATATTGAAATCTATTCTTTTACCTCTTTCATTTCTGACTTTAGATATTTTGGTCTTCCCTGTGAAAGACCTCATCTTAACTTATAGTAACCAAATTCTTATCCTATCTATGATCAGATAAGATCATTTACCCTATAATCAGAGAACAGTTCAGATGTCCATGTTTCCCCAGTTATTAGAAACTTGGGCTAAAACTAAGAAGATTAAAGTCAACAGGGCCTAAAAATTCATCTTTGTTTAAGTGGTAATGATATTTGGGATTAGTGGATTGATTGTATGCTCTGTATGAGTCAACATAAGACACAAAAATACAGCTAATGTGATTTTAGGCTGCTTTAAGAGAGGCACAGTGTCCAGAAAGAAGAAGGTTTTAGCTCCACTGTATTCCAGCCTAATGAGACTGTATCTGTAATATTGTAGGTGCCATATTTTAGAAAAGAATGTTGACAAGCTGAAACACATCCAGAAATGAGAGACTGGGGGAAAGAAGGGACTGGAGACCATGACATACAAGTGTAACCACTAAATGGAGCAGTGGAAATGTACAATCATCTCCTGTATCAATGGGTCCAGCATAAGTTGGCTCTCTTTCTACTGACCCAACTCTCTTGTGCTTTCATGTCAGCATGGAGATATGTGTTTGTCTACAGATCAAGTCTCTTAGCTCATGTTCCCACTTACTGATTACTCCCCTTCCTAATTTTCATAGTTTTTGTCAATTAAATGCCTTGCTATTCTCTTTTTCTGTCTGTCTCCCTGTCTCTCCCTGTCTCTGTCTCTCTCTCTCAACATATTCAACACTGTAACAACTCAGTTGCCCAGCCTACTGACTTTTCATGAGCTACTCTTCCACTCCACCTCTCAGCCACACACAAAGGTCTTATCCGTGATCTTGCCATCATCCACAGATAAATCAAGAATTCCCAAATCCCCTTATTTGACCTTAATCCAATGGCATTTTGCCTTTCCCCCTGTCTTCTCTCACAAAATCCTATTCTTTATCTATACCATAGCCCCCAATGCCTTGACCCTTCAATTCTATAACAAGGCTATCTCCCCTGCACTAGTCATTCTTTCTTCTTTTCCTTATCTTGACCTCTTGGTAAACAAATTCAACACTACACTCTCCTTCTCTCTTGAATCTCTAGTCCCCATTTCATATCACTATTTACACCCAACCCAACCTCAGTCTTGGATTACTCCTACCATTTGTTACCAATGCATTTGCATGTTTTCTCCAGTGGACTGTGATCTCTTTAAGAACATGGATTGGTTTTTGCCTTTCTTTATATCCCTAGTATTTAGTACGGTAGTTGATACAGAGGAGGAGTTTAATTCATGCTTGTTGACTGAACAACTGGGGCATCATATATAAAATGAGAGGAAGGAAGTAGATAGGTGTGTGTGTGTGTGTGTGTGTGTGTGTGTGTGTGTGTGTGTGTGTGCGTGTGTGTGAATCAGGGTCACATAGCTAGTAAGTGTCAAATTTCTGAATCCAGATTTGAACTCAGGTCCTCCTGACTCCAGGACTGGCGTTCTATGCACTGTGCCCCCTAGCTGCCTCATAGATCACTTTTAAGGTCCCTTTAAGCTCTAAATCTATGAGCATAGTAAGAAAATGAAGATAAAGAAAAGCAAGCAGAAAGAGGGAGAAAAGAGAAAAGTAAGGAGAGGGTTGAGGGAGTCGTAGAAATGAGAGTAAGAGAGATGTGGGAAAAGGGGGGAGAGAGGATGAGAAATGGAAGGAGAAAAGGAGAGAAAGAGGGAGGGAGAAAAGGGAGAGATAAAAAGGAGAGAAAGAGGGTGTGGGAGGAGGGAAAAAGGAGGAAGAGAGAAGAGGAGAGGGAAGGAGAGACAAAAAGGAGAGAGAAGGGGAGAGGAAGAGGGAAAAAGAAGGAAGGAGAGAGAGAAACAGAGACAGAAAGACAGAGACAGAGAGAGACAGAGGGAGAGAGAGAAAAAGAAAGGGAGGGAGGGGAAGGGAGGAGAGTAAATGAGAAAGAGAGAATGATAAAGAGAAGGGAAAGAGATTAAAAGAGAGAGGGAAGAACAGACATTCTTTGGAGAAGGGTCTTTGGGAGTCCTACTGAAGGTAAGTTTCCAGGTAAGTTTCTTCACAAGCAAATGTAGTGAGAAGTAAAAACCTGATTGCCTAAATAAGAAATTCTATACTCAGAGATAGTTAAGTACTCAGAAACAATACTATAGCATTCACACTCATCTAATACTTGAGGATCCTAAAGTTATTCCTTTTAAATATTTCTTTTGATATTTACAGGCAGTCAGAAGTAGAGATGAATTGGTGGTGTGCACAGGCACCATTTACATACCATAAAGGGGTCACAATGAGAGATATTTAAATATTTGATTTTTCCTAATTGCCTCTTAAGTGTGTGCACACATTGTGGATTTCCCCCTACTCAGGCCCCCATCTTCTTGACATTTTTGAAGCCAGGGATTCTTAACTTTCTGAGTGTGTTCTAGACTCCTTTGGCAGTCTGTTGAAGTCTGCACACCCCTTCTCAGAATAATTTTCTTAAATGCATAAAATAAAATGCATGAGATTCCAAAGGAAACCAATTACATTGAAATACAATTACCAAAATACCTTTTAAAAACAAATTCAAGGACCCTGGGTTAAAAACCCCTGTGTGAGGCTAAGGTAAAATGGTGTTTCTACTATATGGGAATTCAGACCTTGCATGAGGGAGAATAGTCTTCATCCATTCACTGCAGGAGGGAACAATTCTCAAACCTTGTCCTTGACTCTTCTAGGAGAGCTCTTGGGCTAATATCGTCACATTATTGAGACGCATACAGAATGAGTGTCAGAGATTCAAAGATCTCACTGCTCCAATGAATTTGCTAATCCCCAAAGTGAGTGAGATTAAAACAACACAAGTAAACAGACTTGGAGTTCTTTAACATGCTTCATGTAATTCCAGGCTCTTGACCGCATCGAAATGTGCCACCCCTGAGATTTGAAGGAAAAACAAACAATGGGATTTGTGCGTGTGTGTGTTGGAGGGTGTCTGGGCATGGCTTCCCATCTTGAAAACCACCATCTCAAAATGATTCAGCAGATTTCTGGTGATCCCCTCCCTAAACTCCTCTCTCAGAATCACAGGATCCCAAATCTCATAATTGAAAGGGACCTCAGAGGACATCTTGTCCAACCTTTGTCTGGATAGGAATTTCTTCCACAACATCCCAGAAAACTCATTAGCTAGCCTTTGCTTCAATACCACTAGGGATGGAGAGCTAATCTTAATCCCCAAGATTTTTGGCTTCTTTCAAAACACAGCTCAGTAGCAGGGCCTTTCCTATTATTAAGAGTTCTCTCCCTCTGGAAATCACTTTGAATTATTTTATATATACTTATGTATGCAGACTCTATAGCTCTCCAATAGAAAATGACCTTTTGGAGGACAGGAAGGGTTTTGTCTTTGTTTTTATATCTCCATCCTCTAACACAGTGTTTTTCATGTTACAGAAGCTTATTAAGTGGTTCCTGAATTGAATTGAACTGAATTCATTACTTCCTGAAGCAGTCCATTTTAATTTGGGGTGCCTTTAAGTAACTGTTCTACACTTCTCTCAGGGTAAAATCTACCTTTCTCTAAATTTCCCTTGTTTACTTTTACCCTTCTAATGTGTTGATCTAGCCTTCAAAGGATGCACATTAAGGAAGAGATCCCTAAAGATAAACTGCTTTGGTCATCTTAATTGTGGGCAGAACAAGAGAAAACATATTTAAATTGGAACAAGAATAATTTAGGACAGAAAAAAAGCAAAAGTTACCTAGAATAAAATTTCTCTCTAGCATAGATAGCTTCTAAATATACCCTGGCAATTCTGGTAATCCCCTTCATCCCCATTTCGTCCCTTTCACAAACTACATTAGGTTATTAAGTCAAAATGAAGTGGCTGAGTTCAACAATTCACTTCAGTTAAAAGCCCCAATGCCACAAATGTTAAGGGGCTGAGTTACAGAGAGACAAGTCCACTCTGCATTTGCTACTCTGCCTGGTTTCAATTCCATGGAACATGAAACCCCCTGGTCTCCCCCCTCTATCCAGAGGGATTTTCTTTCTTTTGATTAATCATATCTCTAGCACTTAGCAGAGTACCTGGCACATAGTAAGTGCTTAATAAATGTTTATTGGATTGGATTGAACTTCTGCTCTTAAGGAATTTATATTTGGATGGGATAGGGAAAATCTACAACATATGTACAAATAATTGTGATACAAAAGAATATAAGTGCAAAGTTGAGGTCCAGGAAAAAATGCTGTAGGAAATTTGAGGCAGAAGAAGCTACTTTTAGCTTGGGTATGGTAGCAGGTGGGAATGGTCAGCATAGTCAGGGAAGGCTTCATGAAACAGAGTTGAAGAAAGGAAAGACTTTAATAGATAAGGAGGGAGAGGGGCAATAAGGAAGAGGATTGCCTGCCAGATAAAGGAGACGATATAGACAAAACATTTTAAAAAGCAATAATTAATATTAGGAAAATGAGGTTTTCCCAGGTACCAGACATTCAAGGGCTGTTTTGAGGAGGGAGATGCCATTCTCTCTTATATCTCTGTCCCTTTAGTCCTGGAAGAAAGGTTATCAGTATTCTTTAAAGGCAAAGACAACTGCTCTTTGCTATCAAAAATCCTTCAAAAACCGATGGCATAAGATTGAGGAGGAAGACTGTGAATGAACTGCTCCCAGTTCATCTCATCCTCTCTCTCCAGTCTCCTTGAAAATCTTACATGACATCAGGGATCACATGACCAACAAGATGGAGGACTGGACATTTTCTCCAATCTTCATGTTTCTCAAATGTCTCCAAAATATGAGTTATGAACAAGAGATTAAAAACAATTTCAACCACCTCTGTGGTTCTAAGATATAGAGTAATCCTAATCCCTAATATGCTCACTCAGTATCCCCTCCTCCATGAGGAGTCACACTCTGGCAAAGCTGAACTAGCCAAACCAAGATCTTGTAATATAATTCGGCTTTGCTCTTCCTGTCTGTGCTATAGAAAAAGCCACAAGTTTCCTCTGCCTAGAATGACAGTGCCGCCACATAGATCAGCCAGAGAAATAAGGAATGGAAGGAATAGGGGCAGGGTGCCAGTGTGGGGGAGGTGTACGGGGGGGGGGGGGGAGGGGGCGCTCTACAGAGCCTGAAGCAAAAAGAGTAGCTTCCATCTGAGTCTAGTTCTGTTTCCTCCAGAAGTCCCTTGGAGTAGATAGTGAGGCTGATGGAAAGTGAATTCCCAAGGGTGGGAAAAGTCTGAGATGGCTTTGAGGTTCATCCTCTGAGGAGGCAAGAGAACCTTGTGTATTCCCAAGAGATATTCGAACCAGAGCAAGAAGTTTCTAAAGATATTACAGAAAAATAAGAACTTTGAAAGCAGAATTTATGGACTGCATATCAAAAAATAATTGGCATAATAGAAAAATTTGAATCCATGAAAGAAGAAAATCAAATTACCAGTAGCAAAAACATAAAAGGTAAATTTACAACCAATGAAGAAGAAATGAAAGAAATTATTAGTGTTATGGGCCCAGGGCACCCCAGAAGTTCTCTGGGGCACATCAAAGAAACTTCTCCTTGAGAAACTAAACCAAAGGACAGACACACCTAAAGAGATAAGTGGAACCAGATCAGACTGAGCTAGCTTCAGGACTTCTACCCTTCATTCTAGTCTCCCTCAACCCTGGGGAGATAAGGTTGGGTGTGGCTGCTTCCTTTGTGTCCAGAGGAGATAGCTTGAGATCTGCAGCCACCCCTCACCCAATTCCTCCAACCACCACCATTGGGGGATGGCCCTCCCTCACTAAAGGAACTTTCTACAATCAGATGGTCACCCCCATCCTCTATCAAAGTACCTGCCAGTCCCCTGCTCGAGGAGACAGGTATCTCAGAGCCACAGGCTTTGTGCCATGCCTCTCTCCCCATGAGAAGTCCAAGGACTTCTTTCATGGTTTCCCTTCCCTTCCTTTCCCTTTCTCAGCCCCGAAATAAACTACCATCTTATTCTAATGGCTTTTGTGTGCAAGAGGGTATAATTCTTTAAAGAAACCCCTATCCCCTTCCCAAACCCCCTACCCTGTTTTCCCCATGACATTAGGAATAATTTTGTCTAACTATATGCCAATATAAGAAACAATCTAAATTAAATGGATGAATATTTACAATTTTTTTAAAACACCCAGATTAACAGAAAAGGAAATAGAGAACTTAAAAAAACCCAGTTTTAGAGAAAGAAATTAAGTAATAAGTGAACTCCCAAAGAAAACAACCTCAGAATCAGATGGACTTACAAGCAAATTATATCAAATATTTAAAGAACAAATAATTATATTACTACATAAACTATTTCGGGAAAAAAAGGAAAAGAAGGAGTCATACCAAATTCCTCCTATCAAAAACAGTCTGGATACCTTCAAGAAAGAGAAAGAAAATTATTTGAAAAAAATTTTAATCAAATTGGCCCATAATTTATCCCCCTTCCCTCATAAACAAATAACTCCAGTTTTTCTCTGTTAGTTCAATGTTTTGTTTAAAAAAACCTTTTAATTATATTATTATTTCCATTGATTTTCAGGGTTTCTATTTTTGTTTTTAAGTTTTTAATTTGCTATTTTTCTAGTGTTTTTAGTTGCATGCTTAATTTGATGATGTGCTTTCTCTCTTTTATTAAAATTTTAGAGATAATTTCCCGCTAAGTACTGTTTTAAAATTCTTTGCCACCACAAAGAGAGCTGCTATAAATATTTTTGTACATGTGGGTCCTTTTCCCTTTTTATGATTTCTTTGGGATACAGACCTAGTAGTGGTATTACTGGATCAAAGGGTATGGACAGCCCCATAGCCCTTTGGGCATAGTTCCTCATTGCTCTCCGGAATGGTTGGATCAGTTCACAGCCCTACCAACAATGCATTAGTGTTCCAATTTTTTCCACATCTCCTCCAACATTTATTATTTTCCTTTTTTTTTCATATTAGCCAGTCTGATAGGTGTGAGGTGGTAACTCAGAGTTTTCATTTTCATTTCTCTAAGCAATAGTGATTTAGAGCATTTTTTTTATATGATAATAGATAGCTTTGATTTCTTCATCTGAAAAACAGTCCTATGACCATTTCTCAATTGAGGAATGACTTGTATTCTTATAAATTTGATTTAGTTCTTTATATATTTTAGAAATGAAATCTTTATCAAAAACACTGGCTGTAAAATTTATTTCCCAGCTTTCTACTTTCCTTCTAATCTTGTCTCCCTTGATTCTGTTTGTACAAAACCTTTTTAATTTAATGTAACCAAAGTGATCTATTTTGCATTTCATAATATTCTCAATCTCATTTGGTCATAAATTCTCCTCTCCATAGATCTGAGAGGTAAATTATTCCTTCTTCTCCTAATTTGTCTATGGTATCACCCTTTATGTCTAAATCATGTACCCATTTTGACCTTAATTTGGTATACGGTATAAGATGTTGGTCCATGCCAAGTTTCTGCCATACTGTCTTCCAGTTTTCCCAGAAATTTTTGTCAAATACTGAGTTCTTATCCCAGAAGTTGGAGTCACTTACTACTGTGGCTTCTGTGTTTAAACTATTTCATTGTGGATTCTTATTTCTAATTCATTGTTATCTTCTTCCATTTTTATGGGTGAGTTCATCCTATTCTCAATCATAGTTATAATCGCTAATTGTGTATTTCTCTTCATCCTATTCTTATACATCTTTTTTTTTTTTTACAGTTCCCTTCTCAAGCAACTGCTTTGCTTCTATCACCCTTAAGTGACCTTGTCTTTTATCCCCCCCCCCAATCATTTTTCCTCCTACTTCCCTATTGGGAAGTATGAATTTCTGTACCCATCTATGTGCATTTTCTTCTCTTCTTTAAGGAGCTCAGATGTAAGATTCAGTTATTGCTTGTTCCCCCACCCTATTCTCATCTCCATTGTATAAACTCTTATATGTGTACACCATATATGTGAGGCATTCTCCTCACCATTCCATTTTTGAGAGTATCCAAACAAAATAAAATCACATCCAAGTCCCTTGTTTAAGTAAAATCTAAGACCCCTAATGATAAAGGTATGAGGGGCTGAGTGTATTATCCACATATTATAGTATAGTTTTTAGTTTCTTATGATTTCTCACTCATGTTTGCTTTTTTATGCTTTTCCTGAGTCTTGTGTTTCAAAGTCAGATTTTCTATTCAGCTTTGATTTTTCATCAGGAATGCTTGAAAGTGCTCTATTTCATTAAATATTTTTTTTCTCCCAGAATTATACTGTGTTTGTGTGTGTAGGTTATTCTTGGTTGTAATCTTAACTCCTTTGCCCTCAGAAATATCATATTCCATGCCTTCTATTTTCTTTATGGTGGCAGCTGCTAAATCTTGTGTAATTCTGACTGTGCCTCAATAGTATTTGAATTCTTTATGTATTCTTTATGGCTGCTAGTAGTATTTTTCCTTGACCTTGAAGTTCTGGATTTTGGTTCTAATATTTCTGAGATGTTTATTTTAAGATTTTTTCAGGACATGATGAAGGATTCTTTAAATTTCTATTCCTATTTTTAATTTTTCTATTTTAAGATCTTATTTTAAGATATATGGGCAAATTCTTTTTTAAAAAATTTTGTTATAATTTCTTGAAATGTCTATGCCATTTTCCTTTTTTGTTTATGGCTTTAAAGTCATTGATTTTTAAATTTTCTCTCCTTGATCTATTTGCCTAGTGAGTTGTTTTACTTTGAGATATTTCATGTTTTCTTTTATTTTTTTTCAATCTTTTTACTTTGTTTTATTGTTTCTTGGTGTCTTGTGGAGTCATTTAGCTTTATCTTGGCCAAATCTAATTTTTAAGGAATTGTTTTCTTCAATGATGTTTTGTCCCTCTTTACCATTTGACCCTTCTTAAGGATTTTTCTTCCATATTTTTGTACCTCTTTTATCATGCTGTTGATTCCATTTTCATAGTTTTTACATAGCTCTCACTTTTCTCAATTTATCCTCTACTACTCGCATACAAATTGATTTTTTTTCCTGTGATGCTTTGCTTATAGATGTTTTCAATTCATTGTCTTATTTTCTGTCTTGAGCCTTCCTGTTGCCATAATAGCTTTTTATGGTTAGGCGGTTTTGTTTGTTTAATAGTTTTTCCAGTCTATTTGCTAACTTTGGACTTTATGGAAGTGCAGGACTCTGCTTACCTTTACGGGGGTCATGTATGTCCTTCTGCTACTTTCACAGCTCAATCTGGGGGTCTTTAAGTCTTCAATGCTTCCAAAGTAGTGGGATTTGAGCAAGGCTCTATTTATTGTTCTCCTGGTCTATTCTCTGTAAATTCCTGACCTGCTTTAGGTCTGTTAGCTTGTGTTGGATAGTGCAGCATAGAGTGCCAGGCCTGGAGTCAGGAAGACCAGAGTTCAAATCTGATCTCCAACACCTCCTAGCTTTGTGACCCTGGTCAAGTCATTTAACCCTGTTTGCCTCAATTTCCTCATCTGTAAAATGAACTAGAAAATGGCAAATCACCTCAGTATCTTTCCTAAGAAAACCCCAGAAGGGGACACAAAGGGTCTGGCATGACTGAAAACTGCTAAACAACAATAAGTAGGAAAACAACATACATACTAACTATACCAATGGTAATAGAAAGAATAAAAAACTGAATGATAATTATAATAATGAAGCTTGTCCCTGAAGAAGAAATAAGAAAACACATGTTCCTCCCCTCCCCCCTCCCAGCCCCCTTCACTGGAGAGATGAAAGGCTATAAGTATGGAATACTGTATACACTATCAGACTTGGTTGATGTGTTGGTTAGTTGTGATGAACTGGGTTTCCCCCCTCCCCCTTTCTCCCCCCTTCTTTTATTTACTTATTTGTTTGTTTTTGTGCGGCAATTGGGGTTAAGCGCCTTGCCCAAAGTCACACAGCTAGTAAGTGTTAAGTGTTAAGTGTCTGAGGTCGGATTTGAACTCAGGTCCTCCTGAATCCAGGGCCGGTGCTCTATCCACTGCACCACCTAGCTGTCCCTATTTACTTTTTTTTTTTTTTAGGAAATGTTTCTCCGGAAAGGGAAAGAGGAGAGATATACTTTAAAAAATGGAAGTGATGTTAAACACAATATATCAATAATATATATTTTTTAAAAGCACTGAAGTGATATAAATAAATATATGTATATATAAATGCATATTTGTGTACACAAATATTTATATCACTATAGTGAAATAAAATACCATCATAGAAAATGGAAGACTACAAGTAGAATAAACTATCAAATACCTAAAAACATTATAAGAGAAAAGTCTATGGAAAATTTAGTGTGACGAGAATAAAGAGAAGCATAAAAAGTTAAACATGAAAAAGAAATCATAAGGAACTCTATAATAAAGTTAAACTTTTTACATTCCCATATGGGAAGATGATACATGTAACTCCTAAGAACTTGCCATTATTAGGATAATTACAAGGAGTCTATATAGACAGAGCACATGAGTGTGAGTTGATTATGTTGGGATCATCTCTGAAAAAAAAAACGGGGTAAGAAAGAGGAGTGCATTGGGAGAAAAAGGAAGAGAAAGGTAGGAGGACAATTTTCTCACACAAAAGATGCACATGAAGAAGAGCTTACACAGTGGAAGGGAAAATGAGGGTAGGTGGGCAATGCTTGAACCTCACATTGGAATTGGCTCAAAGAGGGAAGAATATATGTATGTATGTATGTATGTATGTATGTATGTATGTATGTATGTATGCATGCATGTATGTATGTATACATATACATACATGCACACATCCTCAGTTGGGTATAGAAATATATCTTGCCCAATAGGGAAACAGGAGGGGAAGGGGATAAGAAATGTAGGGGGGACGGTGATTATAAAAGGGAGGATGGATTAAGAGAGGCAGTGGTCAGAAGCAAAACAGACTTGAGGAGGGACAAGAGAGACAAATACATAGAAAGAGACAGACAGAGAGAGAGACAGAGAGGATAAAGAGAAGAAAAGTTGAGAGAGGGAAATAGACGATTAGTAATCATAACTGTGAATGTGAATGGAATAAACTAACCTATAAAATGGATAACATAATGGATGAAAAACCAGAATATAAAAATATGCTGCTTAAAAGAGAGGCACTAGGGGCAGCTAGATGGTGCAGTGGTTAAAGCGCTGGCCCTGGATTCAGGAGTACCTGAGTTCAAATTCGGCCTCAGACACTTGACACTTACTAGCTGTGTGACCCTGGGCAAGTCACTTAACCCCCATTGCCCCGCCAAAAAACCCCAAAAAACAACAACAACAACAAAAAGAGAGGCACTTGAAAAAAGGCACACAGAGTTAAAATAAAGGACTGGAGCTGAATCTATTAGGCTTCAAGCTCAACTAAAAAAGGCAGGATAGCAATCATGAACTCAGATAAAGCAAAAGCAAAAACAGACCAAATTAAAAGAGATAATCAGGAAAACTACATTTTCACTAAAAGATTCCATAGATAACAAAGTTATGTTAAATAGATATGCATATATACATATGTATACACATGTACATACATACATATAGCAAGTTCCTCTGATGAAAGCCTCCTTTCTAAAATATATATGGAAGTGTCAAATTTATAAAAATAAGAGCCATTCCCCAACTGATAAACAATCAAAGGTTATGACTAGGCAGTTTTCAGAATTAGAAATCAAAGCTAGCTATAGTCATATAAAAATGTTCTAAACCATTATGATTAGAGAAAGGCAAATTAAAGGTACCATGTCACACCCATCAGATTGACTAATATGACAGAAAAGTAAAATGACAAATGTTGGCATGGATGAGGGAAAATAAGTACACTAATAAGCTGTTGTTGATTTGTGAACTGGTCCAACTATTCTGGAGAACAATTTGGAACTATGCTCAAAAGGCTATAAAATTGTGTACATTCTTTGACCCAGAAAATATCAACACTAGGCTTGTATCCCAAAGAGATCAAAGGTAAAGGACTTAAATGTACAAAAGTATTTATAGTAGCTCTTTTTGTGGTGATAAGGAATTGGAAATTGAGGGGATGTTCATCAGTTGGGGAATGGCTGAACAAGTTGTGGCATATAATTGTGATGGAGTACTATTGTGCTATAAGAAATTAAAGGGGGATGGTTAAAGAAAAAAAAAAACATGGCACAACTTATATATATGAACTGATGCAAAGTGAAGTGAGAAGAACTGGAAGATCATTGTGCACGGGAACAGCAATGATGTAATGATGATCATCTGTGAAAGACTTGGCTACTCTGATCTATACAATGGTCCAAGACAATTCCAAAAGACTCATGATGGTAAAATGCTAACCACCTCCTGTTTTCATGTGAATTAAAGTATAATGTTCTTTCTTTTTATGTTTTTTTATATGGCTAATCTGGAAATGTTTTGTGTGATTTCACATGTATAATTGATATTATGTTGCTTACCTTAGTGGGTGGAAAAGTGGTTGGAGGGAAGGGAGAGAATTTGGGACTCAAAATTTAAAAATAAAAGAATGTTTAAATAAATAATTTTAAAATCATTGAAAATAATTGAAAATTGAAAAATTAAAGAATATTACAAGTAAATAATAAATTTTAAAAATCAAAGAAAATTTAGTGTGACTTAATGGAGTTACAATATCCCTAAGAGCAAAGATGAAACTGAGAGAAGCATAAAATGGAACCCATGTGTCATTTTTCTACGATAATATATTTTCATCATTAATGATGGTTAAAACACAATATTTGAACCCAAATAAAATTCAATATTTATCACAAGCCTGTTTTCCAGGCACTGAGCTAAGTGATGGGAACAAAGACAAAACCAAAACAGTCTTTGCTCCCAAGGAGCTAACATTCTTCACACTTTTAACACTTTAGTCCCCAATACAAGTAGAAATGGCACTTACTACGAAGTGGGGAACCACCTGATATACAGATACATACCAAAGAAAATCATGCTTGAGGCAATACAACCTTGAAAACACTGAGGGATCATTTTACAAGTTATCTCAGGGAGAGGAAAGATATTAAAAGAATGAAAAAGATCATGGAAACCACACACATTCATATACACACATATATGCCTATATCCGTGTAGTATATGTGTGCATGTGTATGTGCATACATACATACACATGCATGCATGCATGCCATTTCATTGGTAAAGCACTTTTGATGTGGAATTTTCCTCCATGGGTGAAGATCACTAATTCATTTAAGTTACATTTAAGAGGCATCTTGACACCATGGGGAAAAAAAAAGGTATACTTTAAAAGCAAGTGCTTTTCTAATCATCATCAATGCTCATTTTGGCATACAGTAATCTTTCAGAAAATCAGAGTTGTGGATGACCTGAAAGGTAACACATTGTGGGTTCAAGTAGATTGCAACTTATTTCAAAGGATGACCTACACCCACAAAGTCATAAAAGGGACATTGCTGAAGGAACATGATGGGAAAATGAGATGGGCTAGTCATGCAGCAATAGCAGTAAGTGAACATTCTGAGTGACATGCTGGTACCTATCAGCATGTAAGATGTAAAAAATACCTGGAAGACCCGTATTAGAATCATGAGAAGAAATCAGTGAATTACAGTTTGCATCCATGGAAAAAATACTCATATTTATTTAAGTATAAATCTAAATACCTACTCTTAATTTCAAGGAATCAGTTGCACAGATATTTAATGGGAGAGAAGCAGTGGGTTGACAAGTTTTGTGAAAAAGATCTAGAAAGTTTTAGTGATCTGGAACCTCAAGATAATAAAACAGCATGACATTCAACAAGACACTCAAGTTGTGCTCTTAAGGAGCCTTAATGAAGGAAATGATTTGTCTTTCTCTGCTCTGACATGGTTAGCTACATCACGAGTTCACAAGTACTGGACTTAGTTCTAAGTGTTATGCTTGAGGAGAGGTATCAGCAAGCTGGAGCACATCCAGAAGATGACAATCAGTATGGTAAGGAGATTGAGGCCCATCTTGTAAGATCACTGGATCATAGATCTAAGACTGAAGCAATCTGGTCCAATCCTGTCATTTTATAAATGAGGAAAGCAGTATCCAGGGAGGTTAGGTGATTCGAATTAAGGCCACACAGGTATGAAGTGTCAGAGATGAGATTTGACCTTTACCTTCAGATCATATACTCCTCTGAGTTCAGTGTGCCTCCCACTGTTCCAGAAAAACTGAGGGGAGATAGCTGTCCAAGAGTTACGTTGTGGAGAAGCTATGAAGACTATTTTCTGTTTGGATTCAGAGGGCAGCTATAGTTACTATGGGTAAAATTTACAAGGAAGCAGTTCAGTGTAAGGGGAAAAAAACCAAAAACGACCCCCCCCCCAATATTCCTAAAAATCAGTTGTCTAAATGTGGTTTGGGGTACTGAATTCCACAATTAGAGAACTTCAAAGAGTCTGAATGACCACCTCTGGAGGATTCTAGAGAGGGGAGTCCTGTTCAGGGATTGTTATGATTGAATGGAGAAATGGACTAAAAAAGTCATATGGGTCAGCTATTATAACAAAGAAATAAGGAAAAAAAAATACTGAAGGGAAGTGGCACTGGGAATGTGGTGGAAGAATGGGTAAAAATATACCCCCATCTTCTTCATCATAGATTCTATACAAGAGCAATGTTTCAAAAATGGCTCAAATTGATGTGACTAGAATCACGTAGGTGCCATTTATAGAGTGAAATTTTAAAGGAGAGATTGTTTTTTGGCAAAGACAATTATTTCCATTTTGATCACACTGACTAGATGGTAGCCAATCAGGGATAGACCTCAAGGTTGAAGAGAGATGGACCAGGAGTCAGTCACAAAGTTGGCAGGGACCTCAGGAGTCATTTACTTCAATTCACTGTTGAACAAGAATCCCCTCTCCCATACACTTGAAATCCTCTGGTGAGGGGGAAAATATAAGCTCCCAAGGGAGAAAATTCCATTTCTACACAGCTCTAGTTGTTAAGTTCTTTCTTCTGTAAAGACAAAATGTGCTTCTTTGCTGACACTCACTGTGTATTGTCCTTCTCTGTAGGAGCAACTAGAGAAAAACAGACCCCTCTTCAGATATTTGAAGAGAATGACCATGTCTTTCCTCAGTCTTCTCTTCTCCCAATGCTTTTCTACCTCCATGACCTTGTTCAAGCCATTCCCTATGTTTTCAGTGGCATGGTGGTGTAACGATTGGAAAGATGCCACCTGCTGGAGACTTACAGTAGGAAAGCTCCACCATGAGGAGAAGGCCTCTGAGGACAAGCCACGGGCTTTTCTTTGGTGTCAGGAAGTGATGTTTGCTTGTGGGAGGAAGAGGGGGCAAGACTGGCTCTCTCGCTCTTTTTTTTTTTTTACCAGGACTCTCGTGGAGAGCGGTGCAGGAGAACTGTAGCTCCCCGAGACAGATAGATGAATCTAGGTCTTTTTCTCTTTCTTCACCAAATTCTTATTCTAAACTCTTGCTAAAGCTTCTAATTTATTGGCAACTACTCATTAGAAATTTTAGATGGTATAGCTAGAATTTTAGCCCCTTACAGTGGATAGAGACTGGAATCGGGAAGATCCAAGTTCAAATACGGCCTCTGTCACTAGCTCTCTGAGGTGACCATGGAGAAAGTCACTTTACTTTGGCCTCAGTTTCCTCATCTGTAAAATAATAGCAGCTGTCTTCCAGGGTTGTTGTGAGGGTAAAATGAGACATTTATAAGACACTTTGTAAATCTTAAAGTGCTATATAAATGCTAGCTATTATCATTATACCTTTCTTCATTATTGCCTGTTGCAATTCTACCCAGTCTTCAAAGCACAGATCAAATGAAACCTTTTCTATTAAGTCTTCCTAGATCACTGGCACAAAGTGAATCTTCCCATGATCTTTCACTACTAACTGCTTGAACCTCTATTACATACTTATGTTTGATTTTATACTATGGTTATTTGGATATCTTAATTCACTAAGATAGTGTATAAGAAACTTCTTGAGAACAGAGGTTATTTACTATTTAACCTTTGTTTCAATCCCCTAATACTTAGCTTGGTGTCTTATGCATATTAGGCACTTAATAAATGTTAATAATGAATGGATATATGGACTGACTCACAGATAAATTCAAAGAGCCTGATTTGGAACTACAGTAAATAATTTTCAGCAAAACATTTTACTAGTTATTATAAATGGTATTTTTATTTCACTAGTTGCTAGGCCAGATGGCTGCATAACTGCAGTAGGATTTCAACTTGAAGATCAGATGCCTGAGAAAATGAGCATCACTATTTGTATAATAAGCTTGTGCGTATGTGAAAAAGAATTATGAAGAGGATAGCAACACTTTTGGTTCCATTTCTAGAGGAAAAAAAGAGGGTATAATTTGATAGGCAATTAGGTCTTCTCAGTTGTTCTGGGCAATCAGTATTCATTTTATAACACAGCAAAATACATGCTGTCAGTATTATAGCCAAAAAAAAGGGAGAAAGATGAAAATCACTACTTTTTAAACACAAACAAAAGATCTGCTACTAGTCTTAAAATACTAATACTAGCAATTTACTCCAGACATAGAAGATAGGCACTAATATGTTACTTTAATAGAAACACTTTTTTCAGCAGTTAGCTGGCAATGCCATATCTGATAAAGCTATTAATTATTCAGTAACAGCTCTATGACAAAGTTAATGCATCATACTGAAACACATACTCTATGATTGATTATCTTTGGCACATTTTTAAAATTGAAGAATCTCAAAAGGCAACAAAAACATTTTGTGACTGCACATCATTATAGTCACCTCTTTACATCAGAATATAAGGGAGAGAAACGAAAAGTGGAAAATGGAGAATATGTAGAATAGTTTTAATAAAGAGTTTTACATACAGTACCTTACATATAGAACAGTGTGTTTGCAAATTTAAATAAATTTTGAATGTACAGTGGTGTGTACTCTTTTCAAAGGTAAATTCAAGTTGACCATCTATCGGTTCCAAAATGCATTTATACAGATCACTAGAACTGATAAACAGTAGTGAGGCATTAAATGTTCAAGTATCTTAATAGCATCAGTTAAACAGCCTCCCTTTAACAGTCTTTTTAAATTTTTTTTTACAAATTTCAAAACCTGTACATACATTTTTAATTTTTAGAAACT
The DNA here is from genome assembly GCF_019393635.1 of Dromiciops gliroides. Taxonomy (NCBI): domain Eukaryota; kingdom Metazoa; phylum Chordata; class Mammalia; order Microbiotheria; family Microbiotheriidae; genus Dromiciops; species Dromiciops gliroides. The sequence goes on from NC_057861.1 coordinate 97,586,730, forward strand.
TTCTGTTAAAAGGCAACATTTAATGTTAACCATCAATTCTTATAGTCTATGGTAATAAAACTAGACATGTGTAGATATAAATATGTATAGGTTATGTACATATGTATGTGAGTGTATGTTTAAAAACAAGCATACACAGGCACACATACACGTATATGTAGCACTGGGTGCAGCAAACAATGTGTATGAGCACTGGCACACAGTGGACCTAGGCTCAAAATCCAGCAAGAGCTAAATGGCAACTATGTTGCCTTTGGTTTCTGAAGTCTGTCCATTCATGAACCAAACTTAAAAGATTTTAAATAAAAACAACCTTCAATTACCAAATTGCCCCCATATTTTTTCTAGCTATTGAGAAAACCATAGCCACAAACTGGTTTAATGATCTCATTGTGCCTCATCCCAGCTGAGGCCATTCAGTTTGTTTCTAAGGGTTAACATGAAGCACACCAACTCAGGACCAAAATAATACTTTGAACCCTGAATACTGTAACAGAAATATGTGTGCATGTAGATACACATGTACACATGCACACACACATACATGTGAATGCAAAGGTACACACACGTATATGTGTGTGTACATACATAAAAGACACAGGTAGTGACGTGTTTGAATGCAGAAGCATTTTAGATGGAGACTACAAGCACTGTCAGATTTTTGGGAAATGAAACTCCCTAGTCTTAAACTCTCATTCCAGTGGTATCATCATTATTTGGCACATTTTACCACTATATACCTCTCATTTTTTAGAGACTGACTATAACGAGGATTCCCATTCTTTTTTTTTTTTTTAAATATATTATTTAGAAAAAAAAATCTACAATTTCTTGCCCACCCTACTACACCGAGGCTAGAAGTGAAGCTTGTGTTGTCTTAATTGAATAAGGAGATTCATCACTCAGGAAAATAGTTCATGATCCTGTAAGAATTTACAGACTTGAAACTTTTGTGTGGCTGAACAAATCACATATTAGACACAATTTGATCTGTGTTACATTAGCAATACAGGATAACTCTTCAAGAATTTTGATTTTTTTCTTTTAGAATTTTGTTGTGGGTAAAATAGTGGCTTGCAAATTTGTATCTTTCTACTAAAACTTTAAAAAAATATTGTTTTTATGGATCTTTTGAGGTTCAGGTAAATGAGTTCTGAAAAATCCAGTCAACTAGTTTTACTTAGTATTGATCATATTCCATATTGCCAATCCTCAGTACATATAATTACCATTTGCAGCTTTCTCAGGAAATATTTTGATATTTTTAGCTATTAACCTTCCTGACAGGACCAGACACCATAGTACTCTTCATCATATTGATGTTACATACTGTAGTTACAAAACTTAGCAAAATGTTACTAAGCTTTCAACTATCCATTGTCAATCTGGCAGATAATAAAAACAAATTTTGCTGTAGACAATCGTTCTTTTTCTTGTTTCTTCCTTTTTGTCATACAGAACAAAGAGTTGCTATTTGCTGTACTTTTCCCATATCAATTAAGAGCTGTTTTATATGGCGCTTAAGCTGTGGCAATCTTGTAAGAGGATCTGGTGGCTCCAACTCTCCTGTGAAATCAAGCCAGCTTTCCAGAACTAAAGGAAGAAGAAAAAAGGAAAGTTAAATGACACCTAGAAGAATTCAGCAGAGAATTAAAATGTTACACAGGACACTTTGTTATGCAGCTAATTCCCTAAGAAAGGAATATTTACTCTATTTTTAAAATTTTGCTTAACCCCAAATGATTAAAATTTCCCTTGCTATCTCAGTATTTGAAAAAGTCACCAGGAAGGTTGTCATCTCACTCAACTTTTTCCTTTATCTGTCCTCCGCTGAAATAGAAAGCATCTAGTCATCACCCTCTTCAAAACTTGCAAGTAAATACTTGAAAACTTGCATCATCTTTATTTAATGTCATGTCTGACCAGGCTCTTTAATCTTCCCCACCCCAAAACACTTATTTCATCATGGGAGTGTTAAGGGCTAAACTTCTAGCTAGTCTGTCTAAAATATCTAATGAGTGGTCGCCAATCAATTATAAGCTTTAGCAAGAGTTAGACTTTTAAGCATTTATTAAGGAGAATAAGAATTTTGGTAAAGAGAGAAAAAGGCCTAGATTCCTATCTATTAAAGGGAGAGCACATTTCTAGCTCCGCTCTCCACCCGAGTCCAGAGGAAAGAGAGCGAGACTGAGCGCCAGTCTCTTCCTTCCTCCTCCCACTAGCCTGCGTCACTTCCTGACACCAAAGAAAAGACTCCTGGTCTTGCCCTCAAAGACCTTCGCTTCATGGGCAGAACTCTTCTACAGTAAGTCTCCAGCAGGTGGCGTCATTCCAATCGTTACAGGAGAAAGGTGGGCTAGAACCATGTCTTAAGGTCCTCTCCAGCTATTTTACTTGATGATCCCTTTTCTAAACTATAAAAAAAATTAATAAAAGTCCATGTTTTCGTCAATAGCAGTCTGTTCAAAAATTCACATTTTCTCCAGTTAGAAATTTACATCAAAAATTAAATGGAAAATACATAGTAGCATCAGATCACAACTGTTATAATGTGAATATTCTTAATCTTCTCTAACTGATTATAGAACCCAATTCAGTATTATATCCCCATGTTTTTACTTAACATTATCTTAAAGCCCCCTTTGTGGGCAAATATAATTATAGTTAAACAAGTAAAAAGTAGAAGAGGTGACTTTGTGAAATGTGGGGAATTAAGAGATTATATATCCAAACATGTTATCACTATCTACAGGGTTCTGCATTACAGGTAAAGTGTCATAGTAATTAAAAGTCATAATGCTGAATTAGAAACCTGAATACCCTAGTTCTAGTCCAAGCTTTGTCATTAATGAAATAGCAAGTTCTGTTTCCTTATCTACAAAATGGGGTTAATAATAACTCTATCGAGGGGGAAGCTAGGTGGTGCCCTGCCAAAAAAACAAAAACAAAAACAAAAAAACAAATAATAAGTCTATCACAGGGTTGTGGTAAAGATCAAATAAAATGTGTGTTGAAGTGATTCAGAAATTATAAAGAACTGTTCAGATGTCATCGGTTAGTGTTGTCATAGTATTATTATTTAGCTATAGTAAGATTCTCCCCCATTCAATTCACTGTAATAGTAGTAGCAATGTAACTGCAATTAAAAAAAGGGTCAAAATATCCTTCTATTTATTTCTAGCATAGTTATTTTCTTTCTAAAAAGAAACTCTGTTGATAACAATAACACAAAGATAAGGAAAAGATGACCAGTTCTTATGGAAAATATGTAAAACATTTGCAAATGTTAGAAGACCTAAACAAATGCTAGCTTTTAAAAGATATTGATAAAAATAACGAGGATAAAGTTTGTGTATTTAGCTTTTTCCTCAAATTACCATCAACTTCTTTTTCAATTAGGTCCATTCTGCTGGTGACTTCATTTTGGACATTCTCTATATGTGTGAGAAGATTGAGTTGCCACTGAAGATGAGAGTCTCCTTTTTCTTCTGTATTTCTTTTTTCATTGTAGACAAATAATGTATTTCCTTCTGAAGAATTCTTCTCCACAGGATCATTAAGAGGAAACAAAAAGGACTCCTTTAAAAATAGTTTTTCATTTTATTTTTTAATTCTAGTACATCCTAGCAATGTGCATTTCAATACACACACACACACACATACACACACACATTTAAACTAAAGGCCTTAATGCTCCCTATATACAAAAATTAGAAAAGAAATTCAACTGATTTTAAGTAACTTTTCAAAATAAAGGGGGGGAAAATTACCCTACCAAAATGTTTTGCCAGCTTTGCCTCTCAAACCTGATAATAAAAAAATTGTTGGTTAAATCACAGCATTTCATTTTAGAAGCTGAAAGGAACACTAAATCTTCCCTATTCACTTGGTTTAAACAATTACTATGTTCTAATGGCTAAACATAAGAATTCATCAAGAAAATTACAAAATAAAAGAGAGGTTTTATCTGCTTAAAGTTAGTAGGTTAAGCAGTTTTTTTCTGTTTCTTACTTTATCTGAAGGAACACTTAAATTGGATTTACTAATTTATTTTCCTCGAGTTACACCAATTTTTTTTTCCCCTGTAGCACAGTTATCATAATGTTCTAAGTACAGACCATCCACCCCCTACAAAAAGGGAGATTTCTTTCAAAGGAAAAGAGAAAGAGAATAAGGAATAGAGAGATAGAGACTCCAGACAAGACACTAAACCTGAGATTTCACAACTTGAATAGATATATATTGAAAAATGATAGCTCAAGAATGTAATCCCACCACTAATGTTCTAAAGCAATGCTTCATTATGATATGAAGATGACATGATGATCTCAAAGACTGTGTAAAGTATAAACTTTGGTCAGCTCAACACTGAGCTGAAATAGCTTTGAGTTGAGGCCCAACAATATCTTCTGACTATTGTCTGAAGACTAGATAAGCTAAGTTCACATTCATCACCAAAGTGTAGCATCCAATGTGTAAAACCTACTAAATATAAAAGAGATAGCAGTGGAGGTGGTACTCATACCTATAAAATCATAGATCATTTGAAGCGTTGTTTTATACAAGCTAAATTTGTAGAAAGGGTAACCCATATTTGGATCAATATGAGATATGCAGCACCAGACATAATATGATGTTGAAATGTCTAGAGAGCATGTATGGTATGGTCGAATGCAGAGAGCACTGAACTAAGAGTTGTAAGACTTGGCTTCCAGTTTTGGCTTGACTAAGGCAAATCATGTAGTCAATCACTTCAATTTCCTCATATATAAAATAGGGATGAGAATACTTATGTTGCCTCACTAATATGCAACAATCATTTTATTCTTCCCTAACTGACTTGATCAAACTCCCCACAGTGGAGAGGTGACCAGAGTGTTAGACTTGGACTCAAGAAGATCTGGGTTTAAATCCTGCTTCACTTATTAGCTGTATGAACATGAGAAAATCACAACTCTCAGAAACTCTGTTTCTTCATCTATAAAACAAGGGGTTTAGACTCACTAAGGTCCTTTCTAGCTCTATTTCCATGATTTATCAGGCCATGGGCATATGATTCTCCCTTATTTTGTATCTCAAAATCTTGCAATATTCCTTGCTATTCTTCTTCCTTTTGTCAGTTTATGATGGTCTTTCTCCTTGCTAAGGCTAACTTCTCTACCTTTACCCCAGTATATCCCATATTGCCATCTGTTGCATAAATTATAACAGCTATACCTACAATTTCGGGTATTACTGGTGTTAAAGAAAGGAAGATTTGAATACCACCTTTTGACTAGAGTAGTCAGCTAGTATATGATGCCCATATTAACAAGATACCTACATATACATGGCAATCCTTTGTAATCTTCATGTGCACAGTGTTCAACTTGGAGTAAAATGCAACCCACTACAGCTTTTTGAAGACAAGGGTTGTTGGCAAGAACAGGTGGTAGTGTGCATATGTGCATCCCTTCAAGTGAACCTTGTTCATTTGTATCCTGAAGTCTCTACTGATTCAAACAATACAATTCAGAGTTTGTCATGCCTTAACTAGGTAGTCAGGCTGTGATCCACACTATATTTCCTTCTTTCATTCATTTTTAGTATTTCCCATTGACTCCTTCCCCACTGCCTAAAAACATGCTTAGATTTCTCTTATCCTTAAAAAACCTTCCCTTGAAATTGCCATCCTATTGTCCATCTCTCATCCCTTTCCATTTTAAACTGCTAAAAAAGGTTTTATAAACTTGTTACCTCTATTTTCTCACTACTTTACTGTTCAACCTCTTGCTGTTACTTCTACTAAAACTGTTTTCCAAAAGGTCATCAATGATCTGAACTGATAAGTCCATTGATCTTTTCTCAGCTCTTATCCTAACTGATCTTCTACACAGTTGATCATTTGACATCCATAATACTGTTCTCTGTCTTGAAGTTTCTTCTATTTCTATCTTCTTCTTATCTCTAATGGCAGGTCTTCTCAAGGCTTTGTTCCACATTCACTTCTTTTTCTCTTTTCTTTATATGCTAACTTTTGTGGTATCACCTGATCCTATAGGTCCAAGATTATTTCACATTTATACTATGTATAACTTACGTGTACATAACTGTTCACATATTATATCCTCCCCACTGTTACATGGTACATGTAACATGAAACGGAAGAGTGCTGGGTTTGGGAGTTAGGAAGATCTGGTTGAAATATGATCTCAGACAGTTCTTCTTAGCTGTATAACTCTGGGGAAATCACTTCACCTCTGTTTGCTTCAGTTTCCTCAACTGTAAAATAGAGGTAATAATAGCACCTACCTCTGAGGGGGTTGTGAGGATCAAATGAGATTATAATTGTAAAGTACTTTAGCACAATGCCTGGCACACGGTAACTGCTATGTAAATCACAGCTGCTATCATTACTACTGCTACCACCACCACTAGTACTACTGCAACTACAACAACAACGGCAATGACAATGGCAACAGCAACAATAGCAGGATTCAAAAAGGACATGCATCCCACTTCTTAAAATAGGAAAAAGAATAGTGAGCTTAACTTGGATTTCTGAAAAAATTCTGGAAAATAATATTATATGACTGGTCAGTAAACACTAAGAAAAAGAAGCAAGATTCACAAAAAGCTGGCTTGATTTCATTAAGAATAGGGCATGAGGGGCAGCTAGGTGGCGCAGTGGATAGAACACCGGCCCTGGAGTCAGGAGTACCTGAGTTCAAATCCGGCCTCAGACACTTAACACTTACTAGCTGTGTGACCCTGGGCAAGTCACTTAACCCCAATTGCCTCGCTAAAAAAAAAAAAAAAAAAAAAAAAAGAATAGGGCATGAGGGGGCAGCTAGGTGGCGCAGTGGATAAAGCACCGGCCCTGGATTCAGGAGTACCTGAGTTCAAATCCGGCCTCAGACACTTGACACTTACTAGCTGTGTGACCCTGGGCAAGTCACTTAACCCGCATTGTCCCACCAAAAAAAAAAAAAAAGAATAGGGCATGAGAGACCTACCTTATTATCATTCTTTACTGGGCAATTACAATGGTAGCTCACAATACAATAAATTAAGTTTACCAAGTTTCTAGCTAAGTATTTAAGAAAGACTCTCATGCTATCCTTTTTATTTTTTAATTTCCCTGATAAAATTTTTGTTCCAGATTCTCATTTTTATGTTGTATGTGTTTATTTTTAGATGTGTTTCTAGAATACAACAAAGACAATAACTATTCTGTCCCTAGTTTTCATCATGCTACATTATTTAGTCCATTTATATTTAAAGTTATGATCAAACAATCTGATACAATGAAAGAGTGACAGAATAGCTTAAAAAAAAAACCACCCAAATATCAGTAGTATGTTGTTGGTGGAAGATTAGCACCATCTTCTGTCTAGTCTTTTTGTTTTGTTTTGTTTCGTTTCTTTTCAAGTCAGTACTTTGTCCCTAAGATATGTTCTGCATATGTTACTTTAATATTAACTTACTCTCACAGACTCTCATCCCCATTCCTATTTTATTTAACTTATCCCGAGTTCTTTAAGTTTATTTAAATTGTTAACTTCTTTTTATTTTATTTAGTTATCTTTTTCCTTCTCTTTTCTCATTCAGTTAAGTAAACTTTCCCCTCCAAACTCTTATTTACAGTTATATGTATGTCTCTGTGTGTCTATATGTGTGTCTGTGTGACTGGAAAGGACAGGTCTAGTGGACAGTCCCAGAGACCTATTCTTGGCCCTGTGCTATTTAATAATTTTATCAATGAGTTGGGAAAAGTTATGGAAAAAAGGCTTATCAAATTTGCAGATGATACAAAACTAAGAAGGATAATAAATAAAATATTTGATGAAACATTTGGGATCCAAAAAGATCTTGAATGTCAAACTAAATAAAAATTATTGTAAAATTTTACACATGGGTGCAAAAAATCAACTCTGCATATACTAGATAAGAGAGGTATGACCAGACACCATTTTATCTGGGATTTTCAGTAAACTATAAGGTTAATACCTTAATTCAAGAAAGTAATACAGTAGCCAAAAAGGCTAATGTGATCTTATGCTACATCAAGAAAGGTACATTACTCAGAACCAGGGAAGTGATTGTCATGCTACAATTAGCCCTAGTCAAACCATAGTGTTAGTATTGCCTTGTGTTAATTTTTGACCACCACATTTTAGGAAAGATGCAAGATGCAAAGAAATTAAGGAAGTCAAAGGATTATAGATCTAGAAGGGACTTTAGAAGCTATTTTGTTCAACCACCTTACTTTACATAATTGAAATCTGAGGCCCGTAGAAGTTAAGAGAAACACACAAGTTCACACCATTAGTGAACATGGGAGGCAGGATGTGAATCCAGGTCCTCTGGGTCCAGAGCCAGTGTTCTTTCTATTGTACCATGATGCCCCTTTATACTAGGATAGTGAAGGGCTTTAGTACCACACTAGGTGAGATGAAGGATTTGGAGATGATAATCTCAAGAAAAGAAGGCAATACAGATAGGATAGTTGTCTTCACATTTTTAAATGACTATTATGTAGAAATGGGATTAGATTTATTCTGCTTGGCCCAAGAAAGAACAAGAAGCAATGGTTGGAAGTTGCAAAGAAGACAATTTAAGGTTTGAGAAAAGACAACATTTCCTTACAATTATTGCTATCCAAAAGTGGATCCCATAGTAGGTACTACCTCACTTGATGTCTTTAAGGCTAGATAATCACTAATCCAGGACAATGTGGATCATATTCTTGTTCACATACAGACTAGGTTAGATGGTTTCCAAGATCCCTTGTATTCAGATACAACAAAATCTATGTCTTCACTTCTCTCAATCTGTCAACAATTCTCTACTTTAGCAGTATCTATGGAGCACCTTGCATTAACCCAATTCAATATTTCAAGGAAGAAAAATGCAACCCCATCCACTTCCAATGTAACAATAGGGATTATTAATAACTTCTAAATCATAGGTAGAAAACCAGTAAATCTTTTTTACCAGACAAAATATTTCTGATGCAGAAAAGAATTAAGATGGGCAGTTTTGCTTAGCTGGGTGCCAGGTTTGGTCTGATTCAAGGAAAATAAATTGTACATAAAAACCACAATTTAGGATTCAGCCCTGTCCAACCTATGAAATAATTTGGAGTGACCTGAAATGGGTAGAGTTTGTGTAGTTTCATACTGAGTTTGCCAGAGGGAGCTCTTAGAGTCTTTCAAAAATAGTCCATTTGAGGGTAAGCAGATCAAGGACCTGTGAATACACTAATCATAAAGGGGTATAATAAACATAGAGTTTGGTACTATTTCTTTGGTATCAGGGCCTACACTCAAGACTCATTGAGCTATTCTAAATATTTCTACCAGTATGTTTCTTCTCCTCTGGGGGAAAAGTGCCCCATCTAACAACTTTAGCTCTTTACCTATTAACATCTACCTACCAACTGACATAAACCAATATGTTATGTCAATGTCTATTTATTGACTTCTGCCTACCTAACAAAAATATATTGACATCACTCCCTCCACCAACACATTTATTTAAGTCTGTCTACTGATTTACAGAATTAAGGTTCTGAAAAGGAGTCAAATCATGCTTTGGCCAATACCACATAGTCTGAAAGAATAACAAAAAGTATATTATTTCACAGAATATAAACATTTCTATTCCTAATCATCAGAGGCCAATGATCTTATTTTAAGGGCAAGGTGATTTTTTTTATAAGTAAAATCATAAACTACTAACTTTTGGGGCTTTAAATCATGACTTTAATTTCATTTCTAAAAAAATCTTAATATTAAGCCTGACATTTATAGGTTAGAATTATAGACTGGTATTCCAGGTGCACCATAGGAGGGGGAGAAAGGTATAGCCTTCATAAGGTTATACTACCCATCATTTCCCAATAACATCTTAGTTTAACATGATAACCAAATCCCACTATAAAGTTGTGAATTCCTACTAATACAATGTTCATTTGCTATTTCACAAAATGTTTCTGCAGAACTAACTGTCTTTAATAAATTTTTGGTTTTGTTGGTTTTTTTTGGTGAGGCAATTGGGGTTAAGTGACTTGCCCAGGGTCACACAGCTAGTAAGTGTTAAATGTCTGAGCCCAGATTTGAACTCAGGTGCTCCTGAATCCAGGACTGGTGCTCTATCCACTGCACCACCTAGCTGCCTCCGTCTTAATAAAGTTTTTTAACTTGACAAACTATTTCTTTGAGAATAAAACGACAAAAATAAATATGTCTACAGACATCAGAAGTCACTGTTGTACAATGGAAAGAGTACCTGATGAAGTCAAATGATATGAGTTCAAATCCCAGTTCTACCACTATTAGCTTCTGAGTCTCAAGTTTTTTTTCTATAAAATGAGAGGAGTTAGACTGGACGGCCTCTAAATTCTTCTCCAGCTCTACTTCTATGATCATATGATTCTTATCTGATTGCCAATTAGGTCCAATAATGTCTGAATTTCTACAAATCCAATTAGCGGCATATGAATGAAAGGCCTACTCTGTTATTGTTATACTCTGAGTTTAACAATGACCAAAGTTATTTTGCAATAGCAACATTAATACAGTATAGCCTAACATCTCAGAACCTTTGCTATATAGCTGTTTGGCCAACTGTTCACTGCTAACTCTGCTCCTACATAACTAATTTATCCCTGTAACACTGCCAAAGAAACCAATTAAGTTTGTCAAGTAGGGCATTCTTATGTTAAATACATTAATAAATGAATGAACAGAATTTTCTCCTAGAAAAACAATACAAATGATATTCTCCTCCTTCTAAGGTGTTAAAGAACTGCTAATCTAATCTAAATTTAATGTACAGTATTGCTTGAAAAGGAAACAAATGAAACTCCATGTAAACAAAAAAAACAATCAAAACCCAAAACTGTGTGGTTCTTTCACATTTCCATGATCAGAACCAAGTTATTCCATTTATAGGGTTTTTATCAAATTACCATCAACTCATTTTTGATAGATCTAGCTCCCTACTTTGAACTTAATTCTGTATAATCTCTACGTGTATAAGAAGACCTTGTAAAAATAATCCAAATTCTCTATTTAAGTAAGTTTGAATTCTCATGGAATTTTTGTATACTGATTTTTTTTCAAAGCCATAATCAAATGTAAAAAAATTACCTGTTCACTTATACCATCTTCTTTTATGGAAAATTGTAAACAGTTTGTATCTTCTGTATGAAATTCCTGTTCCTCTTCAAAACTACTTACATCTTCATCATCAGAACTCAAAGGATCAGTAGATTTACAATCGTGACCAAAATTTTGTGGTTTCTGATAGCTGTGCTCACTTGTAATATATGTTCCTTCCATTTTCCTGGGCAAGCTAGGAATCTCTTTATGATTCTGAGCAGGACAAGTCCGTTCTTCTACATTAAGAGTATCTTGCACTGTCATTTTTTTCTCTACCCCAACAGCTATTTGATCTTGGTCTTTCCGCTTCCCTGAACAGGCCCAGAGATGAAGATCAGGATGATGTTTGTTCCTTGAAAGAAGGTGGGAAGAAAAATTATGATATTAAAGCAGTGGTTCTATAAAGTGAGATCTGGGGATCCTAGGGAGTCCTTGATACCCTTTCAGGGGATTGATAAGTTCAAAACTATTTTCATAATAATACTAAGATGGTTTAATTTCTAATATGGTAAATATTGACAGATATAACCCACATAAGCAAAAGCTCTTTGGGAACCACAATAATTTTTTAAGAGTGTAAAGAGACCAAAAAATTTGAGAACTATATTAAAGGAATCTTGATTAATTGCAATGATACTTTTCTCCATTTACAGTCAACTGAAATATCACAATGACAGTTACAATTGTATCACATCTCTATTAGTTATTTATGAGTGGATTATCCAAATTTACCCAGGACCTCTTTTATGTACCTACCACATCCTCATGTTCCCTGATCACAAACTAAAACACTGTAGGGCTTCCATCATTACGAGGGGAAGAAAGCTCAGGAAATGAAAGGGGAGAATATATAACTATAATAGTGGAAGTATGAGATTATTAAACTGGTTGTAAAATGTTATTGTCTCTGAAGTGCAAAATTCCACAATTAAGTGTGTGTGTGTGTGTGTGTGTGTGTGTGTGTGTGCGCGCGCATGCTAAGTGCCCAAAATGAATACAAGTTTATTCACCTTTTTATCATTTGTTCAATAGTATCAACAGTTCTCTACTCTGTCTCTTGTAGATAAGGGAGAATTCATTATAATAGCAGAGTATAGAAAATATTCCTTAGGGCATCAGGTTTTCATTTTAATTTATCTAATATTCATGAAGGGCCTACTATTTATTGAGCACTATGCTAGGCAGTGGGAAAAGACAAAAAAGAATACTACTTTCATGGAATGGACACTTCACTGCAGAAATACAATATGTATGTAACAAGGAAATAATAATTACATACAAAAATAAAAAAACATCATTTCAAGAGGGAAAGTTAATCATTCAATTAACATTTATTAAGTTTCTAGGCACTAGGGGTGGCTAGGTGGTGCAGTGGATAAAGCACTGGCCCTGGATTCAGGAGTAAGTGAATTCAAATTTGGCCTCAGACATTTGACACTTACTAGCTGTGTGACCCTGGGCAAGTCACTTAACCCCTATTGCCCCGCGCGCGCGCGCGCGTGCACACACACACACACACACACACACACACACACACACGTTTCTAGGCACTGTGCTAAACACTGTGGATACCAAAAAACCCCAAACAAACAAACAGAAAGACAGACAGACAGACAACCCAGGATCTTACTCTCAAGGAGCTCATGGTGTAGGGGGGTAAACAACATATAAATAATTATGTACAGACAAGCTATATACAGGATAAAATGAGTGTAGTCTCAGAGGGAATGCTCTATGATTAAGGAGGACTAAGAAAGGCTTCTTGCAGAAGGTGGGACTTTAGCTGAGACTTGAAGGAAGCCAGGAGACAGAGGGAAGGAGGGAGAGTTCCAGGCATGGGGGAACACCCAGAGAAAATGCTCAGAGATGGGAGCTAGAATGTTTTGTGCAAGAAGGCCAGTGTCACTGGATCACAGAGTTTGTGGAGAGGAAGTAAGGTGTAAAGAAGACTAAAATGGTAGGAAAAGGTCATGTCTTGAAGATCTTTTAAAAGTCAAATAGTGGATTTTATATTTGATGCTGGAAATAACAGGGAGCCACTGTAGTTGAGGGAATCAAGAAAGGATTTGTACAGAAGGAAGCACCTGAGCTATGTCTTGAGGGAAGCTCAGGATTCTATAAAGTGGCAACGAAGAAAAAAATGGGTTCCAGATACCACTAAGACAAAGGGAAGGCAGGAGACAGAACTTCTGGTACTTCTCATGTCAATTTAACTAGAATGCAGAATCTAGGAAGGTAAATATTACAAAATAAGACTGCAAAATTAGGGTAGAGTTAAACTACAGAAAGCTTTCAATAGCAGGATGAGGAGTTTATATTTTATTCAAGAGGTAATAGAGAGCTGTTGCAGATTCTGAGTAGATGTGGGTTGGTTGACATTGTTAGATCTGAGAGTATGTAATTTGATTCACTGTAGGTAGGGAGACCAACAATACTGTTACTGAAATACTCTAAGTGAAAGGTGATGAGGGCTTGAACTAGTGTAGAAATTTTAAGTCTAGAAGAGAAAGTAATAGGACATTTTATATAAATAGGAAAAACAAGATTTGTCAACTTACTGGACAGAGTAGTCAAGGGAGAAAGAAGCAGCAAGACTAACTCCCAAGTTATTTTATGAAAGGTTTTGAGGTTAATTTCCTTAATGTCCTAAGGAAAACAGGAGCCAATTTATCACAGCTGGGCTTTTTGGTGAAAGAAATTTTATTTTAATTATTTTCTGATTTTATTATAATAATTAATTGAAAGAATTTTCTTTAATGAAAAATAACCTTTTAATCTCAATTGAATTTTATCAACACCGAAAATATTAATTAAAAGGCATCTATCTGATTACAGACATTCTATAATGTGAGAACAGTCCATTGATGATGTTAGCAAAAACATGAATACAGAAGAAATGATACTGAGAAAGAAACTAGATTAAAGGTGATGGGAAAAGCAAGGCAATTCCTTCTTTTCTATTTAATACTAGTAAGATCTTTGTAATAAGTTCTTGGTTCAGGTCAGGCCATAAAATGGCAGAAAGGTAAAGGATTTAGGGAACAAATACAATCATAAACTTAAGTGAAAGAGACAATGGAGAGGGGTAAAGGAACTGAATATATTTATCTTGAGAAAGAAAGAGTTGAGTTGAAATTAAGTAAGTGATGATGGATTCAAAGGGAAACCATTTAAGATGAAGGTAGCAGTAAGTACTTTAGCATAAATTAGAACAAAAGGAGACAGGTTTAACAAACAGAAAAGGGAACATAAGTTAGGCATCAGCAAGAGTTTCTAAGTGGTACAGGTTTCAAGACATCAGAATGTCTTGTTGAAATGAGTACTAGAATTTTTTTAAAGGCTGTCCCTCTAGAATGGTACACAAAGTAATAGGGATACATATAAAGCCCGTAACTTGAGATTAAAAAAAATATCAACTATTCATGTACAGGATGGGAAATGCATAGCTGTTTCTGTGTTAAAAAGAGGTAAATGTTTAAGTGGATTGTAAGCTCACTGAGAGACAGAATGGGGTGAACAGAAAATCAGCTTCACTGTCCAGAATCCATGACTTCAAGTCCCACCTCTAGCACATACTGGCTGTGTGACCATGGACAAGTCATTTAAGGTCTCCGTGCTCAAGGCAATTCTCTAGGACAAAAAGTCACAGGAAAGACCTCCATTAATAGATACGTTTCCTCATCAAGAATTTCCTTTAACAATGAAATTAGAGGTCTGGTCCAAAATTCAACAGTAAGTCAAAACTGTGATATAACAGTCAAAAAAAGAGAACAAAATCTTAGGTTTCAATAATGAAGCAAATATTCTGGAAATGAGTCAGATGATTATCTGATGGTACCTCAGATCAAATCTGGAATATCGACTGGCATTTTGTATGTTCCTACTAAATGTCTAATATAAGTTACTGAGTTAAGTGCTGGGAAAACAAAGGCCAAAAAGGAGAGCAAGCCTGTGAGCAACAATATGGAAGCTACAAGGTTGTAGTAAGTTTGTAACAAGGCAGATTTTCTGGCTGGCATAAAGAAAAACTTCCTAACAATCAGAGCTATCCAAGTATGGAATAGACTGCCTCAAGATACTGGGTTGTTTTTTGGTTTTGCTTTTCTTTTTTTTTGGTAGGGCAATGAGGGTTAAGTGACTTGCCCAGGGTCACACAGCTAGTAAGTGTCAAGTGTCTGAGTCACATTTGAACTCAGGTCCTCCTGAATCCAGGGCTGGTGCTTTATCCTCTGCGCCACCTAGCTGCCCCCAGGATACTGTTTTTAAACCTAAAGTAATCTGAGTTCAAGTCCCAGCTCTTATACTTACTATTGTATGAATATGTGCAAACCACTTAATATCTCTAAATCTCTAATCTCTAAATGAGGTTTTTAACACCTAGAAAAAGGAGATAATAAAATAAGCATTACCTACCTAACATGGTTGTTGTCAATAAACATTTATCTAATCAATAAACATTTATCAAGTGCCTACTATGTGCAAGGCACTGTGCTAAGTGCTGGGAATTCAAAAATAGGCAAAAAACAATCCCTGGCCTCAAAGAGCTTACAATCTAATATTTACAAGCTATATTCAGAATAGGAAATAATTAACAGAGGGAAGGCACTTGAATTAAGATAAGAGGGCCTGGGAAAGGGTTCCTATAGAAGATGTGATTTTAGCTGGGACTAAAAGGAAGCCAGGGAAGCCAGGAAGCAGAGATGAAGAAGAAAAGCATTCCAGGTATGGGAGACAGCCAGAAAAATGCCCAGAGACAGGAGATGGAGTGTCTTGTTAATGGAACAGCCAGGAAGTCAGTGTCATTGTGTCCAATCATACATAGCTGGTAGGAAGGTGGCAGAAGATAAAGATAGGAGGCGGCTAGGTTGGTAATGGCTTCGAACACCAAACAGGATATTCTATTCGATGCTAGAGGTGACAGGGAGTCAACAGAGTTTACTGAGTGAGAGGTTGGAGGGGAGGTGACATGGTCAGACCTGCACTTTGAGAAAATTACTTTGGTGTGTGAATGGAAGAGCCAAGGGAGGAGCCCATCCTAAAGAGGGATGAAAAGGTTTGGAAGAATCACTGTGGAGAGGAGGATATTGAGGTGAGGAGAAAGGTAAAATAGGATTGCTTAGTAGCAGTGAGGGCCCAGCTGAGGTTGGTAACACTAATTTGCAGTGGATACAATCAGAACAGTTGCATGATTTCTCCACTTTCATTCAGCAGCATGTGCATTGGAATGAAGACACTCAAGACTGGGAGAGAACCAACGTTGAGGCTTTGGCAATATGAAAAGGGGGTTAGAGACTCAGGAATAGAACAGTGTAGAGCTGAACTGTTTCGCTAAGGGGTCAGGATGAGGAAAAAAGGAAAGTGGATAGTACAGGGGAGATACTCTGGGAGAGAACTGAGGGGTCAAAAGACTGGAGGTCACAGTGTGGACAAAGAGTAGGGCTTGGTAAGGAAAAGCAGAGGGAGAGATTGAAAACCAACAGTTTATAATCAAATAAGGGAATTTTGGAATTTGTGAACATGTAAATGAAGTATCTGTGAATGATGGTAAGAATGAGGCTATGACCATCTCTGTATATGGTTGAGGTAGAGGAGTTGCTCACATGAGGTGAAAAAAAGCACTATATAAATGTGTAAGCTACTACCCAAATAAGATATCAAGTTATATTTATTTACATATTCACTACTTTTTTAATTGGGCCATTTCATCTTCCTAATTTCTTTTGACAATTAAGGGCAGCATGGTTTAGTGGACAGGGTGCTGTGAATGGAGTCAGGAAGGCCTGCGCTCCAATCTCTCCTCTGATCCTGGGCAAGTGATATAATGTCTATGTGCCCCAAGCAATTTTGCCTAGAACTTAATAAATGTTTGTGATCTGCATTGGTGGAGGAGATTTCTACAGTGAGAGTTCACAATACTGATAAACAATAAAGCACTGTTTACGTTGTCTTTTTCCTCATGGAATATGCAGATTAATCAAAATGTTAGCTTAGGAAAAGAGAAGAGAGAAATGAGGGAGTGAAGTTTCTTAGCCTAGCATCTGACCAATTTACCACTTTCACAGAATTTCAGAAGGAGAAAAAAAATGGTCAAAAATACAAGGTTACAGTTGTACATAGGTAAGTCCACACTGTAGTAACTCTGCAATTTCTACAATGTCTAATGGCATGTGAGAGATAAAAGGGACAACTGTTCACCCAGAGAAAACTAGTTACCTACTCAGGGTTTAATTAACCTAATAATATTAACCTATTCTCTATAAAGTTATTTCATGCCATCCAAACTCTCCTATATGCTTATAAGAAACAATCTCAGAGTAAACTAAAACAAAAAACCTAAGTCTTGACTTCATAGATTTTTCATTTTTTTGCTCATATCATTAAAATGTGATCCTTTTCTATGAATTTCCACTTACTTTAGAATTCCAATCTTCAGTTGTAACCCATGTAGTACTTCTGTTACACCATATACATCAGCAAGCAAATGATGTGTTGAAACTATCTTTTTGGCATTGAGATGAGAGTAATTTTCCTTTAAAAACGATAACCCACACATTCGCCCATTGTTCAACCATTCTTTATCATAAAGATATTTTGCACTCCATCTCTGACCTGTGAATAATGAAATCATCCAAGTTACAAATGACCCAATTTGGGTTTCCTTTAAAATCTTCCACTGCCAATAATGCTTGTGGATAGACAGGACAGGGTCTGTCTCTAACAGTAGCTTTAGTACTTAGTTCTGACACCTTAAAAGCAATTTCCATTTTCAAGGAAATTACAGTAGGCTACATAAGAACAAATAATTCAAAGATTATAGTTACCAACAGCTGAAGAACTTGGAGCCAATCTCTTCTGCTAAATACCAAATTATCTATCTGCCAATAGCTGAGAGGGAAGGGAAGTCATATTGATTTACATTTTTCTCACTTCTCTTTGCTTTGAAAACTGTCACTTAGTTCTAGCTAAATATCTATAATCTTACATTTCTGAGATCCAGCTGTGTGCATTGTTTTTGGTATTTCGTTTTCCTTTTCAAAAGGGAAAAAGGAATAGTGCTCTGCATCACAGCATGTAAAATTACCTCTTACTAAAAAAGGGTGGCAGGATGTTGTAATGGAAAAAGCACAGGACAGGAGTAAATTTGGATTCTACCCTAGGTCTGCAATGGGGCACTAGACAAGTAAGTTGATCTCTACTGGCCTTATTTTGGTCATTTGTGAAATGAAGTGATTGGATTATAAAGCTCAAATCCCTTCCAACTCTAAAATTCTTTAATTTCACTTTTCTCCATCTACCTATTACTTGGAGTTGTCTGGAAATAGGTATGGTTTGTCTTTGAATAGCCCCATGACAATAAGTGAAGCTCCAAGTAATTAGGCTTGAATAATGCCTCTATAGGTTCAGTTTAAGTGTATGCAGCACTCTGGGCATCTTCCTAATTGTTGTGACAATAAGAACATAGATTAAATAAAACACAGCACTGTGCAACAGTCAAAAATGGAAAACACAGAAAATGGAGAGAAGAGGACCATTTTCCTTCCATAACCACAGATATAAGTCTATCTTTCCAGTATATTTATTATATTATATATATAGTTATATTTGCATTTATTTTATTATTCTTTTAGCACCATATAACAAAGAGATAACAGTTTTGAAAGCACTTTGAAAACTGTAAATTTATAAATGTAAGGTATTTTTATTTAGCATAAAATATCATGTCAAAAAATATTAAAATATCTTTATGAGAACTTTTAAGTCAGAGAATTTTGTATTAATGTTCATATCATGGAATAATTACATATTTACATGTACATGTAGTTATAGATAATGAATATATAAAATATCTTCAAATACTGTTCATTCAACCAAGATAATTTTGAAATGACATATCTTATCCATCAGACTCACCTTAAGCCACCCTACTGCAGTATCTTTCTGCATAGTGCCTTTTCCCCACTTCTGCTAAACAAATCTTATCCATATACTTATTCATAGAGAATGGTAATAGCAATCAGAAAATGACTATTGAGCAAATGAGGGGCAGTGACAGCAGATTAGGCAGATTCAACTGGCATTTAGGGAATGAATGGGGAGACAGAACAGACATTAAAAGTTATTGTGTTCTTTTAGTTGCTGGACAAAGGCTTAGAATTGCATGTGGGTGACAGAACTATAGAGGGCTTGGAGAGGCTGGGAGGTAGTGAGAGGGGAGATGCAAAACTATGATGATGCAGGGTAAAAGCAGCACAATAAAGACCAAACTTCATTACCTGCCCAATGTCTCAACATCAGTTTCCCAAAGCCCCTCCCAAGCTGTGGACCAGAGGGCATAAGGAAGCAACTTCTTCTTTGCCTTTGCCCTGCCTAACAGAAGCCTAAACTCTGCAGCAGAAGTTCTGGGGAATAGCTGGAGGAGGAGAATTTGGCATTACTATGATAAAGATCATATAGTCTCAGTTCTCTATAAAGACCTAATTTAATCTTTTACAAGTAAGAACTCTGATTTAAATTAGGGAAGGTGTTCCCTATTTATAACATAGTTCCTATAGAACTAATTTTGTTTCAGTAACATTTTCACAAAATAAGTTAATGAAATTTTGCAGAGTATAATTTTATTTAGGAACAAACAAAATAACAAATTCCTACCTGGTGGATCCCTGCAAATATAACAGATGTACTGCTCCGGGATGCTGTCCTCCAGCAGCCCCATACAAACACTATGCTGCCAACACAGGCACTCTTCACACTGTTAGAAAACAAAAGGCATGTGTAGCTCATCTCTGCTTTTTTTTGAAACAAACAAAAAACCATTCCCTTCCAATTAGCCAGTTTGGGTTCTACCACTATAGGAGTTAAATTTATTCTTCATGTAGAAAAAACTAAACATGATTTAAGGTTAATTTCAATTTTGAAACAGTTGGCTATTTGACAACTTGTCTTTGTGAAAGTTACTTAAGTAGTTTATGATCCATTAACTCAATTAAAAAGCAAATCTTTTTTCCATCTAGATTACATTCTTTGGAATTAGATCCTTAAATAGCTTTTTTAAAAGTATTAAACATACATATTAATATCAAAAAGCAAGTATTTGGTAGCACACTGAAGTACCACAGGTGTAGTTGCTTTGATTAATTTGTGATTTCCTTTATGTGTCTATGATATAGAGAGGATTTCCTTGAGGTATAAGATGAATCAGATGGGCCACAGAAGTCCTTTGCACATCTGAAAATCTGCAAACTTCCACATTCATCTCAGGAAGAAAAGAAAATCTGTGAGGCATCCTTCCATTTGCAAATCAGTTCTTTATGTTTCCTGGTTTTCTATTTTTATAGTGAAAATGCAAAAACATGGATGTGGTTCGATTTCTTATGTAAGGATAAGTTGTCACTTATCAGAGACATCATATTTAGAAGTTCAAATATTTAATGTTTGTAGATGGTCTCAAAACTGTCATTCTCAGTACCTTCTACTACCTTTTCTGGGGCTCCATTGCTATCACTTGAGGAGGTAGAGGGAGCCTTATGGACATTTTCTTTTTTTACCTTTTTCATGGGTGACCATGGCCAATGAATTTACCGCTGGAAGTGCTGAGTTCTAGGCAGAACCCTTACTACTGAGCTACTGAATGGGGCCAAGTCTGAGATCTACTTTGGACTGGCCTAGCTTGGAGTGCTAGACACAACTTTGGGTAACTTTTTGATGTTGCCTTGGGAATGAGGTTGCGCTTTCAATCAGCTCTGGGTTATCCTGTACTTAGAGCTCTGAGCACTGAAGACCATGATCTCAGACCATCTCTGTTCTATAATTCCTGTCCTGGCTCCTTGTTTGTAGGTCAAATTTGTGATAAAAGTAGAAAGATGACTCACTGTATTTTCTTCTTGTTTCCCCTTGGTGTTATGATCACTATTGGAATAATTGTGGGGGAGAGGGGTGAGCAAGCTGGGCTGTACTCCATCATCATGGTTCTTTCCATACTTTGTCGTTTCCCACTATTTCCATGTCATTACATGGCGATTCAAACTATAGCTCAAGTCTCCCTTGCTCTCAAATGCAGCTGAATATTATAGCAAAGGAGGTGGCCAAATTAATGACTGAACCAAGGGTGTGTCTTTCTTTTCTTTGCTAAGTATGCTGGAAGGATCTTTCACTGAGCTCTGCCCAATGAAGGATAAAATGATTCCACTCATCACATAATAGTAATGTGAGCAAGTAATCAAGAGAAAGGTCCTGCACAGAAACATATCTGCTTTGCCAACCTTTGAAAAGTACGGAATCAATTTTAGTACCAGACCCACAGAAGGCATCAAAGTTGGAAGGGGCTTCAAAGGCTATTAAGTTCAACCAATACCTTTAAAAAAAAAAAAGAATGTCCTCTGCCACAAACCTAACAAGTGATATTCAGCCTTCTCTGAAAACCTCTAGCAAGAGCAAACACACTATCCTCTAAAGCATCCCATTCCTATTTTGGATAACTTAATGGTATGATTTTTTCCCCTTTGTATCAAGCCAGTATTTGATTTTTTTTCCTACTTCCACATTTCGTATAGATCTGTTCTTTGGATTCAAGAACAAGTCTAATCTTTCATCTACATGCCAATCCTTCAGATAAAACCATCATATTCCCACCAAGTCTTTATCTAATTTTCATTTGGCATCATCTAGATGCCCTCCATTTTCCTGTCTACTCTCCTTTTTATGCTTTCTAGTTTATCAATGTGCTTCCTAAAATGTGGCCTCCAGAGCCCTACACAATACTCAACATCTGAACAGCATTGAGAAGGCTATCATCTAGTTCTGGAAATCAGACTTCTCTTAATTCAGCCTAAGACTTGTTTGGCTACCATACGATATTGTGGACTCATTTTGATCTTGCAGTTCACTAAAACATCCAGATCTTTTTCAACTGCTTTTCAGTCCTGTCTTACCTGTCTTGTACTTGAGAATTTGATTTGTGGAATCTATGTGTGTAAGTAAGATTTATATTTATCTCTTTTTAATTCATCATATTAAAATTCAATCAATATTCAATTCTACCAAGATCTTTCTCCATCCTACCTCTATCATCCAACATGTTGGATATCCCTCCTAGCTTTATGTCATCAAAAAACTTGATGTGTATGACATCTATGCCTGTATCCAAGTCAAAGATAAAATCAACAGCATAGCTCCAAGTACAATTTCCTGTAGCATTTCACAAGATATTTTTTTTCCACATTACATAGAACCACAAATGATTTTTCTTTGGATTTGGCTGTTCAACCAGTTCTTAGTCCGTGTGACTTGCCTATCATCTAGCCCACATCTCTTTATCTTATCCATAAGAAAAGCAAGAAGCTTTACAAAATATTTTACTAAAACCAATCAACAAGGTAAACTATATCTTACAAAATTTCCCTGATCTAAAAAGGAAATAAGGTCCATGAGGTATAATGTGATTCTGATGAAGCTATACTGGTTCTCTATTATCACCACTTCCTTGATGTTCCTTAACTATCTCTTTAATAATGGTATCACAGATTCTACCAGGAAGTCAAGGTTACTAGTCCAGAATCTACAGATTTCATTATACTCCCATTTTTAAACACCAGGCCATTGTTCTCTTCCAATCTATTGTACCTCTCTAATACTCCATGATCTTTCAAAGATGAATGACCATAACTCAGCAATCACATCTGTCAGGTTTATAAATGCCTGAAATACAACTTCTTTGGGTCTGGTAACCTGACTTCATCAAATGCAGCTCGATGCTTTGTTATAATTGTGTTCTTGTCTTAGTTATGAATTCCCTATTAGTCATTTTTGTTCTATTCTTTCCGGTCCCAAAGATCATTCTTCTTTTCAGAGAAAATAGAAACAAAACAAGCACTTAACATTTCTATCTAGTCTCTGGCCCATGTTATTTATCATCATTCCAACCACCACGAGCAGACATCATATCCTTTCCTTGATCCTCCTCTATTCCCCAAATTATTATTATTATTTTTTAAAAAGGCTTTTGTGATATCTTTAGCTGTGCTAATCACCTTCAGTTCATTCTGTGCTTTAGCACTTGAAAGTATTTTTTACAGGAAAAGGCCATACTATTATACATATCTTAACTGTTACATTCCCTGAAGACTTGGATTTAAAATATTGACTAATAACAAAAACTGACCTCTATATAGGAATTCAAAATTAGCAAACTGATGCACGTACATTATCTCAGTTGAGCCTCACAATAAGATGGTATTAAGAAGCTCAATTTACAGATGAAGAAACATATTTAAAGAAGTTAAATGACTTACTTGTCCATGGTCACACAGCTAGTAAATTTTAGAGGCAGCATTTGAACTTAGGTCTTCCTGACTTCAAGTTCAGCCGTCTATTCATTAACCTACACTGTGGGGCTTTGGTTATAAAATAAGGGACTTTCCTATTTACCTAATGGAAGAAATTTGTCTGATATTGATTGATTTTCTTTTGTACAATAATGAATTGGAAATACATATATATATATATGCATATATAAAAATATACACATATATGTATACTTACATACATCCACAAAAAAGTAATTAGCAAAAGGTAAGGTAATAGCAGTATATCTAGAAGCCAACATCTAAAGTAATATTCAGGATTGTAAGAAATATAAGCAACTGATTACCTGAATCATAAAGCCATTCTCCTCATCCATTTCACAAATACACCTGACAATTTCATTAAGGGCATCATCTTCATCTTGAGACTCTTCAAAATTAGTCGAATCAAAGTCCTGATTGTATTCATCACCACTCAGAAGCAAACTTTCAGTTGAAGAGTCATCCAAAAACTCCACATCTGATAAGTCTAAAAAATATAGAAAAATTCTATGAGAACATGATCCATTTTTATAGAACTGTTTCTTCCAGGATATTTCACAGAATAATGGCTTTGAGGGAATATGGAAGAATAGGAAAAAGATTATAAACTAATAAATATGTAAGGATATAATGTAAACAGTGAAAGAGAAAGGGAAGTAAATATCTGACCACAGAGATTATGAATAAGATTTGGTTTTCTTTACCATGAATTCAGATACCAGAGTGATGGGATTGTTACAAAATAACTGTATATCTCTAAAAAGGACTAACTATATTCAAAACAATACTGTAAAAGGAATAGATCCACTGCCTGGTGCTGATGGTATGAAACATGACAGAGAGAAAAAGCAGAACTTAATTTTTTTACTTCTATCTTTTTGAGCAACAAAAATGATTTTCAAATTATTAACCATAAAGATTACTAAGAAGAAGGTGAAACCCAAGACAGCTGAAATAAGGAGCACTAAACTCCTATGGAAATATTCCAAATCACTTCCAAGAATACAATCAAAGAACCTAAAAAGTAATTTCCTATGAATAGGAGAAGTGTCACAACAGGAAGTGAGAAAATGTTGCCATGATTGATTTCAAAATTCCATGAACATTTTTAGAATGGATTATGACAGTTTCAGCCTTTAAGAGACACCAAAAGTCAGCATGGGTTCAATGATAATTAGTATCATTTGGGGTTTTTTGTTAGAGTTATTAGACTGGTAGTCCTTTAAAGTCCTACTCTGATGTCTCATTGGAGAGGTGACATGGGGTTTTTAAAAACTATGCTAGCAGGTCACAAGCTCTTATGAAGACTAGTTAGAAAGAATTTGAGAATGAGCCCGGTGATAGACTGTTGGAGGACCAATCTACCTATGATGAGAGAGTCTCATCACTGGTTTAGCCAAAAACAGATAAACTTCTTGGCAGTAGCAGTTCTTGAAACACATGTACCAAGTCATAGAGAGATGGGTGGAGGGGATAATCACATTGAAGTAATCATGGAACCTTAAAGTTACTAAACTGACAAATTACAGAATGTTGTCGATATAAGG
This sequence comes from Dromiciops gliroides, assembly GCF_019393635.1. Classification (NCBI taxonomy): domain Eukaryota; kingdom Metazoa; phylum Chordata; class Mammalia; order Microbiotheria; family Microbiotheriidae; genus Dromiciops; species Dromiciops gliroides. The sequence continues at coordinate 97,611,765 of NC_057861.1, forward strand.
CATCCAGAATTCAATAAGGATTGACAAAACATTTCATGTTATTTTTTTTTGGAGGGGGGACAGAAATGGGGAGTTGGATATCAGCCTCTAGCTTAACAACAACTTAAAGAATACTGAGTATTATACTAATAGAAACCCAGAGGAGGAGAAGGGAATCCCTAGTGTTGTTCCACAGGACCCTTTAGGAAGCACAAATCTGTTCAACATTTTTGTTTATAGCCTGAAGACCTAGGAAATATCAATTTTACTATGGCATGAGGCTGAGAGAAACTAAAAAGTGGATAAAAGACTAAAAGTTCAAAAAGATTGCTCAGCCAATAAAGAACCCCAGGTCATATGTCAGATGGTTTCTATTAAACTTATGAATTGACTTAATGAAGCATATAAGACCTTACAGGTATCCTTACAAATTTCATCAAGTTAGTTTCCTTCTATTGCTTCAGCTTTTGAATCACAGTATCAGGCAGACAGTCTGCTGATGATTAATGGATTGATTATATGTTAAATGAGACAGCTAACAAAGAGGCCAATGCAATCAGGCTATATTCACAAATGTACAATGTCCAGTACAACTGTCCTATAGTATACTGTGCCATCAGGTCATACCTGGTTTGTCGTGTTCACTTCTCTATCTCACAATTTTAAAGCCAATGGTAACAAACTGAAGCATATCAAGAAGATGGCAACAAAACTCAAAATTTTGTCACAAGAGGATCAAAGAAATGGGGTTATTTTCCCTAATGAATAAAATAACTGGGGAATAGGAATACACACACAACATACATCATCACTCTTTATACCTTTTACTTCTAATTTACTAAATTATCTAGTTCAATCCTTAACCAAATCATTAATTTCCTCTATATAAGAATGGACTTTTCATTCTGTAGGACTGTCATGTGAAACTGGAATTATACTTCTGTACCTTTGCAGAGAGTAATGGATAGATATTACAAGAAGACAGATTTCATAAGATTATAGGTATAAAGCTGGAAGGGACCTTAGAACCCACTGAGTCCAATCTCCCCATTTTGCAGATGAGGAAAAAGGCAGAGTGGTTAAGTGACTTGCTCAGGGTCACACAGCTAGTGGCTGAAGTGGGGTATAAATCCAAGTCTTTCTGATTCCAAATCAAATACAAATAAGAACTCTTTAACATTAGTTATCTATAAAGGAAAATGAACTAATATAGAACTGATTTCCCTGTCACTGGAAGTATATAGAGGTGATTCCTACATGAAACAGGATATTACTCTAAGACCCTTACATTGCTAGGTTTCTTTTTTCTTTTTTTTTGGTGAGGCAGTTGGGGTTAAGTGACTTGCCCAGAGTCACACAGCTAGTGTCAAGTGTCTGAGGTTGGATTTGAACTCCGGTCCTCCTGAATCCAAGGCTGGTTGGTGCTTTATCCACTGCGCCACCTAGCTGCCCCAATGCTAGGTTTCTAATAAAAATAAAAAGATTTCCCTTCTCCCCTCCGCACCTCCCCCACCCCACCCCCCAAAGCCCTTTTTCAGATTTCAGGCATTTTCTCTGGGCAAGAAAGGAAATCTCCCCCTTCTTTCTTTCTATAGGAATTAAATTTGTTACTTCACTGGTAGAGGAAACTTCTAGAAAACAGTTATGTGACTTGCTAAGGGGTCATAGAACCAGTATATGTTAAAGCAGGCTTGCAAGACTTCTCAATCCACTAATCAACCAACCTCTCATTGTTTATATATAACATTGCAATTACTCTCTCCCTTTATCTTTCAGTGGAGTTTGACTCACTTCTTTGCCATGATATAGTTTGACAAATTAGGAGTTATCCAAGGTAGAAAGAATATTCTCATTCCATTATCAAGAAGATAAAATGAAAATTAATTTGAAGTCTCCCTAGCAGGTCAAACTAATCATCCAGTCATGCTGCCAACATTTACAATACATCATGTCACAGTCTTTCTCAATCTAAAATATCCTAAAAAGGTCATAATTCTTGTTTTCTTGCTCTCAATTTTTTTTTTTTTACAATGTTTCATACTTCATCTTTGTGCCTTTTTTGGTCCATTTTAAAAAAGAGGTAGACAGACATTTGGAGAAAACAAAACTAGTGGTAACTTACCAAGAATACTGAACTAATGACAAATACATTTATAAAATTATACATTCAATTAAAGACAATTTTAAACAACAGTGAAACGTGTTAACAACATGACTAGTTTGAGTTTATGACAGAACTCCAATATATCCTAATTTGGTCAGGATAAACTTGGAATGAATAGAGGTAATTGCCAATGAATAAAACTCTGTATGTAAACAATTATGGTTGTTTAGAATTAAGAATGCACTTTTCTATAAAAACAATATTATACATGCTGGCAAGGTTCCAAGGCTAACCCACAAAAGTACCATACTAATTGTACTACAGAACCATTTGTTCCACCCTAGAACAGATCTTCTCATACTTCTTTCTCTTCTATTGTTGGAAAAGTGACTCTCTTTGCTCCCTGTCAATGATTGTAGCTCCTGTGGCCTGTTACAAGGAGAAGACTAAGGAAAGGGGATAAACTTCTGGGTTCTAGGGACTATGGGGTTAGCAGAAAGGGATTAGCAGTAATAAATAAAAATTCAGAAACATAAGGTCTAGACCAGCACAGCCAGTGTGCTGGGAAAAACCTGGGGACCATTTTTTTCCTTTGGCAAAATCTGTTTCTTTCCACTCTGGTTCATGGGTAGAATAAGATAAAAGTTCATGTATGATTCTTCCCCTACATAGATGTGAAATAATTCCTGAATATTGTCAAATATCCAGGGAGAAAAGTATCCTCCTTACCCCACTACATTTTTGGTTTTTTTCTACAAAAGATGGCACACTTGCACATATATGCTTTTAACTTTGGTAACACAAAGGGCTGAAGCAAGAATCATGGGAAAACCAAGTGTTTTTCCAGAGAAACTGTGAGGGTAGGTAGGAAAAGCCCTCAGAGCAGAGAGGGGAAGGGGAAAGGAATATAGGAAAAACAGGCCTTGTGGACCACTACTTGTACAAAAGTGTCAGTAAAGGGAGTAATAAAGAAGAAAGTACCAGTCTTATCCCCTCAGTAGAAAGTGATAGGAGAGGCAAAGAAAGTGTTACAACAACCATATGCAGCGAAGGAAGAGGAAGAAGGGAAACAAAAACATTCTAAAAGAAAAGGAAAGTGGTCACTGAAGTGCTTGGGTCACTGAACCTCGCAGCTCGGTATTACTAAGTGCCATTATAGGTAATTTGCTACACCTAAGTCAAAAGCTTCCTCTAGTTTATGTGTTTATTAGTTCTACTAACCAGATGCCAAACATGTAGGCTAAAATAGATCATTATTAGGCTATGAATCATCATTGCATACAACAATATTCAGTAAATGGAGAGTTATTAAAAGAAAATTAATACTGAACTAAGTTTGTGTCTCACACCCCTTTAAAAATATTTGGGGTGGGGCAACTAGGCAGCTCAGTGGATAAAGCACTGGCCCTGGATTCAGGAGTACCTGAGTTCAAATCTGGTCTCAGACACAACACTTACTAGCTGTGTGACCCTGGGCAAGTCACTTAACCCTCATTGGCCTGCAAAAAATATATATATATATTTGGGGCAACAAATTTCTTATAGAGGGTTGAAAAAATGAACAATCTTAACATTTACCAGTGAATTAAAAGTCAATGTCAGGAATATCAGTTGAGACCTTCTAACTAAATTTCTTTGAGGTAATGTGGCATATCGAAGAGCATTGAATTTGGAGTTGATTCTTTGCTATCAGTGACTAGCCTTGTAAACTTAGCTGGGTCACAACCTTTCTGGGGCTAAAGTTCTTCACCAAAATGAGTTGGATTATATTTCTAATGTCTCTTCAAGCTATAAAATCTTTGATGCTATGAAATTATGTAATATTGAGAATCCTCCTAAACTACTCCTTAGGTTATAAACTTGGCAAGAATTAAGTCCCTGACTTAGCTATTACTGGTTTATGTACCTTCATGCACAGACTATATAATTTATAATGTCCCTGAAAGCCAACTTCCAAGCGTTATCAAGGGAACTCTTCTTTCCTATCTCCTATTGCTTGGAATTTCTCTTCGTCTTCCTTTCCTTTCTATTCACTTTTTTTCCTTGACACTACCGATCTCTGTTGCTAGGAACCCCAACTCCGAAACTTGATCTCACTTATCACTTTACCCCAGTGACTGTCCAAGATGCTTCTATGGCCAGATTTAAGGTATCAAAGGGCAAGATGCCGCAATGATCTTAAAAGCAGCAGCCTCAGGCCCAGTGGATTTCCTATCATTCCCCTTGGACAACACGCCCAGGAGATGCAACTACTATGAATAATGCTCTTGTGCACTCCTATCACCTAAGTAAGCCTTGTCTGTAGCTTCAAGGTCTCAGTGAAAAAAGAGAAAAAGAAAAACCTTTTAACCCATTTATTTTGCTATTATTAGAAATAAAACCATAGACCTCAAAAAGCCCACATGCTTGCTTCAGGGACGTAAGAAGTGGCTGTAATACTGTTCTGTGCCAAATTGAGCTAAAGAAGGACAGAAATGTTGGAAAATGCTTTGAATATGTTAAATGTTCAATAAATGTTTGTTAAATTAAAGTGAATTGATAAAAATAACAAGTAGAGGCAGTTGAACAGGAAGAAAGCAGGTCAACCCCTGGGGTTTTAAGAAGAAAAAAGTAGTAGTACATCAGCATGCACTATGAAACATACCTGAAGATGTACACAGGGAGGATGCCTTGGCCCTTCCTTAGTTCATCACCAACTAACCTCTGGAACTTCTAACCCTACCCTTACCTCTCCAAGACACTCCTAGAGAAGCAGAATGTGGTTCTGACCATGTCACACTCCCTTAAAAATTTTACGTAAATTTCCAGTAGCTCCCTATTACCTACAAGATCAAATACAAAATCTGTTTGGCTTTTAAAGCCCTTTATAACTTGTATCCTTCCTACCTTTTCAGTCTTTTTACACGTTATTCTCCCTTCCACATACTAAATGATCCAACAACACTGGCTTCCTTGTTATTCCTCGAATAAGACACTGACTCTACAGACTTTAGGCATTTTCACATAGATGTCTTTTTCCTCATCTTTGCCTCTTGGATTGCTTCAAGTCTTAGCTCTAAAATCCACCTTCTGTAAGAAGTCTTTCCCAGTCCTTTTCATATGCGTGCCTTCTTTCTGAGAACATCTACAATTTATACTGCATGTATCTTATTTGTACATGGTTGTGTGCTTTGTCCCCTGTAGGACTGTGAGCTCCTTGAAAGCAGGAACTGTTTTTGCATTTTGTCTCCCCAGTGCTTAGCAAAGAGCCTGGCATATAGTGGGCCCTTAAAAAATACTTATTGACTGGACTTCTGGCCAGTGTTATAATTTCTTTCCCCACAGAAACAATGTTACATAAAATGATTGGGTTGTTAGGTATGATTAATACAATATTATTCTTTAGGTATAATAAGGATTAAATGGATTTTGTTGGCCAGTGAACCTAATTACTACGTCTAATTCCATTTCCCAATGAGAAATGTGATGAGTTCCTAACTACCAACTTAAAACATAAAAACATTTTGTATTTTAACACATAGGTTCAAGACTGCCCATATTCTAAGTGACAATGAATAGCCTGGAAGTTTTAATACAACTACCTTACTCCAGGGAGTAATTTACTTGCCCATGAGTTATAATAGTGGTGATCTCATCAAGGAAGAATTCATTTAGTTTCCTGCAATTTATCTTAGCTGTTAATGATTTCAGGGTGGGAGGGTGGGGGGGTGGGTGTTCATTTAATAACAAAGTCTTCCAGATCTTTTCAGGCCCTTAGGCCTGACTCTCCAGATTACTAAACCACATCATAATAGTCTAAAGAAATTAATTAATTTAAAAAAATCTCCAAAAATTCAGTACCCAGGAAAGAATTCATTCATGCAATAGAATATGCCCATATGATATTATCAAAATATGTGATCATCTGAATTAACTGTATTAATTTATATGATTTGGACAAGTTACAGTAACTACTTCTATATTTTCTGATTCTTCTTTTATTCATTCAACAAATATTTATTGAGCACTTACTATGTACAAAGCACAAATTTTAGAGAAAGTACCATATTGTTATAATAACCACATCTATATGGTTCTTTAAGGTTTGCAAAGTATTTTACCTATATCATTTGATTCTCATAATAACTATGTGAGTTATTATAATCCCTACTTTACAGATGAGGAAACTGAGGAGGATAGTAGTAAAATGACTTCTCCAGGGTCACACAGATATTAAGTACTAAGGCAGGACAAACTCAGCACTGACTATAAGCCAAGCACTCTCTCCACTGCACCTCCTAGCTGCCAGACATATATTGACAGTTAGACAATACCTAGAAGAGGGTGATAAGAATGGTAAAAAGGTCTTGAAACTATGTCATATCAAAGAACAACTGAAGGAACATGGAATGCTTGGCCTGGATCAGTAAAAAGAAAGCTACCTTCCAATATATGAAGAGATTCAACATAAATGAGATATAGTTTTATTCTGTGTGATACCAGAACAAGGACCAATGGTAGGCAGTTGAAATGAAGCTAACTTCAGTTCAATGAAAGTTAGAACTTCCCAACATTTGGAATTGTCCTAAAGTAGAATGGATCACCTCAGTAAATAGGAAACTCCCCAGCAATGCAAGGCATTCAAGCAGAGAGGTTAGAAAGACATTTTTTGAGGCTTTTGTAGAGGGAAAACATGATTTAGATGTGGGTTAGACTAGATTACATTTATAAGTTTAACTTTAGCATCTTTCCTAACTTTTCTCCTCTCGATCTTAAATTCTGGTGTTCATTTTAGGCTTTCCTAACTCTTTATTTTGTCTGATTTGATCATATGTCCATATCATGTCACATCATCAGTATCGACAGTTTTAGAGTTCATGGTCAAGCTTTCATATAATTCATAATACCAGATAAATTTATGGTTTTATTAGTGTGGGTACAACTTCTACTGAGAGATTAAAACTCCTTCATACTTTATACTAGAGTCACAATGAAATGCTCTGGCCAAAAAGAATTATCATCAGGTGGATAATCTTCTAGTGATAGGCCTTCTCTGAACTTAGCTAGGCTGGTCCTCAGACAATAGCCCATTTCGAGATCAGAATTGAAGGATTTATAGTATGATCTTAATCTATTTTGGAATCCAGAATCATAGTCATGCCAGGAGAAGGTATTAGAATATGACCTTAGTGGAGATCATTATATGCATTGTAAAATTTGAAAGTAAATTTTATTCTAATTAGTATCAATTAAACTACGCAGACAAAAATTATTTTGCAAACCTTAGAGTACTTATATAAATGTGACCTATTAGTGTCATATAATTAGATCTTCATCACTTCTTAATTTTTTGCTTTACACAATAGGAACTCAGTAAATATTTTTTGAATTCAATAAATGAATAAGCTATTATTTATTTTAGTCTCAATTCTATATATAGTAATTTTAAGCTTTAAAATAAAAAGCATCCTACAATTAAATGAACATACTTTCTCCACTAAGATCAACAGATAAAATAGCTCTTGGATATTGATATGACGTATTTTTCTCCGTGAACATGCTTCGCAGAGCCAGAGAACTCCCAGAGGACCGAGTGAGTGGAGAGGAGCACCTTTCCAAAAATTCTAGAGAACTGTCTTCATAGTCTGAATAGTCTGCAACATAAGACATCAAAAAATAATTTAATAAACTCTCAGGCAACCGAGAAGAGTCATCATAATGATGTTATGAAGTAGGTGCTCAAGTTATTGTCACATAAAACAGAAATGTAATCATTTCTTAACTTTTCCTTGTCATTTATGAGCAATTAGATCATCACTTACCAGATGATCTGACATGGAAAAAGGGCTTCTGAAGCATTCTGTTCACAGATAATATAAACTTTAACAGGGATCCAAATTTCCTATCATTAGCAACTGCCTTTGAGCAAAGCAGACAAAGAGGACATGTGGCTCTAGACCACCTATATATTTACTCTAAAGAATACTACTATTACATTATTGATAATTTGGGGTTAGAAAAGAGAGTACTCCAATAGGAGGAAGAAAATGGCACCCATTAGTTAACTGTTTAGTACTCATGAAAGAAAGTTCTATATTTCTTTTGAAATTTTTGGTAATTAAGATAATTGTTATTAGGGTTACTGACATATTGGCTAGGAACAAAATCTCTTTAAAAAAATGATGACCTGAGCTCAGAAAGGTCCCTGGCCAAATGGAACTCCCATTTTAATTGGGGGAGGGGGATAATATGCAAACGACTATGTACATATAAGACATATAATGTAAATTGGGGGGGGTGATATAAGAAGGAAGGCATAAGCAGAGAAAATAATTTTTGCAGTATGTGGGAGCTGAGCTGTCTTAAAGCAAGTTAAGGAATCCAGGAGGTAGAAGTGAGGAGGGAGAACATTTCAAACACAGGGGACAAACAGTGAAAAGTCTTGGAATCAGGAGATGGAAGTGCTGTGTGCTAAGAAGACCAATGTTGCTGGGTTGTACAGTGTGTGGAGAGGAGTAAAGTATAAGACTAAAAGCAGAGTGAAGAGCTTTAACAGCTAAAGAGAGGATATTATATTTGATCTTGGAAGTAATAAGAAGCCACTGGAATTTATTGAGTAAGGGAGTTAAAACAGTCTGCACTTAAGATTACTTTCATAACTGAGGAGAGAATAAACTGGAATGAATAAATACTTAAGACAGAGAAAGCAACCAGAAGATTATTCTACTAGTCAAGTGATAAGGAAATATAATGGAGTGGTAGCTACTTGAGTGAGGACATAAGGTATATAAAGGATGCTGTAAAGAACATTTGGAAACTGACTAGATATGAGGTGAGAGTCAGAAGTTGAGAATAACACATATGGCTCCAAGTCTGAGTGATTAGTATGATGGTAGTACCCTCAACAGCAATAGAGGCTGCAAAGAGGGGAGGATTAAGGGGAAAAGATAAAAGTTCAGTTTTGGATATGTTGAGTTTAAGATGTTCATAGGACATCCAGCTCAAGATGTCCAATAGGCAGTGAGTATAAAAGTAAACAGAAAGGTGAGAATTTGATAAATAGATATGAAAATTATATGCATAGAGGTGAAAAATGAAATCATGGGAACTAATGAGATCACCAATTAAGAGAATGCAGAGTGAAAAGAGAACAACATCCAGGAGTTTTATTGGTATGACCTGTATGACCTGCATGAAGATCCAGCAAAGGAGACTAAGAAGGGGCAGTTAGAGAGTTGAACCAGTAATGAGAAGAATCAAGAAAACCTAGAAAGGAAAGAGAATCTAGAAGAAAAGGGTGATCAACAGTGTCAAAGACCACCGAGAGATCAAGAAGGATAAAGATGAGGATTGAAAGAATGAAGCTGGAAGTAAGACTGCAGGGCATTTAGAAGTGAGAGAAAAAGAAGGGGAAAGCATAGATTCTAGAAAGTTTCCTCAAGGAATTTCAACAACAACAAAAAAAAAAATTGAGAAAAGATATAGGATGATAGCAAGTAGGGTTACTTAGACCGAATGAAAGAATTTTTAAAATGGAGGAAACACACGTTTAGGGAAACCACCAGTAGAAAGGAAAGAAGGACCAAAGATGAGATAAAGAACATTATGAAATGCAAAATGGATCACTTTGATTATATTAAATTAAAAAGTTTTTATACACACAGAAGCAATGCAGCCAAGGTTAGAAGGAAAGCAGAAAGCTTGGAAACAATTTTTACAGCTAGTGTTCCTGATAAAGGTCTCGTTTCTAAAATATATAGAGAACTAAATAAAATTTATAAGAATATGTCATTCCCCAATTGAGAAACGGTCAAAGAATATGAAGAGGCAGTTTTCAGATAAAGAAATAAAAGCTATCTATTGCCACATGAAAAAAATGCTCTAAATCACTATTGATTAGAGAAATAAAAATTAAAAGAACTCTGAGGTACCACCTCACATCTATCAGACTGGCTAATATGAAAAAAAAGGAAAATAGTAAATGCTGGAGAAATTGTGGAAAAATTGGAACACTAATGCATTGTTAGTGGAGCTGTGAACTGATCTAACCATTCTGGAGAGCAATTTGGAACCATGCCAAAAGGCTATAAAAAAAACCAAAACAAAACTGTGCATACCCTTTGATCCAGCATTACCACTACTAGGTCTATATCCCAAAGAGATCATAAAAAATAGGAAAAGGACCCACATGTATAAAAAATATTTATAGCTGCTTTTTTTGTGGTGGCAAAGAATTGGAAATTAAGGGGATGGCCATCAATTGAGGAATGGCAAAACAAGTTGTGGTATACGAATGTAATAGAATATTACTGTGCTGTAAGAAACAATAAGCAGGCAGATTTCAGAAAACCTGGAAAGACTTACATGATGCTGAGTGAAAAGAGCAGAACCAAGAGAACATTATACACAGTATCAAAAACATTGTGTGATGATCACCTGTGATAGACTTAGCTCTTCTCAGCAATACAATGATCCAAGACAATGCCAACAGAAGGAAAATGCTCTCCACATACAGAAAAAAGAACTACGGAGTCTGAATGCAGATTGAAGCATACTATTTTCACTTCTGTTGGTTTTTTTTGTTGTTGGTGTTGTTCTTTCTTTTTTTCTTCCTTTTGTTCTGACTCTTCTCTTACAACATCACTAATGTGGAAGTATGTTTAACATGATTGTAATGTATATATAACCTATATTATTGCTAGCTGGATTTGGGAGGGGAGAGGGAGGATGGGAGAAAAATTTGGAACTCAAAAACTTACAAAAGTGACTATTGAAAACTCTTTACATGTAATTAGAAAAAAAAAGAACTGGTAAAATTAAAAACAAATCTCTTGATGAAGGAAACAATAAAAGGAGGGAATGAAAATTAGCAAGAGTGGCAAAGATGTATATAGTGAAGTTTTCCTCTACAAAGAAAAAGGTCACTACATCATGTGAGAAGGTTGAAGATGAAAACAAGTGGGAAGAAACCTGAATAATCCAAGATGAGGAGCAGGGAAGAAGAGGGAACTCTCAACAAATGGCCGCAATATTCTCGAAGTACAAGGAAAGTTCCACAGCTGAAAGAGTGAGGGACAAAAAAAGTTTGGAAAAGATGCTGTGGTGAGTGGATAGTGAATCTATAAGGGAGCTGTAAAAAGACCATCTTGGTGTAGGGGGGATGGGGGGGGGGGATCTAGATGGTGTTATAGTATATAGAGCACACGGGTCTGGCATGAGGAAGACTCATCTTCCGGAGTTCAAATCTGACCTCATACACTTACTAGATGGTGACCCTGGGCAAGTCACTTCACCCTGTTTGCCTCAGTTCCACATCTGTAAAATGAGCTGGAGGGCAGCTAGGTGGTGCAATGGATAAAGCACCAGCCCTAGATTCAGGAGGGTCTGAGTTCAGATCTGGCCTCAGACATTTGACACTTACTAGTTGTGTGACCCTGGGCAAGTCACTTAACCCCAATTGCCTCACCCCCCCCCAAAAAAAAGCTGAAGCTAATGGCAAACCACTCTAGTATCTTTACCAAAAAAACTTCAAATAAGTTCAGAGTCAGACATGACTGAAAATGACAACAAGGCTATAGTGAGGGCCCAGCTGAGATTATATAACATAAACTTGAAATGGAGATAGTTAACAGGGTTTCATGATTTTTTTAAAGCTCCAAACAGCAATACCTAAGTAGAAAAGTAAAAGTGGATGGTAGAAATAATACAAGCTTGTGGCTTGACAAGGCAGGATTGGTGATATGGCAACAGGGCAAGGAATTTAAGTGTAGAAGATAGTATAGAGTTGAACTGATTCAACAAGGGGTCAAAATGGGGAAGGGAGGAGTGTGTATTATTGAATTTGAGATGCTTATGGGGCAACCAGATGGAGTTATACAGCAAGCAATGTTAGACAAGAATTCATGAGAGATGACATCTAAATGTACAAATTTTGGAATCTTCTATAGAAATTAATTTGGGAGCAAATGAGATTACAAAGGGAGAAAATGAAATGAAAGGAAATAAGAAATTCCAGAAAGAAGTAACATGGTATTGTAGACAGAAGACTGGACTTGGAAGTAAGGAAGATATGGGTTCAAATCACACCTCAGAAGCTTGCTAACTGTGTGACTCTAAGCAAGTCATCTAAATTCTTTATGCCTCAATTTCCTCAATTGTAAAATAAAAGGGGGTGGACTTGATGGCCTCTAAAGTCTTTTACAACTCCAAGTCTAAGATCTTATTGTCCTATGACAAGCCCTTGGAGGATCTCCATAACTAGGGATTGGGAGACATATGGTGATTCAGCAAAAACGACTGACGTGATCAGACAAGAAAAAGGACAACCAAGAAAGAGGAGTATCAGGGATGATAAGGAAAGTGGTAACATTTAGGATCTCTCCCACCAATGCCTCAAATCCTACACACTTTATTGAACAAAGAGATAAATCATGCAATCATTCTGACAAGGTCCACTGCAAATTAATTTTTTTAAATGTCAACTGGGTCCTCAATTGCTTCTAGGCAATCCTCCTTTATTTCCTTAAATAATTCACTGTCCCACTTACCACACTGACAGTTGCAAATCTTCATCCCTCTTCAAACATTCCATGTCAATGCCTCACCACCTCCCTCCGTTATCTCAACTAAGAAAAATTTGAAGCCATGTACATAGAATTCTCTCTTCTTCCCTCCTCCTCATCATTCAATCCATCTTGCTCCATATCTCTCCTGTCTTTTGTGGCTAAACTCCCTGAGAGAGATGTCTACAATTAGTGCCTCCAATTCCTTCTTCTCATTCTCTTAACTCTCTGGCTTGGCTTATGACCCCATCATTCAATCAAAACTTCTCCCTGAAAAGTTGCCAATGATCTCTTAATTGCCAAATCTGGGAGAAGCAGTCAAGATGACAGAGAAAAGCCAGGAAATTGCCTGAGATTCTTCCAGTTTCCCTCAGAAACAACATTAAATCAAGCCTCTAGGCAGATTCTGGAACTATAGAACCTACAAAATAATAGAGTGAAACAATGTTCCAGCTTAAGATAACTTAGAAGGACTTCAGGAAAGGTCTGTCTTACTTAGGTAAAAAGGAAGCGCAGCAAATGTAGAGGGTAACTGGGCAAGCCAGTGGGAGGCTCTTAGCTATAGCACAGATCAGCAGCTGAGGCCCCTTAGTCAGCACACTAGTGGCACAACAGGCCAGTCAATCCTTATCCTTCTTGACCTCTCAGTAGCCTCAGACATGGTAGATCTTCCTGAAACTCTTTAGGTTTTCAGGACACTGCTGTCTTTTTTGGTCCCCGTCCCCCCCCCCCCCAATCTATCTGCCTACTCCTTCTCAGTGTCCTTTGATACATCTTCATTTAGATCACAATCAACAACTATGAGTGTACCAAAGGACTCTGTCCTGGGCCCTTTTTTTACTCTCTTTGATTTCACTTTGTGATCTCTTCAGCTCCCATTAGATTCTATTATCAATGCTATGATGATGTTTCTTAAATCTACTTATCCAGTCTTAACCTCTTTGCTGACCTTCAGTCTTGTATCTCCAACTGCCTTTTAGACATCTAAAACTAGACATCCTGTAGAAATCTTAAATTCAATATGAATAAAATCAAACTCCTTATTTTTCTCTCCAAAACCTTCCAAATTTTCCTACTACTATCAAGAGTACTACCACCCTCCCAGTCCCCCAGGCTTGCAACAAGGTGTATCCTCAACTTCTGTCTCTTAACCCTCACACTCAATCTTTGGTTGAGGGTTGTTATTTCAACTTAGTAACATTCTTCACATATGACCCTCTTGTCAGATACTACCGCCCCACACTACACTACTTTAATATTCTGCTGGTTGGTCCACCAGTCACAAGTCTCTCCCCACTCCAGTCCATTTTCCATTCAGCTGTCAAAGTGATTTTCTTTTTTCTTTTTTTGCAGGGCAATGAGGGTTAAGTGACTTGCCCAGGGTCACACAGCTAGTGAGTGTCAAGTGTCTGAGGTCAGATTTGAACTCAGGTCCTCCTGAATCCAGGGTTGGTGCTTTATCTACTGCACCACCTAGCTGCCCCTTAAAGTGATTTTCTTAAAGCACCCCAACCCAATCAATAAAATCCAAGTGCCTTGCTATGACTTTCCAGGATTAAATATAAATCCTCCAGTTGATATTCAAAGCCATTTATAACATTTTCCCTGCACCCTCCCATCTTTCCAATCTTCTTATATCTTATACTACCACTTTCGCCCAAGTACTCTTCTACTGACACTAGTATTTCTTTTCCAGTGACACTAGCCTCCTTGCTGTTCTTCAAACATGACAAGCCATCTCCTGACTTTGGGTAATTTAACTGGCTATAACCAGTGTCTGGAATGCTCTACCTCCTCATCTCCACCTCCTGGTTAGCTAAGTTTCCTTCAGGTCTCACCTGAAATCCTACTTTCCATAGAAATCCTTTCAAGATGGCAGAGGAAAGGCACTGACTCACCTGAGCTCTCCCCAAGACACCTCCATATACCTTCAAATAATGCCATAAGAAAATTCCTGGAGCAACAGAACCCACAAAAAGACAGGGTGAAATAATTTTCCAGCCAAAGACAACTTAGAAGGTCCACAGGAAAGGTCTTTCACACTGGGGTGGAAGTGGAGCACAGTCCAGTACAGGCCACACCAGCACAGACCCAGCCCCAGAAAACCAGGAAAAGTCCCTGGGAGCCACATAATCAGCAGCAACAACAACAGCTTCTGGAACTCTTCCCCAAGACAGTAAGGAGGTCAAACAATTGGCCAGAAAGAAATTATACGGGTCTTTTTGCTAGCACCGAGGCGGGAACTCTGTTGTTTTGCCCATACTCAGATGCAGGTCTCAGGCCAGGAGGAGCACTAGCACATCAGAGCTTGCAGCCACAGTGGAGCTGGATGCTCCTCATAGTTCCAGGGCAGAAAAGCAGGCTTGTGGTTGCTTGAAAACCAGATCACAGGCCAGGAGAGTAATAAGCATGCCTCTCCTTAAATTATACCATCTTAGAAGAGCTAGAAACGTACAAATCCCTAGAATTATTTCTGAAAACAGTTGCACAAACTCTCCTGAAGCTTGGGACAGTGCACTCTCCATCCTGGAAGCAGTGCCCCACTTTAATAAAGAGTTAAACATCAAGAAATAAGGCTAGGAAAATGAACAAACAGAAAAAAATTATGACCATAGAAAGTCTCTGTGGTGACAAGGAAGATCAAAAAAAACTCTCAGAAGATAACAAAGTCAAAGATCCTACATCCAAATCTTCCAAGAAAAATATGAATTTGTCTCAGGTCATAGAAGTACTCAAAAAGGACTTCAAAAATGAAGTAAGAGAGGTAGAGAAAAAATGGAAAGACAATAGCTTGGTATTGGAGACACAAAAAAATATTGAAGAAAATACTTTAAAAAACAGAATAGGCCAAATGGTAAAAGAGGCACCAATGAGGAAAAGAATGCCTTGAAAAGTTGAATTGGCCAAATGGAAAAGGAAGTACAAAAAGCTCAATGAACAAAATAACTCCTTAAAAATTAGGATTGAGCAAATGGAAGCTAATGACTTTATGAGAAATCAAGAAACAATGAAGCAAAATCAAAAGAATGAAAAAATGGAAGGCAATGTGAAATACCTCAGTGGAAAAACAACTGACTTAGAAAAAATAGATCCAGTAGAGATAAGTTGAAAATTATTGGACTACATGAAATCCATGATCAAAAAGAGCCAAAACATCATCTTCCAAGAAATTGTCAGGAAAAATGCCCTGATATTCTAGAACCAGAGGGTAAAATAGAAATTTAAAGAATTCACTGACTACCTCCTGAAAGAGATCCTAAAATGAAAACTTTAAGAAATATTATAGCCAAATTCCAGAACTCCCAGGTAAAGGAGAAAATATTGCAGTCAGAAAGAAACGATTCAAGTATTGTGGAGCCACAGTCAGGATAACACAAGATTTAGCAGCTTCTACATTAAAGGGTTGGAGGACTTGGAGTACAGTATTCTGGAGGGCAAAAGAACTGGGATTACATCCAAGAATCACCTACCCAGCAAAACTGAGTATAATCCTTCAGGGGAAAAAAATAGGCATTAAATGAAAGAGAGGACTTTCAGGCATTCCTGATGAAAAGACCTGAGATGAATAGAAATTGACTTTCAAATATAAGACTCAAGAGAAGCATGAAAAGGTAAACAGGAAAAAGAAATTATAAGGGATATTAAAAAGCTAAATTGTTTACATTCCTACATGGGAAGATGATACTTATAACTCATAAGAACTTTCTAATTATTAAGGCAGCTGGACGGAGTATATATATAAACAGAGGGTACAAGTATGGGTTGAATATGAAGGGATGATATCTTTAAAAAATAGAAATAAGGTGTGAGAGATGAATGCACTGGGAGAAAGGGAAAGGGGAGGTAGAATGAGGTGTATTATTTCACATAAAAGAAGAAAACGCTTTTACAGTGGAGGAGAGTGAACCTTACTTTCATCAGAATTGGCTCAAAGAGGGAATAACATACACACTCAATTGGTTATAGAAATCTATTTTAGCCTTCAGGAAAGTAGGAAGGAAAGGGGATAGGGGCGTGTGGAGGTGAGCAGTGATAGAAGGAAGGGCAGACAGAGGAGGGGAAAGTCAGAAGCATAGGTGTTAAGAGGGTAGAACAGCTTGCCAGAAGGAGATTACAGGGATCTCTTTGCTAGCACTGAGGAAGCACTCTGTTGCTCTGCCCATACTCAGATCTGGATCACAGTCCTGAGTGGCAATCCCTGGGTAGGGAGGAGCACTAGCACACCAAAGCTTGTGTTTGGCTGCAGTGGAGCAGGGACTGTTCTCACAGTTCCAGGGCAGAGAAGAAAGCTTGTGGTCACTTGCAGACCAGAGCACAAGTCAGGAGAGTAGTAAATACAGAAATCCTTTCCTAATTGCTTTTTTAATTCTAATGCCTTCTCCCTGTTAATTACTTCCCATTTATCCTGTATATAGTGTTGTGTTTTTTTGTACATAGCCGTTTGCATGCTGTCTCTTCCATTAGATGAGTTCCTTGAGGGCAGAGACTGACTTTTTACCTTTTTTTGTATCCACAGCACTTAGGACAATGTCCAGGACATGGGTGGCATTTAATAAATATTTACTGACTGACTGAGAAAAAGAATCATGGTATCAAATGCTGTAATGAAACTGAAGATAATGTAGACTGAGAAAATCTCATTGAATTTAATATTTAAGAATTCATAATAACCTTTAAGAAAATAATATCTATAAAAGAGTCAAAAGCCAAATTCCAAAAAACAAATAAAATAGCCAATTAATCAATGAAGAAATATTTGTTAAGTGCCTACTACATACCAAGAACCAGTGCTAGGTGCTGGGGATATGAGTATAAAGAACGAAACAATACTTATTAGCACTGAGATTAGATTTTAATGGGAGAATTAAGTATATATAAAAATGCATAAACAGCTCAAATGTAAAGTTAATAAATATATGTATACACATAAAAAAGGACCTCTTCAGTAAGTGAGGACAGAGCAACCGGAGATGCAAAGCTGAGGCCAAAGGAGAACTCCCATGAGAAAGCCCAGGGGTGGTCAGAAAGCACATAGTTGGCAACCATCAAATTTGGAAGTGCAAACCAGTATAGTGCTGCAGTGCTCAGACCTGGAAAACTCAGTTCCATGGACTCAGAGGTCCCTAACACTATGCCTTTAAGATGCAGCACTCTGAATCTCCATGATTCAAGGAAACCAAGAAAGGCTAGAGTAACCTAAAAAAAGTAAATTGATTTTAATTGAAAGGAGCTGTATAATGATACAGTATTAAATTTTAGAACAGGGAGAAGAAACAAACAAGCATTCCTTCACAATTTTAATGTCTTCAAAGGGTATTGAGGAATTGAAATAAGAAAAACAGAGATCCTAAGGGTGGAGTGGTTTTGTTCTCAGAATTTCTAAGAGGGGAAAATTATAAGAGGGAAAAGAGAAGGGTAAGTATAAGGAATATACTAGTATTGAAAAGAGTTAGAAGGGAGTAGAACTTGATTTCTCATAACCGGAATGTACAGAAATATGAACCCCAAAGTACTGAAAGTGGGCATCAGATAAACCTCACTTTTATCTTTGTCCATCTGAAATGTAACAAAGGAGAGTTGAACACACTCAGAATTTGGTGTAGAAATGTGTGACATTAGCCAAGAAACTAGAAAAGCAGGATTAAAAGGGAGGGTAATACCAGGGAAAGCATAATCGGTCAGTTTTTAAACACCTTCTGTGTACCAGGCATTGTACAGCAAGCAGAACAACTTCCTATTCCTTACAGCCCCTTAGACACCTGGAGAATGGCTAAACGAATTGTGGTAATGTGGATGAAATAGAATATTGTTGCATAATAAGAAGTAATGAAAGAGATACTTTCAGAGGATCCTGGGTAGTATGGACTGATGCTGAAGGAAGTGAGCAGAAGCAAAACAACTTATACAATGGCAGCAACATTGTCAAGAACAACTTTGACAAACTTAACACTACTTTTAGTAGTAGCAGTACTACCACCACCACCACCAAACATGTATGTAGAGCTTACTATGTGCCAGGAACTGTGCTAAGCACTTTATAATTGTTAATTATAACCAATCATGTCTCCAAAGGATCTATCTATGCAGACAGACATTTTTATACATGGACAATGTGTGGATTTATTTTACTTGTTACAAGGATTTTTCTCCCTCTTTCTTTTCCTCCATTTTTGCTGATGGGTAGAGGAAATAGTAATGCTAGGGGCAGCTAGGTGGCACAGTGGATAGAGCACCGGCCCTGGAGTCAGAAGGACCTGAGTTCAAATCTGAACTCAGACACTTAACACTTACTAGCTGTATGACCCTGGGCAAGTCACTTAATCCCAATTGCCTCACCAAAAAAAAAAAAAAAAAAAGGAAAGAAAGAAAAAAGAAATAGTAATGCCAAAATAAAAAGGTCACACTAATATTTTTTTTTTAATTCACAGAAGAGAACAGAAGGGGGGTCAGAAGGAAGAACAGACAATAAGGGCAATTTTGAAAATAACATGCAGAATGTATTATATATTTAAAAATCAACCTATATGAAATGGAGATTCATGATTTCATATACAATCCTCTTTTTTGTTCTCTGTAGATGGAAATTCAAATTTTTGTATGTTTTAAGATCAGAATAAAAGAAAATGAAAAGT
Source organism: Dromiciops gliroides (assembly GCF_019393635.1). Classification (NCBI taxonomy): domain Eukaryota; kingdom Metazoa; phylum Chordata; class Mammalia; order Microbiotheria; family Microbiotheriidae; genus Dromiciops; species Dromiciops gliroides. The sequence continues at coordinate 97,631,021 of NC_057861.1, forward strand.
TTATTAGAGAGCAGTTTTAGCTGAATAGTGATATCAAAAGTCATTTGAATAGGGTTGAAGAATGGAGTGAATGTAGACAACCTTTTCAAAGAGTTTGGTTGAGAAAGGGAGGTCAGACCTAGAGTACAATACCTTGAAATAAATAAGTGGATTATGAGGGATCCAAGGGAGTGAGTCTTTCTATGATTATAGTTATGAAAAGATAAGAAACATAAGGTGATGCCTTGAGGAAACTGCAGTATAAATGAGAGAGTTTTGTGGACAGGGAATTCTCAGCCATGAATCTAGAGCAGAAAAGAAGCCAGTATATAGGAAGAGTTTGAAGATTCAAGTGAGCCAAGCTACTGGAAGAAGGGAGATGGGATGGAGGGAATAGAGTGACTTTGATAAGGAAAAGAACCAACTCTTCCTCATTGATTGGAATATAGATGATTAATAGGTAAAGATAAAATATAGTTTCGAGATATAGAGTAAGGAAGATTAATGAGCTCATAAGGATATGCTTGATCTTGTCAGCCATGTAAGCTACTGATAGTCATGGAGATAATGTTGGAGGCAGGAGGAGTTTTCAAGTGGAGAAGTCTCTATTTTTGCTGGTCTCAAATCACCAAGCCTATGGATAATCACAGGCTTGTGCCCCAGCTTTATCTTAAAAGGCCTATCAAAGGGGCAGCTAGGTGGCATAGTAGATAGAGCACTGGCCCTGGAGTCAGGAGTACCTGAGTCCAAATCCGGCCTCAAATGCTTGACACGTACTAGATGTGTGACCTTAGGCAAGTCACTTAACCCCAATTGCCTCACCAAAAAAAAAAAAAAAAGGCCTATCAATGGAGAGAGATTTGATAGATATTTGGTAGACTAAAGGAAGTTACAAATTTATTAAGTGGTAAACCAACTCATTTGATATTTTTAAATAAAAAAGATGTTTAAAGCAGTCAGACAATAAACATTTACTGGGCTTTTACTATTTGAAAAACAAATCAATAAGAATAATTGGGAAGATATTAGGGAGAAACTCAAAAGAATTAGAAAACATGATCCCTGCCCATGGGAAGATTATAATTTAATTGTCAAGAATCAGTCCTAGAATATCCTTAAAACTGTCTTCTACATCACAAACCTCCTCTGTATATATATGACCTATTTCAGCTTTCCTTTCTATTTGCTTCCTTTAAAAACATTGTATTTGTACATAGAGCACACTGAAGGCTATACTGTCAAAATCTAAATGTAGTGGCCAACTGTCATTGATGGGGAAAACTGTTTAAAAAATCTTAATGGATCTTTACATTTTTTACCTATTTATTACCCTTGTATCTTCATCCTGAATGCTCTCTGGATGATATGGCTCGAATACGTCTCTTGCCAACCATTCTATAAAGCAGGGGTGTCAAACGTGCAGCCCACAAAAAAAAAAAAGATACAATATGAAATAGATGTTAATTTGTGGTTTTCTAAGTCAAAGTACAGCCCACAGGAATCTGTTTCTATTTGAGTTTGAGACTACTGCTGTAAGCTATATTTGCTTCCACCACTTTTTGTTGTTTTAAGAGAAACTACTGCTTATAATCTTTAACCAACTTTATGTAATAAAAGTTAAGATTAAGTTTACATTAAAAACTTGTGATGCTGCTCTGTCTCTCTACTTGTCAAAATTCTTTGCTGGCTAAGGAGTTTCTAGGTTCCTTTGGGCTCCTTGTAGTGAATGATTTATATTGTTTTAATCTCCCTTAGTAAACAGTGATAGTCTGTGTAAAAAACTATTTTATTTATTCCAAATTTTTCAGAACCCATAGCTTGTTTAAAGGTCAGTTATCACTCACTTTTATTTTTCTAGTCCTGTATTGTTCAGAAAATGCTGTTTGGTATGGATGGATAGTCCGATAAGTTGTTCGTATATCTCATATGTATGTGTGCGTGTGTGTATATAGTATAGCATATACGAGTACTTACATCTCAGAGAGAAACTGCAGAATAATAATTAATTGGACCCAAAATTTATTAAGAGGAAAAGAGCAGAATATACTAAATTTGAGTAGTGAAGGGCTTTTAATTGCCCCCAACTTTTTTTAACACCAATATTTTTTCAAGAGCTGGGTCACAAGAGCCAGCAATGGATCATCCATGTGTTCTACTGGTATCTTTGCAAAATCAAGAGAAAGCAAGAAAGCCTCAGGCACATTGGACCTCGCTCTGTGGAAGCTGTAGAAATGCATGGACAAGAGTAGCAAGAGTAGCAGCCTTTTTCTGAGGGGGTGGGGGGACAGAGGAAGAAGATGCATAGACATATATGAATAGGCAGTGATCTGTATTAGTGAATGGAACATTCATATTTATTTATGCTATTTTCATCTATTTGAATACTCTTTTTGTGTTGTTATATACAGATGAATCATGTACCACAATCTCTGAATATGGGTATGGATCACCCTAAAGGTAAATGAAGGGATATATGATAGGTACAAATATGTTGGAGCATATTATTAAGAAATAATTGTATACATACAACATATAGCATAAAATGTTATCAAAGAGAATCAGGGCCAGAAGAAAAAGCTGGTTATCCAACAAAAATTAAAGATAAAAATATGGCTAGCTTGTGCACTCCTCTGGTATTTATTATATCAAGAAATCCAGGGCATCACATCCAGCGTGTTAAGTAGATTCCCCCATGAAAGAATTATGGGAAAACATATACAAGAGTTATATAAGATGAGAAGGTATAAATGGGTTTCTTTCTTTTTTCCTATAATCTAAAATTTCTTTTCAATATTTATTTCATTTCTAAAAAATTAATTTATCTTATTTTCAGGTCCATATTTTCTACCTCTCCCTTCCTCTTCATTTCTTTTTTAAAAAATATTTTATTTGTCTTAATCAGTCAAGATCCAATTTTTCACCCTCCCACTTCAACCCCACCCTCACCCCAATTGAGAAAGGAGGAAAAACAAATCCATTACAAATATGTTGTAGTCAAGCAAAGCAAATTCTCACACTGGCCATACCCCGCCCTCCCCCCCCAATTAAAAAAAGGCCTCAGTCTACACTCTGAGTCTATCACCTCTCTATTTGACATGTTTCATCACATGTCCTCTGGAATTGTGGCAGGTCACTGTATTGATCAGAGTCCCTAAGTCTTTCACAGTTGTTTGTCCTTATACTATTGTTATTATTGTATAAATTGTTCTCCTGCTTCTGCTCATTTCACTTTGCATCAGTTCATACAAGTCTTCACATGTTTTTGTTAAACTATCATCATCATTTCTTACAGCACAGTAGTCTTCCATCATATTCATATATAATAACTTGATCAGCCATTTCCCAACTAATGGGCACCCCTGAGCTGCCAATTCTGTCACCACAAAAAGAGCTACCATAAATAGTTTTGTACATATGGACTCTCTTTCTTTGATCTCTTTGGGCAAGTCCTAGTAGTGGTATTGCTGAA